>NC_139220.1:53493395-54693395 GCF_055691185.1 Crinia signifera | reverse complement strand
TAATTTTCTGTGGAAAATAGAAATTTAACTTTAATACTTATGATTAACCACTTGATTGGTGGGTTTTGCAGGGGCAGGACAAACCTACCAGGGCAGGTTTGTTTTGCCCCAGCAAAAGCCACTACAGAGCGGTCGGCCAACCCTCGTCACTCCCCCCTCCTCTCGCTCCCCCTCATCTCTGAACCGGTGATCCTACACCGGAGCTCCTGGCCCCAGCCGCCATTCACAACAGGTGGCAGGATTGGAGCGGCTCGGGCACCCGAATTCCTGAGTCCCCCTGAGCTGCGTCGAACATCCCAGAGCCTTCCACCTGCTCACTGCAACTAATGGCGGCGGGGGCAGTGGCAGGGGAGCTCCAACGTACGATCACCAGAGGAGAGCGGCCACTGGGGGGGGGGGGTGTCTAGACAGCTGATGCACCCGTGGTGCACAGCCGCAGACACCACTGGCGCACACCTTCAATATGTTGGTATGCCGAAGATTCTCCCGAACAGCCCGCTGCGGCAGTGCTGCAGAGCCCGGAATATTTCTGGGCATACCACTCAAGCGGTTAATGGCTTATTAATAAATCAGCTGGTGATTACCATTATGACAATGTGTGCTTTCATCAATAGTTTCAAGAGGCTTAAAGCCATTTACCAGCTAACACCCTTGTGTACACACTATACAGGGTTAATCATACAAATGTTGGAAGATCAACCTCACAATCGTATAGTATGCACCCAGCTTAACAAACAAGAAACTACCAGTGAATAGGAAAATCTGGTTAAATGGTAGCCATGTAGCCCAGTAATTAAGGGGTTAAAGGTACATTTTGAAGTTTACCCGAATGTTAATCATCATTCCAGGACATTTCTTAGTCAGAATGTTTCCTATGGCAAAATTGTGGATTTCAGGACATCACCTACTTGCATACTGTGCAATGTGTGAGAATATATCTAATTAGGAACAAAGAGTGCTTGGCAGAACCATAACTACAGATGGAAACCTCCGTAATTCGCTCAAAGAAGAGATTAAACTTATTAACTTTAAACAATCTTAGTAAAATTAGCTGCTGCCTTAGATGTGTATGGATGTATATCCAATATAATATTATAGAATAACCATCTCCATTTGTTTCATTATATTTAGATTTTTTTTTTTCTTAAACAGAAATGTGAGAAACCCCTTTAATGTTTGTAGCAATTCCTGGTAACTAGCTCCTGGCATCCAGCCAGGGCTGCCAACAGAAATACTGGGCCCCGATGCAACAACTCCCCCCCCCCCCCCCCCCCTGGAGGGGGTGTGGCCACAACATGTTGGGAGCATGGCTGCACCTATTTGGGGGCATGTCTAGCACATGAGAAGAACCAACTCACGGGAGCATTGCATGCCTGCTGTGCGAGGACTGATTGTACTTGGCATTTTCACATCTGTCAGCCGTGCATTGCTGGTGCAACTACACTTCGGGTCTCTAACACATGGCTCTGGTGCACACATATGGATTTGTCAGCAGAGTGTATAGTGTCTGTTTCAAAACACTGTGTGCGTCACCTGGAGAGTGCTTTGTTGTTGCTTTTCCATAATGTTCCGTGTAGACTGTTTTGCCAGCACCATTCTCCCTTGCTATAGAAGTGTGTTCCTTAACATCAAGGAATGTGTATGCTGTGGGGACATTCAGTTTCCTGCAGCAATTAACTGTTATTCTACTTAAGTAATTACTAATAAAGAATCAAATAATCCAATAGTAATCCAATTTTTCAATCCAAGTTTCTGAATGATGTGTTCAATATTGTATTAAATGTTTCATATTAGACTTAGGGTGGGTCCATGTTATTCCAACGTGTACTTGGGCTAATTCTCTTTGGTCCGGACCATGGGGGTTATTCTAGTTCACTCGCAAAGGCACAACCACTCTCTTATGGACAAAATCATATGCACTGCAGGTTGGGCTGATGTAACATGTGCAGAGAGAGTTAGATTTGGGTGGGGTTTGTACTTCAAACTGATATCTGTAATGCAGTGTCAAAATAAAACAGCCAGTATTTACCCTGCACAGAAACAATAACTCACCCAAATCTTACTCTCTCTCTGCACGTTACATCAGCCCCACCTGCAGTGCATATGGTTTTGTCCATAAGAGAGTGATTGTGCCTTTGCGAGTGAACTAGAATAACCCCCCATGCCCAATTGCCCATACACACTACACAATGTAATAGAGGATGGAGTGACATCTTGTTCCGTCCCTCGTTACACTGCACTACATCACATGTGACATATTCCAGTTAGCCGCGCAGTGCGGCTGACCCGAAGATCTAACCTGCAACCCAATGAAAGTGCACAATTTCAGGTACACACTGCATAATGTACACAATTTGTAGTGGATACAGCAAATCACCCCAACATCGTGCTAGTGTGTACTCAGCGTAAACTATCATTATGTCACTCAGTTTCTACTGTTCCACTTTGCATTGTTGTTTTTGTTTTTTTTGTTTTTAGCCTTAACTCTATCAATTGCCAATGGCCCCACATGTGAGGAGCAGAATCAGAGCCACCATCGGATGAGCCAGCCAAATATTGGTGGACTGGAGTCAGACAAGAGGATGGGAAAGAAAAGCAAAATGAATCAGTTCTTTAAGACCATGGTGAGTTGTAGCAGAATACATTGCGGAGTGTGTAAATAATGCAGCACACAATGCTGTATATACAGCTAACCGAAGACAAACATTTCAAGGTTCTTGCTTAAAATCTAACTGGGTGGCCTCTGCCTCCTTGATACAGTACACCTTTGCATGATCTCATTGTTGTGTGCCTGCAAACCATCCCTTTAAAATGATGGCCAACCTGAGAATTTCCAGGGTCTGTGGAGTAGTGTGTAAATTATGCTCGAAAATAAATCTGTAATTTTGCAAATCCCCGGTCTGAGCAGAGAAATTTGCGGGTCGTATATATCTGAAAGGGGCATCAGACAGGAAGAGTGCTATATACTAGTGGCTCATGTAGTTGCAGATTGCTTAGGACAGTCATTGGGGTTGACTCTGAGCAGAATAAATTATCCAAGCTATAAAGGGTCAGAAATCCAAAAAGTTCAAAAATGAGATAGTTACTGTACTGTAGGAGAAAATTAACTACTCCTTCTCCACAACTATGATTTTCCTGTCAGTCCACACTCTTGTGTGATCACCATTGGAATATACTTAATCAAGAACCTAACTTAATCTATTTGTTCATGGAGCGATCCAGGGGCAAACGCAGGATTTTCAGAAGGGGGTTTCCAGAGGGGCAAAGCAAAGCACAGAGATGGACACTTAGGTGACTCAGTGTAGACCCCTGGGCATAGCAATGTATTGGGGCCCCTACCGATCCTCCAGCAGTAGGGGTGGGGGAAGCTTTGATGTCCCGCGGGTGGTAGGGGGTATTATATCAACCGCTCAGCATGTCGGGCCTGGATCAATAATTTCCCCTAATTACCCCTTTGCTGCACAGATGGTAGGAGATGGGGTGAGAGAAGGGGGCATTGGGCTGAATGAAGGGGCCCTGATACATAACTTCAAGGGTGGTAGAGGATGTTTAATATGCAGAGGAGGGGTGTATAGTGGTGTGGGCCTATTATTCATCATTTTCTGGTGGGAGGACAGCTTGCTTGACTGCAGATATCTCCAGTTCTGGAAAATAGTTTCTTAGATTTTAATGGAATTAAAAACTAGAGAATCCCACCTACCAAATATAATAAATAAAACTACATACCAGGTGTGTGGAGCTGGAGCAGTAACCAGCTGCTGGAAGGCTGATATCTCTGGTTATGGGAACAGTAGAGACAAAGGGGGAGAGTCCCAGCTTTTGGAATATACCCTCAGAAAAACTCTAAGTCAGACAGAACCTGAAATATCTGACTGGGAAGAGTAATTAATAGGCTTGGATGGGGCCGATTTTTTAAATTCTTATACCCATGGAAAGAGGGGACCCTCAGCTTTCAGGGTAAGGTCCTTAGACTCCTGGGGGGGGGGGTTTCTGGGTACTCAGAACCCCCCCCCCCCCCCCCCTGCGTGCACTACTGCAATCAAATTATAAATCTTTGGATTCTTCTTTGCAGACATTTGACATCCCCAAATCGAAAGTTTTTGAATATTTACAGCTACAGTTTTTTAGTGTCTTTTGCTGAGTTCAAATATTTGAGAACCTCGCCCCATTACGTTGTATATTATATTATTATTATCATTATTATTATTATTCTCTCAGTTCAGTAATTATTTATATAATTTACTGCATATACCCATTGCTGAACCTACTGTATGATGGGACATTTGCACAAGTTGGAGAAGGGTATAAGACCTCCTACAGATGAAATTTGCTTAATTTCGTTGGCCTCACCATCTCCATTTCCTGTTATCCTCTCCATCAATCTAAAGCCGTGTAAAAACACTGTGATTTTTGGCTGATTCCCATGTGTATCAAGATGTAGTTAAGCCGTCAAAGAGATGGCTAACTAAATCCTGCCAGTACCTGGAGCCACACAGTGTAGCAAGAATATTCTTGCCTGCACTGACTATTTGGCCAGGCAATATAAATGCTGCGGGGCCACGCATCGATATCGCCTGCTTTGTACACATGGAGCAATTCAGGCAAATATTCTAAGAGATTTTGAAGAATCGCCGTGTGTACACGGCTTAGGTTTAAAAGTAAAACTCTATGAGGGGAAAATGTCCAATGTTGATGGCCGTGAAGAAACAAAAAATGGTCAGAATGTCACTAAGTTGCATCTCTTCGCAAACTTAACCCCCCCCCCCCCCCCCTGAAAGGGAATGTCATTATTTTAGTACATTTTAAACTAGTTCTATGTCTTTCCTTACAGCGTGTCTCCAAAGTGGCTGATGATGACAAACAACCGGAATCATTGTCAATCGACCTCTGATCATCTCCTTCCAGCGTCCTTGTTGATTACATCGTAGTAAATTTCTTTCCATAAAAAATAAAACAACAAAAAATGTCATTATAAAACACAGGTAGTCTTATTTACAGAGCGCCAAACACTCGAGACAAAGAGTGTAATTCCATTTTTCCCAGCCTTGGCTTCATGAGAGTGCCTAAGGTTTAGCTGAAGCCCATTGGGAGTTTTTGCACCATCTGTGAGCTGGTGGGATCAGATCTCATTCTATATTATAAGGGACACTTCTTGTGCCTTCCAATCGCACTTTGGCAGTAAAGATCATTCCTAGATGCGCACACACACACACAGAAGGGACACATGGGGACAAGGTAAATGTGCCCTGACTTGTAATTACTGGAAATCATAATTAAATCTAACCTGGCCAGTATTTTAGCAGACAAATGTGACAGCAAGTGTAAATGACTGCCTGCTTTCCCTAACCTATTCTTTGTCTCGGATCCAAATTGTGGATGTGTTAATCAGTTTTATAAATGGTTCACAAAGAAACACTTTTTATTAATCTGACTTACTGTTGTCCACAAAAGGTATAAAAACTATCAGATAAAAATAAAATAGAAAATATGAATAGTAAATAATTTGGGCCAGTACACAGTGCTGCATATTTGCATTTGTACATTTGAGAGAGATAATTAGACTCTATACATGCATACCTCCCAACTGTCCCGCTTATCGCAGGAGCGCCCCTTTTTTTTGGGATGTTCCCGCGTCCCTCCCATGGCTGGCAGTGTCCCTCGGTGGGGGGAGGGGGGCAGCTGTGATCCCCCCCCCCCCGTCGTCACAAATGAATACACGCTGTGTAGTTAAAGGGGCTGGGGGCGTAGCCAGCAGCTATGGGGGCGGGGCTTCACGGCAGCAAGTATAGGCCATGCTCCCCGAAATTCGGCACACGTCTGTGGCCCGCTCACTGTACCTCTTTAGAGGGATGAAAAGTTTGGAGGTATGCGCATGATGCCTTGCAAAGGCGGAGCTACCATGGGTGCAGCGCACTAGGGGTCCCAGACAAACCTGCCAACTGCTTCAATTACAGTGCTGGGAACCCACAAATTGCTGAAAAAGTGGGGGTCGTCGTACTAGATCACGTACCTCTAACAATGGGCTGGCCCATTAGTCCTGAAGTACCACCCCTTTTCGAAGCGGATGTGCCTTCGAGGTGGCAGGCCCCTATTTCAAAAGAACAAATGTTGTGAGGTATGCCCTGAGGACTAAGAGGACCACTGCTGCACCTGTCGCCCTCTTCCTGTAACCCACTGCCTCCCCCTTCCTCTCCCTGTCACCCACTGCTGTGTTACATATTGGGAACTTGGGTTGGGGTGGAGCAGAGGGGAACAAACAACCCACAAGCTCCACCACTGATGCCTTGGCAAGCCATCCAGTGGTTTTGCACAAACTTGCTCCCACCAGTAAAATGTCACTGCCATATCTGCTGCAATAGGATGTACCAGCAGTATTGTGTAAATATCTGTCAGCATAACCTTCAGTATTTTAGACTATTGGTTTTTATATTGTTATAATAAACATGAATTCACTAAAATCTCTATAATGATGTTTCCATAGATAGTGTCAGTTCCCCTTAAGATTATAAGAAATACTATGTCAGATTGTACATAAAGTATTTTATTGTTATATTAAAACTACAGTGTCCTCTGAGTGGTACTGAGGCTGTGAGCCAAAGCTACAGAATGTTTTACTGCAGTGGGTGAAGAAATGCACATTGGAGCTGAATCTAGTTGACCCGCTCCCCTGCGCATTCGCACAGGGGAGTGACTTTTTGCGACTGCGAATGCGCATAAACATTAATGCCCATGTCCAGCCACATGCATCAGCAGGCGAGGCAAACTGCCTATTCGCCGTCCCGTTCGCACCTAGCAGTGCGGACGGGGGACCTAGGGCGGCGACGATGGGTCACACCCATGGGAATGCCCAGCGTTTCATGGTCGTTCCTATGAAAATGCTGGGCGTTCTCATGGAAATTCAACCGTGATGCGGGTGCTGGGGGGTGGGCAGCTGCCCGCCGCTTCTCATACAGGTACGCGCAGATCTAAGACACCAGAGAGGTGTCGGGACTCGCATCGGACCCAAGGGGGACATCACACGCATCCGATTTCGGCCATCGGGATCGGGTGAAATCGGAAAAGTGTTTGGGCACCTTTACCATCCTTATTCTGTTCCAATACATATTAATGTTCATCCTTTAATCCCTCTTATATTTTACGGTCTTTACTTTAGCACCCCTGAAAGTCATCAGTGGGAGTCGAGCTCGGAAATCCGGTACAAAGTTGTGACTTCAATAAAAGTAGTAAGCAATAACAATGGATTTACTGTAGCTGATGCTCAAAATGAACATTTGTTTTACTTTTTTAAGCCATCTAAGTGGGGAATGTTGAAGGGCCCTAATTCATTCCAGCTCTTGCAACAAAATATTTGCTGTATGACTGAAACACAAAGTTGTGCGTTTCTAATGATTTTTCATGTTTTAAGTACTGTATGTTTTATATTGTGTTTTAATATAATCCAAATATTTTTTAGCCAAATTTGTACTGTACGCTTTTAAAAATAAAAATGACATTGCATTACCAGTAAAGTGTTAATGTTTTTGTTGTAGCTTGTTAAGAGCTTGTTAGTGCCCTACGTCCCCCTGTTGATCAGGTCACTGTTGATGATTTGGTCTGCTTGCGGCCCCCTGCTTGCCCCCTGACGCCTGCCTTCATGCACCTCGCTCCCAGCTTACAGTGAAGGCTGCCATTCAGGCAAATAAGAAGGGGGGTGCACAGCAGAAAAGTTGAGTATATCTCAGTGCTGTGCATCTTATAAATGCTATTGCTGCCTCCACTCCACATTTTTTACCCATCTGTGGTCTTTGCCATTACTCTACTGGCTGATGGGTGTGGGGCAGCAATCTCCTTCCTCCTCCCCTTTACTGCAAATAAGTCTTACAGAGAATAAGCTCCGCCCCCACCAGAAAAGGTGCTGGTCTCAGTGGAGTTTGTCAGCAGTGCCTGGAGAGAGGGGAATGTGCGCTGTATAGGCAAATGCATGCAGCTATACCCCCGTACCTGCTAGTTACATTAACCTATTTGTTTTTTATTTAAAGTATCATATCTTAATATAAGGAGACAAGGGTGCCCTATATATTTTATGTACTGTTCAAGGAGTCCATGTACACTAAAAGAAACAAGCTATGTATAAAAGTAATAATTAACCTCTTACATTAGTGTGTAAAGAGGGACACGTGCCAACACTTTAGACCTAAGCGCCCCAATTTGCCCCAAAACCCTAATCCGGCCCCTCAAACCCTGATAACAGCAAAAAGCAATGTACACACCTAAGTGGGAAAACGTTACTTAGTGGCTGACTGTGTGTTTGGTTACATAATGGCTGCTCTGCAAACTTGGTACAGGGAACCCTCCCTGTAGAGCACTGTAAGCACTTGGGACTTCTCAGAAGTGGGACTGTGTTTTGGAGAAATTATAAAACAAAAAGGCGTTGTTGTAATGCAACTTAAAGCATGTATTAGCAGGCTGGCATTGAATTTTAAACATGCTGCTATAGTTGTATGTTTAAGTTATACCCCTTTTACACCAAAAATCCCGGATCCGACCCGGCATTTGGAAGAAGCCGGGTCGGATACGTGATTTACATAGTTTACACTGCGGTGCCCACCCGCAGTGTCGACGAGGCGGCGCTTGGAGATTACATCATCTCCAAGCGCCTGGACCGCGGTGACCCCCGCCGGGACCACTGATTGCCGTGCTGGGGGCAGCCCAGCACCAAGGTAAGCTGCTAGGTTACATAGTTACATAGTTACATGGTAGGTGAGGCTGAATAAAGACTTGCGTCTATTTAGTTCAACCTATGGTTGCCCCCGTGAACCCCCCAGCCATCGTCCGGGAGGTGAATGGATGACGCTCACAGGCATCCATTCACCTCCTCCGCTGCTGCTGTCTGCAGAGTATAGCGCAGGACGCTGCGGTCCGCAGGTTGCATGTCCCCCATTGATGTAAATGGGAGCAGTGTGGGATGACCCAAGGTATCCATTTAACCCGTGTTCTACCCAGGTTAGGACATGGAATGTCCCATTTACACCGCCGCTGACCCGGGTCTGACCCGCCGAAGACCTGGGGGTTTTCGGCGGTGAAATAGATAAAAATCATTAGGTAGCAACACAACTGTCACTGACATTCTGATGGCTACATAGACACTAGTGGCAGTTGGGAGCCTGGGGCTGGAGCAGTCTAACACTAAAATAGGTGACAAATGGTACACTCTGCATTACACCACCCCCTCCTCCGCAAGGAAATGCGGCCATATGAAAAAAGGGTGTGTCCTTAAGGGGATCTCCGTTCTGTCACTCCAGGTGTGTACCTGTCATCCCTGGATATTCTGGCTGCCCCTAAAGACAGGTTTGTCTGTAGTGTTCTTTATCTCTGACTGGTGCCGGGTACAGCACGAGAATATCACACTGCAACGCTCCTGTGCACCTGGTGCAGTTATAAAAGAGGAGAGACCAATGAGCCCCAACAATAATAATGACTAGATGGCATGCAGCTGCCTTGCTGCTCACCCCCCGAGCCTGCTCCCACTCTGATCATCTTCCCTCTGGCATCCCCATTGCTAGGCATCCGGTTACTTTCCGGCGCTGCAGCATCACTGTTGCCAAGTGCCGGGCGGACACCACCAGGGCCGGATTTGTGCCTAGGCCCATGAGGCACCGGCCTCAGGGTGGCACCAATTAAGGGCAGCAGGCGGGCTGACATCCTGATAAATAGCAGCATGGCACAGCGGGTGGGCAGCGGCGAGTGACGAGCGCCGCAGACATGAATTATCATATGTCGGCCTAGGGGCGGCCTGACCCCTAAATTCGCCCCTGGACACCACCCACCCCAACATCCGCCAGCAACACAGCATCTGTGCCAGCCCCCGTACACAGGGGAGTTGCAGCTTCCCGGTCGCCTGGCAGTGGCCATGAGCTACATTAAATGGAAGCAGAGGAGGTATCATGAAGAGTAGAAGTATTTTTTTTAGACTCTATAGGTGGAGCACAAGCATTGATTTTGGCAGTAATGTATTGTAGGGGCTCTTCCACTGAGCAGTAATATTGTACTTACATGCACTTAGAATATGACTAATTCATTTTTGTGGTTACAATGTAAGGATCTAAATAATGAGGAATAGAATGGGGAGGAAGGCAGTTAAATACCAGTGACCAATTTAAACAACATGTGGACCTTCTGTGAAAATGATTGAATGAATGGACAGGACCACCAAACATCCAGAAAAGCTCCCCTCTGGTTACATTGTCTCCAGCAGAGATCAGAAGTTGTCGGATAAATATCGCTAAAGGTGCCCATACACGTTACAATTATTGTATATAATATTGCATCTCATCGCATCTCTGTTTTGCGATGAGATGAGATCTAGTACAAAAAGTATAACCCCTCAGGATAAAAGAGGGCCTACTCCACAGCGGGATTGGTAATGGGTGAAGAGAGAGTAGTTGATATGTTCTGATGCAAAAATACCAAATATGTAGGGTGTAACAAGTGGCTGGGAGAAGTGAAGAAGAACAGTGGTGAGAGCTGCTCAATCAAACTAGTAATGCCCCCCAGGTGCTGCAAGGGAGGGGGATTTAACCCCCAGCACACCAAAGGGCATTAGTAATAAGATTTGAAAAACCAACATAATAGAGGGTCATTCAGAGATCTTAGTTACATATATTTTGCAAAAGATATGATAAGCTTCCGGGCCTTGTCAAGACTTCTCTGATACCGGAAGTCCTACACTGCATGATAACAGCACCCAATCTGGGCCATATAATTGTCTACTGTAAGGCTACATGATAACAGCACTTACCAATATAACTAAGTTGAGAGCCAGCCTAGTTACCCCTAAATCCTCCTTGTGGCACTACAGGAACCAGCATGCCCTCCAAATGCAGGTCCCAACAAATACCTCTTGCATATAAAAGCAGTGGTGAGAGCTGCTCAATCAAACTAGTAATGCCCCCCAGGTGCTGCAAGGGAGGGGGATTTAACCCCCAGCACTCCAAAGGGCATTAGTAATAGAAGTGAAGAAGAGGCAGGGTGGCGTGAGGGTGGTGACCAAAACAGGGAATATAAGGAGTAGAATTCTATACTATCAATTTCTATAGATGTTGACACACAATGATGTCTATAGAGCCGGGCTTCTGTAAAAGCACCGGGCCTGATTCAGAGTTGATCACAAAAGCGAAATATTTCTGAAATGGGCAAAACCATGGAGATAAGTCAGTCCTGATCGCTGCTGTGCGAATTTGCAGAGACCTCCGATTAGATTGTCACTGCAGGGACAGTGTAAAAACCTGCCCCGTGAAAGTCTCCGAATTGCTTGCAAAAATATCGATGATAGCTATCCTACTGCAAAACCAACTCACTCACCATCTAATGATATTTCCAGTCTGTGCAAGTGTGCGAACTTTGACCCTTCCACAAATGTGCAGCAGAACTAGGCTGATCAAGGCAAGAGCTGACGTCACAGACTCTCCCTGAAAAAGCCTGGACACGCCTGCTTTTTTGCCAGATACTCCCAGAAAATGGACAGTTATCACCCACAAACTCACGCTCTACTGTCTGAGCTAGCTGGGCTTGGTTATAGTGTTCTGGCATTAAGGCAGGTTTCAAACACTGATGAACATCACGGGTAAATGACAAACCATATGAAAATCCTTGGTGGTCCAGTGGTAGCATTCTTGTTTGCCACGTGGGGGGCCCAAGTTTTGCTGATACAGCAGAGCATTTTGTTAAAGAGTGACTGGCTCAAAAAGGTAAAAATTACCGCTCATCATGGGGCTCGAAGCAAATGACCCTGAGATTAAGAGTGTCATGCTCTACCGACTAAACTAGCCAGGCCTGGTTACAGTGTTGTGACATCAAGGCAAGTATTGCCCTATAATATATTAAACCAAAGACAGACTACCACATTCAGTAGACCCTGAGACTCCTGCTTTGTTTCATACACTGATGTACAATATAGGTAAATGACAAAGAGAATCATTGGTAGTTCAATGGTAGAATTCTTGCCTGCCATGAGGGAGGCCTATTACTGATTCCCGCCCAAACCAATCCTCAGCTTTTGCTGACACAGCAGTGCATTTTGTTGAAGAGTGGCTGGCTGTTTGCGTCTGGGGGGCAGGTATAGAATTCCACATAAAATGATACATGAAAAGGCAAAGAGTACCACCCAACATTCGGCTCTAACGCACAACCCTGAGAATAAGTCTCTTTCTCTTATAACCAGTGTAATTGTTTAACCTGCATTCTAGAAAGCTTTCAGGTTATTATTACATTGATGGCTATAATATTTAAAGAAGTGTAATTTTCTATTTTCATACTCACTTTATTTTCTCACACTTACTTCGGTTGTGCCCTAAAACTCCCACTAGAGGGAGACATTTACCATCTCTTGAAGAGTGGATTCCGTGACAATGCTTCAATCTGAAAAGTGAATACAGGTTTAATGCTTATATTTGGTGATGTATTTGAAGCCAAAAATATAGAGGTCTGCAAAAAACACAAATCTCTTTCTTGTTTTATAAACCATCCATCCTTTTCTCTTCTTTAAAATCCCATTAAACACATATCTAATTCTCTGTTTCATTCCCTCCTGAGCTTCACTCACTCCCCCAGCTATTATGGATCTAGGGCCACAGGTAAAGCACGGTCAGACATAAACCACAGAACAAGACTAACCTTGATCATATTCTTTGCATTTTTGCATAAAGTGACCTCTGCACACTTGACCTCCTCTGCCCAAACTATGGAGCTCACGCAGAGCCAGCTAAGATCACAGAAGTAGGGGCTTACACATACCTCCCAACTTTCATGCCGCTGCAGGAGGGATGTTTACATGAATGCCAAATGTACGCTGAACAGTTTGGGGGTGTGGCTTAGTGAACGGGGTGTGGCCTATACTTACATGAGGCCACATCCCATTTTTGCCACTGTGGGGGCGACAGTGGGGACTGCCAACATCTATACACGGGCGACAGTGGGGACTACCAACTCCCCCCCAAGGACACTGCCAGCCCCGGGCAAGATGCGGAAACGTCCCCAAAAACTGTGACGTTCCCGCATTGGGAGGTATGCTCACAGTCTTTTCCCCATCCTCCGCAGGAAATGGCACAGAGATCTGTGACTGCTGCTTACTTTACTAAAGTAAGGCAGGAAATGTTATGCCATGATACACCAGTACCTGTGTGCGGTAATGTTGTTGTCTACATTTGTAGCACTTATACATGAGAAGACATTCTCTCTCATGCCGCACATTATATATGCCAAGCATAACAAACTGACAGAAGATATGTTCTCACCCTGACTTCACAGTGATTTGTTCATTATACAGTAGCTTCTACACTTGGGTCTATGGAAAAAAAAATTGGAGACATAAAGCATACCTCCCAACTGTCCCGGTTACAGCAGGACAGTCGCGCTAATTGGAGACTGTCCCAATGTCCCTTCCATGAATGTCAATGTCCCATGGACATTTGGGGTAACTGGAGATCTCTGCTGCTCTGCTCTGTGGTATTCACTGAAGAGATGCTGTGAGCAGTGTTCCCTCCCGCATGCACACAACTCAACGAGCGTGCGCACAGACATTACAGCAGAGCGCACAAAGCAGCACTGTTCCCTTTTGCAGTTGTGGACTCAATTAATGGTGTTTCACCCATTAACTACATTGTGTTCTGTGTTTTGAATGTTTAAATGTTTATTATTATTTTGAAGTAAAGTTAACACAAATGCTGAACGTCATTTTCCAGTTATATATAAGTGATGCACAAAAATGATAAATTTCCTTCCAAAGTTGCACAGCCAAAATCTTTTGCCGCACACAGCCTTCATAAAATTAGAGGGAACATTGGCTGTGAGCCTGTGCACTGCATCTCTTTAGTGCAGGGAAGATGGAGGGAAGGCAGGGAGGGAGCCAGGGGCCGCCTAGTTGTTAAGGGAGCACTGGGCACAACCTTTAAAAATGATAAAATAGGGGTTATGATGCTAGGCCATGAACCTTTTTAACCTAGGCCATACCCGTAGCTCTGCCCTCTTTGGACCAAATGGGGGATTGACAAAGTTGGGAGGTATGGATAAAGTACCAACCAATCAGCTCCAAACTGTCACTTTTCAAATACAGCCTGTAACACAGCAGTAAGGAGCTTGCTGTTTGGTTCTTTATCTCTCCACCTTATATTTCTCCATGGCTTAGTTGATAGACTCTTCGGCCATCTCACATTAAACAGTCTTTCAACAAAATGGTGCTTTATTTGTAAATGTGTTGTGTTAATGGGCAAGATGTATCAAGCTTTTAAAAGTAATATCATGAAGAGTAATAAACAACCAGCTCCAACCTGCCATTTTTCAAACCCAGCCTGTAACATGGCAGTTAGGAGCTGATTGGATGGTCATTTTTCGCTCTCCATTTTATCACTTGTTGAAGTTTGGTACACGTGGCCCAATGTATTTCATTGCACATAATGTGAAGACTTGAAAGGCATACACACTGGGCGACTTTGAGCTGAAAGCCGCTGAAAACAGCCTGTTTGAGGGGTTTTCAGCTCAAAGCCGCCCAGTGCGTATGCCCTGACGATGAGCGGTGAACGCTGCTGCACGCTCCTGCATCATCGCCGGGAAAGCCGCTCATCTGCTGGTAATACCAGCAGATCAGCAGTTTTGAGGAAGGCTTTGCATAGCTCTGCGCTATGCAAAGCCGTCCGCCCCCCCGCTGCTGGTGCCGGGCAGGGGGAAAGCGGTTCAGTGTGTATGCACTGAACGACTTTCCCCCCCAGTGATGATAGCGATCATCGCTGTCTATACACGCTGGGCAAAGTCGCCCAGTGTGTCTTTCAAAAATACTTTTTGAAAGATAGAGGGCCTAATATATCAGGATTGCTCATGGCTGACATAAATATTCTATATTGATGAAGTGTGACATCCCAGGGTGGGGTGCAGTGGCCTGTGACCACACACTCTAGTAAATACAAACACAGGGGGCCCAGCACTCACTACAACAAACTGACTCACCTTAACATTTAAATAATAAATTAAATAAATAATGGGGTTTTAGTTCATGAATTGATCAATGCATTTAAGCTTGCAGCCCATCGCCAATGGACCCCATTTCACTGCAAATATATATTTACACATATATATATATATATATATATATATATATATATATATATATATATATATATACAGTATATACAGTATATACAGTAGGGTAGTAAAATCCACATCACATCCGGCTATATACAATGTCGGGGTGCTCCATATAAAGAAATCCCAGGAGAGGAGATTAATTTGTAATAATGTACTCCAGTGAATAAACTGCAGAGGGCACCCAACACTGATGCAAATAAGAATTCTCTTTACTGAAGTCACAGCATGTATGTCAATGTTTCTACCCTCAACAAGTCTTTTTGAAGATTGGACAGGTCACACACCCATCCAACACAGAAATTAGTGAGATACACATTATATATATATATATATATATATATATATATATATATATATCCTGATGACGATGTTCTGAATTACATCGGAAACGTTTGATCACGAAACTACCTGCGTTTGACTGTTATTTATGACTCCAAGTGACGCTATCCCTTGCTGTACTAACGGGACCAGTGGGACATATATATAGGAAAAGTTCTTTTCGGCACTCTGTAGCTGTCTCCAGTATATTCAACTGGCCTAGGTGCCTTGCCAGGTGCTTCCGCACACACATACAGAGAGAAAAGGAGGTCACCGACACTCGTAGGGCTTAACAAGGCTTATATAATAGCGTGTCTGACATTCATCTGTTGTTAAGCCATACGAGTGCCGAGTGCCGGTGACCTCCTTGTCTCTCTGTATATATATATATATATATATATATATATATATATAGATATAGATAAATAGATAGATAGATAGATAGATAGATAGATAGATGACCTCCTCAAGGATCCGGTACTCCAGCTACCAACTGCAACTGATTGGGTGCCGTGAACAGCCTGAATCTGAATCTATCCACATAAGCATGTGCTTTTAAGGCTCCGGCACTCTCCAATAGCCCAAAAAAACGACCCGACAACGGGTTTTACAGTCAACGTTTCAGGGGTCTTTTATTCGCCTTTCGTCAGGTATTGATGTCCTGAGGAAAGGGGCGATTAAAAGACCCCTGAAACGTTGTATGTAAGACCCGTTGTCTTGTAGTTTTTTGGGCTATTGGAGAGTGCCAGAACCTTTGAAGCACATGCTTATGTGGATATACATACATACATACATACATACATACATAAGTGTCTCTTTCCAGTGCACTCACAGTAAATCCTTGTAATTGTTGCTGGGGTGCTACGTGCAGATGCCAGAACGGCTTGTACGAGAGTCCAAGAACAAGGCACTCACCAGACTTTTTCAAATGCAAAGGTACTTTTTATTCCTTAAAATGACTGCATAATATATATATATATATATATATATATATATATATATATATATATATATACCAGTGATAGAAATGAGATATGGCCCCCACTGCATGGAATGTTTTTGATGAATCATGTTTAGTTATGAAATAACACGTGACCAATTACTTATATTCTGTGAATTTAATTTACTATGTTGCGTTTTTTTCTCTATCACTATTGTCCTAGTACAGTTTCACAAAATGAAACAACGTCTGTGCTAAGAAAATACTGAAATGAATTCACGTTGGAGGTGACTGACGGTGTAAACAGGCTGCTGTTTTAAACCAGCACTTTCAGCTGTTCCAAAGTTGGAAACATTCTCTAAAATTACTTCCATATGTTTTAAATCATAATATTGGCATAATTTATGCAGACAGTGGTAAGAGGAGTAAAACTTTGATGTAATGATTGTTTTTAGCATCTTAGCTACAGATAGAGATAGGGTATCACTGCTCTGGCAAAGGCATACAGAAAGCCCTGCCTCAGAACTCACCCTACACTTTTATGTGCAATATAAAGATATCAGCTCTCTTCACTAATTATTAGAGATGTGCACTTATCTGTACCACTGAATACTAGATCCTGACAATTGCCCTTTGAACTGTACATTCACCTAACACATAAAAAGGTTAACCACTGACAGCTTTCATTAATATATAAAATGTTACGTAGTTAGTTCATAGTTGCCTACCCTCCTGCATTCTGCAGGAGACTCCCTGAAATAGCAGCAATCTCCCTCTCTCCCTCATTCGTTTCGCAATCTCCCTCATTTCACCTAGCCCACATTATACTGTTACATTTTTTTGGGGAAAAAAGGAATGAGAGATAGATACATTAACATTAAATCATCAGCACCATTTCCCAGCACTTTACCAAGTATAGTAACTCTTACTAACTGCTTTGGGGCTCATCTACATTTGGATATAAGTAATTTAAAATCACACACCCATGCTTCTAGGTGCCACGTTCACAATCTATTTTCACAATCTCTCCATATATGGAACTAGACACACCCTTTGGGTGGAGCATGACACACCCCCTCCATGGGGCACTTTGCAAAAATTATATTACCAACTATATTCTCCCTGAAACTAGTTTTCAAACATAGGCAAGTATGAGTTAGTTACTCCTTAATTATGTCAAACAGCAAACATGATTTTGAAAATTATTTTGCAGACACTGATGTTTAATCTGTACTAACATAGCTGAATAGGAGGCTAGATTATCTAGGTACGTTCTTTTTTCTATCAATGAAAATATGATGCACAATTACTGAAATTGTGAAAACTGCTAATTGATAAAAACAAGAAGTGTACTGTATATTTACATTTTGTGCCCACTATGTTGTATTAATTTAAACATCCCATCATCTTACCCATCCTTCTTCAGCATGTTCAACCTTAACACTTTAACATTATTACTATATAAACCTGAAATAATGACTCGGAGACTTAGGTTTGGCAGAAATTGTTAACTGATTTATTTTCGTAAATTTTTAACTAATTTTATTGTTTGAATTAATTGATTAATTAATGGTGGCCAAGAAAGAACGGCTATTAAACTAAACTCCACCCCAACTTCAAACGTAACTGGCCTAACTCATAACAAGCGGTATCCAACTCAACCTTGTTGTCTTGACTACCCACCCCTCCGGGTGAGGTCACTGACCCCGACACGGGTGTTACAGCAACAGGCCTAAGTCAATGAGAGGTGAGTGCACTGCACCGAAAACAAGCCATGTACGCAAAATCAACACCTAATATATAACTAATTTATTAAAACTGCCGTTCTTTCCCGCCTATCAGCTAACGCGATTAAAACCACCACCCACACAACGGTCCCAAAGGGGAGGGAGGGCGGGAGTTTCAGCAGGAAGAAGAGGAAGCCTCCTCCCCTTCCTGCTCCTTTATTCAGTTAATCCTAGCCAAACCCACTCATCCTATAGGATCCCTAAGTCACATGCCTATCAGTGATGACACGCAGCTGGGGATGTTTAACCCACTACATGCCTCTTGCAGGCACTCCGTTATTCGTAAATGAATAAGTATTGGCTACAATAACACATTGTGCCACCTAACGTATGGATTAGTGGTCTGTCCCTTTAAGAAATGCGAAGACAGATTAAATCGGCCTGGTGTTGGTACTGCCTGCCCTGTGTATATCAGAGTATTCTGCAATCACACACAAGGTCACACTTCTGGGAGAGCTGCTGTCATGACTCATGTCTTTTTTTCAATACTAAACAGCTATTTTATATATTTTCACTGTAAATAAGTACACATTGCCACAGGCATAAACTATCTGAAACGACTCATCAAAGCCAGTATTGCGCTATGCTCAAGATTTACTCAAAACAAAACCAAAGTTGACCGTTCTCTATCTGCAGTACATTAACATGTGGTGTTCCAGCACATAGTGCAAGCTCACAAAGCAGGTGTCAGTATCTCAGTCACTGCTGGCTGCATGTATAATAATATATATATATATATATATATATATATATTCCACAAGAAATAAAAAGGGGGCGCCTAATAGTTCATTATCATCACTTTTAATAAAATAAAATCACTACAATCATCAATGAATGCACGATGTGCGTACCACAATAATCATCAGCAGTGACCCAGAGACTGCAGCAATCGAGGTGCCGCAAGCTGTGCCGGACGCTGAGGCGAGCCATAGATCGGAGGGATCCATGAGTGCACTGAGGGGATGGTGGTAGCCAGATTTGCCAGTGTGGAAATATTTAAATCTTGTGGTATCTAGCCCACTGCTGATGATTATTGTGGTAAGCACGTCGCACTACATTGCTGATTTCAGCGATGTAATTTTATTAAAAGTGATGATAATGCACTATTAGGCGCTGCTTTTTTATTTCTTGTTGCTGTGGGTCCCGTGGGAATCGTGACAGAAAAAGGGAGTAGCGATCTTTAAAAGGACAAGTGCTTTTTTTCCAAGTCAGAGACTGTGGACAAGGGTACAACTACCATAGGTGTAGGGGTTGCAGCTGCTATGGGGCCCAGAGCTTAGAGGGGCCCACTTTGCCTGTCAAAGTATTGGGTGCTGTATACATTTTTCAGCATTAGGTGATAAATAGGGGCCCTTACAAACTTTTGCTATGGGGCCCATATCTATGTAGTTACGCCACTGACTGTGGACTAATTAAGCAGGTGCCAGTTCTTTTCACTATCAAATAATTTTTTGGCTACCTATTTTTTTTGTGCTGGCTTCTAATTCTACGCTATTTTACATTTATATGGCTTCAGCACTTCCCAGTTGATATATTTTTGTGTGCAAACTGCTCTCCATATATATATATATATATATATATATATATATATATTTATATATATATATATATATACATATATATATATATATATATATATATATATATATATATATATATATATATACTGTATATAGCATGTTGAATAAACCAATCACCAAGGAGCCGGAACCTGTACTCTAACGGTGTCTATTATTAAAGAATGGTGTTTTAGTACTGAAGCTTATCATTTAACACATGGTGTTTCATATAAATACTTTTAAATTAGGATTGCCTTTTATTTCCAAGTATTGAATCTAATATCCAGAGAGTTTAGGATTTATAGATATTTGCATATGGTATATGCCATACATGTAATTAGGAGCACTTTTCCATTATTTTAGGGTCACTGACTAAGCTTCGTTATAAGCACCAACAATAACCACAGTGGCACTTGCAAATTATAACAGCACACTAGCCAATAGACTGAAGAAGATAAATGTATAGTACAGAAGCGTAATAACCACAAGAAACACAATATACTGTAACAGCAGCCACAGACATATGTGTGGTTAGTGAAGTGATTTGTATATCCTGTACTGAATATGTACGCACAAGACATATCAATGGTTTTCTATATCAATTTTAATTTAGCCTGAAGTAGGCCAAAGATAAACATTTGTCCTGATCTGTCTGCTGTAATGAAAAACCCACATTAGCAGACTGAATTATCATATTATCCTAATTTCTATCTTTCATGCCTATTCTTTGTTTGCCTCTTGTACCACTGCACTAATCCCATATCATTACATTACTTAAATGTTCTCAATAATAATTAACCTAAAGAACGACTTTATTTATAATCCACACACTTTTCTTATATAAACACATCTCTTGAATATTTATTTGTCAATTTATGAAACTAATCCTTGTATCCTCCTTGTCATCCTCATTCATTGTCTATATTCCAGATATATAACACATAAATATATATACTATACTATGTAAATATATAATACTATACTATGCAAATATGTATATACTAATACAATTATTATTCAGCGTCATTATGTATCAAAGGGTTCCACACATCTCAGTCTGTAACCTTACTTGGGCAAAGTCATCTATACGTTCTGTTTCATGTCATTGTATAGAATTTACTTTATGTCATGATTCCCTCAATGTACACGGCTGTGTAATATGTCCGTGTTGGAAATAAAACATAATAATAATAGTAATAATAATAATAATAATTATCATCATGATCATCATTTAGTGCACATTTTATTGACAAAACGTACAGTACCGAATAGTAAAACATTTCAAAATACTTTCTATGATTATTGACAAAACATACAGTACCGAATAGTAAAACATTTCAAAATACTTTCTATGATTTCTAAAATGGGATTATTATTATTATTATTATTATTACTACATATTAGCAGTGTCCAGAGAACTGTACAATATCTAGAACTAAAGCTTGCAGGTTAGTATTGTAAGCTAGCGGACACAGCAGAACAACAATAACATGATAACTATGGTGACCTACAGACGGAGACGATAATTAGACGTATGTCATGGCGTTTGTGACCTCCGTTACTTTATATTTTTCCAGTTTATACTAAAATAGACAAGAAAAGTAACCGCAGGCATAAATGGGGGACTAGTTACACACAGAGAATAGATGATATCTGTAACTGTTGCAGTGCCTGTTATGTGGGACATACCTGTAGGTGGGCATGAGTACTATAATAATGCATTGCTTTCATTATGGCTGTAGTGTGACCTTCATACACCAATCATCTACCCTGGGAAATATTTTGCTGTCACAATGGTCCCAGTATTTATGGACAGTTTGTAGCTCCTTGTTATGAGCAGTCGAGTTAACATTACACTTGGTGGACGATAGATAGTCACACGTCCATTCGTCAATGGAAGTTTATCCTACAATACCGTAACGCTATAAAATAGATGCGATTGTTTGTTTCCATTACACTGTGAGATTCAAGGTAAGATCAAGGGGCGCAAAACAAAACTGTTGTGTCGCCAAAACGTTTCCCACAGGCCGTCACAGATGAATCAGTAACTATTTGTTGCAGTTTTCTGATTTTGCCAGACATAGCGTCGTTCAATAATATTATTATGCTGTCTATTTACTGTAATCTCACGACGGCCACAATGAACTGAAACCAAAATACTGTATACAAGTGCTTTAAATGTATCTACTCTAAGCAGTGGCTTCCTAGCATTTACTACGAGCGTGTGTAACAGTAGTGCCGGCAGTCTCACCGCCACCGCTTCGTCAGCCTTAACTTTTATTACAGCTGCAAAAGAGCAGAGATTTTAAATCTCACATTTTATTATGAGAAAAAAAATGAATCTTGCCAGAGCACAGAACGTTCCCATGTACGCATTATATTTTTGTAAAAGATGAGTGGGTGGCACCAGGCTAGAATAAGATCATAAATACCACAGCAGCCTATTCCCACCAGGTGTTATTCCAATGTTATCACAGATCTGAATTCTAGAATATCAGCTTTTATTTAAAACATCTCCATTGACAAACTTAGCAGCCTTAGGAGCATGGCTTGGGCAACGGAACATCAGCAACCAGTGGATTAAATCTATAGGGAATAGGGATGAGCACATTGTTCCATTTAATGTGTACAAAGAAAGGGACAAATACATTTTTTCGTTCATTTATATATATATAATACTAATGGCATCATGTTGTTAGCCACTACAGATCACTGTCCTCACACAAGCCCTTATTCTGGTTGGTGCGGTCGAGCCGCATATGCGGCTCCGACCGCACCAGACGAATCCCCGCCCACCCTACGGATCGCCACGGCCGTCCGTACACGGACGGCTGGCGATCCGCATAAAAATGGTGGAGGCTACGCCTCCACCATGGTGGGAGCTGCCCCCTGCATTCGATGGTCGTCGACCATCGAAGGCAGGTCCGCACGCCGCGGCAGCTCCCGCAAGCTGAGACCAAACGGACAATCGTCCGTGTGGTAGCTTGTATGGGGGCTGAAAGCTGACATCCGGCGACGTCAGCTTTCCGCCCCCATGAGTTGCGTCATGCCCTCATTAGCATGCGTACGCCCCGCGTTTGCATGGGAACGCCCATGAAACGCGGGGCGTATACATAGGGAAATGAGGGCATGAAGCCCCTCACTCCCCTATACGCCCCCTTTGCGGCGTAGTAAATTTCTGTGCGGCGAATTCGCCTGCACATGCGCAGATTGACCTCTGCGCATGTGCAGACGGAAAACATCGGCGGTACGGCCGCACGCGGGCCGTACCGCGCGAATCTGAATAAGGGCCTTACTCCCAAATAAAGCTATTTTCAGGTTCCCTAAAGACACAGAGCCAAGTACCATGACAGTTGTAGCTGTTCGGCCCGTACTGACATACACAGGCAATACATCCACAAGTCACAGTGAAAAAAGAGAATATTGATGCTTTGCGCGTTGTTACGATTGTTATTTAAAATCATTAAGACTAATAAAAAATGTTTGAATAAAATATGACATTTTGTGTGAGCTTTGGCCCGAGGCCTTCCAAATGCTCCTGATCATGCTGAACTTGATGATGATGATCAAGATGATGTTATAATAATAATAATAATATTATTATTAGTCTTAAGGGGGTCTTCAATCCCAGGTCATGACTGTCAATCCGCCCCGACAGCCGTGATCCTGGCCCATTTGTGTTTTCACCAGGCGGGATTCAATGTCCCGCTTCGCAATCGGCATAAAGGGGGCGTGTCTGCGAACACAGCCGCGGACTGTTGAGATTTGACCGTAATTTTCAAAACAGGCCCAACAGCTTTTAAAGTCAGACCCATTCTGTCGATTTGCCTCTTCAATGCTGTCAGGAAAGACAGCATTGAATAGGGGCCCGCTGCTATTTCCCCTGTTGGAAATAGCGGCAGGGATTGAATACCCCATTACTCTTAGTAGAAGTAGTAGTGTTATACTTATGTAGTGCTATACATTGAGGGAGTCATTATACTAATAACATAATACAATAAGAAGGCAAGGCTGCCCTGGCCAAATGATCTTACAATTTAAAGCCGGATACACATCTGCACGATAGCTGTTCGATTTGTCTTTCAGTACTAATCTGAACAACAAATTGTGCATACAGTATTGTGAAGGTGTTTGCCCGATTGTCTGCTCCAGCAAGTTGCAAACAATATCTCCTGGTTGGCTTTGCTGCATGGCCAATCAGAAGATATTGTGTACGAGGTGACGCAGTGTAATGAATATGGAATGACATCACTCTTTTATTCATTACATCACACAGTGTGTAGGGTAATCTTGATGACCTGGGACGAAGGGATTTCATCCTGTCCATCAAGCAGATTGCATGTCATTCTACTGTGTACCTGGCAAGAGCTATGATGCATAATTGATACATTAGGTGCTGTAGAGAAATAACAATTGTAGTTGATGGTGTAGAAGCTATACCAGCCATAAATGTTGTATCAACCCTTAGTGACTGGCATTTGTGTGGTGTCAGAGGCGTAACTCTGGGAGGCAAAGGAGTCATCTGCCGCCGGGCTCCTGCTCCCAAGGGGGCACCTCTCCTCCCCTGCAAGAATTATTCAGTTAATTGAAAGCCATCGATATAGCTTCTGTGGCTGACTCCCCCCTCCCAGAAGGACCATAAATGTCACATTCTTTTCATTTTAAACATAATATACATACATTCAGTACACACATGCATACATACATATCATCTATATACAGGTATATACTGTATGTCTACACATGCATACATATCATCTATATACAGGTATATTTAGGTCTAGTGTCCATTTGTGTGTCTCCAAAACATTGGCATCTGTTGGCAGCATGTGAAACTACATCTCTTTCTCTCACACATGCAAAAACAATCACAAGGTAGCACTGTGTGGTGTGGTACGGCTAGACAGGAATAACAGTGGAAGTTGGAGACATATAAGAGTTATTGTATAGTTATGATAGTCAGTTACTGGGAACCGTGGCTGTGCTTCACCAATTCTTTTTTTTTGCGTGTCATCCTTGCGCAGCAGCCATGCTAATCTTCTCTGTATCGTTCCAATTTTAGTATATGAGCTGCTGAAGCGAGCCGGCTACAGCCTGCATGATGTTTATGTGAGCTGCCATTGAGCAAGATACATTTACAATAGAGCTGATAGCTATTGGTGCTTCCACCATATGGTTGCTGCACCTGACTAGACTGCAAATATAATGCTATTTTATGTGTTTATGGTTACCTAGAGTGTTTTGGCCCTTAGAACAAATAATGCATCTTTACAAAAATCCCATCTTGGACCCCCATCTAGGACAACATGGCAACCTTAAAAAAACATGGTTTACAAAAAAAAAATCAGTTTTGCTCTTCCCTGTCCCCTCTAAGGGCAGGATGTATTAATATACATCACTGCCCTTCGCCATACCCCCGCCGCGATACCAGCGCATATGTACTAAAATATGCGGCTGGCATTGCGGTGCGGTGAGGGGTCTCCATCACCTCCCAGCCACCTGCTTCTCCCCTGCAGCCGGGACAGCTCAGCGTGGCTGTCACCGGCGCCTCCTCCTCCCCCCTGCAGCCGGAAGAACATCCGGATGCGTTGCTAGGGGGAGGAAGGACTTACCTTCCGGGTTCCAGGAGGACCTGTAAGAAGGTAAGCCCAAGGGAGGGGGAGAGGGGGGTTTGGCGAGGCGGCGGGGTTGCGGCAGAGGCGGCGGGCAGTGAAAAGAACCCCATTGGCTTCTATAGGGTATCGCCACCCAAAGGTGGTGATACCCTGCCCGGCGATATCGGTGCAGCCGGGTAATAGTACATAGGAAAATACGGTAAAACAGGGGTTTTACCGCATTTTCCCCTTAGTACATCTCGCCCTAAATGACCAATACTGTATAACCAGCAGGTGCAATAAAAGCAGATAATATCAGTCTTTTATGAAACTGGTGCACATGAACGCTCTACACAGCAATAGGATAATAAAGTCACCCGGATTCATTTGCAGATCATTTTTGGGGACAAATGTAGGACCGCTTGGGTTATTACCTCTAGGTACCAGAACAGTACCTACAGTGGTGCTGTGTGTAGTTAATGTACTTTCTTCTTGTTATTGTACTTTGCAGTGGTAGAATTGATGGTAAGGACCAAAAAAGTTAAAATATTGCAATCAAATAAACAAAACTATTCTTATTTGCATACTGTATGTATTCATGTCTTCTGGGAATTGATACATCTATAGATGGGTACACATTATGCATTATGGGTTTTATTTACTAAGTTGGGAGGTCTATTGAAGATGGGATGTAGAACATCCATCTTAGTAAATAATCCCTTATGTGGCCCCAGCGACATCTTGTGCGATGGGTGCCAACATCGGCAAGGGCAAACACACTTGCCAATGTTGCCACAATAGCGGGAAATAGGGGGGAGCGGGGGCCACAGCATTCCAAAGCAAGGGCTGACCTCCATTATCGTGCATGTACAGACGATGGATGGTGATGCCGATGATATGTGGGAGTGTGCATTGTCAGCGACATAGGGCCTTATTCAGATCTGAGCTCAGTACAGATTTGTGTGAGTTATTTTGTTTCTGTGCAGGGTAAATACTGGCTGCATTATTTTTACAGTGCAATTTAGATTTTAGTTTAAGCACACCCCACCCAAATTTAACTCTCTCTATACATGTTACATCTGCCCCTCCTGCAATGCACATGGTTTTGCCCATTTTCCAAACAAATTTGTACTGAGCTCTGATCTGAACAAGGCCCATAGTGCGTACACACTATATGATATTTAGATGTTGACATTCTGCCCCGCGGAATCAGCAAAATCGTTACGGATATTATCCAGTGTGTACCGAGCTTTAGTCGGCAATAGCTATATTGTCATGATCATATGAAAATTAAGTGTGCTGCCCCCAGATCTCAAACAAAAGTTAATGCTGTATGTGTGTTATTGTCACATTACAAAAAAATTATTCAAAGCAATAAGTAATTGTATTTAACCTACAGTTTTGCATTAAGAGATCATGGGCCAAACGTAATAGGGGGATGCAGTTTAAATCCCGGCGGTCGGGATCCCGGCGTTCAGAATCCCGATGCTGGAATCCGGACTGCCGAAATCCCAACACTTTCTCCCTCCGTGGGTGTCCACGACACCCCTGGAGGGAGAATAAATTAGCGTGCCGAGCGTAGCGAGGCACTGGTCCCGCTGCGTGGGGATTTCGGCGGTCGGGATTCCAGCGTCGGGATTTTGAACGCCGGGATCCCGACCGCCGGGATTTCATACCGACTCCAGTAATAGGGTTTGAGATTTTGGGAGAGTTTTCCCAATTTTCCAATTTGTTTTAAAGCGGCAATCATTTACACTGCACAACCAGGGTGATTTTGCCATGTCATTGATTGCCGCTGTAAAGAATTGGGAAAACTCTCCCAAAATCTCTCCCTTTCTGATTGTCACATCCTAATACATTTGGCCCCAAGTTGTAGTTATCATAAGAGAAAGCTCTGTGCATATAATGAAACTAGTCAGGGGGATATTGGGAACTATGGGCCTAATTCAGATCGCATCACTGGAGTGCTAATTTTGGAGCCCTGCACTCAGGTATACACCGTCCCACCAGAGTGTAATCCCACCCTGTGCAAGCCTGCAAATTGCTTAGCAGGGCTTGTGAAAATGAGTTGGATCGGTGAATAGCTGCAAATCCATTTGCAAGCCGCCTTAACAGTGAATGATATTTCCAGTGTGTGCAGTCTGTGTGCAGCCCAGGACTTACTTGGCTGCCGCAATGGAATCAGTCAGAACATGGCCGAAGCTGACATCACATGACTTCCCCTAACACGCCTGGGCAGACCTGCGTTTTACTGTACCTGACACTCCCAGAAAAGGGACGGTTACCACCCTAAAATGCCAGTTTTCTGTCAGTCAACTTGCCTACGGCCAGCAATAAAATAGGACAGATTTGCACACGTGTACTATGGGCTGTACGCATGCTCAGTCTATCAATAATCGCGGTCCTGTAAATTCACAGCCATGTGATCTGGTCCGAATTACGCCCAATGTATAAAGGTTCTCCTTGCCAGGTGCATCTAATATGGACAATAATTAATATGTCTATATAATAGATAAGACAAAGCTAATGTGGCATGAGCATGTTTTCTGCAAATTGGGGAACACTAGATGTCGCCATATGCCCCAACTCAACTCATTTATGTTCATGAACAGTCATGGGACACTGTTGCCTTCACTGGTACCATGCCCACAAGTCATACCGTTACCGCTACAGTATATGCCACCTACAATAAATATTTATTTTACTTTGACAATTAAAAGCTACTGTTCAAACAGTAGATTAAACTATACAGTAATTGGTTCTGTTTAGTGTTTAGTACATTGCTACGGAGAAATATTATATGAACAAATCTTTAATCATTTGGATTTTTATTGTGTTGTATTAACAAACGCATATTGGGGGTCATTCTGGTTCATTCGCAGCAGGGCTGCGCTCGCACGGGGACCGATGTTTTCGTACTGCGAATTTCTGCGCATATGCAGGGTGCTTGCTGCCATAACGAACAGACTGTTCGCCAGGTGCAGTACCCAGGAAAGCGGGTATGGGGAGCTGGGCGGCCCACATTAACATATGGGAGTGCCCAGTGTTTCATGGGTGTTCCCATGAGAACACAGGGATTTCTCATGCTAACAAGGCCATGATGCGGGTTGGGGGGGGGGGGCGCCCAGATCACATCACCGGACGTCAGCTGCCTGTCCATTTCCTTCCCAGAATGCACGCCTATGTAAGGTTGCATCTTTAATGCATATACAGTAGCATTTTGTTACATTCAGAACGTAATTTCATATTAAATGATATCAATAAAATATACATAAACAATCACAGGTAAAGCTAGTATAAACGTCTTAGCCACATACACTATCTATGTAAATCCAATTTCTTAATATTTTTTATATATTTATATTTACTGTAAATGTAGTGAGCAGGAACCAAAAATACATTCTTCGAATTATTGAATCGATTTCAGCCCCTTTTTTTCCACAAATAATTTCTGTTGTAGGAATTAAAATGTAACAAAACCTGAAGAAATATATTTTATGTCTTTTTTTTTTTTGACAGTGTTATTAATTGTGTACATCTCACACTGTGTATTCAGCCAACAATAATAGTGGAGCATTCCCGTTATCTCGTTCTAAGATAAATTCCTTTTGCTCTCTTCATCTAACACCGCTCCATTAACTTTGAAGACATTATCATGGCAGCTCCCACAAGTTTGTAGTTAGGTTGTAAATCAATTAATTTTTTTTTCATTTTCAGATACACCGATATCTCTAAGAGTACTCTGGAAGCAATGCTAATGAGTAGGATTTATAATAATGGGTAACACGGATGGTGTAATGGTCCTAAAAGTGTGGAGTTTGTATATTCTCCCAGTGCTTGCATTGAGTTCCTCAACGTACTCCCGTTTCCTCCTACAATCCAAACAGGTACTATTAGGTTAATCGGATACAAATATGTGCAGCGACGAACTGGCCCGCTGAAACAGCCCTGGCATTTGTGCAAGCACGTGACCTTTGTTGCACGCATGCACACGCCAGGCACACACACTTGTGAGCACACATGCGCCCGTTGCCTCTCCCGGCTTGTAAGAGAGAGGGGAATAGCGGCGTGTGATCCCCCCTCTCTCCTGGACCTCAGCGGTGCACAGGCAGAGCCGCCGGACCCACCACGAGTCCTGCGGCCCTTTCTGTGCGCCAATCAGTAGGCGGAGCCTCCACCTTGCATAAAGAAATCGGCCCACCTGGTCATCGGCCCCTCTGGCATTTGCCAGAAGTGCCAGATGGCCAGTCCGACCCTGAATGTGTGTATATACATGGTATGGAGAATGTAAGCTCCACTGGGGCAGGGAATGAATACGCTAAGGAATTTGTGTCACTATATAAATAACTGGAAATAATTTAATAATAAGGCACAGTAGGTCAATGGTTGCGGCACCTCACCCTTTTTTTGGACAAGTCTCTGGCTCTGCTCATTTAATGAGCATTACTACACTCCATTATTATCGTATATACAGTATAATCCACAGATTATTAGTATAGTATAAAAGACCTAGGAGGTACGCTACAAGTGAAAAACACGTCACTTGGCTTTTCATTGTTACCGACAGCATTTGAAATCACTTTTCCTGCCAGTGCGGCCTTTTTTAGGCACAGCAGGTTGCTAGAAGTGGCCATTGAGCACTCAGTCCTGGACCCATCTCTACCCACCCATGAAACAAACAAAGACATCTACTTATCATAAACTTCAAGTAAAACATGTGCTAAAAACAAGACAACCAGCACCATCAAAGACAGAGCAGACAGCACTGGAAGCCGTGCATCATATAAACATTACAGGACTTATCTAACAAAAACAAAACAACAGCAGGCAACCTGTCTTCAATAAATGTTATGTTGTCACACTGTCCCTGTACAGCTTTTAAATAAAAGCGTCTTAGAGTACATCTTAAAGTTACTAGCCATAGATGCAATGTAATATGCAGTGTTACGCACTGTACAGTAGGTGCTCTCATGACATTTTGAGGTAAACTTCCATCTTGTTTTATATATATTTATTTATACATGCATGTGTTTTATTTTGTACAGCATCTTATCTAAGCAAAGTGCTGTGTCTTAGGCCCCTCCCATGCTCCATTCTGGCCAAAGCTTAAGATGCATTAAGCACACACCTTTGTTGTTCTCCTGACTGATGTATGTACCATTCAAGTAACCTTCAGAATTGAAATCCCTTCCATCTTTTTGCCATTTTATTTCTGAGGATTTGAAGAATATGAATGCAATTTGAAGTTTGCGGTGTTAAGTTTTCCTTCATTCCTTTGCATCACTATGAAAAGAAATGACTGTAGATTATTAACAAGAATATAATTATTCTCTCTGATCTGTACTGCACGATAATGTCCATGGTTAATCTGATTTTCATTCTTAATAAAGCACTTTGCAGAACTTTAACTACCCTACAAGATGCATGAGGTTTCTCGTTGGGTAATGTGGTCCATACGATAAATGCGCATCTATCCAGAAACTGGATAATGAGATTATTTTTTTAAAACCAGTTTAAGTACAATTTATTTCTAAATAACAAATACATTGAAAGCCTCAAGGGCAGCAGTCTAGTCTTATTAGTGTGTGTGTATTGTCACTGACTTTCCTTTGTAATGCATTGCTTCAATTAAAAGCAGTGTGTACATAGTTGATGCTATATAAATAAACATGGATGCGAGTACAGTAAGTAGCTAATACCACTGCAGAAAAGTATTTGGAGGAAAATAAAAAAAATCCCAATTTTCAGTGTCATGCGCTGTTTGGGAAATGTTGTTATTTTGCGCACAACCCCTATATGCAGGAAACTAAACATTATGAAGGGTAAAGATGATTTTTGATGCTTATCTCTCTTTATATGGCAATTAAACTTAGGACAAAATACCAAGCCAATAAACAGAAGTAAATGTACTGTAGTAAGTAGTAAATGTTTTACATTTTAAAGAGTATTTTGTGGCATTATTGAAATCTGCGATCAGGTGTTACGTACACTATAAGGGCTAAAAAAAAAAGAAAAAACCTGGGCTAAAAAAATAAAAATAAAAAAATGCAGGTGTATGCAGGTGTCACATACAATGTATCAAATCCAGAACAGACGTTCTGTTAAAAAAAAAAACCTTTGTCCCATATGCTGTAATATAATTCACTTTTGTATACATCTATAAAGTTTTATTGTGTTAAGAAGTTTTTAGTGCATTTTTATCCATTTCTTTGTACTGGTATCAGTCTGTAAAATACCACATTTTAAGGTAAGGACTTTTACCTGTTGTAGATTTGCTGTAATAATGTACTATTTTTATTTTATTTTATTTTTTTAGAAAGAACCAGATAAAAAAAAAATATTCCATTCTTTCAAAAGATAAATACTCATAAATTTTAAATGGTTTTATAGGCTGCCAGCATTCTAAAAAGGGATATCACTTAATCTCCAGCCAGTCAGTGAGGGCTGGGCGGAGCAAACCCAGAAACCTAGCTACTGACAGGTGTATAAGTAGTGGTGAGGAAGGGCACAGTCAATACACCTGTTTCAAGACAGTAGCAAGCACAGGTGCATTAGGCTCTGTAGCCTACCAGCTTTATATTATGAGTGCATTTGATCCACAGACACACTCTCCCCCACGCTGTGGGCCACAGTTTCCAAATATTGGACAAGAACCTCCCGAGATGAATATCTACTGTGATAGCATCTTCCACCCACAGACCATGCCTAGTCCTCAACGACCTTCAAACTTTGAAACAGGAGATTACAGCGCTGCTTCAAATCCTTATATTTGGCTGAATGGACCTTCCATCACACCACCTCCCTACCTGCCAGGCTCTAACACCAGCCACTTCATGCCTCAGTCGTATGGGATGCAGAGACAGCTGTTGCCCAACATGCATGGCTTGGGAGGATCTGAGTTAGGATGGCTTCCAATCCCTTCCCAGGAAGAACTGATGAAGTTGGTGAGACCTCCTTACTCCTATTCTGCATTAATAGCCATGGCAATACATGGTGCTCAGGACAAGAGGCTGACACTCAGCCAGATCTACCAATATGTGGCTGAGAACTTTCCTTTCTATAACAAGAGCAAGGCTGGCTGGCAAAACTCAATCCGACATAATTTGTCTCTTAATGATTGCTTCAAAAAAGTGCCCAGGGATGAAGATGATCCAGGTAAATGTCTTATTATTATTTTTGAATTTTACACATAATAACAGAAGAGGTAGATTTTTTTTCTTTCTCAGGCATAAGGATAGGAAGTTACTGGCTGCTTAAATGCCATTTAGTAAAATGCAGTACATTATGTTAACTGTGTAATGTGGTTCAAAAACTCACAGGAATTTAGACAGCGATAGGAAATTTGAGGAACCGTCACTAATGTACGGCTTGCCGATTGATGTACAGTATAGTGTGCTTTGGAACTGACAAATAAAATGTCTTGAGCATACTTTGGTTTGGTACTCTGAATTTTTGCATTGTTCTAATCTTTCTCTCATTCTGTTGTTGTTAAGCCTGTTTTAAGCTGTATTTGATGTGACCTATGGATATTACATAAGGGGGGATACATTAAGCCTTGAGAGAGGTCAATTAGAGAAGTTGCCCAAAGCACCAATCAGCTTATGTCTTTCATCTAGCACAGTATTTGAACTGAAATATATAATTTGATCGGTTGGTTTGGGCAACTCTTCCACTTTATCTCTCTCCAAGGCTTGATGCATCTCCCCTAACATCAGTAAAATGCTAAATTAACCTAGGTAAAGTGTTTTAAACTCAAATGATGCTATCAACGTAGACCTCTAAAGTCAACCATGACTTCAATGACCTTGGATGCAGTATATATATATATATAAATACTAATAGGATATTTTGTTCTATTAGGTAAAGGAAACTACTGGACATTGGATCCGAACTGTGAAAAGATGTTTGATAATGGAAACTTCCGCAGAAAGAGAAAGAGAAAGTCTGACCTCAACGGACAGCTAGCTTCTGAGAAAGCAGAGGGAAGCCCTCTGACCGGTAGTCCAAAGAACGGGGAACACCAAGACTTGTTGGAGAGCTCCTCACCAGGAACTGATGACTCATCTGAAAAGAGATTATCTCCACCCGCTATAGCACCATGCCTTAACAACTTTCTGTCTAGCATGAGCAGCTACGTCAGCAGTGCCAACTCTGTAAGTAGGTCGGTTCCGCTGGGACTCAATAACGAAACATCTGATAAAATGGGACAGAACATGATGGGCTTCAACTCTTACTCCCCACTATCAAACATACCAAGCCACGGAGGGTCAGAGTGGTCGACTACGGTGCCATCAAATCCTTTTGGTTACGGCAGTTCAGTTTTAAATCAGTTCAATTCCCATTTCTACAACAGTATCAATGCAAATAACACACTCTACTCCAGAGAAGGGACAGAAGTATAAGTTACCATTAGCATTGTACTGTAGAATAGGATAACAGCGTATCTGTATGATAAAAACATGCAAGAACTACAACAACAAAAAACACTGTACTGGGTAAAAGATGTAAATATCTTGCTTTTTTTTTTTATTCTCTTATTTTCTCATAACAAGCAGGTTAATATTTAAGTTGCACTTACTAAATGATAAATGATGCATACACTTTTCAAAAATAGAAAGTGACCTTACACGATATTATTACAAAAAGTGTTGACTTGCTCGCTCATTTAAAACAATACAGTAAATATGTTTTAGGACTTGGTGAAAAGTAATGTAAGAACGTTATCTACAGTACAGCGTACTTACTTGTATCCAACTTTTTTGGAAGACTGCCCTATAGTTACACACTGCCTTTTATTGCTTAACATTTGCATAGTGCAGAACTCTTAGAAATGTTGTAGTTTCAAAAGATGCACATTTACATGGATGTTATTACAGAACGCTCAGCCCCGCTGCTGTATAGACTTTTACCATAATCATCGGCTTTTTCTACAACTCTGTATTTATAAATGTTTACCGGGGGTAATATACTGCTGGCTATGGGATAAATATACTGGGTTGCAGTTCGGATTATCATGACTTTTTGAAAATGTTTAATATGTTTATGTTCTTCCTCTGACTTCACTGTGTAGGTAAAAAGTAGGTCCATTTTTAATAAAATAACACAAAGCTATCGATGTCTGTGCATTTTCTTGTGTTTTTTTTCTCACAATGTACATCATACAAATTTACAAAATGAGTAAATATGCCAAAAAATTATGTGCCAACAAAATAAATAACTTAGGGGAAGATGCACTAAGCTGTAAAAGTGATAAAATGTAGAGTGATAAACAGCCAGCCAATCAGCTCCTACCTGCCATGTCAACGACGGTGTCAAATCAGGCGGGAGCTGATTGGTTGGCTATTTATCACCATACATGTTATCACTTTTCAAGCTTCGTGCATCTGGCCCACAATGGGACTACAAAATAGAACTCAGTGGTATGCAGAACTTAGTTTACACCAAACACACTTTACTAGTTGTGATTTGCTGGAGCAAGGGCCAGTAAAAGTCAGATTCAACTAGGTACAACAAGGCTGTGTGTTAGTGTGTGTGTTATTACTATTGCCTCTGATGTGTAAGGGCCCGTGGTACTCAGCAGGCCCAGAAAGGTACATAAACACAGGAGACACAAAACAGGGACAACAAGAAAAACATAATAAATGAAAACATTTCTAAAACAGAGTAGACAGGATACAGACCATGAAATAGCTTATTGTCTAATGTGAGTTAGAATGCTGGCATTGGCGTTTAAACAAGCTGGTAGCCAGTATTAATTATTATACAAGCCAGCGCTATATATTATTTTTCCTAATTTTATAGATATAATATGATTTAGTGCCCTTGGCTATGATTATAATTTTGGGTGTCAATCTGGTACAGAAGCTTCCATCCTGCCATAATAAACAATGACTGTCTCACAGCTAATCCTACCTTTCCACATCACATACAGCATGGTTTTTTTATAACAGGTTTGAGGCTGTGTGAATTGTTCCTGGTGAGAAACATGATGAGTTGACAGCTATGAGGGAAATAACTTTCACTACCTGCAAGGCACACTCTGCATTTCTAAGGGAACCCTGCTTTCTTTTGTAATGTGCAACATGCTCTATAGATCTACAGATTGTAGGGGGTAGAGAAATGGATGGATATAAAGTACCAGCCAATCAGCTGCTAATTGCCATGTTACAGGCTGTGTTTGAAAAAATGAAAGAAGTTTGTTGGCTGGTAATTTGGGCCTTATTCTTGTTCACTCTTTCTGACAAAATTCTTTTATAGCCCCGTACACATGGGGGAGATATATTGCTCAGTTTCTCCTTTTCATCAGTGATCAGAGATGGTCGCTGATGAAAGGGAACCTCTGCCGGCGGAAAGGGAATGGGGCTTAAAACGGGAGCGCGCACCTGGCGAGTTATCGTCAGGGCACACTCCCATCACTGGCAATATGGTCGCCAGCGACCATATTCCCAGCAATATCAGCCCCTATCGCAGCCGTGTGTACACGGCTTAAGATGGACAAAAACCATGTGCACTGCAGGTGGGGCAGATGTAACTTGTGCAGAGAGAATTAGATTTGGGTGGGGTAAAATAAAGCAGCCAGTATTTACCCTGCACAGAAACAAAATAACTTACCCAAATCTAATTCTCTCTCCACATTTTACATCTGCCCCCCTGCAGTGCATATGGTTTTGTCCATCTAAGGATTTTGTCAGAAAGAGTGAACTAGAATAAGGCCCTCTGTCTCTGACTACATCTTAGTACATATACCGAAACTCTACTGATCAATCAGCTCCTCCGGTAGCTTTCATTTACTGAGTGTGTTTGAATAATGACAGATAGGAGATGATTAGTTGGTTCTTTATCTCTTTCTCTCTACTTTATCACTCAACATGCTTTGCTAAATCATAGGAGCCCTCTGAGTAAAGGAGCCTACACACGGGTGTTGCTGATGTTGCTGATCACTCAGCAAGATTGCTCAGTACACAGTGTTGCACAGCAATGTGTCAGCGCTGTGTGCTGGGCGATCTGTCAGGGGCAGTTTTCGCTTAGAAAATGCTGTGAAAGTGCTCATGGATTCTCAAATTCTCTAGAGCAAAGGTTAAAACACCCAAGGGTAACCCCTATGAAGAATATATAAAAATTATACATGAAGAACATGTCTGAGATTCCAAAGATATGGCTTTTAAATGATTTTCACATTATGCCTGGCTGCAGATGCAGAACGATGTTAGGCCATTGCATATAATATCAGATTGTACTGTGCTTAGTGCTTTCTCAAAGATATGCAATAACTCTGATTTATACATTAACCAAGATGAATAACAGCAATAAAGGCCCATACACACTCGCTCAGAAAGGGCTTTCTAAGCAAAAACCTTTACTATATCTTCTACTGTGTACAGAACACTGAGGGGCAAATTTATTAAGCTCGGTGAAGTGATAAAGTGTCTGTTTTTTATCACCAGCCAATCAGCTCTTACCAAGCTTGTTATTTCAGTGTTAGGAGCTGATTGGCCGGTGATAAAAACCAGACACTTTATCACTTTACAGAGCTTAATAAATCTACCCTGAATATTGTTAAGATCAGTGGCGTAACTATAAATTTTGCTCCCCCCAGCCAAAAACTTTGTGGCGCCCCCCCCACGGCTCCTCTCCAGCATGTTTCCCCAGTGTGTGACGTGATGACGTCACACCATAACAGTAAAGCTGAAGCAGGAGAGAGGCAGAGAGACCAGCAGACACTTCTGCTTCCCCTGGCTCAGACGCGTTCCAGGCCGCCCCAGCACGCCCAACCTGTACACAGTAGCCAATAGACAGCTCTGTGTACAGTCAATTGAATCAGTGGGGGGATTTGTCGTCTCTGTCATGGCTGACTCGCCTCCGGTGCTCAGCCAGTGGGCAGCGGCAGGCAGCAGCATGTCAGTGCATCGAGCAGGTGTTGGCCCCGCTGCTGCTTGCTCCCCCAAGCAGCTGCTGGGGCTGCCTTACAGTAGTTACGGCACTGGTTAAGATCCCCTCCTTCATCCTGCAGGTTCTGGTGAGGGAGGTCCTCGCTAACGACTGCCATATTGCAGCTGCAGCATGGCCATCGCCCCCCCCCCCCCCATCAGGGCTGTCTTAACAATTGTGAGGGCTCCTGGGCAAAATACCCGGCCACCCTGGCCCACCTACCTCCCACCTATGCTACCTGGATCCAGTTCAGCTGCTGCACATAGGGGGGAGGTTGGGGGTGGTGGGCAGAGTGATCCGGGTATCGGCGGCTGGGCTTGCCTTGTAGCGCTATTTGGGGGTGGGGCAGGAAGCGCTACTGAATTTGAAAAGACTGGCAGGACACTGATTGGCTGAATTCTCTCAGCCATTCAGCATCCAGCCAGTCTTTTCAAATTCAGCAGCTCTTCCTGCCCTGCCGTCTGGCGAATAGCACTACAAGCTCCCAGGCCCAGGCTCTGCTGCCCAGACCCCACTGCCACCCACCCGCCTCCGCAGCCGATCCACAGGGCAGTGCTGTCCATCGGCACAGGTTTCCTACTATACAATATGTTTTCCTGCATGGCAACCAGGCCTGTGCTGATAGACCTTCCCCTCCCTCTTCTCTGCCCTCATCATTGTTTGCAGCCCTCCCTGTGTGGAGGCTTTGTGGTACTCGGGGACCCACACTGATTGGCCATGCGGCTTGCTTGCTTCCTGGTGCTGGTGAGAGGAGCGGCCACCCTATGGGGAGCGACCTGACTCGTCTGGGAGTCTAGTAAGAACAGTGGGGAGACGAGACGGCAAAGTGACTGAGCTCCCCCAGGCGGAGATGAACGGCGTGGAGAGGAGGCTGGGGAGGTCCACAGAAGTGGCAGCGAAGAGGTGGCTACACACACCAGAGTCTCTGCTCCGGAGTGAGAAGTGGAGGAGATATTTTTTCCCATTGGGGTGGGCCCCTAGAGTACTTGGGCCCCTGGGCAACTGCCCATTATGCCCAATGGGAAAGACGACACTGCCTCCCATTACTCCATCTCCGTCGCTCCCTCTCCACCAGCATCAGCAAAAGTGCCAATATCGGCATTGGGCAGGGATCGCCAAGTGTGTATGAGGCTTCAGAATGAATAATGCATAGCATAACATCATTGCAAAGGGCCACAGACGACACTTAAGGCGGTCTCAAGGATTTATTTATGGTATGTGGATAAAATACTGTTTTCTTGTATTATTCATGCCACAGAAGGATTAAAGCTCACTTAAGCTTAAGAGACTGAGCCCACGCAAGTCAGATACAAATGCACACACTTAAATGCAGATCTTTTCCTGTATTCGGTGCACTGCCTGTACTTGGGTGCTCCGGTGCACTGCCTATACCTGTATCAAGCCTTAGAGGAGGATAAAGGCCCTTATTCTGGTTGATATGTGCCCCTGCATTCGCGCAGGGGAGAGATGTTGAGCGACTACGCATGCGCAGCAGGCACTGCTTGTCTGCTGTCCTATTCGCAACTAGCAGTGCGGGCCCCCCGTCCGCAGTGCTAGGTGTGACTGAGATGGTGAAAAAGCGTGGGGCGGCGGTGAAGGAACATGCCCATTGGAACGCCCAGCGGGGGGGGGGGGGATTTGGGGCGGGAAGCTGACGTCAGTGGATGTGAGCTGACCACCCGCTTCCCGCACAGGGGGCACATAGATGTGAGACACCAGAGAGGTGCCTTACATCTGCATGTGCTGAAATCATTTGATGGTTGGCGACCATCGAAAGATTTCCTCCCACATGCAAGCTGCGAATGAATGTTTATGCAAAACATCGATTCGCATGCGTTTGGGGGAATGCAGCATGTGACGGGGGTGGGCGGCGTTTGTGGACTCGCAAAGCTTTCAAATTTGCAGCTTTGTGAGTCAACCAGAATAAGGTCCAAAATGTAGAAGTTCCACAAAGACATCAATAAGGGGGGTATGCAATGGAGTCTGAGATTGCCAGACGTGTGGGATACTCGATGATCCTGGATGTTTTTAAAGGGGCAATCATTTATAAGACTTCAGTAATGAACAATGTAATGCAGGATTAAATTAGTACAATTCCCTTTATTTACCCTTGATCTACAACCCTGGATTTCTGGATGGAATTGCTGCTGACCCCTTCATTATGTGTAGATTAGCAGGTATTGCTACTATTCAATCCTTAACATGCACACGCGTGTGATTTGCGCTTTATAGTCAAAATCGGAAGACAAGTTAGTACAAATCACACAGTGATCCTCATTCTGGTTGCTTTGCACGTTCGCACAGGGGAGTGATGTTGTGCAAATGCGCATGCGCATAAACTTTTATGCACATGTGCAGCCACGTTGTTCGAGCGTGCGTCGTGATTTGATTATTCACCAGCCTGTTCACATGCAGCAGTGTGGACAGGGGGCCTGTGGTGGCGAACATGGGTTACGCCCATGGGATCGCCCAGTATTTTATGGGCGTTCCCATGAAAACACTGGGCGTTCCTATGGATATGCGCCGGAAACAGGCAGCTGATGTCACCGGAAGTCAGCTGCCACCGCCCTCTTCCCATAAAGGGGCGCTGCAGAGACTGACTTAGATCTGCGAGCGCTTGAGAAATCATTTGATAGTCGTGACCATTGATTGACTTCTGCCCCACACACAATATGCAAATGGGTGTTTAAAACATCCATTTGTATGCGTGCGGGGAGATTTACGCTGCGTACGACGGGCGGACCTTCGTTTGGGCGGCGATTAGATGATTTAGAAATTTGCAGCTTTGCGGGTTTATCAGAATGAGGGCCAGTGTGTATACGGCTTGCGATGCCGATGCGCGTCCCTGTGGGATCAGCATCGTAAGACAAAATAGACTGTGCAACCAAGCCAATTCTGACTATATTGTGCATAATCTAATGTTTTAGTATAGAAAAAATTACCCATAGTCAACATTTCAAGTAATTATAGTCAGTATTGTATGGTTCTGGGCTCTAGCGAGTTCAAGAGAGATCGCATAGTTAAAATTGTACATAGCCAAAATCTATACTATGGGATTCAAACATCTCTACTCTCCCCCTAACCACATGACAGCAAACACACCATAGTTTGAAGAACGCTACATGGTACTTTACCAGGTTGGCAGCACAGGACCCGCCTGTTTCCCTGGTCTAGGAGCATGATGGCTGGCGGGATCCCTCCAGGCCTATCTTAAATAGACATAAATATTGGTGCCCTGCCCCCCCCCCCCCCCACACACACACACACATACACACACCATCTTATATAAATATATGTATGTATGTAATGTATATTAAATGAAAAAAAGTGGGACATCTATGGTCGAAGGCGAGTCAGTCACGGAAGCAATATTGATGACATTGAATTGAATGATTCAAACTCGCAGGGGAGGAGAGGTGCCCCCCATAGGAGCAGGAGCCCGGCGGCAGATGACTCCGTTGCCTTCCAGAGTTACACCTCTGCATGATGACATTGTAAGAACACATCATCCTGACTTTTGCTTTGTTGTGCACAATAATACTTTATTATATATTAAACTTAACTGTTACTATAACATGATTGTCTGATTTTTTGCTGTATGATGTCTCAATTAAAAATGTTATTTAAAAAATACCTAGGCAAAAAAAACAGAGAAGAACTATCATAAATCTAGAAAATGACACAGCTGCCAGGGCCAGTTTTGACTTTGCTGGGCCCCAGGCAAAAAACAGCAACTTCTGGCCTCTTCTGACCTTACATGATGCAGTACACCCTCCTCATGTAGCTACAACCTAGCGATACCTAGCGAAACAAAGCAAGCGTGTAAGGACTAACATGATGGCACATTGGGAGTAATTCAGATCTGATCAGATGGCTGCCATCTGATTATCGAATAACTGCACATGCACACTGACCGTAGCGTGCATGAGCAGGGTCTTTCTGCGATAAAATCCTCCAGGTTTTTTTTTTCTCTGGCCGTACGCAAGTTGATGGACAAGCATTAGGCATTTGGGGGTGGTAACCGGCCATATAATGGGAGTGTCATGGAAAACGCAGACATGCCAAACTGTGTTCATGGAAGACCTCTGATGTCAGCTCCGGCCAGGAACAGCCTGTTAAAATCCCAGCTGCGGAGTAAGTCCTGGGCTACGCACAGACTGCACACTCAGGAAAACGCATTCGATGGTGAGTGATTGCTTATAGATTTGCAGCTATTCACAGGGGCTGCGATATTTCTGCTGCCCATTTGCAGCCTTGCATGCGGGAGGTTTTCACTCTGGCGGGGCGATGACTATGCTAATATACCATAAATAGTGTAATATATGGGCAACAACTTACGCAGAAAAGGTTAGGCTGTCCATCAATGTTACACCAATGGTAAATCACCAATCCACCACAAACTTGAGGGGTAAATTTACTAAGAATCATGTTTGGTCCATGTATAAACATAGAGGGTTATTCTGCTTGACACGCAGTGCTGCATGTCATTGTTTGCCCACCTGCCGCTCGTAAATGCCGCCACCCCCTTTGCAGGCCGAATTCGGACGCACAGCTGTGAATGCACACACATCCATTCACAGCTTTTATGGGGTTGCTCACTCAAATCTAAGAAATCTCTGGTGTCTTAGGCTTGCGTGTGTCCTGGAGGGGAACATGGCGGGCAGTTGACATCCGGTGATGTCAGCTGCCCACCCCTGGCAGCCCATTAACATGAGAACGCCCAAGAAATGCTGGGCTTTCCCATGGGCGAGACTACCCACTGCCTCCCCATGCCCCCCACCCGCACTGGAAATGCGCATGCTCACAGCGACACCATTGGTCCCCGCAGAATAAGGCCCATAATGCCCCCAGCAGTGCCATTTACACACAGAATGCATCCAGTAGTACAATATATACAACATCTTGGTTTTGTTGTGCCATGTATCTTGGACTCTGCAAAAGTCACGCTTTGTGATTTTTCTAAAAATTTGCTTCTCTACTCTATTACTTTATACAAATTATACTCAGGGGCGGGTTGGGCCGGGGGGCAGGGTGCCATATGCCCCCAGGCCGCTCTACCAGTAGTCTTGCAGGTCGTCGTCATGTCTCTGTTCCTTTCAAAACATGGCCGCTGCTTCAGGAACATGGCGGCCGGCCTCCAGGGCTACGTGGAGGAGGGCCCGGCCGCCTGTTCCTCCTGATTACTGCCCGTGACAGATGCTGTGTGGGGACGTCAGGACGCTGACGCCGCCCACCCAGGCGTCTGAAGAGAATCGGGGAGCCGCAGCAGGAACTGGGGGAGAAACTTCAAAGGCACAAGCAGCCCAAGCAGGTGAGCATATAACTAAAAGAAATGTATTTCTGCTGTCCTCCTGTTATTTTGCAGGGGGAGCAGCCTGTGGAGTCCTGATGTTGTTGTGCAGGGGGAGCAGCCTGTGGAGTCCTGATGTTGTTGTGCAGGGGGAGAAGCCTGTGGAGTCCTGATGTTGTTGTTGTGCCCTGTTATGATTATACAGGAGGAGCAGCCTGTGGTGTCCTACTGTTATTATACATGTGGAGCAGGGGGTTTTCCCAGCCCTCAGGCCCCCACCCCCTCTCTAATGGAGCAAGTGTTTTAATTTTTTATTTTTTTGTCTGATTGCGGTTCGCAATCGTAGCTCCGCCCTCTTATGGAATTATTCTCCGCCCATTTGCGGCAATATTTCTCCTTGAATCGATGATGCGCTGTTAATTATGGGCCAGTGCTCTGGACTTGCCCCCCAGGCTAAAATTTGCCAGCCAGCCCCTGATTATACTGCTGCAAATGTTTTTTTAGAATCCATCTAAAGTACTTACTACATTTGGAAAAACAGCAAAGCCGTGTTTTGCATGTTGTGACAAATTGAGAAAAATAGCCAAGATGTATGTGAACACATCTGTATGTACTCTTAATAAATAAATAAATTAATGTACATAATGCCCCCAGTAATACTCACCATCCAGCCTCTGCTTCTACGGCTAGGTTACTACCACTGGCTCCAAGGGTGTAACTACCATAGGTGCAAGGGATGCATCTGCTATGGGGCCCAGAGCTGAAGGGAACCCATCTTTACTGTCTAAGTAATATGTTTTACATACATTTATCACCATCAATTTCTAAATAGGGGGCCCTTACAAACATTTGCTATGGGGCCTATGAATATCTAGTTACGCCCCGGCTCCTTCTATCTCTGAGCGGAGGAGAGCGGAGTTTACACTTCTCCCAACCCTCACTGGGAGGGCACACTGCCCACATACACAGGGACCAGGGGTGCACTGACACACACACACACACACACACACACACACACACTGTAAGGGCACACACACACACACACACACACACACACACACATTGACCAGGGACACACTGATACACACACACACACAAACACATACATTATAAGGGCACACTAACCCACATACACAGGGACCAGGGGTGCACACACACACACACACACACACACACACACACACAGGGACCAGGGGTGCACTGACACACACACACACACACACACACACACACACACACTGTAAGGGCACACACACACACACAGGGACCAGGGACACACTGATACACACACACAAACACATACATTATAAGGGCACACTAACCCACATACACAGGGATCAGGGGTGCACTGATACACACACACACACACACACACACACACACTGTAAGGGCACACACACACACACACACACACACACATACAGGGACCAGGGGCACACTGACATACACATACATACATTATAAAGTCACACTGACCCATATTTACAGCAACCAGTGGCACACTGCCGCCACCGCCGCCTCCCCTCACCCCTCCTCTCCATTTAATAAACAGTACCTATAGTAGCTGCAGTGCTGCCCTGCGGGTGGCCACAGATCCTGGGATGACCTACAGTGCATTTATGTGTCAGTGGGGAACAGGATCACAGCATGATTGGGGAGATGGGACCTTTGCTTTGGCACTTACTTTGCTTAACAGGCAGCCCGGCCAGTCCTGTGTGGGGGAGGGGGGTGGGCTTGCTATGGCCACAGCAGCCACTCTACTCAGCAGTCAGGGAGGAAGGGAGCGGTGCCGACAGGCTTTGAGGGAAGCATGTGAGTGGGTGATGGTTATTAGGGTGTTCCTAGACACACCAGGCCTATTACAGTAATGCATACTGACTGTAATGCCTGCTTACCCTACCTCTACCACTATACCTAACCCATTCCAACTGTAATGCCTGATAACACTAACTCTACCACTAGCACTAACGCACAGTTACTGTAATTCCTGCTAGCACCAACTCTACCACTAGCCCTAATGCATACTAACTCTAATACCTGCTAACCCTACCAACATGGACTCACTGAAAAGGTGAGTGAGGGGGCAGGAGACAGGGGTACAGGGCAAAACCCTGGTGGGCTGCACTAACTGTGGCCCCACTTTCTCCTCTAGGGATCAGGACTGTGCATTTAAATTATACATTATACTAGAGATGTGCGGGCTCGGATTCCTCAGATCCGAGCCAGCACGGACGTCATCAATCCGGGCCCGGATACGAGCAGTGCTCGGCGCTTCCCGCCTGACTCGAATCCGGGCGCACGGGCAAAACGTCATCGCCCGGCGTCGGATTCTCGAGAGATCACTGAACCCTTAAATTCCGCAACCTCGCGCCGCCATCTTCACTCCAATCTCGGAGAAGGGTAGGGAAGGGTGTGCTGCTGCTGTGTGTGGTCTCTGCTGGGGCCCGTGCTGCTGTGTACTGTGTCTCTGCTCAGTGATCAAGACATCACCATTGCAAGGATGACTGGTGCTGTGTTCTGTCTCTCCTTTGTGCTGGGGCCTGCCTCTGCTGAGTCTGCTCCTGTATAGTCAGTCACAGTGTGATAGTCCACTGGTGCTGCTAGTGCCACTGCCTGCCCTGCACTGCCTAGTGTCTGCTGCAGTCTGCTATCTGCTGTTGCCACTGGCTAGTGCCTACCAGTACCTATTGCAGTATATAATTCCAGTGTGCTGTTGCCCCTGGCTACCAGTACCTATCACATTATATAATTCCAGTTTGCTGTTGCCACTGGCAGTGGCTACCAGTATTTTATTTATTGCATTATATAATTCTAGTCTGCTGTTGCCACTGGCTACCAGTATTTATTGCAGTCTATAATTCCAGTCTGCTGTTGCCTCTGGCTACCAGTATTATTTATCACAGTATATAAATCCAGTCTGCTGTTTCCACTGGCTACCAGTATTTATCGCAGTATATAATTCCAGTCTGCTGTTGCCGCTGGCTACCAGTATTATTTATCACAGTATATAAAAATCCAGTCTGCTGTTTCCACTGGCTACCAGTATTTATCACAGTATATAATTCCAGTCTGTTGCCACTGGCTACCAGTATTTATTGCAGTATATAATTCCAATCTGCTGTTTCCACTGGCTACCAGTACTATCAGTCCAGGGGTGCCCACATGTGTGCTGTATCCATCCAGGGGTGCCCACATGTGTGCTGTATTTGTCCAGGGGTGCCCCCATGTGTCCTGTATCAGTCCTGGGGTGCCCGCATGTGTGCCGTATAATTCCAGGGGTGCCCCATGTGTCCCATATCAGACCAGGGAAGATGCCTTTTTTTTTTATGAAAATAAAATTAAGGTGTTTTTTTTTTTTTTTTACTGCAAGGGCTGTTAAATGCGCTGTAGTCCAGGGGTGAGCCAAGAGTGCTGTATAATTCATGGGGTGTTGCTAAGTAAGGTTTGCTGCTCTTTTTTATAATTAAAAGAATACACATTTTTATTTTTACTGCAGGAATTTGTCTGCCGTATAATTCCATGCCTGCCGCCATGTGTGCCGTAACATTCCAGGGGTGCCGCCATCTGTGCCGTATAATTCCATGTGTGCTGTATCAGGTCAGGGGTGCCACCATCTGTGCCGTATAATTCCTGGGGTAAGCCAAGTCTGCCGTATAACTTATGGGGTGCTGCCAAGTGTGCTGTATTAGTCCAGGGGTGATGCTTGTTGTGCCGTATCAGACTAGGGGGGATGCTAAGTGTGCCATATCAGTCCAGGGGTGATGCTAAATGTGCCGTATCAGTCCAGGGGTGATGCTACCTGTGCCATATCAGTCCAGGGGTAATTCTAGGTGTGCAGTATCAGCCTAGAGGGGATGCTAAGTGTGCCATATCAGTCTAGTGTTTGTGCCGCACACTTGTGTGGCTTATCATAGTTATCCAGCTACCTCGGTGCAACCTTTTGCCCTAAAAACAATATTGTAAGGTGTGAGCTGTTCAGAATAGACTGTAAATGAGTGGAAATGAATGTTATTGAGGTTAATATAGCGTAGGAGCAAAAAAAAAAAAAAAAATTATGCGATTTTAGCAGTTTTTATGCTTTTTTAACAAAAAAATCAGAACCCAAAACCCAAGAAATCCAAACACAAAACACTTAGGAGGTGTTTTGGCAAAACCCATTAGAACCCAAAACCTCAAGGTAATCAGAACCCAAAACCCAAAACCCAAAACCCGAAAAGTGGCCGGTGCACATCTCTACATTATACATATGTTACTGTTTATAGCACAGGACTATGGTGTATTCTCTAAAGTGCCTTGTGGTTATCATTCTAGTTCATAACCATGCATGCGCTAGTAGTAACTATTTACTATATATATTTAGCAAGGGGCCCTGTTCATGTCCTCCCTAATGGTAAGCTAAGTCTCTGAAAGCTGACCACACCTCTTCTGGAGACTAACCACACCTCTAAACATGGGCTCTTACTAGGGTTACCACCTTTCCCCTTTAATTCCGGACACATATTAATTACACAGGTTCTATGGCTGGCTGACTTCAAGACTCCATTTCACCTGGTTTTAAACTTCCACAGAATCTGTGTAATTAATATGTGTCCGGAATTAAAGGGAAAAGGTGGTAACCCTAGCTCTTACCAATGCATTCCCCTGGTAGGCCCTTCATTCCATAGTCCAACACTGCCAGTAGACAAATAAGCTGTGCAGGGAGGAGGTCTGAGGGCTGCCCAGCTGCTCAGGGAGTGTTGACCACGCCCACAAAATGAAGAAAGTGGGTGTCAGTCTCAACAGGAGACCGTGCCCATCCCTCCCATCGTCTTTTCAGATGCAGATGCTTCTCCAGCACAGAAGTCCCCGATTCCCCAGTGGCTGTAGTTGGGAGATATGTTAATATAATAGTCTCAGCACTGAAATTTGGTAGTAAAAAAAATGAATTCCTCAATATTAAATTATGCTGACATAGCATCAGGGCATTACCCTGTCACCTTGCCTTACCAGAAGTGAAGGTACTGAGGCAGCAGCTGATTATACCATGGGGGTTATTCCCATTATGTCTAATGGGTACTAATCCACGTATTTGTACCCATTTGTTGTAAAATACGTCTGGTATATTAGTGTCAGGTAATTTACTATCAGATAAATTTGGCTGATTTGCTGTATTTATATATGGCAAGCTCAGGTGAACACAGATGGCAAGGATTCATTTTGAAGTTATATTTTTGTTTTGTTGGATACACTAATATAACTGGTTGAGGCCCAGTTGCACCAGAATACTGGAGTGATTTGTGACCTCTCAGCTGCTGCACCTTACCATCTACCCCAGGTGATGGTACCTGTTACCCTGATTCCTGTTCCCCTGACCCCTGTGGGAGGGAGAAGTCTAGTCTGTGCATTGGTGATGTGGCTGGCGGGAAGATGGGCGGATCGGGTACAAGGTAACACGATCACGTTATCATGGCTCCACCCTCCACTATATAGCGCTGTAAAAACAGGTACTGGAACAGCTCATTCAGGTCCTATATCAATATTTAGATGTTTGCAAAGCAATGCTGTTCTCCCATTACAGATTCTCACTTTGCTCCAGGAATGTACCACACAGGAATATAGCATATTTCAATACCTATAATTATTACACATGTATGTAATGTGTTTGGGCTTTCACTATGTGTGTGTGCAGTGGTGTAACTAGATACATGTGGGCCCCATAGCAAAAGTTTGTAAGGGCCCCTATTTATCACCTAATGCTGAAAAATGTAAACAACACATGATACTTCGACAGGCAAAGTGGGCCCTCTCAGCTCTGGGCCCCATAGCAGCTGCACCCCCTCCACCTATGGTAGTTGCGCCCTTGTGCGTGTGTGCAAATTCTGCATATGCTCGTAATTGGCCTTTACACTTATCCTGGAACAAGAGAGGGGGCCTCAGAGCTGTGTATATTTTTGTTTTAGTACCACAGAGCTCTAGAACAAGGCATCATATTGTATGTACATGTTATACATAATCAGAAATTCCATAAACAGTTCATAACGGATTCCTCTGTCACTTACCAGCCTGTGTGATTCTTTAAGCAGAAAGATACTCGTCAGGGCACTTGGTAGCACTTGTCATAAAGGTCGTTGTGTTTAGTTAGACTTTGATAAATTGTCCCCTATGACCAACAAATTCTTGTAGCAGTGAGAATGAGAGGGCTGGATGATGTAATGTCAGGATACGGCTATTGGGTCACCAGCAACCAGGTAAACAAGCATTAGGTCAACACCACTAGGTTGACATGCAGGAATGTCGACATGACTTAATGTTGACATGCAGGAAGGTCGACATGGGTTAGGTCAACAGGGTCATTAGGTGAACAGGGTCATTAGGTCGACATGGGGAAGGTCGACAGTCAAATGGGATTTTTTACTGTTTTTGAAAGGACATGTGGCGGGAAAATAAAGTAGTGTTCCGAGCATAGCGATGCACTGTGCCTGAAGCATGGCGAGCGCAGCATGTTTATGTTGACCATGTCGACTTTTTGACTGTTGACCTTCCCCATGTCAACCTAATGACCCTGTCGACCTAACCCATGTCGACCTTCAGTCACGTCGACCTTCCTGCATTTTGACCTTAAGTCATGTTGACCTAGTGGTGTCGACCTAATGCTTGTCGACCTACTTGTTGGTGACCCCATGATCCATACCCATTTACACACAATGGCAAGCCATTCCACCTGCACGTGTGGCTGTACTGAACTGTATGACATATACAGGGGGAGATTCTCTAAACTAAAAACCTGATAACGGGGTTTTTACCGCATATTGGGATGCTCTAAACATCCCCCGCCGGGTTACCGTGACGGGGGGCATCGCCAGAAAAATCTGCCGTTGCCCCATAGAAGTCTATGGGCTTCTACCGCGACCCACCACCACCTGCACCAACCCCCGCCTCCCTGCACCGACCCTCCCCCCTCACCTGTGTCCGGGCAGCACAGTGCTGCCCGGACCTGTGACCTCCTCCTTCCTGCACTATAATCCTCTTCCGGGTGCAGGGGGAGGAGAGCCTGGCGCAGCAGCAGCGCTGGGTAAGGGAGGGAGGGAGGAGCCACTGGGACCCGCTGGGACCTGGCGACTCTCACCGCAAAGGACAGCTCTTAACGCAAGTCCTTTGCCATAATTATCGCATGTGTTAGAGCATATGCAATAATTATGTAGGCGATGGGTGGTGAAGGGGGGCGGAGCTGGGCTGCGGATGTTAGAACATCCCGCCCACAGTAAGATAAAAAATACATGGGTGGAATTCTGCTAATAAAACAATAAGTATAATGATGTTGAGAATAAATAATATTAAGACACATAATTAACAACATAAACATTTAATACACAGGTTTAATGGAACAAAAACCATAATATACGTATACAGTGCAGAGTATTGGACTTATATATGCAAAGAGAGATGGAGGAGGTGCAAACATAAGTAAAATTATTTTACTAATGAAACAAAAGCTCACATACACTTACGTTTTAAAAGATGAACAACAATACAGTCACCAGCATCTGTGCGGTGGCAATTGGATACTTTCAAGCAGGCGGCTAACAGCTCGACGGCAGCGCAGCAGCAGGTGTATCACCGAAGCTTGAGACAGAACCGGACGATTCTCAGTGTCACTGAAAACATGAAATACTATATACCAGAGTTTCCTACCTGACCCTCTCCTTCAGGGAGAAAATGCTCTGTTCCTGGCCTTCCCTGGTAATGTATGATTACCATCACCTGTGGTGAGCTAGCTAATTGATAAGAAAGGTGTTTCACCACAGATGATGGCAATTATACATTACAAGGGAAGTCCAGGAACAGAGCATTTTCTCCCTGAAGGAGAGGGTCAGGTAGGCAACCCTGGTATATACATATGCCCACTTGGGTCCTATATCCAATGATCACTATAATGACAAGAGCCATTGTTGACCCACTTCAGTCCAATAAAGGTAATTGTGTTCACTGGTGATGAAGCACAGGGTCCCGCTAATATCAGGTGGTGATTCTGAAGCAGTAATATACTGTAAGGAGCAGCAATGTTAGGACCACTGGGCAGGTTCTAATCTCTTAGGGCAGCAATGCCTAACAATCAGGGGGAGATTCTCTAAAAGTCGCGGCTCGGCTCCGCCCCCCTTCGCCGCCCATCGCATACATAATTATTGCATATGTTCTAACATATGCGATAATTATGGCAAAGGACAGCTCTTGCGTTAAGAACTGTCCTTCTCGGTGAGAGTCGCCGGGTCCCATAGGGTCCCGGCGGTTCCCCCCTCCCTCCCTTACCCGGTGCTGCTGCGCCGGGCTTTCCTACTCCCTGCACCCGGAAGAGGATTTTAGTGCAGGGAGGAGGTCACAGATCCGGGCAGCACAGCTCTGTGCTGCCCGGACACAGGTAAGGGGGGGGGGGTCGATGCAGGGCGGCGGGGGTCGATGCAGGGCGGCGGAGGTCCGTGCGGGCGGCGGTAGGTCGGTGCGGGGCGGCGGTGGGTTTGCGTTAGAAGCCCATAGGCTTCTATGGGGCATCGCCAGATTTTTCTGGCGATGCCCTCCGCCGCGGTAACCCAGATAACGGGGTTTTTACTCTATTTTTTGCTTAGAGAATCTCCCCCTCAGTTTGTTAAAACAAAAAAATGATCTGAAGATAATAAATTGGATTCCAGCAAACTTAGAAATGCCGTATGGAAAGTTGAAACACCTCTGATTAGTTTCACCTGTGGATTGGAGAGGAGCTGTATCAAGCCTTAGAACAGTGGTTCTCAACCTCGGTGTCCAGGAACCCCCCAAACAAGTGACGTTTTCCAGGTCGCCTTACAGGTGCACAGGTGCACTCATTATTCACGGAAACATTTTAAAAGATCCACAGGTGGGGCTAATTACTTCACTTGTGATTCTGTGTGGAGACCTTGAAAACGTAAACGACCGAAGTTGAGAACCACTGCCTTAGACAGTGATAATGTGCAGAAGGGGTGCCGGACGGGGTCCCGACAGTCGGGATCCCGACAGTCATTAACCCGACGTCGGGATCCCGACTGTTAAAACACCGACTGCCGGGTTCCCGGCGGCCGGCGGCTATTTTCCCTCGTGGGGGTCCACGACCCCCATAGAGGGAGAATAGAATAGGTGGCTTTGTTGCGCTGGCCACGCTGTCTGAGGCCAGGCAGACGGGATCCCGACGTCGGGATAATGACTGTCGGGATCCCGACTGGCGGTGACTCATACCACACCCGTGCAGAAGTTGCCCAAATTAACTGTAATTTTTCTAGCACAGTTTTTAAGATGGCAGAAGCTGATTGGTTGCTTGCTGGATCTACCCCCTGGTGACAAATGAGCCCATTGCACTTATAACATACATTGACTGAATTTCGTTATTTTTTAGTATAGTAACAGCCCGTGAAAGCATAACACTCAGTGATTAATAGTAATTGCAGCATCTTAACGAGCTAAACATCCCATCACCTTACTTGTCATCCCTTAACATGTAAAACCTTAAACATTTTCAACTTATCACTATAAAACCTGAAATAATGACTAATGGGTTTGGCAGAAATTGTTAACTGATTTATTTATCGGAATTTGTTAAGCTAATTTGATTATTTAATTTTAATTGTTTGATTAATGGTGGCCAAGAAAGAACGGCTATTAACTCAAACTCCACCCCAACTACCCACGTGACTGGCCTAACTCAAAATAGCGGTATCCAACTCACCTCACTGCATTACCAGCCCAGCCGGGTGGGGGTCACTGACCCCGACACGGGTGTTACAGCGACAGGCCTAAATCAATGAGAGGTGAGAGCACCGAAACAAACCATATACGCAGGATCAATAACTAATATAAACTTACTTTTATTAAAAAAAACTGCCGTTCTTTCCCGCCAATCAGTTAACGCGATTAAAAACTACCCACCCACTCAAAAAACCCAACAAAATGGGGAGGGCGGGAGGGAATTTCAGCAGGAAGAAGAGGCATTCTCCTCCCCTTCCTGCCCCTATACTACCAGTTAACCCAGGCCAAACCCACCCCTTCTATTGGCTCCCCTAGTCACATGTTTGCCAGTGTGACGAAGATGGGGATGTTTAACTCACTACATGCATATTGCATGCCTTACGTTATTCTAAACATCCCATCACCTTACTTGTCATCCCTTAACATGTAAAACCTTAAACATTTTCAACTTATCACTATAAAACCTGAAATAATGACTCGGAGACATGGGTTTGGCAGAAATTGTTAACTGATTTATTTATCGGAATTTGTTAAGCTAATTTGATTATTTAATTGTAATTGTTTGATTAATGGTGGCCAAGAAAGAACGGCTATTAACTCAAACTCCACCCCAACTACCCACGTGACTGGCCTAACTCAAAATAGCGGTATCCAACTCACCTCACTGCATTACCCACCCAGCCGGGTGGGGGTCACTGACCCCGACACGGGTGTTACAGCGACAGGCCTAAATCAATGAGAGGTGAGAGCACCGAAACAAACCATATACGCAGGATCAATAACTAATGTAAACTTACTTTTATTAAAAAAACCTGCCGTTCTTTCCCGCCAAAGCGAGGCATCTAAACAGATGCCCCGCCCCGCCACCACCCAACTACAGACTCAATGCCCAAGAACAGATCCTCCAGAAATATAAACAGGCCCTCATCGCCTAAATGAACACCATCCGGCCGGAAGAGGTGCTGGTACCCAAACCTGATCCTATCATGGGAGACTACTGCCCCCCCAGAAACCAGCACGTATCGAGCTATTGCCGCATTAAGTTTCTTCCTGGCCTCGTCGATCGCCTTAGGATTACTAACCCCCCTCCACCTCAGTCTGGGAACCACAGAGGACCAGACAATGGTGCAGCCAGGCCAAGATGTAACAATGGCAGCCAGATCACTCAAGATCAAGCTCCGCAACTCCATTTGGGACATTTTCCCAAGGGCATTACCACCTAAATGAAGCACCAGTACTCTGGGCAGCCCGTAATTGCGGACATTCCTCATCAGAAAACCACGAAGTGCCAACCACGACATACCCGGGACTCCCAGCCATCTGATCGACCCGGTGCAAGCAAAAGAGGGGCCCCATTCTGAGCCAGCTAACCTGGCCGCCCAATGAATAAAGGAGTGGCTGACTACCCACACCTGGAGCCTATCGAGTCCCAGACCTATAAGGAAGAGATATAAAAGTTTGGGGTTAGGCTAGGTTCGTTGAATGTAGGCCTATTTACATATAAGGGGGATCTGCCAAAAAGAAAAAACAAATTTAGCAGCATTAAGCTAAGGCACAAAGTATTGGTGCCAAAAGACATGCTCCAATCACGATTGGAGCCATCCAGGACACAATGGGGAAGCGACAAACAAGGGTAGGGTAAGGTAATGGAAGGTAAGTGTCACAAGTTTGCACTGGACTACCTGCCTATACAGCTCGGGAATTGGCTAGACCTAATGCAGAGGTGCGGAGTCTAACCGTGCCGAGGGTTTTCTGCCAGTGACCCCTCCAATTGGGATTTGGGCTTCTGCGGCACTCGACACGTCGGTCGCGGTCCTCTGATTAGGTTTCCCTTTATGAGCTGAGGCCGGGAGTAGCTGATATGGAGAAGCGGTCGTCTAGCCGGGTCGGTATCTATGCGGTCAGTTAGGAGCCCAGGGGAGAGACAAAGGAGGTCCAAGACAAGCCGGGTCATACACGGGAAACACTGGTTGCGGTACACTGGGATGAGACAGAAGAATAGTCGGGAGCAAGCCGGGGTCATACACGAGAGGTCACAAGCGGAGTACAAGGGGTTAAGCGGGAGAATCGTCAGTAGCAAGCCGGATCAAATGATAGCAATGGAGACAAGCACTTAAGGTACGGTACGCTGGAGTAGGTGTGAGCCTATACTCTGGCAGAGTTCCCCTGCCAGAGACCTCCCTTTTATCCCCTGCAGGCTGCTGCTATTTCCTGCCTGTACCTTTAAATCTTAGAAGATGCGGCGCGCGCGCCCCTAGTGAGCGCGCGCCCGCATACCCGGAAGTCTGGACACACACACGCTGCTGAGCTCCGACGGAGGGAGACTCCAGCAGCCTGCATTCTTGCTGGTTACGGCCCGTGTCAGCACGGAGGCACCCAGGCTGAGCTCCCCGCTGCTTGGAGGAGTCAGCCTGCCGCCCGCCATGCCCAGCCTGACGTCCACCCCGCCTGACCTGCCGCCCGCCGAACGCACGTCCCCGGACCCGGTAAGAGGCTCCCGCGGTCCGGGAGACTGTGACATTACCCCCCACCCTAGGGGTGGGCACCGAACACCCTATGAAAGGTTTCCTGGGATATTTCTGATGGAACTTGCGGAGTAATTGTGGGGCGTGGATTTCAGAGGCCTTAACCCAGCAACGCTCTTCAGGGCCGAATCCTTTCCAGTCAATGAGGAATTGAACACGACCTCTGGAGACTCTTGAATCCAAAATCTGTTTTATCTCATATTCCTCATGACCACCTACCAGGAGAGGTGTATAAGGTCGTTTGGAAGAAGAAAACTTATTGAGAATAAGCGGTTTCAAAAGTGACACATGAAAGACGTTGGGGATCCTAAGGGATCTAGGAAGTTTGAGTCTTACCGCCACTGGATTGATTACTTGAAGAACATAAAAGGGCCCGATGAACTTTTGGGCTAATTTCATGGACGGGACTTTGAGCCTTAAATGTCTCGTGGAGAGCCACACTCTATCTCCCGGTTTAAATTGAGGGGCTTCCTTCCTTTTACAATTGGCAAAGCGTTTGTAGCGATCAGAGGCTTTTGTAAGGTTTCTTCTCACCTCAGACCAGATGTTCAGAAACTTTTTGACTGTGTGTTGGACAGCTGGCAGAGTACTGGAAGACTTGGAAAAAATTTCAGGAAGATTAGGGTGATATCCATTTTGAATAAAAAATGGAGATTGACCTGTGGACTCATGGTACAGATTTTTGTGGGCGAACTCCGCCCACGGGAGCAAAGACGCCCAGTCATCTTGATTGGCTGACACGTAAATTCTTAAAAACTTCTCGAGGTCTTGGTTAACCCTTTCAGTCTGCCCATTGCTCTGGGGATGGTAAGCCGAAGAGAAGTTAAGTTTGATATTGAAGGAAGAACATAGAGCTCGCCAAAACTTGGAAGTGAATTGAACTCCTCTGTCTGACACGATACTTTGAGGAAAACCGTGCAATTTAAAGATATTCTTTATAAAACTCTCGGCCAGCTGGGAAGCAGATGGGAGGCCCTTGAGGGGAATGAAGTGAGCCGCCTTGGAAAAACGATCCACCACCACCCAGATAGTATTGAAGCCCTGGCTAACAGGAAGCTCAGTGATGAAATCCATCGAAATATCAACCCAGGGGTGACTCGGGACTGGAAGAGGCTGAAGTAACCCCACTGGAGCTTGTGGTATAGACTTGTGTTGGGCACACACATCGCAAGCGGCTACAAATTTCTTAACGTCTGTTTTGACTGATGGCCACCAGTAATTACGACAAATGATATCTGTAGTCTTCTTGACGCCGGCATGTCCGGTGAAGTGAGAGAAGTGGAACCAGCGTAGAAGTTTAGTTCGGGACTTTAATGGCACAAATGTTTTCCCTGCGGGAATTTTAATCTTCTTGGAGGATGCAATGAAACAAGATGATCTCAAGATGGGCTTCTGGTCATCTAACTCCTCTGAAGCAGCTGGCCCAAAGACTCGCGACAGTGCATCTGCCTTAATGTTTTTGTCTCCTGGACGATAAGTTAGCACCAGATTGAATCGGTCGAAAAATAAAGACCATCTAGCCTGTCTATAATTCAGGCAATGAGCCGTCTTGAGGTATGTCAGGTTCCTGTGATCAGTATAACCTGTTACTGGGAATTTTGCGCCCTCCAATATATGACGCCATTCTTGTAAGGCCAACTTGATGGCTAGCAGCTCTTTATCTCCTACAGCGTAATTTCTCTCTGCAGGTTGAAATTTCTTGGAGAAGAAACCACAGGCATACCACTTGTTAGCTTCGTCTTTTTGAGAAAGAACTGCCCCCACCCCTGCTGACGAAGCATCTACTTCCACAAAGAAGGGTTTGTCAGGGTTAGGTTGCCTTAAGATGGGTGCAGAAAGGAAAAGTTGCTTGAGTAAGGAAAAGGCTTGCTTGGCCTCAGAAGACCACTCCTTGGTATTCTCGCCTTTGCGAGTGAGCTTGGTTATAGGAGCTACCACAGATGAATAACCCTTTATGAACTGTCTGTAAAAGTTACAAAACCCCAAAAAGCGTTGAATGGACTTTAACCCTACCGGTTGTGGCCAGTCAGAGATTGCAGACAATTTCTTTGGGTCCATCCGTAATTCTGACCCAGTAACGATGAACCCCAGGAAAGGCATTTCTTGTTGTTCGAATGAGCACTTCTCTAGTTTGCAGTGCAACCAGTGCTTACGGAGACGAACTAGAACCTCTTGAACATGTTGCTGATGTGCATGAAGGTTCCCTGAAAAAATTAAGATGTCGTCCAGGTAGACAATTACAAATTTGTTTAAAAGATCTTGGAAGATATGGTTCATGTATCTCTGGAAGACTGCCGGGGCGTTACTCAAACCGAACGGCATCACCAAGTACTCAAAGTGTCCATCTCGCGTATTGAAGGCTGTCTTCCACTTGTCTCCTGACCTAATTCGAATTAAATTATATGCCCCACGGAGATCCAGTTTTGTGAAGAAGTGAGCCCCTTTGATCTTGTCAAAGAGTTCAGAAATGAGAGGAAGAGGAAAACGGTCCTTTACCGTGATGGCATTGAGACCCCTATAATCAATACAAGGCCTGAGACCCCCGTCTTTCTTTTTGACAAAAAACAGACCCGCTCCCGCTGGCGACTTGGACTCCCTGATAAAACCCCGCTCCAAATTATCCTTAATATATTCTGAGACTGACCGAGACTCTGCCATGGATAATGGAAACACTCGACCTCGAGGAGGACATTTCCCGGGGACTAAATCTATGGCACAATCCCAGATCCTATGAGCTGGTAGCTTCTCCGCTTCTTTCTTGCTGAACACATCCGCAAAGGCTTGATAAGCGGTTGGAAGCTTGGGGCTGGATTCCAGTTTAGAGGAAGATATAGAACAGGAACAACGCTTAACCTGTTCAAGGCATCGCCCCTGACACTCCTGCCCCCATGCCAATACTTGAGGGTGCTTCCAGTCCAGGACAGGTGAATGCAACTGTAGCCATGGCAACCCCAGAATTACTGGATTCTCTGCTGATGGGAGCACGAAGAAGGATATGGACTCTTGATGAAGAATCCCTACTTTCATCTGTACCGCTGAAGTATTGGAATGGATGCTTGAAAAGGGCAACCTATTGCCATCTACTCCTATAATGTGTAGAGGATTCTTCAGTTCGCGACACGGAACTCCCAGGCGTTTGGCAGTATCTGCGGTGATTAAGTTGCCATCTGCGCCGGAGTCTAGGAATGCTTTGAAGGCCAAGGAAGAGTTCCTATAAGTTAGGGTTACGTCGATGGTGAACCCAACTGCAGACACTTGAGAAGAGGTATAAGATAGTGTGCCTAACCTGACCCCCTTGCAATCAGTTAGGCCTTGTCGTTTCCCGGACGCTTAGGACAAGCAGATAGAAGATGACCTGGCTCCCCGCAGTATAGGCACAGTCGATTTTTAAATCTTCGCTCTCTTTCTGCGAAAGGGAGACGAGCTTTCCCAATCTGCATGGGTTCCTCCAATTGCTGACTTGCCCCGGAAGCTGATTGTGAGGTTATCAGATTCACTGTAAATCTGTAATTACTATATTTTATTAGGTGTAGTAATTAATGTACTATTTTAGTCCGTCGGTACCCTCTTGTTCTCCATATATGTCTATATACTCCCTATATGTGTGTGTAGTTCCAGATCATATATTATTAGGCTGTATAATCCCACCTCAAATGTAATGTCTGTATTTCCCAGGACTTTATTCATGTAAGCATTGTACCATTGGCAATCTCCACAGGGGGGTTTACAATTCTTTGTAAACCTCTGGGCTCTAGCAGACTTTGTGGAACCGGCCACCACAGGGGGTGATCAGCCCATAATGTAATCAGCCTGTGTTTTGTATCTTGTGTTGACTCTGCTATGCATATCTTGGCCACTTCCAGACTTTCTGGAACCGACCCCAGCAGGGGGCAGAAGCAGATGGGCAGCAGCAGTACCTGGGAGGGGGGATAAACCTGACTTGAATCCACCAATAGGGATTGAGTGCAAGCCCACTGATGGTATGGAGAAGCGTGGGAAATTGGAAGTTTTTAAAATGACTGGCACACAAGCCAGGAGGATAGATTTTGATGGACTGTCCTGGACTAAGAGGTTATGCTCTGTCTAGGTATCGTGTGGACTTATATGCTATCACTGCTGTGTGGGCTAAGTGATAGTTTGCCCTGTGGAACTGATCCGGGACTGTGACTATACAAGGACTGTCTGTTTGGGCCTGCTACCCGATAACGTTTATATGCTACATTTGCCTCTTTTTCCTGTCTTCATCTACTTTCGTGTGCTGTGATAAAAATAAACCATATTTTGGTTTCATCTGCTCGGTGTCTGAGTGATTGAGGAACTCGTACCCTCACATTTGGCGGCAGCGACAGTGGGATCATTCAGACACCAACCATCGAGCACAGAAAGCACAGAGGACAGAGGATCAGACCATATGTAAGGAAACGGAAAATGCAATAAGGTGATGTTCAGCAAGTGAGCAGGTGTCATTCCTGTGGAAAGGGAAAATGTTTCCAAGGAAGGAAAATCGATGCCTCAAGACCCCTGGAGCAGAGCAGCTCAGGGACGGAGGTTCTTCAGTGTATCGGCAGGCTGGGAAGCCGAATCTGTTATTTATTGTCAGTAAAATGCAGTATATCTGGAAGTACTGGGAAGAAGCTCAGCAGATGGTCAGCGGGTGGAGAGTATCCAGCATTCAGGACAAGTTGTGTTACCTGGGGGATGCATTCCTGCACTGTAAAGGTGAGGCCACTTCTTGGAATCTGCTGGGAGAGCCAGAGTTTGTAGAATTTACAGAGGAAGTGATTGCTACAGTTACCCAGATGCTCCAAAGAGGACAATATTCTGAGGCTGAAGGACAAGTCCAGAATAAATTGATGCCCCAGATAGAACCAGAGGAAAGGTCTAGAAGGGGGCTACTGCAATCTGGGCAGACAACCGAGGGGTCTGCCACAGAATTAATTGTTACCGCAAGAGAAGGGTCGTTGTCAGGGGGGCCCCTAACTGCCCTTGAAGAAATGAGTATGGAGGAGCTGATAGCAGAATGTCATCAGCGAGGTATACCCATCCAATCCAGCACTCGCGGGGAAATCATTCAGCAGATCCTTCACGATCAGGGAGATCCTACAAAAGCATTTACCGATTATCGGGCATGTATCCTCCATTTCGGTGCCCAGCTGAGTGTGTGGGAACAATTGGAGTATCTGGAGGAGTGCTTTATTGTGGCAGAGGAAGAGGCGATTGATCGGGGGCTCCTGGATACCCCAGCATGGCAAGATCAGTGTCGCAGGGGGCGTGATGAAAGGCACCGTTTGCAACTGCTTCTCCCCCATCCTAGGGAGGAAGCTGCTCCGTGTTCTATACAGGGGGAGGTTATCCCCAAAGTGAAGGAGGTTATTCAGGAGGAGCTGCACTACAGCTTCCCTTTTGCTGAGATGGAAGATGAAGAGCTATTATCCTGCTGCCAGGGGATCTATGAGGACTGCGTCCAGGAGGAGATCACCGTGGTTAGAGGAGTATCCAACAACATCCAGGCCACAAGCATACCAGTCGCAGATGATGTCGTGTTTCGGGCTGCCCAGCATACTCAGCTGGGGAAGGAGGCTATCGCGGAGAAGGAGGTGTGCGCAGAAGTAGCTGCAGGTGAGCATCTGGCTTTTAAGGGGACAGAGCTGACACAGCCTGTCCTGCAGCCACCAGCGGAATTGTTTGTGATGGAGGGTCCCTCCTCAGCCCTGGACATTGAGACCAAATGCTGGACTGAAATTTGCCATGCCCCTAGTTTGGGTTTGGGGGAGGAAGGACATGACGGGGTGGTGGAAGTGCCAGGGCCAGAGCCCCTATATTGGCCTGCTGTTTGGCCCCTGTTCCTTGGGCAAGAGGGGGAGGTGGAAAGTGGTCCCTGCCCCATTGTGCCCGAGGCAAAAGTATTAGTAGGTTACAATGTTGCAGAGGGGGGGTACCCAGAATCCGAAGAAGAGGAATCGCTACAGCCCTTGTTAGTTCCAATGTATGACTTAGACTGTAATCATGCCCTTGCTGGTTCTGCAAACCAGCCGCCTTTTACAAGATGGGTTTGGTATGATGTCACCCTGTGGGACTCAGGTGGTATATCCAAACCCCAGATTCTCGGCTCTGCATCCCGCTATTCCAGGTTGTTATTGGTTCCTGAACAGCTTGGTACCGGGACTACAATAGTAGGGGAAGGAATGTGAGGTTATCAGATTCACTGTAAATCTGTAATTACTATATTTTATTAGGTGTAGTAATTAATGTACTATTTTAGTCCGTCGGTACCCTCTTGTTCTCCATATATGTCTATATACTCCCTATATGTGTGTGTAGTTCCAGATCATATATTATTAGGCTGTATAATCCCACCTCAAATGTAATGTCTGTATTTCCCAGGACTTTATTCATGTAAGCATTGTACCATTGGCAATCTCCACAGGGGGGTTTACAATTCTTTGTAAACCTCTGGGCTCTAGCAGACTTTGTGGAACCGGCCACCACAGGGGGTGATCAGCCCATAATGTAATCAGCCTGTGTTTTGTATCTTGTGTTGACTCTGCTATGCATATCTTGGCCACTTCCAGACTTTCTGGAACCGACCCCAGCAGGGGGCAGAAGCAGATGGGCAGCAGCAGTACCTGGGAGGGGGGATAAACCTGACTTGAATCCACCAATAGGGATTGAGTGCAAGCCCACTGATGGTATGGAGAAGCGTGGGAAATTGGAAGTTTTTAAAATGACTGGCACACAAGCCAGGAGGATAGATTTTGATGGACTGTCCTGGACTAAGAGGTTATGCTCTGTCTAGGTATCGTGTGGACTTATATGCTATCACTGCTGTGTGGGCTAAGTGATAGTTTGCCCTGTGGAACTGATCCGGGACTGTGACTATACAAGGACTGTCTGTTTGGGCCTGCTACCCGATAACGTTTATATGCTACATTTGCCTCTTTTTCCTGTCTTCATCTACTTTCGTGTGCTGTGATAAAAATAAACCATATTTTGGTTTCATCTGCTCGGTGTCTGAGTGATTGAGGAACTCGTACCCTCACACTGATGACGACGGTGGGCTAGTCGGAGGAATAAATCGGGGTGCCAACTTGAAACTGTACTTCCGGGATTGTTCCCTCTCCTTGTCCCTCTCTTGGTAACGGAGATCCACCCGTGTACATAAGGAAATTAGGTCATCCAAAGAAGTCGGCGGCTCCCGACCTGCCAACTCATCCTTAATTTTCTCAGATAGCCCCTGTGTGAAGGTGGCCATTAGAGCTTCCTCATTCCACCCTAACTCGGATGCGAGGGTCCTGAACTGGACCGTGTATTGTCCCACAGTCTGGGTTCCTTGTCTCAGCCGGAGAATGGCAGAGGCGGCGGACGTCACCCGGCCCGGTTCATCAAATACTTTGCGGAACTCAGTGATGAATTCAGTGATATTATTGATCACCGCATGATCCTTCTCCCAGAGTGGGGAGGCCCAGGACAGAGCTTGACCCGAGAGTAGCGAAATCATATAGGCTACCTTCGCTCTATCCGAAGGGAAGGATGCTGCCTGTATTTCAAATTGAATAAGGCACTGATTCAGAAATCCCCGACACTCCTTGGGATTCCCATCGAATTTGGCTGGGTTTGGGATGCGAAGTGAAGGGGCACTTGCTGCGACCACTGGGGGAAGTGGTGCCGGAGGCGGTGGAGCCGGGGGAGCTTCGATACGCTGCATCAAGGTTTGTAGACATTGCATGATCTGTGCCTGATCCTGTTCCTGCTTATTCACCCTGGTTAGCAGATGCTCCAGAAGCTCCTTTGGAGACGGACCGGCCGCTGGATCCATATTTATGGGCCAGAGTATTCTGTCACAAGTTTGCACTGGACTACCTGCCTATACAGCTCGGGAATTGGCTAGACCTAATGCAGAGGTGCAGAGTCTAACCGTGCCGAGGGTTTTCTGCCAGTGACCCCTCCAATTGGGATTTGGGCTTCTGCGGCACTCGACACGTCGGTCGCGGTCCTCTGATTAGGTTTCCCTTTATGAGCTGAGGCCGGGAGTAGCTGATATGGAGAAGCGGTCGTCTAGCCGGGTCGGTATCTATGCGGTCAGTTAGGAGCCCAGGGGAGAGACAAAGGAGGTCCAAGACAAGCCGGGTCATACACGGGAAACACTGGTTGCGGTACACTGGGATGAGACAGAAGAATAGTCGGGAGCAAGCCGGGGTCATACACGAGAGGTCACAAGCGGAGTACAAGGGGTTAAGCGGGAGAATCGTCAGTAGCAAGCCGGATCAAATGATAGCAATGGAGACAAGCACTTAAGGTACGGTACGCTGGAGTAGGTGTGAGCCTATACTCTGGCAGAGTTCCCCTGCCAGAGACCTCCCTTTTATCCCCTGCAGGCTGCTGCTATTTCCTGCCTGTACCTTTAAATCTTAGAAGATGCGGCGCGCGCGCCCCTAGTGAGCGCGCGCCCGCATACCCGGAAGTCTGGACACACACACGCTGCTGAGCTCCGACGGAGGGAGACTCCAGCAGCCTGCATTCTTGCTAGTTACTGCCCGTGTCAGCACGGAGGCACCCAGGCTGAGCTCCCCGCTGCTTGGAGGAGTCAGCCTGCCGCCCGCCATGCCCAGCCTGACGTCCACCCCGCCTGACCTGCCGCCCGCCGAACGCACGTCCCCGGACCCGGTAAGAGGCTCCCGCGGTCCGGGAGACTGTGACAGTAAGGAATGAAAGGTGTACTCGGCCGGAGAAAAACGACTAGACCTGCTGAGGGACTCTTAATTAGACTATAGCCAAATTAGTAGCATCAGATTCAGTCCGTCAGGTCAGGCAAAAAAGCGACAAAACTCCGGACGCTGGCCCAATAGCAGAGCGTAGATAAGCCCCGAGTAGGGTGGACATAGGGTGGGGAAAACAAATGACCATCCATCACACCAGACAGATAGACAAGACAGGCACAGCAGCGCTCAGGGCAGGAGATGAGGCCTAATGTATTTCCTATAGCTCGCTGAGCGCCATCTACCCAAGGATTTAATGTCAGCTACTGACCAGCCAGCCGCAGCAGCCGCTGTAGCGGCGCCAATGCGGAATGAGTGAGTGCCAAAATCCCCCGGCGACAGCCCCAATCGCACCAAGCAGCGGCCCAGCATCCATCTGAACTGGTAAACCGTCATGGGTGAACCGTCATAATGCAGGAGCCAAGAGCGCCCTGCATGTGGTCTCACTTGTAAGTAAAGGGATGCCAATGACACTGGGCACTCCGAATCCGGGACAACAGGGCACATGGAGGACCATCTGCCCCTGGCTGACTGGTCAGTCTTGGACCGCCTAATCCTAAACCATAGCGCTCCACCCTCCAGCCGAATGTCAGAGCCTAGCAAGACAGCATCCCTGGTCTTCGAGGGCGCAACTAACTCTGATATCCTAAACGCGCCGTGAAAGGCCATGGAGAAAGCCAACCCAAACAGCAGCATCTCAAACGCAGAGCTAGCGCAGTGACCAACCTCCTTCAGGAGAGCTGAAAGGAGAGAGGCATCTATAGGCCGACGGCAGTCAGGGGGAGACGGGGCCATTCGGGACCAGCCCTTCATAGCCCTGGATATAAGGAAACCCTTAGTGAAATCCGGCTTACCCTTAAGCCTAGCGAAAAAGGATATGCCCGCTAAGTAGTGCGCGGCCACTGCCCTGGATTTTCCTGCGCTGTATAGGGACCAAAGGAAGGAGAGCAAACGCTGTGGACCCTGCCTACCTGGCTGCGCATTCCCTCTAGAGAAAGACTCCCACTCTGTCCAGGCCTACCGATATGTCCTTAGGGTAGCGGGGGCCAATGAGGATACCGCTAACCCCTCCAGTCCGGCCCGATCACCTGCCAAACATAAGAGGGGCAGGGTACCCCCACAACATCAGCCTGTGGAGCCAACTCTCTGAAACGCTGCCACTGGCAGCGGGAAAGCGCATCCGCTATCTCATTCTCGACACCTGGTACATGCTGGGCCCTGAATGAAATGTTACATCTTAAACACTGCAAGGAGAGCTGCGCAAGAACCCGCAGAACCAAGAGAGACTTGGCCTTCTGGTTGTTGATCGCATGCACCGCGCTAAAGTTGTCGCACCAGAAGAGCACGCTCTTGTTAGCCAGTCTCGTCCCCCAGATCTCAATTGCGACCATAATGGGGAACAGTTCCAGCAACAACAGGTCTCTAGTGAGCCAGGCCGTGGCCTAATCCTTGGGCCACGTCCCAGTGCACCAATGTCCGGCCAGGAAACAGCCAAAACCAGTTGACCCAGCGGAATTAGTGAACAGTTGCAGCTCCGTGTTGGCCACAACCGGGGAGAGCCAAATCCGCACACCATTGAAATCCTCCAAAAAGGAGGACCATACAGACAAGTCGCGCCGAATTTCAGACGACAAACGAACCAGGTGGTGTGGTCTGCTCACCCCGGCCGTGGCCTGCTTTAATTTCCTACAGAAAAGCCTACCCATGGGGATGACTTTGCATGCAAAATTAAGCTGTCCTAGAACCGACTGGGCTTGGCGCAAGGTAATCTTACTCCTCCCACTGCACAGCTGAATTGCCTCGCTGAGTTTAAGGACCTTGTCTTGCGGTAAGCAACAATGACCCCTTACGGTATCAATTTGAATGCCCAGGAACGACAGACAAGTGCACGGGCCTTCAGTCGTCAGCAATAGGGACGCCAAAGTGTCGGAAGAGTGCCTGGACCCTGGACAGCAGGTTCGCGCAGCGGTCGGAACCGGAAGGCCCGACGCACAGAAAATCATCAAGGTAGTGAGCGAGCCCGCTCTCCCCTGATGATCGTTCCACACACCAATGCAAGAAGGTACTGAACCTCTCAAAAAATGCACAGGATACCGAGCACCCCATCGGCAAACATTTGTCGATGAAATACTCTTCTCCTATGCGGAAGCCCATGAACCTAAATGCATTAGGATGTTACGGAAGTAGCCGGAACGCCGACTCCACATCTATCTTAGCCATGAGTGCTCCCCGTCCAAACGATCGTACCATTGCCAGGGCATCGTCAAATGACTGTTAAGTCACCGAACAACATTCCACTGGAATAGCGTCGTTGACGGAGAACCCCGCTGGGTAAGATAGATGCTGTATGAGGCGGTACTTCCCTGGGGCCTTCTTAGAGACAACCCCAACCAGTGAGATAACCAGGTTATCCAATGGGGGCCGGGAAAAGGGGCCGGCCATGCAACCCAATTGAATCTCCTTGTCAACTTTCTCCCTCAACACCTCGGGAAGGGAGAGGGCAGATTGCAGGTTCCTATAGGAACCCCCCCGTACCTCCCCTCGAATTGGCAAACAAAAACCTGTACTAAAACCTTGAAGAAGGAAATCCGCCACCTCCCTATTCGGGTATCGCCGAAGCCACTCAGCCATGGCCTCCACCCGTACTGGCGTATGCGCCCTAACGAGGGTTTCCATTTCCCCCTGGCCTGGGGGCAGGGGCTGGACCCGCCCCTCTAGCAGTGTACGGCAGGGTTATTGCCTGAGCAGTTGATGCATACGTGCCGAAAACGGCACCGCTGCCCCAACTGGCAGGACGAATTGTTAAAGGCATAGCACTTGCCCTTAGAGGCCCCCACAGCCACGGGCTTATTCCCTGTGGGAAAACGCAGTGGCTGTGAGTTGTCCAACCCCGGACGCAGAGGGGCGGGGGACACCGCGGTCTGCACTACGGGCGCGGCGGAGGCCTCCGCCGCGTCCGAGCGAACCCTTGTGAGCCCCATCCAAATTTCTACGTCTTTGCAACCCATATCCAGAATGTATAAGCAATCCTGTTTCTTCCTGAACTGCTCATCATAAGTACGCCATGCGGTCCCCCCATAAGTACGCTGCATCTCATGAACCATATGAAGATATCGGATTACATTAATGTGTTCGTCTGGCCGATTCTCCAAGTAGCAGGCTGCAAAGACGCAGAAACCGGCCAGCCAGTTGTCATAGGACCGGTATGCGTCAGCTCCGATGCCACCTTTCTCTTTGGCTGCCTTAAATGCCTTTTTTGAATCCTCGGTCAGACTGAACACATCGACATAATTACCCTTTTGAATCTTGACCCTACAGCTCTCGCGCAACCCCCGCAGTACTGCCGTGTAATCGCAGTGTACGACCCCCGGCTGGTTACGCCTTTTCCTCTCTCTGCGCGACAGCCTGGCCTTATGCTTGCTTTTCCTACCCAGCGCCTGCCTCCCCGCTTTCTTCTTGGCGTACTTAGCGGCCCGCTTGCGCGCCCTGGCCGCACTACCCGCATCGGAACCCCCTGCAGAGGATGATGAAGAAGAGGAGGAGTGGCTGCTATGGGACCCTGCTGAGGAAGCAATATAAGAACCACCGTCGGTCCCTGAGGACCCCTCACCTGACGACTCTGGTGGCCCGGCCCAGGTATCATCATCGTCCGTGCCGTCATCCACGTTGTCGGCATCGTCACCGACGTCCATCTCATCAGCAAAGTCCCCGATCTCAGTACGGGCTGGGTACGGCGGCCCGGCAGGGTGTCTCCCCATGCCCCGGGCCCTCCGGCGGCGCTGAGCTGCAGCAGAAATCCCCTCTGCTGAGGTGCCCCTGCCTTCCATAACTGCAACTGCGTTGCCCATGTCCCTAAAAGCCTGCATAAACTGAGAGCACCCAGGGATGGGTTCCTGGGGAGAACTGGCGGCCCCCCTCCTCGCCCTGCGTCCCCCCCCTGTGGGCATTCTGTCAGCTAAGGGTGCAAGGGCCCCGGCTACTGAGGACAGGGCTGCCGATAGCATTGAGGGGTCAAAAACTGGGGCTGTGGGCCCCGAGCTGCGTCTGCGACCTCGGCCTGTAACGGCCGCATGGCCTGAACTCCCCGAGGCCCCCTGGCTGCCATGGGCAGACCCCTCCCTGCTGCTCCCCCGCCCCCTAACCTCCTGTGGCAATGCTCTAAGCGGCTCGGGCGGTGGAGTGGCCCTCCTACCCCTGGCTCTTGTAGCACCCCTGCTGGCTGATCCCCCTGCGTGCCTGCTAAGCAGCCCGCCGTCACCGCCGGCAACCGTGTCCCTCCTGGCGGCACCCCGACCACGAGGGCGCCTGCCGGACCGGGAGGTTCCTGCGGGAGGCGCAGCATCAGCTCCGGCACCGCCCCCCCTGCCCGCTTATGCCCCTGCCGTTATCCCCCCTGTGACTCCTAGCCGGAGAGCCACTGCTCCGTGGCCGGCTGGATGATCGCGGCACACCTGGATCCTCCCCCCCACGCCGCATCATCATCCCGCTCCTACCGCCCGCCGCCCGCCGAGCAGGCCGCACAGGCTCCACAGGCGCGATGCCTGTATCACCCAGTGCCTGTGTTCGGGAGCGGCGGCCGGGCGCCAGGGAGAGAGCAGCCGGACCAGGGTCAGGAAAGCCAGGGGTGCCATCACGGTCACCGTCCGGCCTAAAACGCGCAGGCTGCCGGGCGGAACGCCGCGGGCGGGCGCCGGGGGAGCGAGACATGGGGCAGGTATGTACTACTAACCAGCCTATAGACTGCAGTCCTGGGGAGCCTGATCCTTTGCAGGGGCCTCTAGAAACCACTAAGATCCCAGCAGCAGGAGCTCCCAGGGGCACGTCTGCTCAGAAGAATTTCAGCAGGAAGAAGAGGCATTCTTCTCCCCTTCCTGCCCCTATACTACCAGTTAACCCAGGCCAAACCCACCCCTTCTATTGGCTCCCCTAGTCACATGTTTGCCAGTGTGACGAAGATGGGGATGTTTAACTCACTACATGCATATTGCATGCCTTACGTTATTCTTCACATAAAACATAATGAATGAAATATGAGAGATGAATCATTTTTAGTGTAAATTGAAATAGCTGGAAAAGCAAAATCACATAGGGCCTTATTCTGGTCGATGCATACTTTCCCGAACTCTTTCAGATGGCGTTTTTTAGCCGTCTGCGCATGCGTGGGCAACGCTATGCGCATGTGCCACACAAGGTCTCCGTACTTGTTCTCACTAATACCGTACAGAAATGTGCACCGCATTCACTCTGGAGATATGGGCATATTATGGGCGTCATTCGGAACTACACAGGGGCGTAGTTTCAAAGTGGGCTAAACTGGGCGTAAACATGGGCGGTCACGAGGGAGTGCACTAATTCTGGTACGAGTACATTCGGACAGCACACCGAATGCACACAAACAAAAAGGCAGGAAATATGCGGTCTTCATAAGCAAGTATTGCTTTGCGGACACCACTCGGTCATGCGCTAGGCATTCGGAACGCCCAATCAGTACAGGCGCACCTGAACCAATGTCAGCTGAACACAATACAATCCACTCCTTTACTTATTACTCATTAATTACACTCTTGTCATTGCTTCAATTGGAACCATTGCAGCTTAAATGGACCATTACTAAACACACAAATATATGCTGCATTTTTTACACACATTTACACTGCAAGCAATGGACAGAACTTACTATCACTAATATAAATATACATGTCACTTGTACATTTACCAATAAAACCACACATTTGGGGATCAAAATATAAATTTATTAGACGAAGGTCAAACACAAAATTGAAAAAGCATGTTTTTTTGACACATGCAACAAATTAAAGGTACCATACCAGGAATGTATAAAAATAAATAAAAATTAACAAATGTATTATTTACATACATAGCCACAGCAAAATCATTAGGAACACATCAGGTAGCTTCACAACAAAAGTATAGCACCAACATTTCAAGTACAGCAGACAGTAATGGCAGCCAAAAGAGGCCAACAGAGGAACCAAACACAGCATTCGAACCGAGGGCAAATGTGGGTACCCTGTGCAGGGGATTGGTTTGCACACAGGAGGCTGACACACACACAGCAAAATGAAAGATTTGGGAAGACGTAAGGGTGGAGATTAATGTGGACACAAGTTCATGTGCTGAGCTTTTTGGCCTTGGAAGGGCCCTTGCCACGTGCAGCAGCAGCTTCTCGCCCACGGCCACTGCCACGTTGGGATGGTGGGGCAGGTGGGCCAGATGATGGCGAAGGGGTTGATGCTCTTCCCCTTCTGCCAGCAGGAAGTGCTGGTGGTGGGAAAGCACCAGAGACGGCTGCCAATAGGGCCCGATAGGTGGTAACTAGGTCTTGGAGGAGGTCATTCATCCGGCAGGATTGATCTGCCAGCACCCGCAGGCCGGCAGCTACGGACTGCTGGGTGCTGACAAGACCCATCATGACCTCCTCCGTCCTACGCAGCTGCTCTGATGCTATCTCTCCCTGCTGGTGAATCTGGCCAAGCATCTCCACCCACCTGTCCACATCCTGTGTGGCCGGTGGCTGCTGCTGCTGCACATGTCTGGCAGTGGTGGCAGGTGGCACAGACTCCTCCACCTCCTGAAGACTTGCATGACCAAACGGCGGGGATGCTGGTGAAAGAGAAAATGACAATTACAACACATTCCTTGAAAATTAGTACAAACTACTTATGCCATGCCAAACAATTACCTTCTACATAAGCAGCAAAGACTTCCGCTGGGGCCTCGCTATCCATGTTGCTCACCCCCCGGATCTCCTCTATGGCTATGCAGCCAACAGCCATCTCTTCCAGGGGGGTGAGCTTCAGTTTTGCTGGCATGGGGCCAGCCCCAGAGGTTTGGCTGTGGTCTCGCCGTTTGGTCAGCTTCTTCTTCAGGTTGGTTTTGAAGTCGTGCCACCTGCATGCAAAGTTCTCATATTAATACATGTCACCCCTGACGTTTGATGTAGCATGCATTGTAATCTGCTACCGATGTCAACGTGTGCTTCATTCTACATAACTTACATTATGTAAAACTATAAACACTACACTTAGAACAAACATTCCCACTCAGCCTCCAATAAATATAGAATAAGAGACATGCCAATCATGTCTGTTGCTCCTAGCAACGTGACCGACCATTCACCAACTCCATCTAACATATAATACAAACATTACTGGTCTACTTCTGCACAAATGTAGCACACTTTAACTTGCCTCTTCTTCACATGCTCCCTCTCACGAACTTGTGGAGCTACCACATTAATCTCCGCGGTTATGTCATCCCAAATCTTCCATTTCCTGGAGTGTGTCAGCTTCTCCTGTGGACACTCTATCCAATCCCTTGCACGAGGTACCAGAATGGCAAGCTCCTGCGGTTCGAATGCCATGTTCCTGGTGTCTGGATCCTCTGTTGGGCTCTTTTGACCACGGCCATGCCCACGGCCACCTGTCGCTGTACCTGAAGTGCTGGCCATGCTACTATCTTGGGAAGCCACCTGCTGTGTTCCCAATGATTCTGCTGAGGCAGAAGATGGCCCAGCTGCCTGCTCTCCTCCAAATGCCTGTTGTTGGAGGGACACATAGGAGGTGCTGGAGTCCAGGCGTTCCATAAGGGTCTGGAAGTCTTGCTCTCCCTCAGAATGAGAGCCAGCCATGTTTGCAACACCATTTTGTGGTTCTAGCACACCTTTATATACTATTTCTGTCATTGGCGTACTTCAGCCCCACCCTGTGTTTTTTGCGGCAGCGTTCCGTACGGCAGCGTTCCATATGGCTGCGTACGCCGTGCTGTTTGTGCGGCGCATAGGCCATGCCCATAGTAGCGGCAATTCGATTTTACAAAACCTGGCGTACCTTCAAAGTCTAATTTAGGTGAAATGTTGTAATATTTTCTATAATGGCCACCTCCAACGTTATAAAATCATAAATGCTATCCGTGAATGTTCATTAGTACTGTGCTATTGTTGTGAATGTACAAAAAATGTAAGTAACCCAATCCATTTTGAAATCCACCCCACAAGTCATGCAATAGTCATCACTGATGTCATGCACAACACATGTGATAGGCCTATAAATAGTGGTTTGATGCTAGATTCATTTGTCTCCAGATCTGTATTGTGGCCGGGTCTAAGGTAAGCTCTCCCATGGTCATTGTAGAGATGATATACATTAACAATGTAAGGGTAATAATGTATGCAACATTTGTTCACATATCAAAGAGTTTTTGGTCAGCAAAGGCTTTTTAGCATTAATGAATAATGTTAGCTGGCCACCATTTAACACACAGGTGTTAAACCTGTGGGCCACAATAAATTGGTGAACTACATGTCCCATCAATAGCTGAAATGTGTCCCATACTGTTACAGTTCAAAATGGAGGTTATTCATGTTATAACATTCCCTTTCACACCATCTGAAGGCGCACACTTTGATGTCCCATGCATTTTTACCTAACATATTATTTTCAATTTGTCATTCATGTGTCTGACTACATGATTTCATGATCAATTGTTCTTAGATATAATACTTAATTAGTGTTTAGGTGTATTTGTGTTTACATAGTTGTGTGGTGAGGTAATATTATTGTTACATCATTGTAGATCATTATGGATATTCGGGACTTGACTGGGCGGCCGTCTATTGTACGTATGGATTCATATTATTCTACTAATTTTTTGGGAGGAGCTTTCTTTGCATAGGTGTTCCATTTCATTTGATCATTTTATTGTAGGTTGCTGAAGCAATGATGGATTTTGTGGCTAATGGGCTAAGGGCACTTGCTACTCAACCCACTCGTCGCCCAAGGAGGCCAGGACGTGCAAGAATCTTTCGCACACGGGTAACACTCTTTGGGATGCCCGATGATGAGGTACTTACTAGGTACCGGTTACCCCCACATGTCATTCTAGATATACTCTCTTTAATTGAGAGTGATCTAGAACCTTGTCATGGGCTCACGACGGCAATTCCGCCTCACACTCAGCTGCTGGTGGTCTTGCATTTCTGCGCCTCAGGATCATTCCAACAAGTAGTGGCAGTACTTGCTGGAATATCCCAGCCTGCTTTCAGCAGAATCCTGAGGCGTGTGATGTCAGCCATATTTAGGCGCAATGGGCACTTCATGGCCATGTCTTTTGCCCAAGAGACCCTTCACAGAAGCCAGCAGGCCTTCCATCAAATTGCTGGCTTCCCTAATGTGATAGGGGCTGTGGATGGCACCCATGTACCATTTGTGCCTCCATCACGAAGTGAGAAGATCTATAGGAACCGAAAATTGTTCCACTCACTCAACGTGATGGTGGTATGTGGCCCATCCATGGAAATTCTCGCCTTCAACTCGAAGTTTCCCGGAAGTGCCCATGACTCTCATGTTATCCGACAAACCGGGATTTGGCAGAGACTCCAAGAGCTTGAAGGCCGTGATGCGTGGGTTCTGGGTGACTCTGGTTACCCATGTACGCCCTGGGTGCTTACGCCGTACAGCTCCCCAGCACCGGGCCCACAGGAGGCATTCAATAGGGCGCATGTTGCCACCAGGCAAGTGGTGGAGTGCTCAATTGGCCTGTTAAAGGGTCGATTTAGAGTGCTCCACCGGACTGGTGGTGACTTACAGTATGCGCCTAAAATGGTGTCAAGGATTGTGGGCTTGTGTGCATTCTTTCACAACATAGCTGTGTGGCGTGAGATACCCTTTGATGAGTGGGATGTCCCATCCGAGCCGCAAGATCCTCCCCTGCGCCTATCCCGCTCCACGGAAAGCCGTCTGGGATACCAGCTGCGGGACTCTGTTGCCCAAAGATTCTTCAGGTACATTTTTGAATGTTGCACAGACCAACCCAATTTGTGATCAATTAAACCCATCAAGGATTAAAAATATGTCATTTTTGTGTATTAGTAACAATTAGGCACCATGGCCTCTTAATGCCAAATGCTATTGTACTACGTTTTATGTTTGAAGTGTATTGGTTTTAGTCCAATATTGCAGTTCACAATTAGACCTTGTTCAGAGATTTAGAATTTTTTTTTTTCCAATATTGTAGCTGATGTTATCATCCATGTCTGGTGAGTAGATTGATTTTCAAACTTCTTTCACCATGTATGTTTTGTATGTGTTGGTGATTATTTCATTTGTACATTTATTATTTAGTAATATATATATATATATATATATATATATATATATATATATATATATATATATATATATATATATATATTTATATATTTATCTCTTATATATTTGGCTACATCTGTCACTCAAAGTGTGTCTGGAGCTGTAACGCTGGGTTGTGGACTTCCATCTCAATTTATGATTGTCATCACCTGTTTTAAACAGGGTAATTGATAAGAAAGGTGTTTAAGCACAGGTGATGGTAATCCATAAATTAAGAAGAAAGTCCAGAAACAGAGCCTGGAGAGGGTCATGTTGGGAGGTATGCACCTCCCTCCCCCCTCCCCCCCCCCCCATCCCGCAATTCACGGCATCCACCCACGATCCCTCCTCCCTCGACAATGAAAAAGGTTGACAAGATTTATTTTTCACTTTTTCAATGTTTTCATATTCATTCTCATGTGTCGACATGGACACCAATGAAGTGCCACACTTATGTCAACATTTACATGTGTTGACCTTTCTGTGTTGATTTTTTCTTGTGGCAATTCACGGCACCCCCCGCGACCCCCCTCCCGCGATTTGCAGCACACCCCCCGCAATTCGCGGCACCCCCGGTGACTCCCGCGATTCGCGGCCCCACCCCGTGACACCCCCCCTCCCCTGATTCGCGGCCCCACCCCGTGACACCCCCCCCTCCCACGATACGCGCCAACCCCCCGGGCCCCCCCTCCCGCGGTTCACGGTGCCCCCCACGACCACCCCTACCGCGATTCCCCACCCCTGACCCCCCCTCCTGTCATTGCGGCAACCCCCCACCCCCGCGACCCACCCTCCCGCGATTCACTGCAACCCCCCGCACCCCCCTCCCACAATTCGCGGCACCCACCCCCCATCCCGCAATTCACGGCATCCACCCACGATCCCTCCTCCCGTGATTCGCGGACACCCCTCACCTCCTCCCTCCCCCCCACCCCCGCGCGCGATTCACGGCAACCCCAGGATTAAATGGCACATGCAAAACACTGGCACGGCTATGGTCGACAATGAAAAAGGTTGACATGAGTTTTTGAAGATTTATTCTTCTTTTTTTTAATGTTTTCATATTCATTCTCATGTGTCGACATGGACACCGATGAAGTGCCACACTTATGTCAACATTTACATGTGTTGAACTTTCTGTGTTGATTTTTTCTTGTGGCGATTCGCGGCACCCCCCGCGACCCCCCTTCCGCGATTAGCAGCACACCCCCCGCAATTCGCGGCACCCCCGGTGACTCCCGCGATTCGCGGCCCCACCCCGTGACACCCCCCCTCCTGCGATTGCGGCACCCCGCGACCCCCTCTACCACGATTCGCGCCAACCCCCCGGGCCCCCCATCCCGCTGTTCACGGTGCCCCTCTCGACCCCCCTACCGCGATTCCCCACCCCTGACCCCCCCTCCTGTCATTGCGGCAACCCCCCGCCCCCGCGACCCACCCTCCCGCGATTCACTGCAACCCCCCGCGCCCTCCCCTCCCACAATTTGCGGTACCCACACCCCCCCCCCCCCCGCGACCCCCCCCTCCCGCAATTCACGGCATCCACCCACGGCAGCACCCCTAAGCCCCTCTTTAGTCCCCCGTATACTCACACACCCCTATCACTACCCAGCTTCCTGCTCTCCTGAACCGTAACTTCCACCACTGGGGAGTCGCTGACAATGTTTTGCCCACATGCCCCTATCATGCCTCATAGCCCAGCCTCCTGCTCTCATGTACCCTAACTCCCACCCAGTAGGAGGAGACACTGACTAAGGGCCACCATCCTGTACTCCTGTACTGCCACGCTGGCCCCTCACCCACTGGCAGAAGCTGCACAGTATCTCCCACCCTCCTCTTTAGTCCCCCTTATGCCCACACACCCCTATCACTACCCAGCCTCCTGTTTTCCTGTATCGTGACCTCCGCCAGTGGGTAACTGCTGACTCAGAAAGACCCTACTATACTATTGCACACACACACCTAAACAACACGCACACACAGCCCCCCCCCCACACCCACAAATGTCACTGTACCATCCACACTATCAATGTACATCTTACTCTGTAACCGCTTTTTAATTAAACAAAGCAATACACACCCCCTTCCAAATCATATGCTCTCTATTTAACACATTTCACCTATAACTCAAGTTGCAATACAGGCATCTGTCATACAATTCTAACCATCTTTCTCATATGCAAATGTTCACAAATTAAGGGGGCGCAGCCCCTTACGACGGTGTGAAGAGCGCCCGTAGGGCGCGATGAATCACCTAGTATATATATATATATATATATATATATATATATATACAGCAGCAGTAATAAGCGGCACTCGGAGGCTGATGTAAATGGTGAAAACAACAGGAACTTTATTCCTTGTGCAGAAGTGAAAACGTTTCGGAGCTCGGGGGCCCCGTCGTCAGTTCAGGGAATGCATTCCCTGAACTGACGACGGGGCCCCCGAGCTCCGAAACGTTTTCACTTCTGCACAAGGAATAAAGTTCCTGTTGTTTTCACCGTTTACATCAGCCTCCTAGTGCCGCTTATTACTGCTGCATATATCCTGAGGATCCATCCCCTCACGAGAGAGAGCACCGGAGCAAGTCATTATTGGCATCCACCCTCAGACCTGAGGGCCGGCCTCATCATATTGTATATACAGTATATATATATATATATATATATATATATATATATTCATATATTTGAAGTAGGAGCCAGGCAGGCAGGCAGGCAGCTTAGGTCTATAATGTGTCCAATATAATGGTGTAGTCAGGAGAACTGCACGTATGTGTATGTGTTTATTTTAATAAATGTACGCATACACATAAATGCATACAGGAAGTAATGCGAAGTACAGCTATGCGATGCCAAGCTATAGCAAGCGTTGGTTGGCGCTGCAATGTTTTAGCCGATTCTTGTAGCGCATACACACTGTGCATGTAAAAATGAACAATAAAGTTAATACCAAATAACAATCTTACCAACCAATTACAGTACATGATTGTTTGTGATGCCCCATTGAAAAAATGGCGACCTCCCAGCGTGCTGCGGCTTTCAGTACTGCAGAGCTGAGGGCCCTGGTCTCTGTAATGGAGACCAGGCTGGGGCGTGCGGGGCACTTCATTGCAAATGTACAGAAGCGGCGGGCGTACCTAGCTGCCCGCAGAAGAATTTTCGCCCGGACCCAGGTGCGGAGGTCCGTGGTGCAGTTGAAGCGCAGGTGGTCCGATCTGCGCAGACGGCAGCCTGAGCTTCTGCAGCGCTTAAGGCTGCAGATAGCAAGATGTGAGTAATAAAGCAAAAATAACATATTTACCAGTGAATGATTTAAGTACATTATTTATGTAAATGTGGGTAAATGGCTGTTATTGTTTTTAAAATGGCTTCACTATATATGTGTTACTTCCTCTTTCACATGCTGTCATGTGGGTATAATATGTCATTGTTTTTTTTGAATGCTGAATCCCAAATAAATGTGCCATAATTGACACTCTGCATTTTATTTTTTTTTATTTTCCAGCACGTGAACGAGCAAGACAGGCCCGTGAGGAGGCCGAGGAGGAGCAGGCCCGGGAGGAGCAGGGCCGGGAGGAGCAGGGCCGGGAGGAGGTGGCCGAGGAGGAGGTGGCCGAGGAGGAGGTGTTTGCCGAGGAGGAAGTGGCGGAGGAGGTGGCCGAGGAGGAGGTGTTGGCCGAGGAAGTGGCGGAGGAGGTGGCCGAGGAGGAGGTGTTGGCCGAGGAGGAGGTGTTGGCCGAGGAAGTGGCGGAGGAGGTGGCCGAGGAGGAGGTGTTGGCCGAGGAGGAGGTGTTGGCCGAGGAAGTGGCGGAGAAGGTGGCCGAGGAGGAGGTGTTGGCCGAGGAGGAGGCCTGCGAGGTGGTGCAGGTGGCAGAAAGTGATAGGTAAACATAAGGCATCATTAATAATTTTTGGGACTACTATTTGTTATGTAGCACTGCTGAATCTATTGTGTTTTACTATAGTATTAAGTAATAAACAAAAGTAGCTAACAACAGACACACTTAGGGGTTAGATAGGGTGACCAAGTCATCCCTTTCATCTGGGACACATCTTAATGACACAGGTTATGTGGATGGCTTTCACCTCGATTATAACTGTAAAAAGGTAAATACTGTATATAGATGTATGTTGTTGTAGTGTGCACATCCTTGCAATACACAAATGTCCTATAATTGTAGAGCAAATAACATTATCCAAACAACAAAATACACACACACACACACTGTGTTTATAACTGTTGTTAAGTTTGCTTTAGTATGTGTTAGTAATAATTAGCACATTGTAGAATATTGCATTTGACGTGCAATTATGATATAATATGCATACATAAAACCTAGATAAAGGTAACAATGAATAAATAGCACTTCACATGATGTAAGGGTTAATGTCTGTAATGAATGTGGTAGTAATGTGTTTAAGTATCTATTAGGATTTAATTGATTCCAATTCCAAACAAACACTTTTTAATGAGGTTGCCTAATTGCATAAGTGGGTCATGTGACAGATTTCGGTATTCAGATAATAGTGGTAAGTTTTGCGAAAATACACCACATCGGTGCGTACGGGCACGTTCCCGTCCGTTCTGATGCGGTAAGACCGTGCAGACGCTGTAAGATCGTGCAGAATATGTGTGTGTACACCGCACACGCATGGTTTGGATGTTGTCCGTAAACACGCCCTCTTCTTAAAGTGTGAGTCCGTCTGAATGCGGAGGACCGGTGGGCGTTTCTTCATACGATGTCCGCAAAGCGTGGCGTGCGGACCTGTCCGAAATAATTCGGAAATTTACGCACCAACCAGAATAACCTCCATAGAGAGGCTGTTGTTTTAGCAGAACTTTAGCTGTAGCTACCAGCATGCTATAGAACTATGCATAGTGGCAGAGATGTCAATCTGCATTTTTATCTTCAGTTCCCAACCCTTTCATTGCCACTAAAGGGCCAGTCCTGGTTCCCAAAATACGAGGGACAAAATAAGTAGGGGTCCCCCTGTATTTTGGCAACCAGCACCGGGCCCAAACAGCCAACAGGGTAATGCCACAGCCAGGGGAAACTTTTTACGCAAGTTACCCTGGCCAAAGCATTCATCCCTGCAGCTGGTCAGGCAAGACAGGGACCCTGGGGGAGTGGGGACACCCCCATGAAGGAGTCCCCCCTCCAGGATACCCCCTGGCCGGCCTGAAGCCTGGGCTGTCCCCGGTGCCCCAGGGCGGTGGGCACCTGGCTGATTGTAGTATTAAAAATAGAATATACTATTCTACATTGTTGTAGAACTACAAGTCCCAGCAAGCCTGCACCCAGTAAAGGGCTATATCATTAAAACCTAGGGAGTACAGTATTTGTATGAGAAGAGTGGTATCAACAGTGTCAAATGCAGCAGAAATATCTAGAAGAATAAGTAGAGAGTAATGGCCTTTAGACTCGAAAGTTACCAGATCATTCACCACTTTAGCCAGTGCTGTCTCAGTAGAGTATTGGGAATGAAAGCCTGACTGAAGTGGGTCTAATAGGGTGTGAGAGTTAAGAAAGTGTGTGAGTCAAGAGTAGACACGTGTCTCGAGTAGCCTGGAGAGGCATGGGAGCTTAGAGATAGGACGGTAGTTAGAGAGAGAGAGTTAGAGTCAGAATTGTGTTTTTTTCAGAACAGCCACCATTTTTTAAAATTGCCTTTGTTATTCAGGTTCATCTAGCTAAATGATTTGCATGGTACTATACACTGACAAATCACCAACATATATGATAATAATTTTAGACCTAGATAGATCTGCTGTAGACATTACAGTCATTATACCTGACATAGAAAAATCTGGTGCTTCCTGAATTTATAGGCATATGACAACAAAAGTGTAAAGTTCTCTAAATATAAGGGGTGGGCCAGTTAACCTACTGACACATATTAACCCACTCTCCCCTATCTGGAAGTGTATGTCAAGGAAATGGCATGTTTTCAGCATGTCAGGTAAAGATTTGGTGGTGAATAAACAGCCACAGATTGGAGATTTTGCATTCCCAATCTTTGGCATCTAGTTTTTTTTGGGTTACTTACAGTTGGGTCTTCCTTATCGGTATAGTCACTGCAGTGCTAGCTAATTGTTTGGCTCTGTGCAGTTCTAGGCTCTGGTGAGGCCCATGTCATGACCTATCTAGAAATGTATGTTTTCCCGAATAACACCAGAAGGTCATACAGTACATCTGCTCTGAGGCCTGTCAGCACAGCCCACATAGAGGGAGCTGCACAGCACAGAGACATACCATGCGCTGTAGTATTGGTGCTTTCACATGTACTTTTTCCAGTACAAGGGCGGGATGTATTAAAATACATCGCCGCCCTTCTCCGCCCGCCGCGATGCCAGCGCATGTGTACTATCATATGCGGCTGGCATTGCGATGCAGTGACGGAGCCCCCCCCGCGATACCTGTACTCTGGTGTGCGGGGGGTCTCCCTCACCTCCCTGCCGCCTTGCTCTCCCCTCACGCCGGGGACAGCTAAGCAGGCTGTCCCCAGCGCCTCCTCCTCCCCCCTGCAGCCGGAAGGATGTCCGGCTGCTTCATTAGGGGGAGGAGGAGTTTACGTTCCGTGGTCCAGGAGGACCCTTCAGGAAGGTAAGCCAGAGGGGGCTCGGCGAGGCGGCGGGTTTGTGTCCGAGGCGGCGGGTGGCAAAAAGAAGCCCATAGGCTTCTATAGGGTGGGTGGCGATACCCTTCAATGCGGTATCGGTTTTGATACATTGGAAAATGCGGTAAAACCGGGGTTTTACCGCATTTTCAGTTTGATACATCTTGCCCCAAGTGAGTAAATGTAATTTTACATGCCATAATTTAGTGCGCGGTAAAAACAGTCTTTTCAGCCGGATAGCCCTATCAGCGCGTTTTTACCATTCAGTAAATGACCCATTATTGGCAGGGCAGGCGACAGGGGGGGTCAAGGGGGACACCTGTACCGGGCCCCAAGCTTGTGAGGAGCCCCAAAGTTCTGACGGGCTGTAAGCATACAGTAGCTTAGAAATGGTTTATAAAGGCACCCACCTGGATTCCTGTAAGGGTACTTACCCAGACACCCCTTCAGTATTAGTGAATATTAATTGTGTCTTTTGTAATAATAAAAAACACATTCAATAAGCGGTATGCTAAAAATGTTCTGCTCAAGGGGGCGTGGTAAGGGGGCCCCAGAGATATCAGTGTACCGGGGCCCAAGATTTCTGTTGCCAGCCCTGATTATTGGGTGATAACACATGGGATTTAAAATAAGTTCCTGGACCCATTTATTTATTCATTTACAGTTTCTTATATAGCGCAGCAGATTCCGTTGCGCTTTACAATAGTAACAATAGACCCATGTGTTAGAATAGACCTATGTGTTATCGCACAAATAATGGGTCTCCACGTGCCTAAAGCTGTGTACACACCTACAGATTTATATGTCCAATCCATTTGGTGGGAACACAAACGTGCTCCCAAATGCTGGAACACAGACAATGGTCAGTTAGACAAATTGGTTAAATCAATATGATATAACAAATACATCCAAGCAATTGTTTTTGTCTATTTCCACTTTTGGGAGCAAATGGTGATTTTCATTTGCTTAAATACATTTCCAGATTTTTATTTGCACAAGATAGACTGGACAGATAAATCTTTAGGTGTGTACCCAGCCTTAGGCACACAAAGCAGAATCAACAATAAAAGCCTGCATTTGGGGCTAACTGGAGAGCCCTTGGGGGATCTGTTAGATGAAATGAGACACCCACTTTGTCTCTACGTCTTAATGTAGCTTATACCCCGTTCAGACATATGGAAAAATCCCAGGATTCGTCACGTGCACAATCCCGGGACTAGCGTATGTCTGAATGGCTCTACCTGGAATTTTAGTAGACTAAAATCCCTGGTCCTGCGCACCTGCAATGGATCTGGGATTTTTAAAAATCCGGGATTGAACTGGGTTTAAAATCCTGAGTAGTACAGTATGTCTGAAAGGGACATTACTCTGTGTGTGCGTTGTGAGTCAACGCACACAATACCTAGCTGTATGACCATTAACAAAACGTGTAAGTCCTATAATTATGTATTTAATGTTTTATTTTATTATTCTGTGTAGTTATTTCTCACTGTAATTTATTTTGTAAATTAAAGTATTTGATTATCTATAGTATTTGATTATCTCAGCTTTTATGAACATCGGTACATAATTTTTATGTAGAAAATATAAGCTGTAAAGTTAACATTGTTTTATTACCTCATTTAATCAGGCACATTTTTTTTTTTTAACTTCAATAAATTTGTATTGAGAAATTTTCAGTGTTTACAAAAAGAAACATAAACATTGAACATGGGGGGGGGGACAGAAATGAAAAGAGGAGGGGAAAGGGAACAGTCCAATAGCAATCGAGCATTCAAACGCTGAGTGGGTGGTCACCAATAATAGCCATTGATTTCGTACATAATATAACAAGTTAAGCGATATAGCGGCGATGCAATTCAGCCCAGCATGACAGAGAGATGCCGTACTGTCGTAGCCTGGGAACTTAAGTTAAGTAAAGCAATCAAATTTTGCCTACTGTGGGTCAGGGGTGATGGGGCGAGGGGAATCCTTCATACTATTTTTGATTAATTCTGCAGCTTTTTTTGTATTTGAGAATTCTTTCCAGGGGTTCCACCGAGCCGTAGAGTTAGGTGGAGAAAGGGAACCTGGGGGGTCGTCCGTTTCCATCAGAAAATGTATGTGGGTTTTCTGCACGACTCTAAGATGGGAGGGAGGGACCGCTTGCTTCCAGCACTGTGCCAGCTCGGCGCGAGCTGCAATACAAATGTGGCCTAATACGTAACGGAGATGGGAGGGCCCTGTATTGGGAAGGTAGTTTAGTAGAGCTATGAGGGGTGAAGGTAAGAGGGATAGGGCTGAGACCTTGTTTATTAGGTCGAATACTGCTTCCCAGTAAAGGGTAATTCTAGGACACGACCAAAACACATGGAACTGGTGGCCTACCTCCCCACATAGTCGCCAGCAAAATTTGGAACATGAAGGCCAAATCGAGTGGAGCCTATCCGGTGTGAGATACAATCTATGAAGAAGTTTAATGTGCATTTCGGAATGGTTTAGGCATCTGGACATTTTATAAGAAGAGGTAAAAACTTTTTCCCATTGAGATTCCTGCAGGAAGTGGCCAATATCAGTTTCCCACCTAACTTGTGCCTTAGACTTAGGGGAGGGTATCAGTTCTACAAGGTATTTATACCAGAAGGAGATCTCTCCTCTGTGCATATCTCCAAGGAGTCTATCAACTAGTCGCGAAAGGGTCGGTGGTAATGTAACAGAGGAGATAGAGAGGCTGGTCCACCAGTGTTTAATCTGGTAGTATTGTAACCTATCCGTATCCGGAATTGAGAAACAATGCTGTAGATCCATAAAGGAGCTTAGAAGAGAGCCGTTTAAGAGGTCTCCTAACGTTTTAATACCTAGTTTAAACCATTTGGACGCATTGAAGTTAGGGAGGATATGAGCCACAGTGTAAAGGGAAATTAAGGGTAGATTATGGAATTTGCTAGAAACGGTATAGGTTAATTTATCCCAAATAGCAAGGTAGACTTGAGTAGATGGAAGAAGCTTGAGGGAATTAGGACGCAAACCTGGGGGTAGCCAGAGCAAGTCACCCAATGGAAATTTAGGGCATGCCCTCTCTTCCAGTCCCACCCAACTCCCCCTAGAAGTACCTGAGAAGAAATGTCTCAATTGGGCCAATAGCGCCGCTTCATGGTATAATGCTAAATTAGGTAAATTAATTCCGCCACGTGCTTTGGGCATACACATTTAAATTCTAGATAATCTGGGGGGACGAGATGCCCATATATAGGAGGTCATAATAGAATTAGCTTTATTCAGATATTTCTTTAGGAAGGAGTAAGGGATGGTGCGGAAAAGAAACATCAATTTGGGAAGCAAGGACATTTTAAAGGCCGCTATTCGACCCAGCCAGGAGATGTCATAATTGAGCCAGGATTTAGACAGGGCAGAAATCGAATTTAGGAGCTCATGGATGTTAGCTTCAAAGGTTGAGGAGGAGGATGGAGTAACCTGAATGCCAAGGTATCGGATTTTAGTTGTTTGCCAATTATATTGATATGTGGAGCGTAGCGTGTCTATAGAGTGATCTAAATTTATAGGGAGAGCATCGGTCTTGGAAGTATTGAGCTTATAGTAGGACGCCAGTGAATATGTGTCTAAGATTTTATGCAGATATGGGAGAGATACCAATGGATCAGAGACCAGCAAGAGAACATCATCTGCAAACATGCAGAGCTTATGATGGGCTGACCCTAGCGAGATCCTAGGGAAATTAACCTCTGCGCGTATTTTAGCTGCTAATGGTTCTATTGCTAGTACAAAGATCAGTGGCGAGAGAGGACATCCCTGGCGAGTTCCATTAGAAATCGAGAAGGGGCTGGACAGAAAGCCATTACTATAAACCCTGGCGGATGGGGAACTGTAGAGAGCTAGTATCGCCGAGAGAATCCTATCACATAAGCCGAATTTCAGAAGGACTTCGCGCATATAAGTCCAGTTAAGGCGATCAAAGGCCTTCTCCGCATCGAGCGATAACAGAAGGAGGCCTTGGTCTCTTGGGAGGGAATCAAGTAAATCGAAGACTTTGCGGGTATTGTCAGATGCCAATCAGGCACTTTATTAAAGTGGTTAGTTCCATATCCATATTTGCATATCTCTCTCTCTTTATATATATATATATATATATATATATATATATATATATATATATATATATATATATATATATATATATATAGTACTCCAATAAAACGGCACTCACTCAGACTAAGTAAAACGGTCCTTTAATCGTCCAATGGTTTTGGGGTCCTCCCCCCCCTCGTCAGGGACAGCAGCACACAAAATGCAGAATCACATACGACATTTAATATACCCTCAATGAACACCCCGGGCCCCCCACACAAAAATTGCAGTGAGTGAATTCACCTGCTGAACGCCGTGTGTCTGCAGCCTAACCCGGAAGCAGTCAGTGCACTGGGTCAGCTCTGTGCATCGGCGTCCAGCAGCCAGGACAGTCCTTCTGCCAACCAGGCAACTCCCACACCGCCAACCACAGGTGGAAGCGGAGAGATCCCCAGATGGCGGTGCCCGGACGGAGTACACTGAAGCGGTTGCCTAACAACTGTACACATATCAACAATATGATATTGCTAGGCAAAATGAAAAACACAGAAAACATTAAAAGCATTTTCCAAATAGACAAATCAGCAGCAAAGCTCGGCCCTGCCCCCTTTTTCTGACGTCAGACGCCACTGGGAGACAAAAGAGTAAAGAAGCAACCCATCGGGGGAGTGCAGGGACACTCCTGAAGACCGGAGGATGGCGCAGACAACGTGAAGAGGTCCGGTGAAGAGATCCAGAAGACGCTGGGATCAACAAAGAAGATCTCCGGCGCCAAATGGCAGAGCACTGCATATTGAACTTGTTTTTCTATTGTTACAAAATAAACCTAATTAATATTCACTAATACCGGAGGGGGGTTTCAGGCAAGCACCCTTTCAGGAATCCAGACGGGTGCCTTTATAAACCATTGCTAGGCACTGCACTACCACAGCCATGCTTACAGCCCCTGATTCCCTCAGAACATTGGGGCCCCTCATAAGCTTGGGGCCCGGTACAGCTGTCCCCTTTGACCCCCCCTGTCACCTGCCCTGGATGTAGTTAGTTAGTTGCGTGCCACACTAGTGAGCATTAGGCCCTGCATGGTGTTGTTGTTGCTTCCTTACAGGGGCCTGTAAGGGATGTCTCAGAGAAGGTGCAAGTTTAGTGTCAGTGAGTGTTATCTTTGTCCGTTTGTCTCTGCCTATCTCCCTTCCTTCTTCCTTCAGATTGAATGTGGACCTTGCATCCCTGTGCAAGGTCAAGTTTTCCCCTAGCTGCGTGAGTGTTAATAGGTGACACTTCGGGTTCTGACTTAGGCCGCGCACAGAGGATGACGCTCTCTGGAGGCTGAAGCTTTATTTTATCGAGACATTGTGGGACGGAAAGCGCATCGGTCTGCACTAAGGAAGGACCAAACTCACCTCCTCTCATTCCTCCTAGGTGATTGCGTCTGGGTGCAGGAGTTTACCAGGACCGTGGTTCGTCACGGCCTGAAGGTGAGAGGGTTCAACGCCAGGTAAGTGGTTGGGATCCACCTGCAGGGCAGCAGGCACCACACCGCACCGCCACCACCCCATAAAGGGACACGCTTGGAAATTCATAAATGTCACTGCAGTATACCATTATTAGTATCATGGTACTGCAATGGCATAAAAGTAAGACAAATAAGAAACTGAGAAACTTATATTAGATACCTTGAACATAAAGAAATAAGAACATGCAAAAACTGAACATATGAAAATGTGTAAAGAAATGTTAAATTAAAAATACATAGGACAAGCCACACAGACAAGCTTGGAGATATATTACATAGGTGGACGTTCAGGTAAATGAATAATTGATTGTAAAGTATTTTTCTGGATGAGGATCCCTGAATTTATCATGGCTCTACTGGTAGTGCATCCCAGGCAATGGTGACATTTCTTTTTCTTCACCAGGAAGTGAGAGGGGATAGTCTTATCCCACCCTGTTATATCTAAGTTTATGATGGAATTTGTAATGTAGCAGGGCCTGGTGTAGCTGGGAATAACTTTAGTATTATGTGAGGGTAAGTCTTTGTTATACCGTGTTCTCACTGCGAGTAAGAAATACACGGCATTTACCCAGCATTAAAATGCCGGGGACTGCAGGGACGCACATTCGTTCTCACTGCAAGGCAAATTCCCTGGTGAAGAAGTTCTACCTGGTAATTTGGCTTTTAACACAGGTTTTTATGCAGTGAGAACGGGTAGACCCGTGACTGCATACACAGATAAAAAGAAGGGTTTTACCCGTGTATGAGATCAGGGTATGCGACCCGTTCACACTGCAAAAATACCTGTGTTAAAAGGCAAATTTCAACATGCTTGACCTGGGAATTTGCCTGCAGTGAGAACGGGGTATTAGAGGTTTTGATTGGCCACCACAGTTTAGCTCTACTAGTTGTCATTTTACTATCACTAGAAAATCTATTAACCCATGGAAAAGCTAATGCTGGCAAACTACAGGTTTAGCATTATGGTTGGACACTTCCGGTTTCCGGCTTATGGCGATGTTCTCCCGGTGCCTGGCAGGTGAGTTCTGTGGTCCCACTAATTATGTGTTTGGGGTGTGGCAAAGAGGTATATATGTGTGGAAATTGTCATTGTAAAGTGGTGCTGTGGTCCCTGATGACAGGGGAAGACCCCGAAACTGTTGGGCAATAAGGGACATTTTTAAAGAAATCTGACAGAGTACCGAGTATCTTTGGAGGATTATTGTGAGGTTCTAGGACCACTGTGGATGGCACGTCAGCAAGTTACTGTGCAGTAAGTGCATAAGATTTTTATTTTGAGTGCTAGACTCTCGGACGTGTATATATATATATATATATATATATATATATATATATAGATATATATATATATATAGATATAGATATAGATATATAATATCTATATCTTGTATATATCTTGGAAAGTGCCTCTGCAGTAACTCTCTGATGATACAAAGGCGCCCACTAGTGTAACATTTAAGCACAATATCATTACTAAAATAATTAAAAGAAAAGGTGTCCCAAAAAGAACGTACTATACAAAAATCTGAACCTGTGAATGTACTATTGTAGCCTATCTGTACAGTAGCTTTTACACTCTTTCATGTGTATATTACAGTACATAGTACTTTAAATTTACCAAAATAAAAGACAATAAACAATGTAATTCTGAAAATGGTGACTACCATTAATTACATACAGTAGTATTATAAAATAAAATACCAGTGTACCCTATTATATAATATTAAAAACTCATCTGAATTGTTACACAATTACTCATGGTTTCTACAATTATCAAACCAGAGAATCCCATTTAATTTTATTTTAAACAACATAACAGCATAACATTATTTTAAAATGATGTTATGCTATTATGTTGGTTTAAAAAAATAAAATTGAAATGGGATTCTCTGGTTTGATAATTGTAGAAACCATGAGTAATTGTGTAACAATTCACAGATTTAAGTTTTAATAGGATGAAAGAAGAACCGGTTCATTTGTAGCTATTTTGAGTAGCCGAGCAAAACTGATCGGGATGCGGTCATTTGGTCTACAGCATGATGGTCGACAGTCATTAGGTCGACACCATTAGGACGACATGAGAAAATGTTGACATGGGTCTAGGTCGACATGGGAAAAGGTTGACATGGTTCTAGGTCGAAAGGTCATTAGTTCGACAGGTCATTAGTTCGACAGTGTCTAGGTTGACAGTCAAAAGGTCGACATAGGGTTTTTCACTATTTTTTGATCCGACATGTGCCGACAGGCGGTATTTCATTCCCTACCATCCACTAGGGCATGGTGGGAGAATAAAAAAGTATGCTGAGCGTAGCGAGGCACCACACCTGACGCATAGCAAGCGCAGCGATGTGAGGGGATGCAGTGAACTTTAAACTGTGTCCATGTTGACTGTGTTGACATTCAGGTAAAAAAAACTGTGAAAAACCCCATGATGACCTTTTGACTGTCGACCTAGACATTGTCAAACTAATGACCCGTCGAACTAACAACCTGTTGAACTAATGACCTTTCGACCTATAACCATGTCAACCTTTTCCCATGTCGCCCTGGACCCATGTCGACCTAATGGTGTCGACCTAATGACTGTGGACCATAAAGCTGTTTACCAAATGATCCCAACCCAACTGATCATCTTAGCCGTATCGATGCATCCAGGGAAAAAACTCTAGGGCCAAAAGAACTCTAGGGCCAAAAGAACTCTAGGGCCAAAAGTCAATTTTTAACTTCAATTTTTAAACAAACAATACAATGTGCAATTCTAAATGAACAATTAGTCAGAAGCGGAGAACTTAATCTTTAAATTGGTACCTCATTTATCAATTTTGGTTAACTATGAAGGCAGAAAATAGGATCGTCACCAAAAATCACATTCTAGAAATAATATATATAATAATACTTTCTGCTGGTTAAATGACATCATCCCATCAGAGAACGCATGTGCACTTCAGCACCAACATACACAGCGTGCGCATGCCAATATAACTGTGAGGACTTGCACCAGATTAATCTGGTGAGATTGCACCAGATTAATCTGGTCAAATATATCTCTGCAAGGACCTTGTAGAAAAAGTAGGTTGGTTGATACATGGAGATGGGATGATTGATTGACAGGGGGCGAGACCTACTAAGCCTTGAAAATTGATAAAATGGAGAGTGATAAACCACCAGCCAATTAGCTCCTACCTGTTATTTTTCATACACAGCCTATGACATGGCAGGTTTATCACTCTCCATTTTATCACTTTTCAAGATTAGTAGATCTGGCCCAGGGTACTGAGGCCCACTGATAAAATCTGAATGGAGCGCTTTTTGATTACTTTAAATAAATGTATTAATAATATAAACAACTTACAAAACAATTATATAACATATTCCCTTATACTCTGTACTGTAGTAAATTATACTCTGTACTGTAGATAGGAACAAATTCTTGCAAATTACTAATCCATAAACTGACATCAGTAGATTACTATGCAGCCATGTAATCAATTTGTCCAACAGCTTTTTTTATGAGCTTAGTATGCGGTTATGCAGGAAAGTATCACTATGCCGATATACAGCATGAAGTATGAAGCCAGCAAAGTATAAACTCCTGAAGCCCAACAGCTTAATAGTTCATTGTACCAACACAAATACATCAGGTGCTCTCATAAATGAGTTGCTGCTCTCTTACTGATCTGTCATAGTAGAAATGGCTTTATTCCGTATTTGCTCCCTGTAAACTGGTGAAAAAGAGATGAAATCCAGAAGGAGATGTTGCCATGTCACGTTCCGCTTGAGCTGCCAATTTTCTCACCAACAGCTCTTAAGGCCCCCATACACTATGCGATTTTGGGCAGATTTCATCCGATTTCGGCACTTTGTGCCGATAATCGGGTGAAATCGGCCCAAAATCGCAGGTGTGTGATATCTGATCCGATCCGATCTGCGGTCCCGTGCGCATCGGACAGGATCAGGGAGGTCGGACGGTCAGCATGTACGATCACGTCCGACCTCCCTGTATGCATATGCCTGCCCACCTGACAGGCATATGCATGCAGACACCGGGGGAGCAGTGGGGCGAGCAGCGGGTCCCTGAGAGCTTAGCTTGCGGCCCCGGCGAGTGCTGACCTGACCGGGCGGTGATGATCCTAGATATCAGCAGCGCTGTGGGAGTCGGGACGGGACGCGCAGTGGCGGGTATTAGATTTTAAAATACCTGTCAAATGACTAGCCGTTCTCTGATTTGCTGAGCTCTCAGCCAGCCAATCAGAGAACGGCCAGTCATTTGACAGGTATGATCATCACAGCCCGGCCAGGTCAGCACTCGCCGGCGCCGCAAGCTAAGCTCTTAGGTACCAGCTGCCCGCCCCACTGCTCCCCCTGATGAGAGCACCGCCGCCCCCAGACCCTCACAGCCCGCCCCCTGCGCCCCGACATGTGATAAATTGCAAGCGATTTATCACATGTCAAATTTGGCTCATCAAGTGCCAAATTGTGTGTGAGCCTCTCGAGGAGCTCCCGGGCGGCTCACAGGAGAATTGGGTCCGACTTGTCCTAAGGACAAGTTGGCCTAATGTATGGGGGCCTTTAGGGTCAGATGCACTAAGCTTCAAAAGTGGAGAGTGATAACCAACCAGACAATCAGTTCCTACCTGCCATGTCACAGACTGTGTTTGAAAAATGTCAGACACCAGCTGATTGGTTGGTGGTTTATCACTCTCTATTTAATCACTTTTGAAGCTTAGTACATATGGCCTTTTGTACCTCTGCAGATTTGTGTCCATCGGATGTGCCATGTGTTTGTGGGATTAAGTACGGTGGCCAAAATATAGTGATCTGATTTCAACAGATTGACCACCCTTTTCGTGCCACCAACAGCATCTCCTGCACGTCGTTGTCATTAAAAATTCTCGACCTCTATGAAATGAATTGTGTTGGCAAAACATGGGATTGTATCTTACCCTCCAACATGACCCATTCCATTAGGTACAAAATGCTCTGTTCCTGGACTTCCCTGCCAGTGGCAGTTACAGTGGTGAGGCTGCAGCAAAGTCCAATATTAAAAGAGGGGGGTCACATCAACTGCCAGTGAGTCCAGGACAGTGATATTTGGGGTGGCAGTGGGTGTGGCTCCCCTTTTTGAATATTGGACTGTGCTGCAGCCTCACCTCTGCAACTGCCACTGGCAGGGAAGTCCAGGAACAGAGCATTTTGTACCTAATGGAATGGGTCATGTTGGAGGGTATGTTGTATGAATTTGCCCAGATAATGCTCTCACAACACTGGTGGTATTGTTAGATAGGGCAGCAGGCACTGTGTAATGGTTAGCATTACTGCCTCACAGAACTGAGGTCAGTGGTTTGATTCCCATTGTGACCCTTGCGTTTATGGAGCCCTCATATACAGTACCTCAAACCAAAAGGTCAGTACAAGACAAGAGACTAAGAGTGACAAGAGACTAAGCTGTGACTCACCGCACTCAGCAGAGCACAGACACAGCAGACCAGTCCACCCAGACCCCACTCAGTCACGACTAGTCCTCAACCTTACAGTCTGTCCAATTGCTGCAGACACTTGGGGTGAGTCGCAAAATGATGACATCATCAGTGTCTAGCTCCGCAGCGGCAGACTGCAGTGAATCCGCAACGCATGCATGCTGCCTGCTACAGGCTCTCTCATGCAGCCCATTAACCTCTGCCAGCTTATCCCCTCTCGTGCCCGGCAATGACACCCCCTGCCGGCGCCGCATGACCCGCCGGAGCTTAGCTGCAGAAGTAGCACCACAGTGAGTCTGTTCAGGCTTTTCCAGTCACTCGGATTCCGGGAGAATCACAGAATCCGGGTGACTGGAAAAGCCTACTGGAGGGTTGCCACCAAGTACGGGAGAATCCCAGAAATCCAGGAGAGGTGGCAACCCTAGCTACAACAGAGAAAAGGGAGTTAGGTGTCGCTGGACTGATTATGCGTTTAGCCAAAGTTTCTGAATTTTAAAATAACTTTTGAATTTTAATGAATGTGCTGCAAGTGACGTATAAGGGAGGATGTTACTTTCTAGGTGGTTGACGTCCTTACCCCTGCTTACTATGCAGTGGCAGCTCCTGCTATAGGGCTGCAGGACTGCTGCCCCTCCAGTTAAAATCACAACACCAGAGACACAGACAGACAGCACCAGAGCTCCGGTGCTCCCACCCCCCTCCCCGACCTCCACAGCTCTGGTTATGGCTGTCTGAGCTTCTGACACGCTTTTAACCTCTTCTCACCAGGCTCCATAAAGCAGCAGGACAGACACAGCAATAGCCCTATCCTGTGGGGAGAAGTTCAGCATGAAGTAGATTCCGATTGGAAGCTACTACTGCTCATCATACACAGAGCTGGAAACTCCTCCCCCTCTTTTGCTGCCAGTAAATGGAGGGATGACAGCAATAGCTTCCAACAGGAAGCCATTCTGTGCAAATTGCCAGAGCTACAGTGCTTCTATGGGCTGCTGTCTGTGCAGCCCAGAAGCAATTCTCTGCAGTGAGCATGCCCAGACTTCAGTGAGTCACTCAGTGTGATGCAGCTAAAGGATGGTATGCATTGCACCAGAGAGGTGCATGAAAGTGTATTTTATTTTAATAATATTTGTGTGTAGATCTTTATTAAGAGTATCATTTTGTGTTCCTTAATTAATATTAAAGTTATTAAAAGTTTGTATTTTGCTCTGTACCTGTGTTTGTGTGCATATGAGTACTGTACATCATGTATTTATAGTACATGCATACAAACACTAGTACAGCGCAAATCAAACTAATAACCTGCAAATAATTAATGATTGTTTGCAACGTGCAGTACCCAGGAAATTGCAGCCGCCCTTAAGTCTAAAGGCAGGAGCCGCCACTGTAACAGTGGCTTTACTGCAGTGCCACTCCTAGATGTGCAATGTGTTTATGCCGCCCACATGTGTCACTTAGCTTAGTCATCCAGCTAGCTCGGTGCAAACTTTTCACCTAAAAAAATATATTGTGAGGTGTTAGAATAGGCTGTAAATGAGTGGAAATGAATGTTATTGAGGTTAATAATACTACAGGGACATAAAAATCCAAATTCTAAAGCTGTTTTTATGATTTTTTTAAAAGAATACAGATCCAAGAGCAAAACCCGAAAGATCCAAAACACGACAGGAGACAGAGATCAAAAACCAAAACACAAAACACGGAAAATGTCCAGTGCACATCTCTTAATTTCCTGCAATTGTGTATACAATATTGATGTTCTGCGTATATATTAGACAGTACAATAACATGGTATCATGAACCTTTCTTTTGTTATTTAACATTAATAATTTTGGTACTTGTTTCCTAGCACGGCCACAATCGTTTGAAATCAGGTCCATTTTGCCGGCAAAGGAAAAATCGGGGGCATCGCGTCGGTCGGGACCATTAACATTGGTCCCGACGTGACCGACGCGATGCCCCCGATTTTGCCATAGGCTTCAATGTTAAAATATTTATTAACATTGAATTCGGGAGCATTGCGTCGGTCTTGTGCCATTATAATGGCACAAGATGAGATGGACTTGATTAAGTCCATCTCACATAGGAAAAAATGTGAAAAATGTGAAATGGGCCAATATGACCCATTTCACATTATATATGGCCCCGTCGTCACCCCACGATAGACGCCAACCCGAAGCGTGGCGAGCGCAGCGAGCCCGCGAGGGGCGGCGGTGCGCGTCCTCCGACCTTTTCATTCCCCTACTATCCACGTCGGCGTGGAGTTGAGAATTTATAGTGTGGCGAGCGCAGCGAGCCACCGAGCCCGAAGCGTGGCGAGCGCAGCGAGCCACCGAGCCCGAAGCGTGGCGAGCGCAGCGAGCCACCGAGCCCGAAGCGTGGCGAGCGCAGCGAGCCCCGCGAGGGGACGCGTATACTTGTGAAGTTATACGCGTCCCCTCGCGGGGCTCGCTACGCTTGCCACGCTTCGGGCTCGGTGGCTCGCTGCGCTCGCCACACTATATATTCTCAACTCCACGCCGACGTGGATAGTAGGGAAATGAAAAGGTCGGAGGACGCGCACCGCCGCACCTCGCGGGCTCGCTGCGCTCGCCACGCTTCGGGTTGGCGTAAATGTAAAATCGGGTCCCAGGGCCCCTATTTACATTTGATTCAATTAAAAAATCGGGTCGGTCGCGTCGATCGCATCGCATGCGACCAAATCGCATGCGATGCGATGGACGCGATTTTTCCGACACGACCACACCGATGGAAACAAGTACCATAATTTTATCAATCATAATACCTGTTAATTAAGGATTAGATCAATTCATTGAAAACGAAAAATAATATTATAATGGATTAAAATATATTTGGTTTTCTTGGCAATAACTAAACTGCACATTGTATTGACTTTGTCAATAGACTCTTTGTGGCAGAAAAGAAATCAGTTTCATTAATTATATAAACATTCACCACTTCCTTCCACTGTCCATGCCAGCCAGAAGTTTTGCCCGTGTAATGTATATTGTGTAAACAGTTTCATTTACTGTATCTACAGTACTTATTGTTCATCTGCAGTATGACTTAATATGATATTTTAGAAGGAGAAATGCTCAGAAATGTTGAAACATTTTACTGAAATACTAGTTGGCCACAATTGCACACTCACTGAAATAGAGAGAATAGTTATGTAGAGTTCTATGTATCTCTGTGCCCTCACTGCCCCTATAGGTGTGCTTGGTTTGATAGCCGTAAATATAATCAGTGTTTACTGTCACAAACCTATACCTAGTATAAGAGACGCATCTGTAAAAGGACATATTTACCCATCAACTTTTCACAGCTTGTAGTTGGTTCAGCGTGAACATCCTGGACCATTCTACTGTATCTCACTTTTACCTGCTGTGGAAACATTAATTACTGCCCAGTTACTGTACATATATTCAGCTGCAAGTTTAGATGTGACCAAGGGGTAGATATTCCAAGCCTTGGAGAGTGATAAATTGGAGAGAGACCAATGAATCAGCTCAGTTTAGGAGCTAAATAGCTGGTACTGGGTTATACAGTATTTACAAAACTTGGGGAGAGATACAGTGGATGCAGATAAAGGGAGGGAGGATTCAATCTGGGATTCCGACTGTTGGATCGTTCCGACAGTCAAAATCCCTGCTCGTTTTCGTCTGATCCGATAGGAACTCGACAGTCGGAAGTCAATTTGTTGGAAAGTCTATGCATTGCCAAAAACGGCCACAGATCATCAAAAAATGTCTGTGAATATGACAATCCACGGCTGTTTCCGACAAAACAGATCTGACTTTAAAAAAAGTTGGATCTGCCACCCTGCAATGCTATCATTAACGGCAGCATTGAATAGGTGAGTCGGGAAATATCAGCACAGATTGAATACCCACCAGAGTATCATCTCCTAACTGCATGCTATAAGCTGTGTTTCAAAAATGACAAATCTGGTTGGTTGATACTTTATCGCCATCCACTTTATCTTTCTTCAAGGCCTAGTACATCTTGCCCCAAGCTACGTACAACTCAGATCCACTCAGTGTTCGATTTCTCACTAGGGGCGAGATGTATCAAACTGAAAATGTGGTAAAACCCCGGTTTTACTGCATTTTCCTATGTATAAAAACCCGGCCGCACCGATACCGCATTGTAGGGTATCGCCACCTTTGGGTGCCAATACCCTATAGAAGCCTATGGGTTTCTTTTCACCGCCTCCAACGCAAACCCGCCGCCTCGCCGACCCCCCCTCCGGCTTACCTTCCTGAAAGGTCCTCCTGGACCCCGGAAGGTAAACCTTTTCTCCCCCTAGTGAAGCAGCCGGACGTCCTGCAGTGGGGAGGAGGAGGCGCCGGGGACAGCCTGCTTAGCTGTCCCCGGCGTGAGGGGAGCAGGAGGCGGCAGGAAGGTGAAGGAGACACCACAGTACAGGTATCGCGGGGGGCCTCCGTCACCGCACCCCGATGCCAGCCGCATATGTTATTACATATGCGGTAGCATTGCGGCGAAGGGCGGCGATGTAATTAAATACATCCCGCCCTAGATACATGATGTACTTGCTAGGGACGCCACTTGGTAAGGGGCAACAATATTAAACACAAAAACACTTAAAGCATTCAGCAAGAGATAAGGGTGGTATTCAGTCTACAGCTTGACTAAAGCTGCCCATACACTAGTAAGATTTATCTAACATGGTTATGGATGAGTGACAGTTTGTCAGTTTTCCAGCATTTCCAAGCAAATGGTCAACTGTCATTTGCTCTCATCCATAACCATGTGTTTGTTTCAACCAGACAGATCTGCAGACAAATCTGCGTGTGTATGGGCACCTTAACTGCATAGGTTATAGGTGAGACAGTGATAAGAATTGGCAGATGACACCCCATGAAATTAGGTAAGCAATGTGTGGACTGACAGAGAAACCATCACTTGATGTAATGCCCACACACACCAACGAAACAAAAGATCTGATTTTTGTTCCTATTCTTTTCTAAAGATTATAACAAACTACAGAAAAATAGTATAATTCTAATACTTTTGATATCATATTTTGAGATCTACAGAAAAGTTACATTGCTACCATAGAATGACATTAATTAATAGGTAGAGGCCATGGAATTCAGAAAAATCCAACCTTAGCCAGTGACAATGCCATTTTCCCAATAGAATGGGACAGAATTACCACGATTGGTCCAAAACCTCATCTTTAGAGATTGCATTAAAAGAAAATTCCCTGTAAGCACATCGTGAGCGGGTCGTCAGTGTTTCATCCGACCCGCTCACGATGACGCGGGGGGCACGACACGCTCACAATGTGCACCGTGAACGGGTCCGATCCGATGGCGACCCACACCCGGGAGTTTGGTCGTTCTTCCATACCTGCGGGACCACGCCTCGGATCAGTATTGGTCCACACCAGGACAGAAAAGGGCCCAATCACCACACAATCTACATCCAATTGGTCGGAATTGGATCTAGATTGATGGGATCGGACCCTTGTCCTCCTGGTGTGTAGGGAGGGAGGGTTTTTTTGTCATTCGCACAAGACTGGACCTGTTACATGAGCGGTTACATATTAGCCCTCATAGGGTATGAATAATATCCATATATGATCTTTAAAACCTGCTCTTGGAAAACAGCAGGAAAAAGGATATGCACACATAGGAAAGCATTGTGTTCAAAATCCGGCGGATATACAGTACTGCTTATTGACGGATGGAGCATAAGTGCATAGATCTCGAGCAAACTGTGAAATTTATCAGATACACACAGTGATATCCCCAGTAGTATACAGTGGGAAATTACATCAGGAATTTACTGACACCTATTACTAAAACTTGTACCTTTGCATTACATATCACACATTCCCATTACTAAAAAATTGCCAGAAATTGCAATGGATTTCTGGTCTACCCTAAAATTGCTTGCTATTACATTAGCAATTATCCATAAAACCTTGTGTGATTTGGTTCGATTTTTAAGACACCTAAAAAAAAATCGCACATTATTACATTTGGCCCCTTATTTCTTTCACAAGATATAATTGTCAAGGTATTATTCATGTTAATGTCAATCTGAAAATATTAAAAATGTTACATAAACATTGGCACATCCTTAAATTGCAACATAACCTGATGTCATTTACAGAAAAAATGAGTTCTCTAAATATGCTGGTACCCACTGTATTACCTAACACCAATCCCTTTAAATTTAGGGCATTAGGGACCTTATTCTGGTCCCTGCGCACTGTTGCGAATTCGCAATGGTGCGCAATGTTTTCTTACTGCACATGCACATTTCTGAGCATATGCATGTGCCAGGTGTGGGCGGCCATTGCCAACAGTGTTCGTCGGGAGCTTGCATCCACCAGTGCGGATGGGAGGCGTGGGGCGGCGGGGTAGTTGTGCCCATGGATGTTCCCCATGGGTGTTCCCCACTGGGCGTTCCTATGGTAATGACCCAGTGATGTGGGTGCAGGGGTCGAGCAGCTGACATCACCAGATGTCAGCTGCCCGCCCTGTCCTCAGTCAGGACACACGCAAGCCTAAGATTCCTGTGTCTTAGATTTACTTGTGCGCACCACATCATTCAATAGTCGGCAACCAAGTCAAGGGCATAACTACCATAGGTGGAAGGGGTTCAGCTTCTATGGGGCCCAGAGCTGAAGGGCGCCATCTTTGCTGTCTATGTAATATATCTTACACCCTTTTATCACCATCAGTTGCTAAATAGGGGGCCCATACAAACTTTTGCTATGGGGCCTACAAATATCTAGTCAATCCCCCCCCCCCCCCCCTTCTCCGAGCACTGAGCTTATGGGCTGAATTCCCACCATGTCCACATCTATGAGACTAAGGCCCTTATTCTGGTTCGGACGGTACGGCCCGCGTGCGGCCGTACCGCCGATGTTTTTATTCTGCACATGCGCAGAGGTCAATCTGCGCATGTGCAGCCCCCTTCGCCGCAGACGTATTTCGTCCGCCGCAAAGGGGGCGTATAGGGGCGTGAGGGGCTTCATACCCTCATTTCCCTATGTGTACGCCCCGCGTTTCATGGGCGTTCCCATGCAAACGCGGGGCGTATGCATGGTAATGAGGGTATGACGCAACTCATGGGGGCGGAAAGCTGACGTCGCCGGATGTCAGCTCTCAGCCCCCATACAAGCTAGCACACGGACGATTGTCCGTGTGGTCTCAGCTTGCGGGAGCTGCTGGGGCGTGCGGACCTGCCTTCGATGGTCGACGACCATCGAATGCAGGGGGCAGCTCCCACCATGGTGGAGGCGTACGCCTCCACCATTTTTATGCGGATCGCCAGCCGTCCGTGTACGGACGGCCGTGGCGATCCGTCTCGTGGGCGGGGATTGGTTTGTGCGGCCGGAGCACCGTGTGCGGCTCCGGCCGCACCAACCAGATTAAGGGCCTTAGTCTGATTCACTCCTTCTGGCAAATTCCTTTTTAGGTGGACAAAACATGTGCACTGCAGATGGGGCAGATGTAACATGTGCAGAGAGAGTTAGATTTGGGTGGGCTTTTACTTCAAAGTGAGATCACTTTTGCAGTGTAAATATAAAGCAGTCAGTATTTTCCTGCATAGAAACAAAATAACTCACCCAAATCTAATTCTCTCCGTACATTTTACATCTGCCCCCCCCCCCCCCCCCGCCCCTGCAGTGCACATGGTTTTGTCTATCTAAGAAGGAATTTGCCAGAAAGAGTGAACTAGAATAAGGCCCTATGTGAAGTTTGTATATTCTCCCTGTATTTTGTTGGGTCTCCTCCGGATACTTCTGTTTCTTCTTAAATGTAAAAATATATAGGTATAATTTGTTCCCAACAAAAATAATGGGCCTTATTCTGGTCTGTGCGGCCGGAGCCGTATATGCGGCCAGGACCGTGTGTCCTAAACCCCGCCTTCCGTAGGGATCGCTCACTCCGTCCGAATGCCGGTAAGCTGCTGACCGCACGGAGCACGAGTGGATTTCTCATGTTTACACCTCCTCTATCTCTGGGAACCTCCCTCATCATTCGATGGTCGCATACCTTCGAATGCAGGACCGAGCGGTCAGGCAGCTCCCGCGAGGTCAGACCACTCGGGCATTTCTCCGTGCAAAAGCAGGGATCTGGGCGGGCAGCTGACATCCGGCAATGTCATATGTCCGCCCCCTACACGTGCGTCACGGCCGCATTACCATACGTACGCCCAGCGTTTTCATGGGAACGCCCATGAATCGCGGGGTGTATGCATATGTTAATGAGGCCAAACAGCCCTTCATGCCCCTCTCCTCCCCCTGTTCGTAGTGTAAACAATTCATGCGGATTTTGGACGTATGTCCCTTTCGCACATGCGCAGATATGCCTCTGCACATGCGCAGACACAAAACATCGGCAGAACGAACGCACGCGGAAATATCCGCACCAACCAGAATAAGGGCCAATATGTGGGTAAAATGAAAAGGAACATGAAATTACTCGTGCAGGAGCTATTTCACAGTATAAAGTACAAAATAACCACTCCTTATATTATTTATTGACAAACATATAAAACCAAGAACACATTTGTTTTTAGTTTTGGTGAAAGGGATGATGTTATAGGAAGGATTTTATCATGTAGAGAGATGTGCTGGATATTTACTCTTAATTGTACTTAGGGGGTTATTCTAGTTCACTCTTTCTGACAAATTCCTTCTTAGATGGACAAAACCATGTGCACTGCAGGTGGGGCAGATGGAACTTGTGCAGAGAGAGTTAGATTTGGGTGGGGTTTTACTTCAAAGTGAGATCTATATTGCATAGTAGGATGGATAGAGACCGCCAGAGGTTTCCACCACCTTATGTATCATATTATTATAAAATTGGACGTTGCTGATGCTCACATTGCTACTAGTGTACAGAGTCTTATTGCTAAGAGCCACCACACAAGTGTCTACACAGCAGCGGCTTTCTAGTGCGGACATAGTTCCACCGGTACTTGTTTCCTAGAACGGCCACAATCGTGAGTGATCGTGGCTCTTAATTAAGGGACACGATCCTCACGATGTGGCCGATTTTTTACAAATTTTTCACTTTGATTGACAGAAATCGGGTCAATCGGTCGGTCGCGACCAATTAAAATCGGCCGCGATGCGACCGACCGATTGACCCGATTTTTCCATAGACTTCAATGTTAAAAAATCTTTTAACATTGAAATCGGTCGGTCTTGTGCCATTATAATGGCACAAGATGAGATGGACTTGATTAAGTCCATCTCACATAGGGAAAAATGATAAAAAAGGTGAAATGGGCCAATATGACCCATTTCACATTTTTTATGTGCCCGCCATGACCCCACGATAGACGTGAACCCGAAGCGTGGCGAGCGCAGCGAGCCCGCGAGGGGCGGCGGTGCGCGTCCTCCGACCTTTTCATTCCCCTACTATCCACTAGGGCGTGGAGTGAGAATATAATAGTGTGGCGAGCGCAGCGAGCCACCGAGCCCGAAGCGTGGCGAGCGCAGCGAGCCCCGCGAGGGGACGCGTATACCTGTGAAGTTAGACGCGTCCCCTCGCGGGGCTCGCTGCGCTCGCCACGCTTCGGGCTCGGTGGCTCGCTGCGCTCGCCACACTATTATATTCTCACTCCACGCCCTAGTGGATAGTAGGGGAATGAAAAGGTCGGAGGACGCGCACCGCCGCCCCTCGCGGGCTCGCTGCGCTCGCCACGCTTCGGGTTCACGTCTATCGTGGGGTCTAGCACACTTATTAACATTTGGGGGGGGAATTTAAACAAATCTGGTGAAAAAAAAAAAAAAATCGGGTGAAAAATCGGTCGATCGGATCGGTCGCATCGTATGCGACCAAATCGCATGCGATGCGATCGATCCGATTTTTTATCTTACGACCACAACGATCTAAATCGTTGTGGCCGTTCTAGGAAACAAGTACCGTTCCACCTTCACCATCTTGCCTATTTATAGATAACATCTGGAAGAAACTGAGGTCTACGTTTGACCCCTAAGAGTGTTTATACAGTCCACCCTATAATATTCTCGAGTCATATTCTCACCATACGGCAAGTGCTGTTCTGACAATCCCTTTAAGATTCTCTATACCTAGAAGGGGCTGAATATGGGACTAACAATTGTCTCACTTCATATGGATCTGTAATCTCCAAACTCAGTTTCATTATCAACTAAAGATTGTGACTTCTTCCATAAAATTGAGTTCTATCATATGATTTGAAAATATTTGATCCATCCTCATGTATTCTTTTTGTGTCTATCTTATAAAAAAACCCTGATGAAGTCTTTCTAAAGACGAAACGCGTTGGGTTGTCATCAGCTTTAAAAGAATTGAGATACTACACGTTTTTTATCATTTTTAATAAAATGTGTTAAATTTTTGAATACGTCTTTATTATTTGTATATTTGAAATACCTAACAACTGCACATAAGGTGGTGGAAACCTCTGGCGCTCTCTATCCATCCTACTATCCATACCTCTTTGTCTCCCACTAACAGGGGGGGTCTCTTTTAGAGTAGCAGCCTTCTGTGTGGCGCGACTAGAGTCACTCCTGGTTGTGTAGATCTATATTGCAGTTTATAAATAAAGCAGACAGTATTTACCCTGCACAGAAACAAAATAACTCACCCAAATCTAATCCTCTCTGCACATTTTACATCTGCCCCCCTGCAGTTTACATAGTTAAGTCCATCTAAGAAGGATTTTGTGAACTAGAATAAGGCCCTTTATTACCATATGGTATTAATGATAGCTCTGAAATAAAACAGTTTGTTTGATCCTTTTCATTACTTTTCCTTTTCTAATACATTAATTGTCAAGTATATATATAGTAGCTTAGAGCAACATTTGTTTAATTGTCATGATAATTTTCTATCTATTTCTCATATGTGTTTCTTTTAGTAATACATGTTTAGACTGTTGTATTTTTCATTACATTTTAAACATGTATTAGCTTAGGGCTATACATGTTTAATTGCAGTAATTTCTGATCATTATTATTTTTTATGTAACTTGTTTTTTTTATGTGATGTAGTTTTTTTATGTGATTATATCAAACTTTATTTGTACATATTTTTTTAGATATTTTTTTATTAACATATTGATGATTTCTTATGACCTTTTTACCTACATTACTTTCCAGTTTCACACGTCTTTTTTTAATAATAATATTCAAGGTTTGATGTATCCTGCATTCTTATTTTAAATTTGTTGATTTTTATTCATGTAATTGACTGAAGCAAAAGCTTTGAAAGCAAGTCTGCTACCTTCTGTGTTTGTGCATGTGTGAGAAAGAGATGTAATATCACTCTCTGCCAGCAGATGGCAGTGTTTCAAAGACTCACAGACACTAGACATATATATACAGTAGATCAGTAGTTCCCAACCTGGGGTACTAGTACCCCTGGGGGTACTCTGCAGACCAGTTGGGGGTACTTGAAAATAATATTGGTAATGGCGGACGATGAAAAGGTATTTTGATGGCTGAAGAAGACCCATTGCCATGGAGACAAACCATGTTGTGTCATAAGCCTGACCAGCAATCCACTGTTAGCTTCCCATGCTGCCCTCAGACATCAGCAGTCCTCTGCCCAGCACTGACAAAGGTGTAGGAAGCAGCGGCATTAATCCTACCAGTGCTAGCGGGAATCCTGGAGATAGTACACAACCAGTGTCTAGACACAGAAGGGCATGATTCCTTGCTGTATACTACTCCTCCGCTCCTCCTTAATATAAGGACATGCATAAGGATCCGCATACCGCTAAGTACTGTCCATATTTCAAAATGAGAGGAGGGGGTACTTATCAAAGAAAAGCCTAATCAAGGGGTACGGGAGAGAAAAAAGGTTGGGGACCACTGCAGTAGATGATAACCACTTGGAGTTGGTCTCATATTAAAAAAAATAGCATGTCATCTAATGTTTTATATACAGCATAGCTAGGTTCACATATATTATGATGATTACTTGAGAGCATCATCTTAAATGAAAGGGTATTCAGACAATTATTTATACATTTGCTGAATACATGTGCTTCGATATGGAATTTCAAGTGTTTCCATGCGTGTAACTTAATTTTAAAGGACTTCCTGGTAAACTACATTTGTAGTCCTCATTTATGCTGGAGAAGGCCAGGCTGTCAGAGGAGCTTATTCTGGAAAAGGCAACATACAACTGGTCATAGGAGAAGCAGTTGCTCCTTAGATCCACATTGGACTTAAATTCTTGAACAGTGAGCCCAGAGCATGGAACAGTTAGTTAGAACAGTTAGTTCGGATGAGGGCTGGAAGACCTTTATAAAGAAATGGGTCTTGAGACATCATTTAAAGTTTTGTAAATAGGTGGAACATTTGATAGGGAGTTCCAGAGGTTAGGAGCAAGGTTGTCAAAATCTTGGAGGTGGGATTGGGAGGAAGTAATAAGCTTGGAAGACAGATACATTCCTTTGTACAGCGAAGTGGGCAGATAGTAGTGTAAAGAGAGATAAGGTCAGATATGTAAATAAGAGAAGATATGGCAAAAGATTTATAAGTGAGTGTGAGAAGATTAAATTGGGTTCTGAATGAAAGCCAGTGTAGGGCTTGCAGGACCATGATGGTTGATGTAGTCATTTTGAAGAGGAAGCTCGGTGAAGAGGTAAGAGATGACCAGTAAATGGATAAGGGTCTTAGATGCCTACAGGTAGCGAAAAAGTCTGATTTTGGAGATATTTCTGAGATGGAATTGTCAGGACTGCGACAGGTACTGAATGTGTAGTGTGGAGAGGGAGGAGTCAAAATAACTCCAAGACACTGCACTTGCTGGCTGGTGGAGATGGTGGTGCTATCAATATGTAATGAAATTGTGGGAGGGCCAGTATTCATCATGGTGGGAAGGTTATTAGCATAGTCTTAGTACTTTCTTTCCTTTTGTCTCTGCATTTTTTACTCTCTGGGGAGCACCTCCACCCTTATGACTGATACATCGGTACATCGGTATAGTACATTAATTATTGTGGATACTCATATTTATAAATCTCATGTCAAGTACAAAATAAAAGCGAAGCCTATGCAACGGAAAAAAAACCACCACCCCCTTTTTCCCTTTTTGAATTACTATAGTCTTAGACATGTTAGGTTTATGAAAGCATTGGGCATCCAGGAGGAAGTAGCAGTGACAGTTGGAGACACGAGTGAGAAGAAAAGGGGAAAATTTAGGGAAGGAGAGGTAGATCCTCAGCGGGAACCGTGCATCGCCTTCGACCGGGGCTATACACATGGAGCGATCAGTGCTCCATTTCTAAGCGACCTAGTCAAATTGCTTAAAAATGGTGTGAAAATCGCCCCGGTGTGCATGTATGCAGCTTGAGTTTCATACTTTAATAGTCAGAATCCCTCAAAAGGGTTAATATTGATCATTATCATATTCCGTGGTCATTGTCAGCAAAAACACACACAGTGTTATTAGATCAAAAGTAAACCTTAATTCATTCACTGTATACTGTTTATTTCCCCATATCCCATCATCATTTATTTCTGTCTTTAGAATACTACAGTACTTATCTCTCAGATGTCCCAATACTAATGTTTCTAATTATCTATCCAATGGCTTCTGATGGCAAGGATCTTTACTGTCTGCTGTCTCTCTTCCATGGAGTCATATGTTGCTCCCCGCACTCTACCTTAAAACTGTAACTTTTCTTACTACCTTTGGCCTTGAGGGACACACTCTAGTGAACATCATGTACATTATATTGTATATTATATTGTATTACAATTTAGTTGCCTCTACTACATGAAGTATCCTGCGGAGAAGCACAAGAACTAAGTACATTTACTACAGACAAGAGATTAAAAATACATTCTGTAAAAGCTGTACAGTGGTTTGAGTCCTCTATAACCAACTCATTTTATATTTAAATTGCTGTAAAAAATAAATCAATATTTTGTGTAAGTAATGTGCTTGTTACCAGCCCATTAAAAAGGCAGACATAATGTGGGCGCTAACATCTGTGCACACCCCAACATTTAAATCGCATTGTTAGGCGCCATCTAGTGACCGCTGTGGTGCAAAACACTTGAATTCCCCCCATAGAGCTGAGATGCAGTGTTAGCTTTTATGGAGTATAAAAGTATGAAATTTAGATTGTAAGCTCTTAGGCCCCTCCCTATCTTTGTGTCTGCAACTTGTAAATAATGCTCAATTACAGTATTTATTCATACCTCCCAACTTCTTCTGATGTAAAATAGGGACACTCGCACGGCGGCCCCGGGTGGGACGTGGGACCGTCCCCAAAAACCAGGATGGTCCCGGGAAAAACTGGACAGTTGGAAGGTATGTTTATTTTATTTATGCTTTGTTTTTCACACTTTGGGGGTTATTCTGGTTCGTTTAGATGTCAGATGCCTGCCCTGATCCTGTGGAGGGTGCACGCATATCTAAGGGACCTGAGAGACACTTATATATTTGTGTGCCCTCCACATCATTTGATGGTTGGGTGGTGCCCCATAGGCTGCGAATGGGCAATCCGGCGTGTGAGGGGAAGGGGAGGCAGACCGGCGAACACGAAGGATGATACAAATCTCAATTCTAATTAAATATAGGTATCATCTTTTCTGTTGGTACTGTATTCTTGAAAGCAATATGGGCCACACACCTTTATTTTTGTTTTTGTGTATTCTGTATGATACCTTGGTGAACTGAAAAACAACAGCAATGCACACTTATGTTTACTACGTGATATTTGTATTAATTTATGTTTTAGAATAATAGTTTTGTCACATGCAGAGATGGAGTTTATCAGCTCATGTATACTATTAATATTATATTCCCAGCAGCTGAAAACATTTTACAAACGTTCTCTAGAGGGTGCTGAGTAACTGATATAAGTGAAGGAATTAGTAATGATATAGAAGTGCTGTCTATAATACACACAGCTGTAATTTGTACAGTATAGACAGTCCTGGACAATGAAATTCAACAATTTTAAACTTTTTATATGGAAGAAAAAGAGAAAAATATATATATAGTGTATTTCTAGATTTTTTTATGGGGTCAATCGAATATAGAAATGTATTCTTAATGCAGAAAAAATATTGCTAATAAACAGATATCTTGAGCTAGGTAAATTTCATTTGCCTAGGGCGCCGGCCACTGGAGGGCGGCATTTTGCCCCCCGTGCTGCGGGGGTACCTGTCCTGCGGCGCTGTGTATTTAAAGCTGGCGGCGGAGGCAGAGAGGGGTCCCTGCACTGCAGTCAATAAGAAATAACGAGCGCTATCCGCCGGGCTATGCGGAAGCGCTTCTGTTGTGAAAACACTGTCCGCACGCTGATTGGCTGAGATTCAGCCAATCAGCGTGCGCCGTGCGGCCAGTGTTTTCACAACAGAAGCGCTTCCGCATAGCCCGGCGGATAGCGCTCGTTGACTGCAGGGACCCCTCTCTGCCACCGCCGCCAGCTTTAAATACACAGCACCGCAGGACAGGTACTCCCCCCTCCCCCGGGACCGGGGCGCCCCCGGCCCGACTCGCCTGGGGCGCTCCGGTGCCTTGCACCGGCCCTGATTGCCGCTTTAAAAAAACTGGAGATTTCTCACAAAATCTCTCACTTTCTGAATCTCTCATCCCATTAAATCTCACCCTGTATGTCTTTTAAGTTTTATCCCAATTCAACATTTAAAATAAATGACATTATATGTAATTTTACCTCAGGAGCATTATTCTAGGTTCCATCAGAACCGATATCTCATCGCATCGCATGCCATACAATAATGGCATGCGATGCGATTTTTTATCGCATCCTATCTTTTGAATGGATTCACTGACACAGAGCAGTGAATACATTAGATAGGAAAATCGCATTGCATCGCATCACATGCCATACAATTTGGCATGCAATGCAATGCGATGCGATTTCACTACCATGAATAGCCCTCTACGCAAATGGAGTAGTGGGCGCCGTGGTAATACACAAGTACCCATTTTTTATACATAGAAGCTCATAACCAGGGTATATATTCCCCTGGCTGGAAGTCTCTCTTATGCCTTGATAAAGAACCCATTGTTTGAAACGCATTGGCGGAGATACAGGACCAGGTAGGGCCATTTACAGCTTCCAGGGATGCCTGAGGTCTCATCTTAAGCTGCCTATGTCTGCATTGTAGACATTACCTAGATGTGAGAGCTCACTTTTATTTCTTGTATACTTGTTGTGAATAAAGTTGTTTGTGAAAAAATTCAGGAGACGCACTCACTGTGAAATCTTTTTTGGAAAGGAAATTGGTACTTCCCTCCCTCATGCTTTTGGTGTCTACCTTTGATAAAGTAGACATTTAATTAAGGTATGGTTTAGACCTACCCCTTAAATATCCAGTAGTTTGTTTAATGGTATCACACTATACCCGCATTTCTTCTATTTTCGGTACCATGATATAGGAGCTTAACAGCACTGGAGAATGTGGAAAAAAGGGGGTTATGAACTACATTGGGCTTCACTGAGAGAATCACAAATGTAGAATTAATTAAGCAATTTAATGTGTATACAAATGACAAAATAGGTATAAAAAGAAATTGGATAAAACCAATAAAAATTATCAATGTTGCAACAAATTAATATTTGAGGAGGGCAGGAGAATTACTCTGCAAGGGATCTGGTCTCCAATGAGGCCTTTAGGATCTCCAATCACTTATTGGTATATTTGGTTCATCACAAAACTTGGAGTGAGGGAAGAAAAATAGTTCCAAAATATTACCCCGCTTTTAGATGTTGGTTTCCCTGGTGTGGCCAATGTACAGTCCATCTTGAATGGTTCACAGTAGGCGAGTAGCACTTTGCTGGCAAAAGTGGAGACGGCAGGGTCCTGTGCTGTTGATAAAGTGCTGGTCTGGAACCAAGGTGAAGAAATGGCTCAACGCGTTTCGGCACCCAAATGGCACCATCCTCAGGAGCAGTGTGTGTTTGTAGGTCTTTACAAACACACACTTTTTACCTTATCTGCATGTACTGTTACACAGAGTACATAGAAGATTAAAACTGAAATAGACAGGAGATTATGGTGTGACTGAGAGATGTTTTATATTGTAGCGAGTGCCAATAGATGATGGTAGACACATCAGTACTTGTTTCCTAGAACGGCCACAATCGCGGGCATCGTGTACCTTAAAGTTAAGGTACACGATGCCCGCGATGAACCCGATTTCCTTTGAAATCAGGTCCATTTTACCGTCAAAGGCAAAATCAGGGGCATCACGTCGGTCGCGGCCATTAACATAGCCCCCGACGCGATGCCCGCGATTTTGCCATAGGCTTCAATGTTAAAATATTTTTTAACATTGAAATCGGGAGCATCGCGTCGGTCTTGTGCCATTATAATGGCACAAGATTAGATGGACTTGATTAAGTCCATCTCACATAGGAAACAATGTGAAATGGGCCAATATGACCCATTTCACATTGTATATGGCCCCGTCGTTACCCCACGATTGACGCCAACCCGAAGCGTGGCGAGGGGCGGCGGTGCGCGTCCTCCGACCTTTTCATACCCCTACTATCCACGTCGGCGTGGAGTTGAGAATATAAAGTGTGGCGAGCGCAGCGAGCCACCGAGCCCGAAGCGTGGCGAGCGCAGCGAGCCCCGCGAGGGGACGCGTATACCTGTGAAGTTATACGCGTCCCCACGCGGGGCTTGCTGCGCTCGCCACGCTTCGGGCTCGGTGGCTCGCTGCTCTCGCCACACTTTATATTCTCAACTCCACGCCGACGTGGATAGTAGGGGTATGAAAAGGTCGTAGGACGCGCACCGCCGCCCCTCGCAGGCTCGCTGCGCTCGCCACGCTTCGGGTTCGTGTCAATCGTGGGGTGGCGGCGTTGAGGGGGTAAAATTGGGGGTCTGGGGAATATTTTACATTGAATCCAATGTAAAATAGGGTCCCAGGGACCCTATTTACATTTGATTGAATGTAAAAATCGGGTCGATCCGCGATTTTTCCGACACGACCACCCCGATGCAAATCGGTGTGGCCGTGCTAGGAAACAAGTACCGCCACACCTGATTGGCGGTGTTAAACAAACTCAATAGATGGTGCTAGACACCATAATGGCGGTGCACCATCTAATAATATGTGCTGCACACGCCTATCTGTGCATGTGCATGTTGATTTCAATACCAGCTATGGTCGCATAAAATACAATCTGGCATATAAGCAAATGTTTACATTTAATTCCATGAATGTAGAATTAATTCTGTGAATATAACATCATTGGTTAAACTCTGAATTGGCCTGAAAATATTCTTAGTTCGCAATGCAGCTAACCATGCAAAATTTGTCCCAGTAATTAAGATATCATGTATAATTTACTACACATTAGGGTGGCCAATCCCAGGACATTTCTTAAATCCTGGGTAAAATGCCTAATCCAGGGATTCCTAGGATACCTGGTATTTAGCAACCCCAGTGTTTGTGCATTAGTTTAAAAAAATCCCCCCACCCCCAAACTGTCCGCCCGCAGTCTTACTTACACTAAGCTGGCCAGTGGTGGCAGGCAGCAGCAGGAGCCAGCAGGTGGTAGGCGAATGGTGAGCGGCCAGAAAGGTGTGGCGGTGCAGCAGACAGAGAGGTGTGGCTGTGCCCTGCAGCTACAGAATGCCCGGTACTGGGTACGTGTGTCCCCTGGACTCCGGAGCCTGCTGCCGGGCTCCCAAACTCTCTCTGGCTTCATCTCCCCTTCCCATCCAAGCCAGTGAGGGGGGGGGGGGACAGGGCTGCTTTACTCAGATCTTTATAGAGCTAAGTACCTTGCCTCTAGGGCTGGGGGTGGAGTATACTGGATATTTGTGCACATGTTTGTCTCCCCCCCCTCCCCCCTGTATGTGTATACCGGTATTAGCCTTTTATTAATCCTAACCTGATTGCTTTTTTATTATTGTTTTATAGCCTATAGTAATCTCCATATAGCCATAGGCACCCACATATATAGAATTTTATACATATCGATTAAAACCTGTATGTTCAGGAAATAGTAATAAAAGTCTCTTTCCACTAAATATCTCTGGAGTCTGAGTTTCATTACCATCCCTACCATACCGGTAAGTGACTGTGAGCGCAGAGTGACACCCCCAGGGTGTACCCCCATTCTTTTTACTCTCTCTAGGTATTTATAGTGTACCTACACACTCCGCAGCCCGGAACACCTTAGTAGTCCACAGCGCGGCACCCTAAACAACCCCCCCATCCTATTCAAAAGACTAGATGGCCGCTGATTGAATGAGAGCTCAGCCAATCAGTGGCTCCCCCCATTTTTTAAATAGGATTTTTTTCTATTCTCCCACCGTGGGGACTGGCCTCTACTCTGCGGTCCCCGCTCCCTCTTCTGCCACTAGCTTAGTCACTAGTTCTCTCCTCCAGCTGGACCGGACCAGACCCTGGTCTGCGGTCTCTAGTCCCCGCTCCCCACCACGACCCTGCCCCTGCCAAGGACCAGGACCCTGCCACGGACCTGGACCCTGCCACCACCAGCTTCCCCCAGACCAATGTTCCCTCTAATTTTATGAAGGCTGTGTGCGGCAAAAGATTTTGGCAGTGCAATTTTGGAAGGAAATTGAAATTTTTGTGCATCACTTATATATATATATATATAACTGGAAAATTACGTTCAGCATTTGTGTTAACTTTACTTCAAAATGATATTAAACACATAAACATTCAAAACACAGCACATAATGTAGTTAATGCGTGAAACACACATTAATTGAGTCCACAACTGCAAAAAGGGACCACTGCTGCTTTGTGCGCTTTGTTGTAATGTCTGTGCGCAAGGTCGTTGAGTTGTGTGCGCGCGCACGCGCGCACAGCTTAGAGGGAACACTGCCCCAGACCCTGCTCTCCTGCAGCTCCCCCAGAATTACATTTGATAAATCGATCTGATTTATCACATGTAAAAAATGGCACATCAAGTGCCAAATCTCATCAGGAGCTGCCGGAGGAGCTCAGGGAAAGTCGGGCCAACATTAGACCGACTTGTCCTTAGGACAAGTCAGCCTAATGTATGGGGGCCTTATCACTTCAGCATGTTTAATGAATCTGCCCTCAGTGTATATTGTCCCACAAATGTGTGAACTACTGTAGACTATTGTATTGTAGCTGCAAATTTTAATATATGTGCATAGGGAAAACACTGCAGTAAAGATGTATCTGTATCGCAGTGGCGTAACTAGATACATGTGGGCCCCATAGCAAAAGTTTGTAAGGGCCCCTATTTATCACCTAATGCTGAAAAATTTATACAGCACATGATACTTTGACAGGCAAAGTGGGCCCCTCTCAGCTCTGGGCCCCATAGCAGCTGCACCCCCTGCACCTATGGTAGTTACGCCCCTGTCTGTATGCATTCCTTGCAGCGTTAGATAAGTGTTCCAATGCACGTTTTATGTTCAGTCATTCTCGTCCTATACTACTATAAACATACTGTAAAAATGTAGTGATAGCAAGCGCTGATTTTGGTGAATTAATCATTTTAACAAGCCCTTTGCTTTGTATGTGTTTGCAATAAGGGTTAATAATTGCTAGGGTAATCTCACGCCTCTCCATGTTATAGATGTGTTAATTGTGCAGTAAAAGCATGTACATGCTATATGTTCCTCACACAAAATATGTATATATGAACCTATAATGTGAAATTGTAAGAATTCACAGTTAAGGTGTTTTTTTTTTATGTTGCCTTATTGCGTTATCTTTTGCTCTTTTTTTATCTATCAATTTTTCAGATATATTTATATTATATATTTATATTATATATTTTATTAAATAATGAGGCTACTTTTAAAAAAAAATAAAACACACTGGGTGAGTTCAAATGGAGTGGGGAGGGAGCATTGACCTTGGACGATCACAAAACGGTTTTGCATGTTGCACCCCTCTTGCACAGATTATTTGTAGAGCAAGGTGGTAGGTTGTAATTATAGTTACATTGAACAAAACACCCACCCAATCTTTCCGTATGCTAAGCGTGAGTGACAGAAAAGATTTACTGATGTTGTGAGGATGTTGAAGATGATGAACGTCCCAGGAGGCCTTTCCGATCAAAAACAAAGTACATTTTTGGGGTAAAAACCAAGAAAATTGTCCTACTGTAACTGACCACCGACTCAGCATTGATGGTCAGTGATACATAGAAACATAGAAACATAGAATGTGACGGCAGATAAGAACCACTTGGCCCATCTAGTCTGCCCCTTTTTTTTAAACATGTTACCTCAAACCATATTCGATCCTTATTTTTTTGTAAGGATATCAATATGCCTATCCCAAACATGTTTAAATTGTACTACTGTATTTGCCTCTACCACCTCTGTTGGGAGGCTATTCCACTTATCTACTACTCTTTCTGTAAAGTAATTCTTCCTCACATTTCCCCTGAATCTTCCTCCATCTAGTTTCAGTGCATGTCCTCGTGTTCTGCTGCTCCTCTTCCTGTGAAGAATGTCTCCCACCTGTACCTTGATATATTTGCAAGTTTCTATCATGTCCCCCCTTTCCCTTCTCTGCTCTAAAGTATACATATTAGGATCTTTTAGTCTTTCCTGGTACGTTTTGTGATGTAGGCCATGCACCATTTTAGTTGCTCTTCTTTGTACAGTCTCTAATGTATTTATATCCTTCTGGAGATATGGCCTCCAGAACTGAACACAATACTCTAGGTGAGGTCGTACCAATGACCTATACAGTGGCATTATTACTTCTTTCTTTCTACTGCTGATACCTCTCCCTATGCAACCAAGCATCTGACTTGCCTTCTTCATTGCTTTGTTACATTTGCCTACCTGCTTTTAAGTCCCCTGAAATAGTGACACCTAGATCCCTCTCTTCCTCAGTAGTTTCCATTATAGTGCCATTTATACTATATTGAGTCTTTGGATTTCTGAGACCCAAGTGCATGATTTTGCATTTTTTGGCATTAAACTGTAGTTGCCATTCTCTTGACCATTTCTCTAATCTGCCTAGATCCTCAATCATTTGTTTTACCCCTCCTGGTGTGTCTACCCTGTTGCATACCTTTGTGTCATCTGCAAAAAGGCACATTTTACCCTCAATTCCATTTGCAATATCACCAATAAAGATATTAAAAAGCACCAGTCCAAGTACAGATCCCTGGGGTACTCCACTTGTAACCTTTCCCTCCTTTGACTGTACTCCGTTTACTACAACTCTCTGTTTTCTGTCCTGCAACCACGCTTTTATCCATTCAACTATCTTAGAATCCAATCCCAAGCTTTCAAGTTTATTTAACAGTCTGCGATGTGGGACCGTGTCAAAAGCTTTACTAAAGTCTAGATAAGCTACATCTACAACCCCACCTTGATCTATTACTTTAGTCACCCAGTCAAAAAAGTCAATAAGATTTGTTTGACATGATCTTCCCCCAGTAAACCCATGCTGTTTTGGATCCTGTAAATTGCTGGTTTTGAGATATTCTACAACTCTTTGTTTTAAGAGTGTTTCCATCAATTTCCCTACTACTGATGTAAGGCTCACTGGTCGATAGTTGCTTACCTCTTCCTTGCTTCCACTTTTGTGCAGTGGGACTACATTCGCTGTTTTCCAGTCCTCTGGGATTACTCCAGTAGCTAGTGAATGGTTGAATAATTCTGTTATTGGTTTTACCAGCTCCCCTTTTAGCTCTTTTAGTATCCTTAGATGTATCCCATCTGGCCCCATTGATTTATTCACTTTCAGTTTTGAGAGTTCTGTGAGGACTTTCTCCTCTGTAAATGTACTTGTCTCTCCCTCAGTTTTCTGACTATACTTGCAACTTAACTGTGGCCCCTTCCCCTCTCTTTCAGCAGTGAATACTGAGCAGAAATAATTATTAATATTATCTGCTATTACATTGTCCCCCTCAAGAAAACTTCCACTCTCTGTCTTCAGTCTAATTATTCCACTTTTTGTTTTTTTCCTTTCACTTATATACCTAAAAAAAGTTTTCCCCCCTTTACCCACTGACTGGGCCATTTTCTCTTCAGCCTGTGCTTTTGCACATCTGATTACCTTCTTAGCCTCCTTCTGTCTAACAAGATACACCTCTTTGTCCTCATTCTTCTGCGTCTGCTTAAATTTCTTAAAGGCCAACTTTTTTGCTTTCACAATACTTGCTACTTTTTTTGCAAACCACAATGGCTTTCTTTTTCTTGTGTTTTTCCTAACTCTTTTGACACAAAGTTCTGTTGCTTTTAGAATTGCACTTTTTAATTTTTCTATATATACTACTTTCAGACCGCAAATGCCGTGTCGCACACGGGATTAGGACACGGGTCCCATCCCCAGAGCAACACGGCAATGCGGTCTGAAAGTTCCGACACCGACACGGCATATTGCCGAGTCGGTGACGTCACAGGGGGCGGAGCTGGGCGGCGGCGCATCATCGGGGGCTCTGGAGGAGGCAGTACTTGGAGCTGACAGTGCTGCCTCCTCCATACTGTGAACGGGACACGGGTCGCTCGACCCAGGCACCCGTTCACACTGCACTTGACACGGGTCATAGCCGTGTTCAACCCTGGTCATTACCAGGGTTGAACACCCGTGTTGCTCGACCCGTGGTGGCCTTTTCAGACCGCACCTTGACCCGTGTTGGGGCCGCAAGAACACGGCAATAACCCGGCAATAACCCGGGTCTAGAGTGCGGTCTGAAAGCGGTATTAGTGATAGCAGAAATGGTAAACATCAGCAAATTACTGTTAAGCAAGTTTTGCATCAAGATATTAACATGATAAAAGTGTGTGCTAAGATGGTTCAAAGGGTTCTCACTAATGCACAGAAAGACAATGTATGTAAGAGAATTTGTACAGATATTTTAGAACAAATGCAAGAGAAATCATACCATAATATGATCCTGAGACAAAACGCCAGCCCATACACCATCATCACAAAGAATGAAGAAGCTACGTCAGATCAAATTCTTAATGCCATGCTTTTTTTTTTTAATTAACATTACTACAAAAATGTTATAGAAATTTAGTGGGAAAGAATCAGAAGAAAGGAGCCAGAGTTGTGTATAAATGGTTTTGGGCCAGATTCTCTAAGCTTCAAAAGTGATAAAATGGAGAGTGATAAACAGCCAGCCAATCAGCTCCTACCTGCCATGTCACAGACTGTGTTTAAAAAATAACATTTTGTATCCCAATTGCACACTGAGTGAGAGATATCTACATAATAATCAGATAACACAGAGATTTTGGTTGCGTATATCTGCCGATATAGGGCTAAGCCCAAAGGCCGTACGTCAAGGCATCTCAGTCACTGGGGGTCCCTAATACTGGGTATGGGTCTGGGGTGTGGGCCCCCAAAGTGTTGTGTTTGAAAAATGTCAGGCAGGAGCTGATTGGCTGGCTGTTTATTACTCTCCATTTTATCACTTTTGAAGCTTAGAGAATCTGGCCCAGTATCCAATCCTATGCCTATCTCCTCGGTAACTAGTTCACTGTCAGGAGCCCTGTTTCTTCTGTCACCACCCAATCCTCACCAGATTGCAAACTAGGGGCCCGTGCTCAGTGTCATGAAGCAGTCAATAAGGCCAACAAGATAGAAGGGGCATGGAAGCTAGGGACACCAAAATAATGATGCCATTGTACAAGGCACTGGTTAGACCTCATCTAGAATTTGGAGTACAAATCTGCGCTTCTCACTACAAAAAGAACATTATAGATCTGGAAAAAGTCCAGAGAAGGGCAACCAAGCTAAGAAAAAAAGGGTTGAAGTCATTAGACTAAGAGGACAGATTAGCCGCATTAGGAATGTTTACGCTGGAAAAGAGACGTTTAAAGGGAGACATGCTTAACATCAGAGCCGGCCTTAGGCATAGGCAAACTAGGCAATTGCCTAGGGCATTTGGAAGCCTAGGGGCATCAGCAGCTTCTGCTGATTAAAATGATATGCAGCATGCCTATATTCTGTGTGTGAGTGAGGCTGTATCTGCATATGAAATAGTGTATTCATGGAAATCACTGTAACATAACATTCTGGATGCAGGTACAGCCACAGTCGCACACAGAATATATTCATGCCACATATCATTTTAATCATCGGAAGCTCCTTGTGTGTGCTGGTCATAACAATGCAAATAAGATGATTTTCAGCAAAATATGCACCCAACGTTAGCAGAACTGGCCAGGAGCTGCATGGCCTATTGAGGCAAGATGTATGAGGAAACATCTGTATCCAAGCAGAGGTAGAGGTCACAGTGAGAGAGAAAGGGGTAGGGGGTACAAATGACCCAGGCCAAAGTCTGCTGGAAGGGCCCAGTGGGGGCCCCGGGCCCCTTCCCCTTAAGTGACAGCAGCAGCTGCAGCTCTTCTCCTCTGCCCAGGACACACTGCTTTGTGCTGGGTTGCAGTGTGGCCATGGAGGTGCTTAAAATACAATATTTTCTCAGGATTTTTTTGTAAGGGTATAATGTGAATAATGTGAGGAGTAATGTACATAAGGTAAAGTGCTACTGTGTGATGTAACGTGAATAAGGGACACCATCGCATGATATAATGTGAATAAAGTGGCACTACTGTGTGGCATAATTTGAATTGGGGGTACTATTGGGTGGCCATGCCCCTTCCCAGCACCGAATGTGTGCACTGTTTCTATTTAAAATATTGCGGGTAGGAGCACCAAAATGATGACTGCTATGATGAGGATTGATGGTGCTGGGAAAGGGGACAGGGTCAGAGGCGGAACTAGTGGCGGTGCTAGGGGGCACCAGCCAAAATCTTGCCTAGGGCGTCATTTAGGCTAGAGCCGGCTCTGCCTGAAGCGGAGACGGGCAGGGTCCCACCGCCCAGCCACTGAGAGACTGGGACGCGTGTGCGCATGAGACCCACGCATATCCCAATCTGATGGAGTCCCTCTCCACCAGCTTTCGCCAGTGGGGACGTTCTGGCAAGAGCCGAGCAAGCATGAGAGGGGCTCTATCTGTAACTTAACCTTAAGTTCAATACACACTAGACAACTTTTTAAAATATATTGCTCAGAAGGTCCCTTCTGAGAGATATCTTATAGAAAAAACTCTAGTGTGTACACTCAATATAATTTACAAATGATGCTCCCAGGCATCTTTAACAACCACCCCCACTGTCGGCGGAACATACAAGTCTATTTTGGCTATATAGCCAATGACCTGCACCGGGTCCATGTGACAGTACTGAAAGATATTGTTTTCAGGTAGAGTTCAGTGTGTATGCTCAAGTTGTCGGCTCTGGTGCGGGGCATGAGATTTAAGGCCCCCATACACTAGCCGATTTTGGTCAGATTTCAGCCAGATCAGTCGGATCTGGCCGAAATCGGACCAAAATCTGTCCCCTCAGATCCGATGCGCGGTCCCGTGCGCATCGGATCTGCGTCGGGTGGTCGGACCTGCTGCACGTCCGACCACCCGACTTGGGACCTAGTGGGGCGGCACGGCGGTAGAGGGAGCAGGGGGGGCTGGGGACGCTGCGGGGGACACAGGCGGCATAGAGCCGGGCAGGGGGAGCCGGCGGGAGCTGTCAGTACTGAATAAAAAAAAAAAAGCCCATACAATGAATGGGCGGCCTGTGATTGGCTGAGCGCTCTCTCAGCCAGTCAGCAATTGGCTGAGAGAGCGCTCAGCCAATCACAGGCTGCCCATTCATTGTATAGGCTTTTTTTTCTAGCACTGACAGCTCCCGGCTCCCTCTGCCCGGCTCTATGCCGCCTGTGTCCCCCGCAACGTCCCTAGCCCCCCCTGCTCCCACCAGCAGCCCTGCTCTGTAGCCCCCCCCCCCCCCCCTGCTCCCCGGGTTTATCACATGTAAAAAATGGCACATCAAGTGCCAATCTAATCAAGCTCCCCCGGGGAGCAGCCGGGGAAGCTCAGGGGGAAGTCGGGGGCGACTTGTCCTAAGGACAAGTCGCCCTAGTGTATGGGGGCCTTTACAGCTGCAGATTGTACAGAAGATCTGGCAATGGTAATAATAAACTACACTAAGTAAAATAAGTAGTAATAAAACAGTAGGCAAGGCAGTAAAGCTCTCAGCAACCAAGTCATTGAGTAATCATGTTATCTTTATACAGGCAATCTTTTGATCAAAAAGAAGTGTGCCACTTGTTTATGTATAAACAAAAGCTCTCAGCCTACACAAGGTCACCAGTAAGATGCTCTTTGTTGAAAATATTCATCCCTTAAGGAAAGTAATTCTTTTGCATCTGATGCATACAATGTGAAGGATTAGTAAAATAGAACAGTTTATCTGTAATAATGGGACAGATATGAAGGGGCTCCGCATAAATAACCATGTAAGAGGATGCTGCTTGTTGATCACTAGCTGATAATGATGTCTCGGAGACACTGATTACAATCTTTTATCTGAGTATTGCAAGAACAGCGATCTTGGCGGTGGCGTATGTTGTCCCAGTTGCCCGGAGGCAAGATAAATATGTGCCCCAAAACACACACACACACGCACCTTATATAAACGTATGTATGCATATGTGTATGTACGTACAGCATGTATGTTTTATATATTTAATGTTTAAAATAAAGAGACTTTGATGTCTATGGTCCTGCTAGGAGGGGGAGACAGCCACAGAAGTGATTTCAATGAATATATTTAAACTTGCAAGGGAGGAGAGGTGCCCCCTTGGGAGCAGGAGCCTGGCGGCAGATGACTTCATTGCCTCTATTTGGAGTCGGGATCTCTACTGTTTGCAGGGCCGGTGCAAGCCCTGTCAGCACCCCAGACGACCCCCGCTGGCTTGCCCCCCTTCCTCCCCCTCTACTCACCCACTCCAACCCGGTCCACAGGGAGGGGGGACAGCGGGCACCACCTGTGGATTACCGCACTCCAGGGGGGGTTGGTGCAGGTGCCTCTCTGCGGATGACCAGCAGTGGGGGGGGGGGGGAGGGTTAGCAGGCGCCTGCCGCGGATTGCCTCTGACTAGCTGGGGGGGGTCCATGTTGACACGATATGTGCCGTCATGCGGTATTTAATGCCCTATCATCCACTAGGGCGTGGTGGGAGAATAAAATAGTGTGCCGAGCGTAGCGAGGTACTGAGCCCGTAGGGGACATGGTGCTACGTTTCGATGTCCATGTTGACATGACATGTGCCGACAGGTGATATTTCATGCCCTACCATCCACTAGGGCATGGTGGGAGAATAAAATAGTGTGCCCGAAGCATAGCAAGCATAGCGAGCTATGCACGGGAACGCGGTGCTATGTTTCTTTGTCCACGTCGACACGACATGTGCCGACAGGTGGTATTTCATGCCCTACCATCAACTAGGGCGTGGTGGGAGAATAAAATAGTGTGCCAAGCGTAGCGAGGCACCGTGACCGAAACATGGCGAGCGCAGCAAGCCATGCGAGGGGACGCAGTGCTACGTTTTAGTGTTTATGTTGACTGTGTTGACATTCCGATAAAAAAAAAAGTCAAATTTTTCAGTGTCGACCTTACTACCTATGTTGACCTAATGACCTGTCGAACTAAAGTCATGTCGACTTTCCTACATGTCGACCTTAACTCATGTCTACCTAAATGCATGTCAACCTAATCGTGTCGACCTAATGCTTGTTGACCATAATGCTGGTGACCTAATAATCCATACCCGTTTTGCAAGCTTTGGTCGATCATAAGTATTGGTAAGAATGTTCTGCCCATTGTGTTTTTTTTTTTTTTTAAACCTACTATAAAAATGTTATATGTATTTTTATATTAGCTTCACAGATGTATTAATTGGCTGGCCGGGTCGTTCACATGATGCAGATGTGCTTGCAAATTCTGATCTGTACCGTGTAGCAGAGGACAAGCAAGGTGCGGGGCTTTTTCCAAGAGATGTATGTAAAAAATATATATATTCCTTAAAATTGTTAATTCCAGGGGCTAGTGTACATGTACTTTATTATATAAATTGCCACAGTGTCAACATACCTTCCAACATATACTGCTCCTGGATTTCCCTCTGTATGATTGCCATCACCTGTGTTGAAGTAGTTCATTGATGAGAAGGGTGTTTATACACAGGTGATGGCAAACATTTAGGGCCTCTGCCCCTGGACTTTCCTCACTGTAGGCAGGGACGGATTTAGGTGTCAAGCCGCCCATAGGCACAACATTTTTGGCGCCCCCCCCCCCTCCCTCTCCTCCTCATGGCAGGCATATCTGCCTACCCACCTGCACCCCCCTACCCCTGTTTTTCACTCTCTCCATCCAGTACACACAGAAGCATTCAATGCTCCTCACCTCACAGCAGCTGGAATACCACACTGCCGCACAGCCTGTCAGTCAGACAGTCACCCGCTGGGGCACATCGCGGAGCTCAGAATGTCTCCACTCTCCCGCCCGGTGGCCGGCCGCTGTGCTCAGAGTCAGCGCTGCTGAACCAGAGTCCCGCCCCGGCTCTGAGCGTGTGCACATTAATTGCTCAGTCCTCTCCATTCCCCCTCACCACGCTCCCTCACAGGACACTGGAGCTGAACACGCTGCTGGCCTGCTGCCGGCGACTAGCGGTCAGCAGCAGCCCTATTAGAGCCCTTAGTTCCTGCAGCTAGAGCAGGGCTTGACAAATCTTTCAAAAATCTAGGAGCCAGGACAAAAGTTTAGGAGCCAAAGTAAATTTGTTGTGTGTTCCCCCCCCCCCCCCCTTCAAAGTCCAGGCGGAGATCCGGCTCTCAAGCCACATATACTTATAATTAAAAGAGACAGCTGTAGGAGGGTGGAAGGAGGTGCGCATACAGTGGTGGATAATAATACATAAGTCCCCCCCTCCCCTGGTACCTGGCCAGCGTGGGGTTCCTGGCAGTGGGATCCCTGCGGCAGATGGGAACTAGTAGTGCTACTATTTCCCATCCGCTGCAGGGACCCCACTGGCCGGATCCCCATGCTGGCCAGGTACCAGGGGAGGGGGGACCCGTGTATAATCCGCCACTGTCTGTGCGCTTCCTTCAACCCTCCTGCAGCTGTCTCTTTTAATTGTAAGTATATGTGGTGAAAACTGGAACCCCGGACAGGCTCCACTCATGAAATTGCCATTCCAGAGCTTGTAGTGACCATGCGGTGGGTGGTGGGAAAGGTGCATCTCCCAGCTGTCACGGGCATCAGACACTACAAGCTCTGGAATGGCAGTAGTACCAGGCAACATAGTGGATTTGTCAGACTGCATAATGCATCTTAAAAAATCATACAGAACCCCATTACATACATTGGTGATGTTCCTATGTATGACCTTGACACAGAGTACATGTAGCTAAACATGTGAAACACATAAATATATTCCTGCTGCCTAAACACGGAGCCTGCCATAGACTGGAGGGTGCTCATACTGTTTACATATTACATGTATGTACAATTAGCTGGAGAGTGGCAGGCAGCACCCCCATGTGGGGAGGCAGAATATGCAAAGACTCTATTGTCCTACACCAGCAGCACCCTGGCTGGGCTCACTTATCCCGGGCCACAGCTCATGTATTCAGAATTTCTCTGCGAAAGCAGACATGATAACAGTGACTGAGGGGGACAGGCAGATATGTCTCCAGTAGTCCTGCGCATGGGTGAGGAAATCCGGAAAACTTGGGCTGATGATAATAATAATAATAACGATGATGATAACCAGCCATATAGTACACAGGGGCGCGTACCCGGCACACACGCTGCAATGTACACTCACTTGGCGCTGGTCGCATTGAAGTCGGAGCTGAGGATGCCCAGGGTGAGCAGCTGCCGCAGGGAGATATGCACCAGCCCCCGCATACCCAGCGCATACAACAGCAAGACGCCGGCACCGACCACCGAGCTCCGGCTGCTGCACGAAGTCTTCCGGTCACTGCCGCCGCTTTCCTCCCACCGGCCCCCGCCATGGCCCGATCCAGAGCCAGCTGCACTGTGCTTTGAAACAGGCACTGGCGCTGGTTAGTGAGGGAGAAGGGGGAGAGGGCAGCACTGCCGCTGCTCAGGCAGAAGGGGTAGAAGGGGAGTGGGGCACCGCCCACGACCAGATTCTGCTTCCTCCCTCCCTGCAAAAAAAATCTGGTCGCCAGGAAGCAGAATCTGGTCGCCATGGTGACCTGGCACCCGGGATTTGTCGAGCCCTGAGCTAGAGGGACAGGAGACGATGGAGAAGTTGCCCCCTTCTGGCTTAGACGTGCGGTAATTAATTACATGGTATTCGACGCTCGTCGGCAGCTGTCAGTGACTCAGTCTGACAGCTGCCTCCCTTAATAGGTGCCGCCCCTAGGCCCGTGCCTCGTGCCCCTAGGCCTAGTGACAAATCCGGCCCTGACTGTAGGCCTTATTCTAGTTCACTCTTTCTGACAAAATTCTTCTTAGATGGACAAAACCATGTGCACTGCAGGTGGGGCAGATATTACTTGTGCAGAGAAAATTAGATTTGGGTGGGGTTTTACTTCAAAGTGAGATCTATATTGCAGTGTAAAAATAAAGCAGCCAGTATTTACCCTGCACATAAACAAAATAACTCACCCAAATCTAATTCTCTCTGCACATTTTACATCTCCCCCCCCCCCCTGCAGTGCACATGGTTTTGTCAATCTAAGAAGAATTTTGTCAGAAAGAGTGAACTAGAATAAGGCCCACAGTGAGGAAAGTCCAGTAGCAGAGCATTTGGTACCTAATGGAATGGGTCATTTTGTAGGGAATATATCAATGAGTAAATTGGAGAATGGGTAGATTATGGGTGTACAACGTCGGCTTTCCGGATGTTTTGGGATGTGTAGTTCCACAACAGGTGGAGAGCAGAGGATGCAGTCCCATGGGTTAGTTGAATATGATTCAACGAACATTGACACCAAATATTTGTTGTTACTAGCACATATGCTTCCAAGGTGTCTACCAGCCTGCCCCCCATGGAGGAGCGTGATGATGTGTGTATTGGAATTCTTCTTTGCTAATGTAAATCTTTTTCTATTTTTATAGTAGAAATCGAAATTTCCAATGTGGAGGTTAAAAGGTTCCACCTCACCATTAGAGGTGGTGGAAGTCAGTTCCACCTCGTTCCCCCTCACTTTAACTCCTCCTGAGCCCTAATCAAATAGCCTACTCTCACACCCTGAGCTCAGAAAGAATGGTTGTAGAAAATGCATTTGGACGTTTAAAAATGTTTAAAATGATGTTGGTGCTGCCTTATGAAGCAGAATTATGTGGACCTTACAAACATGCCTAACATTGTTGTAGCTTGCTCTATACTTCACAACCTGTGTGAATTTACAGATGGAGTGCCTCTAAACCTTGCCCGGGGATCGCCAGCGCAGAGGCGCTCCATCTGACTGGGATGCACGTGCGTCTCACATGCACGTGCATCCCAGTTTCAGGACGGCATCCTGCCTGTCTCCTCTTCAGGGAGATGGACAGGGGTTGGGGGGGGGGCACGGTGGGGCGGCGAGGGGCACCGGGGGAGGCAGCGGGTGGCAGAAAAAGCTCCGTAGCCACGGGGCCTGCGCGTGCGTCTCATGCGCGCACGCCCCTGGCGAGAGCCGGCCGCTGCAAGAAAGAGGAGAATCGCCAGCCCCTGCAAGAAAGAGGCCAGCTCCATCTGTAAGAAGGAGGAATTTCTTCCAGAGTTGGCTGTGTAGGACTCAGCTGTGCACCCTGCACTTGAATCTGCGACCAATGTGGGAGAGTATTTGGGAAGTGCAGAACAGATGAGGTCTACTATAATGGCCAACCTTCCCTCATTACTGCATTATTTTTTCCCTTTTCTGTATATTCAGTTAATTTGTGTTTTCCTGAAAAACAAACCCGTTTGCTGATGTCTATGTGCTGTCACGATTTGAAATGTTATACATGTAAAACCAGTTATTAAGTTTAACATTCGGACATAGACGTAATAATTTTTAATAATATAAAACCTTGGTATATAAAATTTAGTTTTCTTATACTTATACAACATTGTATGCAATATACTTGTATTAAAAACCACAACATTTACAAACAATAACATCTTAAGGGAAAAATCCTGAAAACAGGAGAATCTGAAATTTTCTCCCTTTCAGGAGGTGGTTGGATATGTGGAGGATGGATAGATTCAGGTGGGGTATATTGAGGGTGGGTTTGTGGAGGATGGCTATATTGAGGAGGGGTATATTGAGGTAGGGTGTGTTGAACAGGGCCAGACTGGACATCTGGCACTTCTGGCAAATGCCAAAAGGGTTGATGGCCCTGTGGGCTGATTTTGTGCAGCCATTTGTTCAGGAGATTTAGCGCTTACAGCACTGCCTCCTGTGCTGAGCGCCGGGCGGCCACATCATTTGCATATTGATGTCATGGTGCAGCAGCATCATGACACGACCGCTGTGCATTTGATCCGGCTGCTGTGATTTGATGATTGGCTGCAGTCTGAGCAGCGTGTGCGGGCGGAGCTGAGGGGCTAGCACCAGGGATATCCGCGGCTGCCTGATCCCAGCTGTTGTTTATGAGAGGAAGGGATGGGGAAGCATATGTGCCTGCACACTGCGGGTGGGTGACGCTGTTAGGATGGAGTCGGAGCTGGTGGGCAGGCATATGGCTCTGTGGTCCAGGACGGCATATCTTTTTCCTGCTCCCCCAGCTTCAGGGGCTCAAGGTCCTGCTTCTGATAGCTAGAGGGCTGCCTCTGCTGTGTACTGACATCACCTGACTCCTGCCATCTACAAATATGTATGTATTGTCAGGGGTTAAAGTGAGGCGGAACGGGGCGGAACTGCGTTCCGTCAGTTCCATTTTGGAGGCGGAACGGTTCCGCCTCCATCCGCTCACCTTGCCCCCTCTGCTTCTCCCTGCCTGCATTGCTAAACAAGACAGCCGGGTAGAGTGCTGGAAAACCCGGCTGTCTCAGAGCACGTCGTCCATCCGTCCGCGGGCGGCTATTTGAAATGACGTGCCAGCTTGCGACTGCCTGATTGGCAGCCGGGCTGCGCGTCATTTCAAATAGCTGCAACGCACACGGAGGGATGGACGACGTGCTCTGAGACAGCCGGGTTTTCCAGCACTCTACCCGGCTGTCTTGTTTACCTTGTGTTGCTGGCAGGGGTGTCGAGGATTGGCAGGTATGCATGGGCTGACCTTTCTGCAGAGCAGTCACCTGGACCATGACGCCTAGTAATGCACAGCCGGCTCAAAGCTCCACTCCCAGTGTCCGGTCACTGCAGACCACATCAGCAGAGAAAGAGCACTTTCTGGGACTGCAGAAGTAGCTGCCCGGGCTGAGATCCTTACTTGCCAACAGCTGAGTGGAGAGCAGTGCGGAGCTTCTGTGGGAGCTAGGGTAGCAGCGGCATCTGTTCTAGAATGACCATGAGCAGTGTAACCTGCACTGGTGGATGTCCAGCAGCTGCAGCTGCAGCAGGGAAACAAGCTATGTGCAGACCTCCTACCTGAAGAGGATGAAGGTGAGGGGCCCTGTGCCAGCCATTATATTATTGGTTTTATGATTGTGTCACTTTTTCACATGTGCCAATGTTGTGTACTGTGTCCTCATTCTGCAAATTATGTCATATTGGGGTGTGATGTAGGGTACATAACTTGTGGCATAATGTAGGGAACGGAACCTTGCAGTGTGATGTGGGGTTATGCGGTGTGATTTAGGGGATGGGTATGTGTGGTATGATGTATGTGGTTGGAGATGTGTGGCGTTATGTAGTTGGCATGATATAGAGTCTGTAGACGTGCAGCGTGATGTGGTGACAGGGACGTGCATCTTGATTTAGGGGCAGGGGAGTGCGGCGTGATGTAGGTGCAGGGACGTGCGGCGTTATTTAGGGACCATTGACAGACAGACACAGCAGCAATGGCGGGCTGGGCCAGGGGCAGGGTGCCATCTGCCCACCAGGCCACTACAATACTTCATAAGTAGGGCCACCGCAGCCTGTTACCTTCATGGTGTCTGCTGCACAGTGTGTGTCAGGCTCTTAAAGGCAGCAAGCATGATAAAGAGGGCTGCTGCTGGCATGCTGTGTGCGCTATCTATGAGTACAGTAGCATGTTACCACTGGCACTGAGCAAGAAAACCCTAGCAATGAGCATGTAGGTAAGCAGCACTTACTGTATGTGGCATAATATAGAAGGGTCATTACCGTGTGTGGCATATTGTGGGGGAATATGTTGTGTGACATAATGTATAATGGGCATTACGGTGTGCATAATCCCCTGTCCCACAAAGCCATGCCCTAAAATTTTGTGGCGCGCCTACGGCGCGCACTTTCACATTGTTTGGCCTGTTAGATTCTTTTGCACTTTGGGGCATAATTTGCATTAAGGGTGGCGTTATGTGGCCCGCATTATTGTTTCCATGTCTATGTGAGATAGGTCATACATTTTGAGCTCGCAGGGGGGCGCCGGGGGGGGGGGAGAGATGGCGGGGAAGAGAGTTCCACCACCTCACCAGGACCACTTTAAGCACTGTGTATTGTTATAAGGGGCAGGGCCAGGGGGCTGTTAATGTTAATAATACTGGAGGGGCTGTTATGTGGGCAATGTTCAAGGTGCACTACTTGGGGGAATTATGTGTAAGGGACATTACTGGGGGCATAATATGGGCATTACTTGTGTGTCATAATATGTAATGGGCAATACAGTGTGCAGCAATGTGTAATGGGCATAACGGTGTAATCCATGATGTGTAATGGTCATAACGGTGTGTTCCATAATGTGTAATGCCTTCCTTTGTGATGCCATGCCTTCTTTTCATGAGGCCACACCCCCTTTTCATTGTGTGACTCCACACAAGGGTCCCACCTACTGCAGGTGGGCCTATGTGCTCAAAATGCCAGGGTCAATTTCTGGTCTCAGTCCGGCCCTGGTGTTGAGGTTGGGTATGGTCATAGTAAGAAGGGCCATAGTGTTGCTAGTGCTAAGAGATATTTGTAGGTGGTTGCTGAGGTGCCATTGTGTGTGGCCATTCCATGTTTTGAAAAATTCTGTCAAATAATGACATTTGAAATGCCTGCCTTTCCCTCTGACGTGCCATATTGAATTCCTGCATTTCCCTCAGGCATTCTCTTGTATCCATGTTAATCTGGGACATGAATGTATTGTTCATGTCTTGCTATGCCTGCAAATATCGCTCTAGACGGGCATACTCTTGAGCTGCCATGGCAGCATCAATCTGCTCCAATTTCTCAGTCAGGAAAGTTATCATGAGTCTAGCAGCTTGTTCTGTTTTATTTGGACAGGGCCTCCTTGCAGGAACACTATATACTGCGGATTGAAAAACATATTAAAAACGCTTTAATTTTCAATTTAAAAAAAGGAGCAGTGTTTGCAAACGTGTTTGTGGTCTCCTCCCGCCTACACACTGCGTACACTCTGCAGGATTTTTTATTTATAATTGTAATATAGTAAAAGTTGCTGTTAATATTTAATCTAGTTATGTGTAGAGTTGATCGTTCAATGTAGTTAATGTTTAGAGTTGATATTTTAGTTTATGCTAGTAGTTTGTGTTAATTATTTATGTATTTTTGAGTGTTGTACTTACTGCGTAAGGGCCCATCTGACTTGTCTCAACCTGTGCGTCTTCAGCTGCCACAGTGGTTGTATTTGTGATGCCATCATTATCACTTGGCTCAGGCACAATGTTTTACATCGGTGGTGGGGACTGGGATAGTGGTACTGGATCTGAACCGCACAAGGATTCTGCAGCACTGGCCTGACTTGATTTTGACACTGCTACCTGCCCTGCTATGCTAGAGGATAAGCTCACCGGTGTGAATCGGTAACCCCCTCCTGAGCCTGATGACAATGCGTTTGTAAGCATTAAAATGTTGCTGTGGTTATTAACGTTTCCTGATTGGATTTGGATTGAGTGCTACTTTTTTCAACTTTATTATATGCCCTAGGGCAAGAGGGCACCCGCCCCAGAAACTGTTGGAGTGCCGGACCTTTCGAAGTATAGCCCATTGCTCAAAGTACCTAGAAAGAATATACTACTGAATCTGTGAAGACATCAGTTGGATAGCTTTCTAATAATGTTCGGTATATGAAATTAAGCTTCGATACCTTTCTAATCAATACACCATAGAGTATTTTAGACTTTGTTTTTAATCATCCGAAAGCCATTTCCAATTGATCCTTTGTTGCCCCTGAGGAAGTCCATGTGGGACGAAACGCACAGGGTTATTTCAGACTAATAAATACCAATTCACACAAAAAAAAATCTCGATATTACTGACAATGGCGCTTATAAATAAGTAATATTTTCGTACTCCCCTGTAAGTGTCTTTGGAGTCCCCTCTCCTCTCATGTAATTTCTCAGCAGTTTATATGAAGAATATAAGGGAACAATATGCACATATCTTCGTGCAATACTGAATTGTAATTTTTTAAAGGCACATACATTTTCTAAGTATAGAATTCAGGTATATAATCCACCGTTCTGGTGATTTTTAATACGGAGGGTGCCCTCCTACACAAGTTACTCACAAAGTATCAATGTAAAATCAGCAGCAGCAGCAGCACATTAGGAGCACTAGTACTAGGTAGCAGCAGCAGCGGGACAGGTGCACATAGACAGGCGGCCGGCTCCACTGTGTGTGAGACATGAGCTGCTTATCTCACTGACTGGGGACCCAGAACCGGAGCAGAGGCTGCCTCAGTGGAGCATTCCTTACTGTCACGTCAATGTGATTGTGCAACATAGCTGTACATAGAGACTGCAGGACTACTCTGAGCCGGGCATTGAATGTGGTGGGAACTGGCTCTCATTGGGACGGGAAGGATATCGGGGCCCCGATTTTTCCTTATCTCAACACCTTGGAAAATACCTGACCAACCCTTTGAAGCTAAGTACACCTATCACCAAGCGCGTAACTATAGCACCGCAGCGCCCGCGGTCGCGGGGGGGGGGGCGCTGTGCATATGGGGGCGACGGGGGGGCTGCGGTGCTATAGTAATCCCCCCGGCCCTTATCCCCCGCATGCTTACCTGTCCGCGCGTCCCGGCTCCCCTCCTGGCTTCATTCAACGCTATGGAGACGGACCACGATAAAATGGTCGCCCCATAAAGCAGACTGTTCTCTGAAACTGTCTGCGGTATGGGGGCGGCCATTTTATCGTGGTCCGTCTGCATAGAATTTATTGAAGCCAGGAGGGGAGCCGGGACGCGCGGACAGGTGGGCATGCGGCAATGGGGGGAGGGGGCACGGGGGGCAGGCACGGGGGGCCGGATGGGCGGGAAGGGGGGGCGCCCCCTCATTCACGGCGGGGGGGGGGGGGGCGCCCCAAACAAAGCTACGCCGCTGCCTATCACCTTTTATTTATGTGTACCATTTTTATCATGAACCATTTAAAAACTCACTACAGCATCTGCTTTCTGTTAGTATTTTACTCTAGAGCCGACCTTGACTAAAAGAGTGGAGTGGAGAAAAGACCCCCCAGATGTGCTGATTTTACATTGATACTTTGTGAGTAACCTGTGTAGGAGGGCACCCTCCGTATTAAAAATCACCAGAACGCTGGATTATATACCTGAATTCTATACTAAGAAAATATATGTGCCTTTAAAAAAATACAATTCAGTATTGCACGAGGACATGTGCATATTGTTCCCTTATATTTTTCATATAAACTCCTGAGAAATTACATGAGAGGAGAGGGGACTCCAAAGACACTTACAGGGGAGTACGAAAATATTCCTTATTTTTTAAGCGCCATTGTCAGTAATATTGAGATTTTTTTTGTGTGAATCGGTATCTTTTTGGAGGTGTGGTGGTACCTCTTAATCTCTTTTTGACATTAGGCTGCACAATCTAGTGCAGACAGATATATATCCTACTTTTTACTTTTAATATATACCAATGGTTGGATCGGGTATCAAAACCCCTATGTGAAACCACCTATTGGAAAGTTCTTAACTGCTGTTCAGAATAAGTGTATTTTATATTTTATTACTGTTCTGAATAAATATATTCTACTTTTTACCGTTGTGTATATTTCTCTGGTGAAACACATCCAAGCACACCTCTAAATATTTCTTTCCTTCTATCTATCTACTGGACATCTATTAACAACGGGGTCCCATAGAAGTGCTGCTATCCAAACAGCACTGGAAAAGGTCACAACCCCGGTTCTTTGGTGATATATATATAAACCCTACCATGCTGTTGTGCAAATGGTATGGACAACAGGTAGAAATTATAGGAAATTAGCAAGCCCCTCCAATAAGGAAGTTGTTCTGCAGGTGGTGACCACAGACCACTTCTCAGCTCCTATGCTTTCTGGCTGATGTTTTGGTCACTTTTGAAAGCTGGCGGTGCTTTCACTCTAGTGGTAGCATGAGACAGAGTCTATGACCCACACAAGTGGCTCAGTTAGTGCAGCTTATCAGGATGGCACATCAATGCAAGCTGTGGCAAGAAGGTTTGCTGTGTTTGTGGGCGTAGTGTCCAGAGCATGGAGGCGCTACCAGGAGACAGGCTAGTACATCAAGAGATGTGGAGGAGGCCATATTTTCCAGCAGCAGGACTGCTACCTCTGCCTTTGTGCAGAGAGGAACAGGAGGAGCACTGCCAGAGCCCTGCAAAATGACCTCCAGCAGGCCACAAATGTGCATCTGTCTACTCAAGCAATCAGAAACAGACTCCATGCGGGTGGTATGAGGGCCCCGACGTGCACAGGTGGTGGTTGTGCTTACAGCCCAACACCGTGCAGGACGTTTGACATTTGCCAGAGAACACCAAGATAGGCAAATTCGCCACTGGTGCCCTGTGCTCTTCACAGATGAAAGCAGGTTCACACTAAGCACATCACAGACGTGACAGAGCCTGGAGACGCCAAGAAGAACGTTCTGCTGCCTGCAACATCCTCCAGCATGACCGGTTTGGCAATGGGTCAGTAATGGTGTGGGGTGGCATTTCTTTGGGGGGCCGCACAGCCCTCCATGTGCTCACCAGAGGTAGCCTGACTGCCATTAGGTACCAAGCTGAGATCCTCAGATCCCTTGTGGGACCATATGCTGGTGCCTATGGCCCTGGGTTCCTCTTAATGCAAGACAATGCTGGACCTCATGTGGCTGGAGTGTGTCAGCAGTTCCTGCAAGACAAAGGCATTGATGCTATGGACTGGCCCACCACTTCCCCAGACCTGAATCCCAGTACATTTGGGATATCATGTCTTGCTCCATCCACCAATGCTACATTGCACCACAGACTGTCCAGGAGTTGGCGGATGCTATAATCCAGGTCTGGGAGGAGATCCCTCAGGAGACCATCCGCCACCTCATCAGAAGCATGCCCAGGCATTGTAGGGAGGTCATACAGGCACATGGAGACCACACACACACTACTGAGCCTCATTTTGACTTGTTTTAAGGACATTACATCAAAGTTGGATCAGACTGTAGTGTGTTTTTCCACTTTAATTTTGAGCTGGACTCCAAATCCAGACCTCCATGGTTTAATATATTTGATTACCATTGATAAGTTTTGTGTGCTTTTGTTGTCAGCACATTAAACTATGTAAAGTATTTAATAAGAATATCCCTGCTCTGCTAAAGCTGCCTCAGCCCTCACTGTCACTGCCTCCTGCACGCCGCCCGCAGCGCCTGTCTGACAGGCGGCAGTATAAAGAACTGCTCCCTGCACCGCGAGTGCACATAGCCTGCACGCCGCCCGCAGTGCCTGTCTGACAGCAGGCGGCAGTTTGGACACGGACACTTGTGCTAAAGCATGTAGCACTGTCTGTGAATGCCTGGATGACATGTCATGTCCGGATCGGCCCCCATTGCTCCCTGCGCCTGTCCGCTGTCAATCAGATGACGAACAGGCAGCAGCGCCCCCTCCCCTTCCTTCCCTCTTCTCAGTGTGCTGTGCCAGTGTCACTGCCAGTCCTCAACACTCTGCCCCCTCTATCTCCTCCCCTCTTCTTCCATCTCTCCCCTCCTTTCCCCCTCAGTCACGAGAGGGGTGGCCATACACGCTGCAATAGCAGCGTGTGATGCGATGTGCACTCCTGCGGGCATCGCATCGCACAGTACTGAGATGGTGTATGCATATATGTACCCGAGATCCTCCATAGGATCGCATGTTGCATATGTTCCCACAATCGGGCTGCAGCTTGTTGCAATGGCAATGTGAAAGGGAGCAAAATTTATGATTTGCAGGAGGGCGCCGGACACCCTAGCACCGGCCCTGCACAAGGGTCCAATGTACAACAGCAGAATATAGACGACACTTCACAGGCTGATTGCTGATTAAAAATCCTTTATTATGGTCCTACACCATTACGGAGTCAGCACTCAGTGCTGACTCCGTAACGGCGTATATTTTCCTGCAGGACATTGGTTCATTTTTAAATTATTTTACAAATGGAGTAGATACAGGAAACAGTATTTTATTTTTATTCTTTTTTAAACGCTAAACTTAAAATTAATTTAATTAATTTCCAATCATTTAAATAATAACCTAAACATACTATGGAGTCTCAGGTGGGAATTCAGTAAAACATTTTTAAACCATCTAAAATAAGGAAATCCTGCCAGTATAAGCAAAAGCTCTTTTTCTATGGTCACCTCCTTTTTGGAGTCTCAGCCAGATCCAACCCTCTTATTTATTTATTTATTTATTTTTCATAATTTTTTATTCTCAAATTACCTGTCAGAAACAAGCAAGTGGATTTTTGGATTTTTAATTGCAATTTTATTAAACATTGTTTATCATTTTCCACTACAAGATAGAAATCAATGAGGTCTGCTATTGTTTTTTATTATTTTTTTGGGGAGGTTTTAAATTATTTGATTGATAATTTTGTACTGTTCATTATCTATATTATCTATGATTATAGATTTTAAATTTCCTATGGGTAGTGAGTTTTTGGTACTTATGTATTATCTGGGCTGCCGATTTTTTGATTGTATGCCTTAACTTAAGGCATACAATCAGATGCGATGCGATGCGATATAGCATTGCATCGCATCGCATACGACCATATCGCATGCGATGACCCGATTTTTCCATAGGATTCAATGTTAAAATGGACTGAGTCCATTTTAACATGGAATTCAATGGGAAAAGGGGTCCTTTTCATACCCCTTCTATCCAAGTGGGCATGGAGTTGGATATAAACCTGTGGCGAGCGTAGCGAGCCACCGAGCCCGAAGCGTGGCGAGCGAAGCGAGCCCCGCGAGGGGACGGTATTCTGTGTCCCCTCGTGGGTCTCGCTACGCTCGCCACGCTTCGGGCTCGGTGGCTCGCTACGCTCGCCACAGGTTTATATCCAACTCCATGCCCACTTGGATAGTAGGGGTATGAAAAGGACCCCTTTTCCTATTGAATTCCATGTTAAAATGGACTCAGTCCATTTTAACATTGAATCCTATGGAAAAATCGGGTCCATCGCATCGCATAGCATGCGATATGGTCGGATGCGATGCGATGGACCCGATTTAAAAAAAATCTATGTATTCTGGTGGAAAGCTCGTAAGTTGGAAAGCCCCCCATTGTTAACGCCACCCCACTATCAACGCCAACCCGAAGGGTGGCGAGCGAAGCGAGCCCGCGAGGGGCGGCGGTACGCGTCCTCCGACCTTTTCATACCCCCACTATCCACGTCGGCGTGGAGTTGATTTTATATAGTGTGGCGAGCACAGCGAGCCACCAAGCCCGAAGCGTGGCGAGCGCATGCGGATACCTGTGAAGCCCGCGAGGGGACGCGTATAGCTGTGAAGGTATCCACGTCCCCTCGCGGGGCGCGCTGCGCTCGCCACGCTTCGGGCTCGGTGGCTCGCTGCGCTCGCCACACTATATAAACTTAACTCCACGCCAATGTGGATAGTGGGGGTATGAAAAGGTCGGAGGACGCGTACCGCCGCCCCTCGCGGGCTCGCTGCGCTCGCCACGCTTCGGGTTGGCGTTGATAGTGGGGTGGCTTTAACAATGGGAGTCATTTAGCCATCAGGGTGGGTATACAATTAAAAATGGGGTCTGGGGGGCCATTTCACATATAAAACAGGCATCTGGGTGCCTGTACATATTAAAATCGCATCAAATCGCATCGCATGCAATACAATAGCATACAATGCAATGCGATTTTCTCTTCAAGGGAATTTCAAGGGAAATCGCATCAAATCGCATGCTTAGGGTACTGCCATACAATTTCAACACCGGGCGCCCAGATAAGTCACAAGTACCATTTTCTGAGGTCAGACAGTATACTGTTTTTTATTTGCAGATCCAACACAGCACTTGTGAATAAATATAGAATTTTGTAGACTAGTTTTAATATCTAAAGGACCCTATTCATCACACAATGTTAGATTTTTTTAATTAATTTGTTTTTATTGATATTTTATTTATCTTTTAAATGCAATTTATTTATATTGTATCTATGTTTATGCATTTGATTTTTGTACAGTTACTTTTTTATGATTTCTTTATGTTCTGCAGGTGCCTGAAGCAAATTGTATTTTACATTCTGAGGAAGGTACAGTACTTCAGCTGTCAGTATAGAAGAGTGACTGCTCTTTAAAACATGTGTAATATCCTTCCATACCTATTCTGTTCCGCTGCAAAACATAATTTACATGGCTATAGAGATTATGCTGGTTCCTGTGAACTCTATGTTCTCTTTTTGTTTTATGCAAATGAATTATAGAAAAGGTCAGCACAAAGCACTATGTAAAAATTATTATCGGTTAATTTTAATTGTCTAATGGTAAAAGCCGAGTCCGTTTCAGTCATAGGCAGTATGTGCAATTGCCTGAGGGTAAGGGGTATCTGGGCAGGCTGTACATATAATTAGCAATTTTAGGCAAGTGGTACACAGATTAGAGTGGAGAACATTATAGGCGAAGCTGACAATCACAATATCAGCCTTGGAATTACAACTTCCGCCAAGAGATTGGGGCTGGAAGCCAATATTGGTGAGGATGACGGCGCTGGAATTTCGAAAGCTGGCATCCCGAATGCAGGGAGCAGTAGCATTAGGCAGAAGGGGGTTAGTTTAGGAACTAGGGGGGACTTAATTGAGGCTGCAGGGGGTGCTAGGGTGATGCTGCAAGTAGTCCCTTTGAAAGGGGGTTTTGGTTGCTTTTTTTCTTCCTGTTCCTGTACCTGACAGTGATGACAAAAAAAATATTCAGAAAACAATTACTCAGTGGCACATGAAATAGTTTACCTTGCTAAGTGCCAATACCTAATGACTGCTGCCCTAGATAAATGACAATCCATAGCTAATAAAAAAGGGTGTTCTAGATCAATCCATAATACAGTAGTAGGAATATAGCTTGTGTCTTTCTTGTTTTTCTTGTTTTTAACCCCTTCCCGACATTTGACGTATATATACGTCATGGCCGGGATGTACTTCCCGACACATGACGTATATATACGTCATGACTTTAAACTGTCCCCGTGTCTATAGACGCGGTGACAGTTTAAACATGTCTGCTGTCCCTGACAGCAGACATGTCCCTGCATGCCCAGGGGGGGTGGCGATGCCTCCCCCCCGTCGGCGATCGCTGTGATTGGCTGTTCAAAGTGAACAGCCAGTCGCAGCGTTTTCCTGTGTTACCGGCGAATCAGACGCTCGGTAACAAAGGTGTCAATCACCGCTGGGTGTGAGGGGGCATGAGGGGGTCACCGGTGATGACCACACCTCACCCCACCTCACCCCACCTGCCCCCAAGGCTGTGATTGGTCCGTCGGACCGACGGACCAATCAAAGCCAAGGCGCATCATTTAAACTAACGGTGACTGCGCTGCAGACGCCATTCCGGTCTGGAATTGCGTGCAGAGCGGTCACCGGCCACTCTGTCGTGATATACATACCTGAACCTTGCCTGATACTTACCTGATCACCGCTGATCACCGCTGGTAGCGTGCTGCCAGCAGCTGGATGCTTCCTGGATCTTGTGACTTCCTGTGTCCTGCTGCTGCAGTGTCATAGAGTCACAGATCGTGAGAGATAGTGAGAGATAGTGACAGAGAGTGACAGAGAGTGATAGAGAGTGATAGAGAGTGATAGAGAGTGCTATATTTTGTGTCTGCTGCACCCCTTTTGTGCTGATCAGTATATCTGTGCTGATCAGCAACTTTTTGGGGTTTTTTTTTTTATATATACCTGTCAGTTGCACCAAAGGTTGTGCTGCCTGTGCAACTGACTGCTGCCCCCCCTTTTGTGCTGATCAGTTTAAATTAATTAACTGATCAGCAACTTTTTGGGGGTCCAGGTTTTTTTTTTTTATATATACCCTGTCAGGTTGCACCCACAGTTGTCTGCCTGCTGCCCCTCACTGCTAATCAGTGTCGCATCACTGCATCACTGATCTGCAGTTTTTTTTTGGGGGGGGGGATTGCAGTGGGGTTTTGTTTTTACACCCACGTTGCTTTTGTGGGTGCTTTTGTGGGTGTCCTGTGGCCGCTGATCAGTGACGTACATCACTGAACAGCATTTTTGGCACAGGGTTGATATCATTTTTTTTCTGCAGTTTTTTTTAATTGTTTTTTTTTTTGGAGAGTTCTGTGGTTTATTACACCCACGTTGCTTTTGTGGGTGTCCTGTGGCCGCTGATCAGTGACGTACATCACTGAACAGCATTTTTGGCACAGGGTTGATATCATTTTTTTTCTGCAGTTTTTTTTTTTTTTTTTTTTTTTTTGGTGAGTGCTGTGGTTTATTACACCCACGTTGCTTTTGTGGGTGTCCTGTGGCCACTGATCAGTGACGTACATCACTGAACAGCATTTTTGGCACAGGGTTGATATCATTTTTTTTCTGCAGTTTTTTTAAATTGTTTTTTTTTTGGAGAGTGCTGTGGTTTATTTTATTTTTTTAATTGTTTTTACACCCACGTTGCTTTTGTGGGTGTCCTGTTGCCTTTGAGCGCTGTTCAGTGACGGACGTTACTGACCAACATCTGTGCTCAATTTTTGGCGCAGGACCTTTTTTTTTTTTTTTTTAACCCCTTCAATTTTTTTTTTTTATTGGGATCAAATTCCTGTATAAAGTATTTTTTTTTCTGCACTACATACACACTACACACTACATACCCCCCGTGTTGAAATAAAGTTTGTACCCCCCCTACACTATACACGTGTTGAAACATTACACTTACAGAAACACAAAAATAAAAATGGCATCCCAAATGTCATCCCAAATGTCATCCCAGTCATCCAGAAGAATGTATTCAGCGGAGGAGGCATATGCCATTCTTGCCTCTGACTCTGACACAGCCAGTGATGCAAGCGGGGAATTTGAAGGATTCGTCTTAAGCTCCTCTTCCTCCTCTAGTGATGAGGGACCCCCTCAAAGACGCCCCCGTAGAGCAGCTGAGACCCCCCCCAAATGATTGATCCCGTATGGACCCCACCACCAGACAATTTTGAGCCCCAGGTTCCTGAGTTTTTGGCCATCCCAGGAATCCAATTTGATTCAACAGGTCTCAGAGAAATTGACTTTTTCAAATTATTTTTCTTTGATGATTTTATAAATTTAATGGTGGACCAAAGTAATTTATATGCCCAGCAGATTATTGCTCAAAACCCCACATCATCATTTGCTAGGTGGACCCCTGTAGATGCAGTAGAGATGATGACGTTTTGGGGTCTGGTGTTACATATGGGCATAGTAAAAAAGCCAGAAATTAGGCAATATTGGAGTACAGATGTTCTGTACAGCACCCCACTTTATCGTATGGCCATGACTCGGACTCGTTTTGAGATAATCCTTAAATTTTTACATTACACCGATAATGCACAGTGCCCACCCAGAGATGATCCCACCTTTGACCGGCTATTCAAAGTCAGGCCGGTCATTGATCATTTCAGTGCCAAATTTGCAGAGATGTACATCCCTGAAAAATTTATTTGTATCGACGAGTCCCTTATACATTTTAAAGGAAGGGTTAAATTCCGCCAGTACCTTCCCAGTAAGAGGGCAAGGTATGGCATAAAAATGTATAAACTGTGTGAAAGCACCTCAGGGTACACCCACAGGTTTAGGGTATATGAAGGGAAGGATTCAAGAATTGAACCGCCAGAATGCCCCCCCTTCCTCGTAGGTGTTAGTGGAAAAATTGTCTGGGATTTAGTGCACCCCTTCCTGGATAAAGGTTATCACCTCTATGTGGATAACTTTTACACTAGCATCCCCCTGTTTAAGGCCCTTGGTTCAAGAGGTACAACAGCTTGCGGCACTGTGCGCAAGAACCAAAGAGGCCTCCCAAAAACGCACATTGCCCAAGTACTGAGAAGGGGTGAAAGCAGGGCACAATCCACCGAAAATATGTTGTTGGTCAAATATAAGGACAAGAGGGATGTCCTTATACTGACAACAATTCATGGAGACAGTACCACCTCCATCCCTGTACGAGGTACCAGTACCCACACCTCAAAACCTAATTGTATCCTAGATTACAATAAGTACATGGGCGGAGTGGATCTTTCAGATCAGGTACTGAAGCCGTACAGTCCCCTGCGGAAAACAAAAATCTGGTACAAGAAGCTAGCCGTGTATATCATCCAGATGGCACTGTATAACGCTTACGTGCTATTCCGTTCTACCAGCCAGAGGGAGACATTTATGCACTTTCAAGAGGAAGTCATAAAGGGCCTTATATTTGGGAACCAGCAGGCAGAGGGCCCCAGTACTTCTAGTACTGGCCCCCGTATTGTACCAGGGCAGCATTTTCCTAACGAAATCCCCTCCACTGCAAGAAAGGGCAGGACACAAAAAAGGTGCAAAGTTTGCTATAAAAAGGGAATAAGAAAGGATACTATTTTCCACTGTGAAACTTGCCCCGACAAACCCGGCCTATGTATAAAGGAGTGTTTTAAAATATACCACACATCTATGGATTATTAGGTTCATCATTTCACCGTGCTTCGGGGGTCTTGCTAATGCCACATAGCACCCACCATTCATTCCACCAGAATCTGAGCTGCAAAATCCAAAAATCACTCCTTCCCTTCTGAGTCCTGCCATGCACCCAACTGGTATTTTTTGGTCACATATGAGGCATTGCCATACTCGGGAGAAATTGGGGCACAGATTTTGGGGTGCTTTGTCTCCTTCATTCCTTGTGAAAATGAAAAATTTGGAGCCAGAACTGCATTTTTGTGTAAAAAATGTAATTTTTCATTTGCACAGCCCAGTTGTATCAAAATTGGTGAAACCCCTGGGGGTTTGAAATGTACACTATACCCCTAGATGAATTCCCTGAGGGGTGTAGTTTGCAAAATGGGGTCACTTGTGGGGGGTTCCACTGTATTGGTGCTTCGGGGGTCTTGCTAATGCGACATAGCACCCACCAACATTCCACCAGAATCTGTGCTGCAAAATCCAAATATCACTCCTTCCCTTCTGAGTCCTGCCATTTTTTGGTCACACATGAGGCATTGTCGTACTCGGGAGAAATTGAGGCACAGATTTTGGGGTGCTTTGTCTCCTTCATTCCTTGTGAAAATGAAAAATTTTGAGCCAGAACTGCATTTTTGTGTAAAAAATGTAATTTTTCATTTGCACAGCCCAGTTGTATCAAAATTGGTGAAACCCCTGTGGGTTTGAAATGTACACTATACCCCTAGATGAATTCCCTGAGGGGTGTAGTTTGCAAAATGGGGTCACTTGTGGGGGGGTTCCACTGTATTGGTGCTTCGGGGGTCTTGCTAATGCGACATAGCACCCACCAACATTCCACCAGAATCTGAGCTGCAAAATCCAAAAATCACTCCTTCCCTTCTGAGTCCTGCCATGCACCCAAATGGTATTTTTTGGTCACATGTGAGGCATTGCCGTACTCGGGAGAAATTGGGGCACAGATTTTGGGGTGCTTTGTCTCCTTCATTCCTTGTGAAAATGAAAAATTTGGAGCCAGAACTGCATTTTTGTGTAAGAAAATGTAATTTTTCATTTGCACAGCCCAGTTGTATCAAAATTGGTGAAACCCCTGGGGGTTTGAAATGTACACTATACCCCTAGATGAATTCCCTGAGGGGTGTAGTTTGCAAAATAGGGTCACTTGTGGGGGGGTTCCACTGTATTGGTGCTTCGGGGGTCTTGCTAATGCGACATAGCACCCACCAACATTCCACCAGAATCTGAGCTGCAAAATCCAAAAATCACTCCTTCCCTTCTGAGTCCTGCCATGCACCCAAATGGTATTTTTTGGTCACATGTGAGGCATTGCCGTACTCGGGAGAAATTGGGGCACAGATTTTGGGGTGCTTTGTCTCCTTCATTCCTTGTGAAAATGAAAAATTTTGAGCCAGAACTGCATTTTTGTGTAAAAAATGTAATTTTTCATTTGCACAGCCCAGTTGTATCAAAATTGGTGAAACCCCTGGGGGTTTGAAATGTACACTATACCCCTAGATAAATTCCCTGAGGGGTGTAGTTTGCAAAATGGGGTCACTTGTGGGGGGGTTCCACTGTATTGGTGCTTCGGGGGTCTTGCTAATGCGACATAGCACCCACCAACATTCCACCAGAATCTGAGCTGCAAAATCCAAAAATCACTCCTTCCCTTCTGAGTCCTGCCATGCACCCAAATGGTATTTTTTGGTCACATGTGAGGCATTGCCATACTCGGGAGAAATTGGGGCACAGATTTTGGGGGGGCTTTGTCTCCTTCATTCCTTGTGAAAATGACAAATTTGGAGCCAGAACTGCATTTTTGTGTAAAAAATTTAATTTTTCATTTGCACAGCCCAGTTGTATCAAAATTGGTGAAACCCCTGGGGGTTTGAAATGTACACTATACCCCTAGATAAATTCCCTGAGGGGTGTAGTTTGCAAAATGGGGTCACTTGTGGGGGGGTTCCACTGTATTGGTGCTTCGGGGGTCTTGCTAATGCGACATAGCACCCACCAACATTCCACCAGAATCTGAGCTGCAAAATCCAAAAATCACTCCTTCCCTTCTGAGTCCTGCCATGCACCCAAATGGTATTTTTTGGTCACATGTGAGGCATTGCCGTACTCGGGAGAAATTGGGGCACAGATTTTGGGGTGCTTTGTCTCCTTCATTCCTTGTGAAAATAAAAAATTTTGAGCCAGAACTGCATTTTTGTGTAAAAAAAATAATTTTTAATTTTCACTGCCCAGTTGTACCACAATTGGTGAAACCCCTGGGGGTTTGAAATGTACACTATACCCCTAGATAAATTCCCTGAGGGGTGTAGTTTGCAAAATGGGGTCACTTGTGGGGGGTTCCTAACTTTTAGCATCTTATGGTGCCTAGAAACCTACATGGTGCCTAAAAAATAATCTCATAAAAAGGAGGCTCCAAAATCAAGTAGGTGCTCCTTCTATTATGAAGCCTGTGGTTTGGTCAACGTGCACACTAGGGCCACATATAGGATATTTATGAAAACAAAAGAATTGGGGGAATCAATTTTTAGTCACATTTCTCTAGTAAAATCTACTGTGTTCCTTAGAAAAATGTATTAAAATTGCAAATCTGCAAAAAAAATGAAATTTTGAAATTTCACCTACACATTGTTTTAATTCCTGTGAAACACCTAAAGGGTTAACAAACTTCCAAAATGCTGTTTTGAATACTGTGAGGGTGCAGTTTTTGAAATGGCATCATTTATGGGGGTGTCTCACATACAAGTCCCTCAAAGTCACATCAGAACTGAACTGGTCCCTAAAAAAATCAGTGTTTGAAATTTTCTTGAAAATTTGAGAATTTGCTATTCATATTTTAAGCCTCCTAGTGTCCAAAAAAATTAAAAGGATGTTGAAATAATGATGGAAACATAAAGTAGACATATGGTCTATGTTAGTTATTAACTATTTTGAGTGGTATGATTATTTGTCTCACAAGCAGAAAATTTAACATTTTGAAAATTGCTAAATTTTCCATTTTTTTACGACATTTTGGTATTTTTCACAAAAAAACACAGACTGTATCGACCCAAATTTACCACTAACTTGAAGTACAATGTGTCACGAGAAAACAATCTCAAAATCACTGGGATAAGTAAAAGCAAAAAAAAGTTATCCCCACTTAAGTGATACCTGTCAGATTTGAAAAAAAAAAGGGCTCTGTCAGGAAGGCAAAAACAGGCTGCGGCGGGAAGGGGTTAAAGAATATTAGCCTCAGCTGAAAAGTGATTGGGGGGAAATGTTATCAAATTATTAAAAATACTAAATCATTTCTAAAATATTATGAACTGAAAACAGATTATTCATTATACAAATATTGGCACATATTGAATACCCCATAATATTCATTAAAATGACTGGACAAGATTATTGATGTCTGAAGAGAATAATAATATTATGTGCAAGGATGTTCTAGAATCTAGATCCATACAAGGGCCCTTATTCTGATTGATGCGGACTTTACCGCGTTCTTACGGATTGCGTCTTTACGGCGTCTGCGCATGCGTAGAGAACGCAACGCGCATGTGCCACGCCTTGACTCGGTACCAGTTCGGACAAAGACCGTCCAGAACTGTTCACCGCTATCATTCGGGAAATAGGGGCGTATTATGGGCGTCATGCGGAATGACACATGGGCGTAGTTTCAAAGTGGGCAAAACGGGGCGGAAACATGGGCGGACACGGGGGAGTACACTTATGTTGGGGGGCGTACATTCGGAAACCACTCCGAATGCACGCGATCAAAAAGGGCAGAAATGTGCGGTGTCCACAAGTGTACTATTGCTTTGCGGACACCACTCGTTCATGCGGTATGCGAACGTACGCCTAATGACTACAACCATTAACACCTGAACCCAATAGAATCTACTCCTTTACTCATTACTCACTAATAGGCCGCTTGTCAGTGCTTTAATTGAAACCATTGCTGCTTCAAGGAAACCTTAGTAATCCCCCACATATGCTGTACTTGTCCCACACTTAAGACCTGAAAGTCCTTCTTCTTTAATTTCTAATTTTATATTTTTTTATTTATGTTTATTGTGTCGTTAATAAAATTCTTTATGCAAGTTCACAGTTGTTGGTTTTATTTGCACTTTAAATAGTATATGTGTAGATTGTTTATAATCTTTTACACAGGGTGTAATACAAAGCATTGCACTTACATTGCTGTAAGGGTTAATGTGTGCAATGCATGTGTTAGGCATGCTTGTAAGGATATATTGGAATCTAATTGATTCCAATTCCAAATAAGCAGTTTTTTATGAGGATAGGTAATTGAATAAGTGGGTCATGGGATGTATTGCAGAAGATACTTCATAGTGGGTTGTTTGGCGTAAATCCTCCGCTTACGTGCGGTAGCACCGCTTGGCTCCCGTTCGGATGCGGTATTCCCGAGCATACTCTGTAATACTCTGTAATACCGTGCCGAATCGGAGTGTTTCTCCCGCACACGCATGATTTGTATGTCGTCCGTAAACACGCCCTGTTCTTAAAGAGTGAGTCCGTCCGAATGCGGAGGACACGTGGGCGTTTCTACGGACGATGGCCGCATGCGGCAAAACACCGTGGCGTGCGGACCGCTCCGTAAGAATGCGGGAATTTCCGCACAGATCAGAATAAGGGCCAATATAGGGTAAGATTATCTTTTCTTAACTTTTTTAAAGTAAAGAAAATAATTGAGAGGTGTAGAGAAAAGCCATGATTTTGCATATTATATTGGACACTGGAAATTTACAGCTTGCGTAGTGAAGAAAAGAATCTGTGGTGTCATTGCAGACCGTACACAGTAAGTAGCACTTATCATCATGACGGATGTGTGTGACAGACAAGCCTGTATTTCCTGACCAGGTACACACAGCGTTTCTGATACAGGTTTCTAATACAATAGTAAACTGGTTTTTACTGGAAAATAGACCAAGATGGTTAGAATGTTGACACACTAGCAATTCAGACTGATTGTAAAGTGTGTTTTAGAATTATTCTTTGGCAGTTTGGCGACACCATTCATACTTAGATAAATGTAAACAAAAAGAAGAAAGGAACACAGGTCAGTATACCGGAGTACATAATAACACAAAAATCACATTTTCCTAACTGATATTTTTTTTATCTTCTCTTAATTTATAGAAGAGAAGACTGTGTTGAAGCTACCATTTCACTCAGTGTTCTTTTCTCTTCGGTATTTTGCTTGCTATGCATCCCGCCACTCTTCATTTACTATTGCCTTATACTTGAACTAGACGTATGTGTATGCATGATATTCCAAGATGGCGCTGCTGACGACTGCCTCGGACACAAGCAGCATGAGAAACCCCCTGGGATACCCCATAATATCCCTCCTCAAGTCCCCCCAATGTTTTTTCCTTCTCCATGGAAGTCCCCCTCCAACTATGCATTCCAGGGAAGCTCTCCTGCGATAAAGCTCCCCCTGGCACTTACCTCAAGGCAGTTGCAGGGAGCAGGCGACACGGCAAGAGCTGCGGCCCAGGCGGTCCTGTGCAGTAGAGACAGAGCCCTCCCTAGCGGCAGACGAGGCTCCCGATGACACAGGCAGCTGCAGGAGAGGACCCCTGTCAACTGAATCTCTCCTGGCCGGCGAAACAAGCAACTGCATCCAAGACGTGGCCCAGCGGAAGTCCTTGCAGGCCGCGTCACCCCCGGCACCCAAGTCCCCAGTCCTCCAAGCCCCCGGCACCCCCCGGGTGAGGTCACCAGCTTAGAAGGCCCGGCTGTTGCCCAGCCACCCCGTGACACTGCTCCTGGTGCCTGTAAAGGAGGAGGCAAAGATGGCAAAGACAGATTCACTCAGGACATGACCCAGCGGAGGCCCCTGCAGGCCGCATCAACTCCGGCTTCCCGATCCCTGGTCCTCTGGGATCCCAGTGCCTTGCAACCAGATGCCCACAATCCCGGTGACCCATCAGCGGGAGGCAGACCCCATGAGGTGACAAACAGAATTCAAGGTGAGGGGGCAACTGCTCCAAGTGGCCCCTGCAGCTGCCCAAGACCATTTTCCAGCCTAGTCTCGGCCCACGCCAGTCCCCCCTACAAGAGTGCCTCCACCACTGCGGATTTAAGCATCCCTGCCCCAGGCAGACCAAGTTCTGTCAAAAAGTTGCCCTGCTAGCATAGCTGCTGACCCCAGCCACACACTCAAACAACAACTCACGTGCCCCACTAAGGAAGGGTGTACCCTTGACCACTGCTACACCACCCTTAAGTCTGCCTTCCGGTCAATCCCCCCGTGCTGCACTCAGACTATCTGACTACCTATATGCAGAAGTTGTGCTTAAGTCTGTCGTCAAGACAGTTAATAAATGGACTAACAAGGCAAAGCTGAAACTCCAGTCCTGCCTCGACTGCACGGACTGGGGGGTCCATGAAGCCTTGGCAACCTGAATGACCTGACTGACACCGTCACATCCTACATAAGCTACTGTAAAGACATGTGTATACCCACCAAGACCTACCACATCTTCAACAACAACAAGCCTTGGTTCAACACCCAGCTCAGACAACTCCACCGAGCCAAAGAGGAGTGTTAGGAGCAGCTCTGGTTGCGCGGCTCCGGTAATCCGTGGGCGACGCGCCCCGGCTGTTGCTAGGTGGCCGGGACGCCGTCGCGTCATTCCCTCTGTGCTTCCGCCAGATGCGGGTGCAAGTAGCGCTGCTCCGGCACTTCTGACTCCAAGCGCCCGGCTGTTGCTAGGCAGCCGGGACGCCGCCGCGTCATCAGCCCCGCACTTCCGCCGGATGTTGACGCGCACTCAGCGGTGTTCTCACAACTCCTTCCTCCCCTGCCGCAACGGTTGCCTAGGCGGCGGGGGACGCCAGGCGGCCGCGGGAAGGCGGGGACAGTCTGCAGCTGATTTGCAGCAGCTGCGGGGGACGCCTTTTTGGCGCCCTATTTAAACTCCCGGGCACCACTCTCTGACGCCGGTGATAGTTCTTCCTTGCTTGGTCAGAGTGCTCCCGGTTCCCTGGTTCCTGGTGGTCTTGGCTCCTGTCCTGCTTCCAGCATTCCAGTATCTGTTCCTGCATTGCTGCTGAGGATTAACCCTTCCCGTTCTGTATCTACCTCTCTCAGATAAGTGGGGGTTATCCTCATCTCATTTGTTCCTGTTCATTCTAGTATTATTTTTATACCATCCTTGAGTATTGTTACTCCTGTATGCCATTTAGTGTTAAGTACCATCTTTTGAGTATTGTTACTCCTGTACATCTGTTATTGTTCTTATACCATCATTTGAGTATTGTTACTTCCACATATCGTTTATTACTTCATTTCCATCTCTGGAGTATTGTTACTCACAGTGCCTTTAAGTGGCAAGTTCTATCATCTCCTAGTCTACTGAGTCCTCGCCTGTGGTTGTAGTTAGTAGTTCCCCTTGTCCTCCGTTGGCCTTGATGGGCGCGTTGTCACAAGTAAGACCTGGTGGCATCGGGGGCGGAGCCTGATTAACGGGCTCTGTCGAACGCTGCTATTATAGGTGAAGTCTTAGCCCTTGCACGTGTCCGTCAATTCTATCCGGAGGCAACGGAGTTAGGGTTGGCGGGGACTCTACGGATCCTAACAAGGAGGCCTACAGGAGTGGTGACAGAGCACAATACAACCGAGCCAGGAACTCCCTAACAAAAGAAATCAGGCTAGCAAAAAAGTGGTTCTCTGACAAGCTGACAAATGACCTGTCCACTAATGACCCTGTATCTGTTTGGAAAGGAGTGCAATCTATAACCAGCTACAAGAAAACACCCAAACCCACCGCCATGTACCAAAACCTAGCGAATGAGCTGAACAACTTCTATTGCAGGTTTTGGAAAAGTAGTCCACTGTGAACCAAACCATACTTTCTGTGCTGCCCCAAATGTCAACAGCCAACTCCAGTCACTCCAGGTCACCAAAGCAGAGGTGGAGGAGATGTTCAAGAGGGCCAAACCAAGGAAAGCACCAGGTCCTGACAGGGTGTCACCATCTGCCCTGAGAGTATGTGCGTGTCAACTTGCCCCTATATTCACCAGGATCTTCAACAAATCACTGGAGCTACTGAAGGTTCAATCCTGCCTCAAAAGCTCCACTATTTTTCCAGTCCCCATAAAATCCACTATTACAAATCTGAATGATGACAGGCCGATAGCTCTGACGTCTGTGATCATGAAAACATTTGAGCGCCTGGTACTGAACCACCAGAAAGCTGTGACTGGCCACCAGCTAGACCCCCTCCAGTTTGCCTACCGATCTTATTGATGCATTGAGGACGCAGTCAACCTGGGCCTGCACTACATTCTGAAGCACCTGGATATGCCTGGTACCTATGCAAGGGTCCTGTTTGTCAACTTCAACTTGGCTTCCATCACAATCATCCCCAATATCCTCCACCCCAAACTACTCCACCTAGCAGTCCCTGAAGCTATGTGTTCTTGGAATGTGGACTTTCTGACTGATAGAAAACAAGTTGTGAAAATAGGGAAATTCACCTCCCAAGTGCAGTCCATCAGCACAGGAGCCCCCCAGGGCTGTGTACTCTCACCCCTGCTCTTCTCCCTGTACACCAACGACTGCACCTCAGAGGCGCAATCAGTAAAGATAATCAAATTCGCTGATGACACTACCGTCATTGGCCTTATCAAGGACAGGGATGAATCGGCCTACAGACAAGAAGTAGACCAATTGGCCCGGTGGTACATCAGCAACCATCTAGAGCTCAACCCACTCAAAACCGTTGAGATGGTAGTGGACTTTAGGAAGAAGGCTGTTGGTGTTCCTTCGCTAACAATTGCTGACTGTGTGGTGTCACTAGTGGACTCCTTCAAGTCCCTAGGAACCACAATCTCCCGGGACCTTAAATGGGGGCCAAACAATGATACTATTGTTGGAAAAGTGCAGCAGAGGCTATTCTTTTCGAGGCAACTGAGGAAGTTCAACATCCCACAGAAGCCTCTGCTCCTCTACTCCGGAATTGTGGAGTCTGTACTGTGCTCCTCAATACTGGTTTGGTACGGCCCCGCCAGCGAGAGAGACAAATGCAGACTCCAAAAGGTAGTCAGAACTGCGGAGAAGATCATCGGGACGGACCTTTCCTCTGTCCAAAACCTGTACCTGTCCAGAGCAAAAAAGCGGGAAACGAAGATAGTCAAGGACCAACTACATCCTGGCCATGGCTTGTTTAACCTGCTGCCATCAGGCAGACACTACAGGGCTATTCCCACCAGGTCCACAAGAAGCCTAAAAACTTTCTTCCCTCAAGTGGTTCACCTGTTGACACATGAACTCATGAACACCTAACTGTTTAGTTGCGCCATAACCCATTGCACATAATTTAACTTGGCGTCCCTTCGGAATAACTTGTTTATATTGTTTATTGTTTATACTGAATGCTGTTTATTTGTTACCCACCTGGCTGCTGCACAGCAAACCGAAAACAAATTCCTAGTAAACACAAGTAAACCTTGCCAATAAAGCTGATACTGATTCTGACATATTGCCTCTGGTCCATAACACAGGCACCTGCGGACTGGGGAGACATCCCCCTATACGAAGACATGTCCCCCAGGCTGCTGAGCTGCACGGATGCTGCTCCCCGCAGTAGTACTGGGGATGGGGATGTGCCCCCACATAGCGATTCCCAAGACTACGACCACATAAACAACCCTATCACAGGCACTAGGGTGTCAACGTGGGTTCCCCTTTCCCGGGCCAGTGGGGCGGCGGCACGGGGAAGCGCATGAGAGGCTGTCGTGCTAGAGCCCTTGTCAAATGGAGATGCAGGGGCCACAGATCTGCCCTCCCAGCATTTTGCCCCTGGGGCAAATCCCACAGATGTAATTTACTATCACCAATCGATACCCAACAAGGATTACCACCTTTTACCTTGCCGTCCCACTGTGTTTCCTCCAGCGGCCTCAGGGGGCACTGCACCACCAGAGAGGACCTTGGGATATTTGGGGTCTGACAATGGGACCCTGGCACAGATACCTCCAGCGGCACCACATCAGGAGACCGTATAAATAGAGAAGTCCTGTGCTACCTTCTTTATTTCACAAACATCCTTGGACAGTGAACCATCATCCCAATTCTTGGTAATGTACACATACCGTATATTACCTTCATTGAGCCAGTGATACTTTGCACTTTAAATCCAGGAGTGAGCAATTTAATCAGTTTTTATTATATTTTTTTATTTTTTATGTTTTACTTGTATGTGATATATAATTGTATTAATGTGATTTTCATTTAAATATTATCAATTTTAACTGCATCTTGTTATTCATTGTAGAAAAAAGCGCTGCTCTCCTTGTTTTCCTTTTTTGCCCTCCCAGCAATCCTGCTCTCCAACACAAGGTCCCTTGTCAAAAAGATGGACGAGCTGTCCATACTAATACACGATTATTAGGTTGAGGTCCTTCATCCTTTGCCTCACTGAAACCTGGCTAGAGGAACACACTACAGACTCCTCAGTGATTCTGCCAGTCTTAGAGCCCTTTCAGGGCTGACAAAGAACTCTCCGGCAAATCCAAAGGAGGAGGAATCTGCTTCTAGATAAATGACAGGTAGTGTACTGACGTAAAGTTCCTGGGCAAGACACAGAGTCCTCAACTGGAGACACTTACCATCAAATGCAGACCATTCTACTCCCCTGGGAAATGTCTCAATTATCCTGGTAGGAGTATACATCCCCCTCATCCAAGCCCAACTGAATTACAACTTCAGTTGGCTGCTCTGGTCACAGACATTGAACTCAGGCACCCGGACTCAATGCTCATAGTGCTTGGAGACTTCAATTGTGCCATACTGAGCCGAGAGCTTCCTAAGACCACTGCTACACCACTATAAGGTCTGCCTACCGATCCATACCATGTGCAGCCCTGTGACTCTCTGACCACTGTGTAGTCCATCTTCTCCCAACATACAGACAGAAGCTAAGGTCTGCAAAGCCTGTTGTCAGGTCTGTCAGAAGATGAACCGATGAGACAAAGACAAAGCTTCAAGCTTGCTTTGAATGCACCGACTGTAACGTATTCCAATCCTCAGCATCCAGCATCCAACCTGGACGAACTAGCTGATGTAGTTACATCCTACATCAGCTTCTGCAAAGACTTGTGTGTGCCCTCCAAAAGGGTCCGATCCTTCAATAACAACAAACCATGGTTCGGCAGTCAGCTTAGAAAGCTTTGCTGGGAGAAGGAGGAGGCCTACATAAGTGGAGCTAGGGCACTGTTCAAAAAAGCCAGGAACTCCCAGACATATGAAATCAGGCTAGCTAAAAAGGAGTACACAAACATGCTCTCGGCAAACGACCCTGCAGCTTTCTGAAAGGGCATGCGATGCATTACAAACTACAAGAAATCCCCCATGCAGCCTGAAACACATCAGGAACTGGCAGAAGACCTAAACAAATTCAACTGTAGATTCGAGCAGGATGCCCAGCGCTTCACAACTCCACCTGACCATCTTGGCAAGGCTGTCCCCCCGCAACACCATGACGCCCCCCCAAGGCCCTACACGTGGACCTAGAGGAAGTAGAAGCACTATTCAAAAAGGTAAGACCAAGGAAGGCTGCGTGACCTGATGGAGTGTCGCCATCTACCCTACTGACCTATGTAACAGAACTGGCCCCCATCTTTAGAGAGATCTTCAACTCCTCTCTAGCTTCCTGGCAAGGTCCATGCCTGCTATAAATGCTCAGTCATTGTCCCGGTCCCAAAGAAAACACCTGCAAAGGACTTAAATGACTTCAGGCCAATTGCATAAACCTCAGTGGCCATGAAAGTACTTGAAAGATGGGTACTGAAGCACCTAAGAAAAGTGTGCGACCCCCATCTTGACCCCATGCAGTTGGCCTACCGTGCAAATAGAAGTGTAGAGGATGCGGTCAACCTGAGGCTGCACTATATTCTACAACACTTTGACCTCGCGAAACAAAAGGGGATGGGGGAGAGGGAGGGCCGAGGTGCACTGGGCTACTTTGACAGCAGATGGGAAGGCATACTCCAATCAACACAATCAAAAAATGTATATATAGTTTGTAAAGTTGTGGAGGTGCTCCCAGGGAGAAGGGTAAATGTCGACAAAAAAGTAAGATATCCAAGGGAGGATATCTAAGAAGTCTCCCGGGTGGGGCACAGCCTTCTAAGGTTCAATAACTGTTAAGACTAAATTTTATTAGTTAAAACGTGACCCTATAGTGGGTCAGGGTGGACAAAAAAGACAAAGACAGAGACAAACGGATAACACTTTTACCAATAATAATATGAGAAAGTAGTGAAATATAATGGATTCCTATTATATCTTATATATTCTCTATGTCTGTGGATAGGAAGAGGAAATTACCTCTAAATACAAATAACAGCGAATAAATACTCTAAATGATCCTATCAGACAAGAGAGTGCCTCCGCTAGCCATACATGTTCTCAGAATTGAGAATGAATGCAAATGCTCCCTGTAATGAACGGTAATGAATTTAGAAATTAAGAAATGCCACCAGGATATCGGTGGGTAGGAGAAAAGAGGATTAGTAAAGTACCTGAGTATTTTGGGGTGCTAAGGGAGTGGCTGCTGCCTGTGCATGTGACAAATGTCAGTGAATGCACAGTTGAGCGGACCCCGAGAGCATCACAGGTGTCAGAATGTAGGTGAGATGGTTTCTGCTGTTTTCAGGGGTGACCTGCCTGGCTCTGTTATCAATTAGACAGTGCAGAGTCGGGTCTCGGGTCCCCTGTAAATGAGAGAACCTTGAGTGGATACGACAAGATAGAGGGTACTCCCTCACTTGATCCCAGGTGTATGCTGCTATCCTCTGTGTGCAGAAATAACTGCAGTGAACAGAGGTTGAGCGATACTTCCCGGGTGGTGAGGTGTAGAAAAAAGTATAGATTACACACCAGTTGGGGATGTCAGGGTTTATCTGGATTTTTCTCCTGTTGTCATATAAATGGCATAACAGAGGTAATACACCCTGGAGATCCCACTATGCGCTGCTGGTGGTATCATGCAAGAAATAGTAGGCAGATAGTAGAGAAGAAAGATACTGATTTAACAAAATGTTACACAAATAGTGGATTCAGATCTGTAGCGAAAGTTAATTGGTAACACTGTGACACTTTAAATGATAGGCGTCAGCTTGGTGCTGTTATGAGCTGATCCCTCAGAGCACTTATGGCGTTGTGCCCAAGCTGGGCCGTCAGTGCTATATGTGTGGATAACAGAAGTTTTTGATATGCCTATAAACGTGGAAGACAGTTTAATTAACCATGCAGCGCTCAAATTATACAGGATGCTGATATCTTTCTTCACCCGGGCACAGTGCTGCTATGGGCTGATATAGTTTTATAAACTTGAAGCAGAATGTACCACAATCCTATTAATAATAAATATATGACTTTTTGTGCAACTATGAGCTAATATGGTTGACCACCTTGTGACAGATTATATAGCAAATATTAGGTTAATACCTGTAGAGCTGAGCGATACAAAGATTACTGCTGTAGGCTAATAATCATATAAGCGCTAAACAGATTAAATAGCAATTTAAAAGTGATGCCAAATAGTTTTATGGACTTGAAGCAGAATGTACCACAATCCTATTGATAATAAATATATAACTTTTAGTGCGACTATGAACTAATATAGTTGACCACCTTGTGACAGATTATATAGCAAATATTAGGTTAATACCTGTGGAGCTGAGCGATACAAAGATTATTGCTGTAGGCTAGTAATCATATAAGCGCTAAACAGATTAAATAGCAATTAAAAGTGATGCCCCTGTGGGCTGATACACTCACGATACTGGACCCCAGGCATATATATAATGTATAATTTGAGCGCTGCATGGTTAATTAAACTGTCTTCCACGTTTATAGGCATATCAAAAACTTCAGTTATCCACACATATAGCACTGACGGCCCAGCTTGGGCACAACGCCATAAGTGCTCTGAGGGATCAGCTCATAACAGCACCAAGCTGACGCCTATCATTTAAAGTGTCACAGTGTTACCAATTAACTTTCGCTACAGATCTGAATCCACTATTTGTGTAACATTTTGTTAAATCAGTATCTTTCTTCTCTACTATCTGCCTACTATTTCTTGCATGATACCACCAGCAGCGCATAGTGGGATCTCCAGGGTGTATTACCTCTGTTATGCCATTTATATGACAACAGGAGAAAAATCCAGATAAACCCTGACATCCCCAACTGGTGTGTAATCTATACTTTTTTCTACACCTCACCACCCGGGAAGTATCGCTCAACCTCTGTTCACTGCAGTTATTTCTGCACACAGAGGATAGCAGCATACACCTGGGATCAAGTGAGGGAGTACCCTCTATCTTGTCGTATCCACTCAAGGTTCTCTCATTTACAGGGGACCCGAGACCCGACTCTGCACTGTCTAATTGATAACAGAGCCAGGCAGGTCACCCCTGAAAACAGCAGAAACCATCTCACCTACATTCTGACACCTGTGATGCTCTCGGGGTCCGCTCAACTGTGCATTCACTGACATTTGTCACATGCACAGGCAGCAGCCACTCCCTTAGCACCCCAAAATACTCAGGTACTTTACTAATCCTCTTTTCTCCTACCCACCGATATCCTGGTGGCATTTCTTAATTTCTAAATTCATTACCGTTCATTACAGGGAGCATTTGCATTCATTCTCAATTCTGAGAACATGTATGGCTAGCGGAGGCACTCTCTTGTCTGATAGGATCATTTAGAGTATTTATTCGCTGTTATTTGTATTTAGAGGTAATTTCCTCTTCCTATCCACAGACATAGAGAATATATAAGATATAATAGGAATCCATTATATTTCACTACTTTCTCATATTATTATTGGTAAAAGTGTTATCCGTTTGTCTCTGTCTTTGTCTTTTTTGTCCACCCTGACCCACTATAGGGTCACGTTTTAACTAATAAAATTTAGTCTTAACAGTTATTGAACCTTAGAAGGCTGTGCCCCACCCGGGAGACTTCTTAGATATCCTCCCTTGGATATCTTACTTTTTTGTCAACACTTTGACCTCCCCAGCACCTATGTGAGAGTTCTATTCGTGGACTTTAGCTCGGCCTTCAACACCATTGCCCCCCACATCCTGCAGCCCAAACTCCTTTCCTTAGGAGTACCAGAATCCACATGCTCCTGGATTGCAGACGTCCTAACAGCAAGGACACAGGTGGTGAAATCTGGTGCCCACACGTCCAGTGCACGCATGATCAGCACTGGCGCCCCTCAGGGATGCATCCTCTCTCCACTGCTCTTCTCCCTCTACACTAATGACTGCACCTCAGTGGCGAAATCGTGAAAATCATAAAATTTGCGGATGACACCACCGTCATCGGCCTAATCGAAGAGGGTGACGAAACCGCATACAGACTAGAAGTGAACAAACTGACACAGTGGTGTTGCGACAACAACCTTGTCCTAAACCCTTCCAAAACAGTCTAGATGGAGGCAGACTTCAGGAAGAAACCAAATTCCCTGGCCCCGCTAGCAATATCCAACAAAGTGTTGGCGAGGGTTAAATCCTTCAAATTCCTAGGTACAACCATTACCAGTGACTTGAAATGGGGACCAAATATAAACACTAATGTCAAAAAAGCCCAACAGTGACTGTTCTTCTTGAGGCAACACAAGAAATTGGACATTCCCCAGAATCTGCTGTGTGCTTTTTACACTGCAATCGTGGAGTCCGTCCTATGCTCCTCCATCACAATTTGGTACGGGGGTGCTAGTGAAAATGACAAAAAAAGACCACAAAAGGTGGTGAGGACAGCAGAGGAGATCATTGGGACCGGCCTCCCCCTGTTAGAGATACTGTATGTACTCAGCCAGGGTTAGGAAACGTGCCGGGAAGATTGCAACAGACAAGCTGCACCCTGGTTACAACCTGTTTGACATCCTACCATCGAGGAGACCTTTCAGGTCCATCCCTGTGAAGACTATCAGATCCACAAGAAGCTTCTTCCCATTAGCTATTCACCAACCGAGCAACTGCGTCCAAACAAGCGCAATCCAAACTCTGTCCGTTAAAATTAAATAACCTTTTTAGGCTACCTGTCCACTAAACACATATCTTAAGGATTGAAATGCTTAAAATGTATGTAACACCCCCCCCCACACCCGTTGATTACACTCCCCCTTGGCAACATGTATTTGCTTTCCCCCTTGGCAACAGGCATTTGCACTCTCCCTTGGCAACAGGCATTTGCACTCCCCACTGGCAATGAGCATGAAGGCCCTGGCATCAAGCAAGAAAACCCTATAAATTAACATGTAGGTAAGCGGCACTTATATGGCATAATATGCAATAGTCATTATGATGTGTGGTATATGTAATGGGTATTACAGTGTGTGGCATAATGTGTAATGGGCATTACGGTGTTTGGGATAACGCGTAAAGCGCGTTACGGTGTGTGGCATAATGTGTAAAGGGCATAATAACATGTAATATACTATATAATGGGTGTGTGCTGTGTAATACATTTTTGGCGCACTGTCGCTGTTGTCACGATTTACCCCCAAAAAATTGTAGAGCCCTGGCATAACGTGTAATGAGCATTATGGTATGTGGTATAATATGCAATGGGTGTGTGATGTGTAATGGGCATTACGGTGTACATTTTTGGCACGCACTGTCCGTATTGTCCCTGTTTTAAAAAAAATCTGTTGAGTCCTGGCATAACATGTAATGGGCATCACGGTGTGTGGCATAATGTGCAATGCGCATCACGGTGTGTGGCATAATGTGTAATGGGCATCACAGTGTGTGGCATAATGTGTAATTGGCATTGCAGTGTGTAGCGTAACATGCAATGAGCATTGCAGTGTGATGCATAATGTGTAATGGGCATCACAGTGTGTGGCATAACGTGCAATGGGCATTACAGTGTGTGACATAGGGCCTTATTCTAGTTCACTCTTTCTGACAAAATGGACTTTCTTATAGGGACAAAACCATGTGCACTGCAGGGGGCAGATGTAAAATGTGCAGAGAGAATTAGATTTGGGTAAGTTATTTTGTTTCTGTGCAGGGTAAACACTGGCTGCTTTATTTTTACACTGCAATATAGATCTCACTTTGACGTAAAACTCCACCCAAATCTAATTCTCTCTGCACATGTTACATCTGGTTTTGTCCATCTAAGAAGGAATTTGTCAGAAAGAGTGAACTAGAATAAGGCCCATAATGTGTAAGTCGCATAACCGTTTGCAAAATCAAGAATAGAATTGAAACAAAGGTTAAAAAAACATAATAAGACGGGTCAAGGGACGGGGCTGGGGGCAGGTCAATGGGCGGGCTGTGGGTGTGTCAAAGGGAGGGCCGGGAATCTCTCAACACAAAGGTGGTAACCCTACTGATTAAGCTTAAGTAGACTCGACTTTTGGGTCAATCACATTCCACTATTGTGTATTACTCTAAAGGTGCCCACAGACGCATCAATTTTACTGTGCTATGCGTTTTTGTCTGTACAATGGTTCTATACAATTTTTCTTCCAGCTTGCGATGCGATGTGCACTTGGATGCATGCGATGCGATGCGATGTAATGAACCCATGTTTGTACTGTTAATTTTCAGATGTAGTCTAAAAAGTACGTGCAGCACATACTTTTTTAGACATACAATATCGGGCTCCCGGGAACGCGCATCGCATCGCACAAGCCCATAAACACCATCCAATAATTGTACATAAGATGCAGTTTGTGCTTAAAAAGTACAAAACGCATTTGATAATTGATGCGTCTGTGGGCACCTTAAGGCTGGGTACATACCAGACAGATATGTCGGTGGATGTGACTTTGCACTGACTGAGCGGCCTATATAGGCAAGTTACACACTTTAGGGTGAAGTTACTAATACCCCTTTTACACCAAGAAATAACCCAGGTCGGACCCAGGTCGGACCCAGGTCAGCGTTGGTGTAAAAGGGGTCAACCCAGGTCCAGTAACACTGGTCTTCTACCCAGGTCATGACTAGGGAAGAACACTGGTTGGACCTGGGTCGTGGGCGATGTAAATGGTACCAACCCAGGTTGGGACATCTGGGTAGTGTTGAAAGGATACCAGAAGTGCTGGACGCCTTTCCACAGTGCGCTACAGTGGCAAAAGACAGCAGCCAGGAAGGATACGGGCAGTGCACACAGAAATCATAATTGGATAATTGGATGCAGTATAATTTATATTATTATTATTATTATAATATTTTTTTTGGGGGGGGGAGCACATGGGAGATTCGGTCTGCTGCTGCAGTGGAAGGGGCTGGGGAGAGCACATGGGTGATGCTGCACTTTTATTCCGCTATGTGTGCTTGAGCAGTGAATACAACTTTTTGAAACATTTTTCAGTGCTAACTTGTCATGTCTTTTAATTTTTATTTTAAATCATTGAGGGAAAGTTGGATGGCAGTTTATCCTAAAATGGACATTTTTAATGTCATCCATAGGGAAAAGCAGTGCTGACCCAGGTTCAGTGTAAACGGTGCAGACCTGGGTCCGACCTGGGTCACAGTGCTGTGTAAATGGGGTATGAAGCTGGGTCCAACCCTGGAAACTTCCATGTTCAAAGACCAGGGTCCGACCAGGGATTTTAGTGTAAAAGGGGTATAAGATACAGTAGGGGTTATATTGAAGATGGGATGTTGCCCATAGCAGCCAATCAATTATAGCTATTATCTTCTAGAACAGGGCTGGGCAACAGTGGCCCTCCAGATGTTAATGAACTACACATCCCAGGATGCTTTGTATTAGTTTTGCTATGTGGCCATGCTGAAACTGATGCAAGGCATGCTGGGATGTGTAGTTCATCTACATCTGGAGGGCCGGTGTTGCCCAGCCCTGTTCTAGAAGGTGCTAAATAATTAAGAATAAATAAGAAGTAGAATCTGAATGGTTGCTATGGGCAACATCTCATCTCCAATATAACTCACATATTAGTAAGTTTTCCCATAGCTGATTGGCTGCGGAATGTGCTGGTTTTCTCCTGCCTACCTAGCTGTGACTTCAGCCACCCTGAAGTCAGATGCTCTGATATATATTTAGATAAATTGGCTATTTGCTGTGCTACTGTACATAACCAATGCATGTCTGTGAGTGATGTCGTTCACAAGAAGTACAGTATTGGAGTTACATAACTGCCGACAGGCTCACATTATATTAGTCGATATCCACTCGAAAATTCATATGCAATTCCTGAACCATAAAACAGGTTTTTTTGCCATCTGTGCAAATACAGTATAAGCAACTTCAACTAGTCTGTTACTGAGACAGGGTGGAAGTTGTCATTGCTGACATCACTGCAGAGGAGGCGTAATCCTTTTTTTGCGCCCCCCCCGCCGGACATTTCGGGCGCCCCCCCCCCCGAAATATTAACCCCCTCCTTACCCGTCCCCATTGCCGCCGGCGCTTCTGCCTCTAACCCGACACGCAGATCTGTGTCGGGTGACGGGCGGTCCCCGGCTCCGGCTGCAGTGCTAATATAATAACAGACACTCTGAAAATGGCTGCCCCCATACAGCATTATGTCTCTTATTATATTAGCACTGCAGCCGGAGCCGGGGACCGCCCGTCACCCGACACAGATCTGCGTGTCGGGTTAGAGGCAGCGGCGCCGGTGGCAATGGGGTAAGGAGGGGGAGGGCAGGAGTCGGGAGCCGGGACCAGGTGGTAACTATAGTCCCGCAGACCCCCCAGGCGCCCACACCTGCCTAGCGCCTCCCCGCCACTGCGGGGGCTGCGGGACTATAGTTACGCCACTGCATCACTGACCCTCCGCATAAATGCCTGGGCACGCCTGCTTTTCTCTGACACTCCCAGAAAATGACAGGTTACCACCCCCAAAACGCCAGCTTCCTTTCAGTAACAGTCCAGCCACATTGTGTTTACAACCGTGGGGCCATGCCCCAGTTTTGCCGCTTTGGGGGCATGGCCAGTGGCTCTGTGAGCTCCCGGCCGAGCCCCCAGCCCCTCTCCCTGTGGAAATAGATGCGTCTATTCAGAGAAGAGCAGTGGGTGACAGGGAGGACTCCCAACTGCCTCCCCTACCACTGGACACTGCCAGTCCTGGGCAGGTCACGGAACTGTCTCCAAAAAATGTGACGGTCCCGAGGAAAGCAGGACAGTTGCGAGGTATGTATCACTGTACATGCCATTACCAAGATGACCCTGGTAAACAGCTGTTACAGTACTTAAACATTTTGTAAAGACATGTGGGTAACACGGTCACGTTTCCCACATTTTAAAACATAGTGCATGATATTAATTAGTGTAACATGCTTCTGATAATATATAAAAGAAATCTGACAACACCATATACCATCATATGTCACCCATTGAACAATGCTAGCAGCCTTGGGGCAGTGGAACAATGGGAAAAGGTCTCGGCATCTGTGGTTGCACTAGAAATAAGAAACCTCAGCCAACTTCCTGCAGGTGACAAATCAGCATTATTGTAATCTCTCCAATAAGTTGATATTGCCGGTACTTGTGTTTTTTTTAGTAAACATTGTTTTTATGTTTTAGAACACAGGTGGCTTTCACAAAAAGCAACGTACAGTAGCTCAGTATAACAACTGTGCCAGTGTCATGCCAACTTGGGGGAAATACTTGAGATCTATGGACACTTGATAATTTGAGTTGAAAAAACAAACTGATTCCCAGCCAGTCTCCCAGTGATGGTGATATTCCAGTCCTGATATCATTTTACTTATTTAAATGTGCTGAACAAGAACATATTGTACTTTCTTCAAGTACTGTATACCAGGGTTCACAAGAACGATAACTTTTCCGTTGATAATTCAAATGTGTGTGGTATATTAGGTCATCAATGTCCGACAATGTCTATGTCAACACCAAACACAATGTTAACACTGAGAAAATGTTGACACATGAAATAGTCAACATGTGATTTTCACTTTTTTGTTTAAATGTTGACATCTGTGCATGTGGAACCCTAAGTAGGGTCCAGCGGCTTTGTGGGGAAGGATTGTGGCCACATAATAGTACCATTCACCTTACACCACAAATAGTGGGGCAGATGTATGAATCAGCGTTAAGTGCATTATTAGCGCACCTAACGTATTACTAGCGCACCTAACCCCACCGAATTAAGCTCGGCGGGGCTGTCCCCTGCAATCCCCCCCCCCCCGTGTTTAGCGGCCGGGGCGATGTATTAACCTTCGCCCAGGGGTAGTGTCCAGGATGGACACCTGTTTTTGTAATCTTATTTAATCTGTATAGGTGTGGACGGTAGTGTGTCTAGTATATGAAGTGTCTAGTTATAAAGTGTTAGCTTAAAATCAATAACAGCATTATACCAGCGTTAAACTAAAGGAAAACAATAAACCAACATTACTACAGAAGGACTGCATTACCAGCACAAAATTCAGGATCATTATGTGGCCTCTACTTACCTTTTCCATGAGAACACCTGGACCAGGCCCACCACCCCTATGTATGAGAACACCAGGACTGTTCACAGGCTTACACATCATGTTGAGCTGGGGGCTGTGGAGGGATAGCACTAGGGTAAGCAGAGCCCTAGGCATAGGCAACCAATGGCGCACGCATGGGGGGTTTCTGAGTACCCAGAAACCCCCCAGGAGTCTAAGGATCCTAGAAAGCTGAGGGTCCCCTATTTCCATGGGTACAATAATTTTAAAAATCGGCCCTTGGGAACCGGAGATATCTGACTTGAAATCATTAGTCCCATCCAAGCCTGTTAATTGCTCTTCCCAGTCAGATATTTCAGGTTCTGTCTGACTTAGGGGCAGATTTATTAAGCTTGGAGAAGAGATAAACTGGAGATAAAGTGGAGAAAAGGTAAAAGGAGATAAAGCACCAGCCAATTAACTCCCAACTGTCATTTTCAAACACAGCTGATTGGCTGTGCTTTATCTCCTTTTACCTTTTCTCCGCTTTATCTCCAGTTTATCTCTTCTCCAAGCTTAATAAATCTGCCCCTTAGAGTTTTTATGAGGGTATATTCCAAAAGCTGGGACTCTCTCCATTTGTTGGACACTAGTAGCTTGTCTTTACTTTTCCCAGATCCAGAGATATCAGCCTTCCAGCAGCTGGTTACTGCTCCAGCTCCACACACCTGGTATGTAGTTTTATATACTCGTTGCTAGATTGCTCTGCCTCCTGAACTCTGATCCCCTAGTCCCCATTTGGTACCATTTGGTAGGTGGGATTCTCTAGTTTTTAATTCTATTAAAATCTAAGAAATCTACAGTATTTACGGGAACTTTAGATATCTGCAGTCAAGCAAGCTGTCCTCCCACCAGAAAATTATGAATAATAAGCCCACTCCACTATACACCCCTCCTCTGCATACTAAACATCCTCTACCACCCTGGAAGTTATGTATCAGGGCCCCTTCATTCAGCCCAATGCCCCCTTCTCCCACCTCATATCCCACCATCTGTGCAGTAAAGGGGTAATTAGTGGAAACTACTGATCCAGGCCCTACATGCTGAGCAGTTGATATAATACCCCCTACCACCCGCGGGACATCAAAGCTTCCGCTAATAGCACCACCACCGTTACCGCTGGAGGATCGGTAGGGGCCCCCTATGCCCAGGGGTCAACAATGCTGTTGACGCCCCTGTATGTATATGTATGTGTATATATATATATATATATATATATATATATGTATATATATGTGTGTGTGTGTGTGTGTGTGTGTGTATATATATATATATGTATACATATAAAGTGTCACTCTCCGTGCTTTGCTCCGCCCCTCTCTGGAAACCCCCTTCTGAAAATCCTGCGTTTGCCCCTGGCAACATAGGCAATTGCCTAGGGCGCTTAGGAAGCCTAGGGGCATCCCAAGCCTAGGGCAGGCAGTTATAAGGCACCTGGACAATGGCTCTAGCTGCCACGATTCCTAGCTGAGCAGAGCACCAATCAGGTATCATCCTCAGCATACAGATACAGGGAAGCTGACTTTGGGCTTCACGGCTCCCCTGTTCACTGCCGCCAGGAGGAGAGTCTGCGGTCGGACCTGCATCCAATTCATGTCAGATGCGCATTGGACTATGCATCGGACCCGAGGGGACAGCAAAGGCATCCAATTTGGGCCGATTTCTCCTCCTGATCAATTGGGATCGGGTGAAATCGGACCAAATCGCTATAGTGAATGGGGGCCTTTACTGCGGAGACCGCTGGTGGCCAAAGGAAGCAAGGCAGCTGATTAGTTTGGTAAATATCTTTGCTGTGCTGAGTCATAGGTAAAATTAGCGACAGTGCTAGGGGCACCAGCCAAAATCTTGCCTAGGGCATAGGCTAGGGCCAGCTCTGAGGCCCGTGGACCCTATAACCTCACACACATATACCCTATTCTCATAGTCTCATACAAACTTATGGGTCAGGCTTGGAGGGGGTTCTACGTTTAAACACTAGTGGGTTAGGGATAGAATGCTGGGGGGGGGGGGTTAGGGTGTGTGTGGGGGGGGTTATACATCAAGAGGAGGGGTTATGGTTAGGTTGTGGGGCAGGGTGCTATATTTAGGTGGCAGGGGGTTAGATTTATGTGGCAGGGTATGGGGGTTAGGGATAGGCACTAGTAGGAATGGTTATGGTCAGGCTGTGGGGTGTGGAGGGTTATTCTGCTACAGGGGAGGGTTAAGGTTAGACGGGTTGGGGGAGAGAATTATGTTAGTAACAGAACCCCTGTCAGGAAAGGGATTGGTCCTTGAAACATTACAGAATAAATGCACTAGGGTTATTTCACTTATATTAATGTGGGGTACACACCAGGACAATATGGCCCAAAACTAGCCAATTTAGATACAATCTCGACCGATTGTATGTATATCGGCCGTGTTTTGGGCCATTTCGCTGCCCTTTTGATGCGATACGGATCCGATGTGTGGCCCCGTGGGTCGGTCGGTCTTTTCTGGGATTTTAGAAATGACCATTGTAGTGGGTGGGGGTCGCGGTTGGATCGTGATCACAATAGGGGCATTTTAGCGGTGGGTCAGCAACGTGGATCGTGATCACAATAGGGGCATTTTCGCGGTGGGTCAGCAACGCATTCATCACGTGAGCGGACTATACGTTCCTGTGACGACCCACTCACGAGCACTATCATCCTGGTGTGTACCGGGCATAAGTCCCCCCACACACAGACACACACACACACAGACACACACACACACAATTCCACCACCCCTTGCAGCTGCATCAGTAAACTTAAGAAGTGACTACTCACTGTTGTGACAGTCAGCAGGGCTGAAAGCTGCTGCCTGAGTCAATGCTGCCATCTGTCAGTAACATCCTCCTAAGAGGAGCGACATAATGCTCCTCTTCATCAATGGCCTGACGGGGAGACCGGGCGGCTGGGGTGTTGTAATTGCACTATGTGGTGCATGCAGACACCCTTTATTAGCCCGGGCACTGGGAGAGGGGAGGCAGATAGACGGTCGCTGGGGGTACCTGCACCTGCATGTATCAGGGGTGGAGGGAGAATTGTCCGTGGTGGAGGGTAGGCAAGGAGGGAAGCGCACGGATACAGCTGCTGCTCTCAGCCTGTTGGATCTAGCGCTCCATGCAGACCCTGCTGCGGGTTCTGCAAACAAATTGTTTCGCTACTGCCTCTCACTCACTGACTCCCTCCCTGCAGCCTGTGTGCTGTCCAGTCATCGAGCTACAGGCTGCATATTCAAATTCCATTGGACAGCCACCGGAAGTACAATACTGCTTTGCGGTGGCTGCCTGTCAGTCTGTGTTCCAGTCAGCAGCGCTGCAGATCGGAATTAAACATCCGATCCACGGGGGATGAGGGGGGACCCTTCTCAGATAGTCTCTAAGTTTAAACCGGACAGATTCAGGCAAAGTAGCATAGCAAGAGCCTCCTTTGTCTCCCGAAGTTCCGCCACTGCTCAGCAACATGTACTGCTCCCATGAGACCAGTACATTTATGACTTTACCAAAAAAATTACTCCCCAATTTCGTGGTCCCCTACACAGGTGTTTTATAAAAAATGTTTTGACTTTTTCCCCACCTACAGTGTATTTCTATCCCACCATGTGCTATTCCTGTTATGTGTACCTCCATTGATTGCACACCCTGCTGGCAGTGGCCTATGCAGTGCACCCCAGCTGGTTGCCTCGGATTGTTCCTCTTTGGGCTGGATGTGCTTCACCTGGATGTTTCCATACACTGTATATCATATTACTACTACATAATCATCTGCTTTCCCATATCTGCATTGGGCCCTTTTATGGCTCACCTTGGTGTAACCTTCGTAGTGCGCCCAACATGGCTGCCTCATCTGGCACACTTGTGGATGGGATGAAAAATACATGGACCTGGCTGTCTTATTGTGATCCTACACAGCAATCACTTTATTTTGTGTCATTTCTTCTAGGGGTAAGCGATTCCACCCATGGTAATACTACGCATGTGCACCTAAGATGGCTGCCTCACCTGGTACCCTTTAGGGTGGAATACACAACTTGGAAAAGTTATTATCCAAAATGCCTGCACCAACACTACATTGTGCCTACTGTGAAAAAGCACATAATCAGGTAAAACCTCAATAGAAACACTGCGCTAGGATGTTGCACACCGTAATGCCCATTACAAATTGTCACACACCGTAATGCCTATTACACTTCATGCCACACACCATAACGCTCATTATACATTTTGTCACACACCATAATGCCCATTATACATTATACCACACACTGTAATGCCCATTACATTTATACCACACACCTTAATGCCCATTACACATTATGCCACATACTGTAATGCCTACTACTAGGAAGCAGGTCAGACGTGTTGTGTCGGACTGTCGAGCACCCACAGTCCAGTTACTGATATTGACATTAAAGATGTCACTGTTGAAGTTCACCAGGATGAGGTTATTGATGTAGCTGGCACTGAGGAGGAAGTTGACAAGGAGGATTCTAAAGGTGATGTGGTGTGCTTAAATCAGGCACAGGGCGAGTCAGTTGTTGTACGTGGGGTGAAAAAGCACATCATCATGCCTAGGCAGAAGACCAAAAGATGCACATCATTGGTCTGGAATTATTTCTACCCCAATCTAGACAAGAAATGTGTAGCCAGTTTCAAGCCATGTTACAGGCATCACTGACTCCTCTCCTATCTGGGATTCCTCAGGAGGATCCTACAGTGCTATGCCTACTGCTGCCACTGCTACTGTTGCTGCTAGGAGACATTCATCATCCTGGAGAGAAAGTTGCAACACCACTACTTTCTTCAAGCAATTGACCGTCGAACAGTCCTTTTGAGGAAGATGAAGTACTGTATGACATCATCCTATTGCAAAGCGGATTACTCAGGCCTTGACAGCTATTTTGGTGTTAGACATGCATCCGGTATCCGCCATTAGTGCAGTGGGACTTAGACAATTGACGGAGGTTGTGGGACCCCGCTACCAAATCACATCTAGATTGCTGGGACTTGTAGTTTCACAACATAACTGAATACTTTTCTTTTTTTTTTACACTTTTTCCCTCCATCAGCCTGCCACCCGCATTGTGATGCTAGTCACATACTTCAAAATACAGTATTCCGGTCTTTATCTCTGGTCTTTATCTCTCACTCTACCTCAATCTTTCTTCTAACACCCCCCAGAAGGTGGCATTGTAGTGACAATGGTGACCACATAGTAAACTTTAGAAAGTTTACTATGGGGCTCACAAGGTTCTAGTTATGCCCCTGCTTCAAGATTCTAATAGTCTACGGGAAATATAGCTCTTTATCCACATTGAATCATTGAATGTAGGGGGGGGGGGGGGCATAAGAGAGTGACTATCTTGAAGGGCAGCTCAATAACTTGACATGACTGAGCTAAAGTGAGCTACTAATGAAAAAAGCTGCAGTGCACCCCAGAGTGTCTGAATGAGAAGTTGACACCATGACTCTGAGTAGCTTTGTTGCATCTGGCTGAACCAATATAATATGCTGGGGCTTCAGAGTTGATGGAGGAGAGTATTTTCCAGCATCCAGGAATGCTGCAGGTACCAAACACACCCCAATATACTTAACTGTCATCCTGTTTGTCTCTTGTTCCTGTGCTAGCACCTGTGCTAGTCCCAGGTGACCTCTTTGTCACTACTACCCCTACCTAGTCTCTATTGCTAATACTATTACCACAACCTCTTCCAGGTGCCATGGGTTACTGCTACTACACCATACCCATCAGTCATCTATGTCCTTCCTACTACCGCCAGCAGCAGCTGTCATATATGCAGTGCCACTTAGAGGGGGTGGGCACTAATTATCCAAGAAGTGGTGCTGCCATGGATGAGGTATCACTTGCCAAAGCAAGCTAAGATGCTTTGAGGGTTTGCAGATAAAATGTTATATGTTTATATGGTTGTATATATGGTTGTTATAAGAAAGACACACCCCTAATTATACACACCCCATTACTTGGGCCTGGCAAACCTTTCTATGGCCCTACATGTGTATCCTTACTACTATAACCATCCAAAGCTGTCATTTATGTTCTTACTACTAGCACAATCCCCACCTGTCATGTATGTCCTTACTACTACCACCAGCTTTCATGTATGTCCTTACTACTACCAGCAGCTTTCATGTATGTCCTTACTACTACCAGCAGCTTTCATGTATGTCCTTACTACTACCACCAGCCCCAGCTGTCATGTATGTCCTTACTACTACCACAATCCCTTCTACCTTTCATGTATGTCCTTACTACTAGTACTAGCCCCGGCTGCCATGTATGTTTCCTACTACTACAACAAACTCCAGCTTTCATGTATGTCCTTACTACTACCACCAGCCCCAACTGTCATGTATGGAGAAGTGTGTGGGTGACAAGGAAAGTCAGAGGATTATGGCTCGAGGGTGGCACCAGGGAAAAGGAAAAAACAGTGGGTGATATGGAGAGAGTGACACAAGGGAGAGTGTCAGAGAATTGGAGGACAGCAGGGTGTAACATTGAGAGGGTTATATCTGGGAGATATCAACAGCAGTGGGTGACAGGGAGAGGATGACAGAACTGGGATACAGGTGTAATGCACTGGGAAGTATATTAATTAATTCCACTTTCCTTTCCTCTAGCAGGAATGAAGGAATGTCCATGGCAATGTTTATTTCCTTTATATATTAGGTATTTTATTTTACAAGTTAAAACATTATTAGGTATATGCAATAAACATTACATTAATACAGTAACAAAGATAGTTACGATTACAACGGACACAAACACAGAAGACAATTTATATATAGATATTCAACATATATACTGTTACCATTTTTACATGACATCAAAAGGACAATATTATCACTATTCTATGCTAAAATACTACTTAATTATTGCGCAATAATATACCTGCTGCAGCTGAAAACTGTTACTTAGTCTCTCTATTTATTAGGTAGTGATTATAACCAAAGCATCTATTTTTGTTTTGTAGATTGGAGTCCCGCACTGAGTATCCTGGAAATGGGATACTTTCCACAAGTGAAAGTGAATCAGGTAATAATTGCTGGCTTTCTCACAATGGCCCTTATTCTGATCGATGCGTACATTCCCGAATTCTTACGGAGCGGTCCGCACGCCACGCTGTGCGGACATCGGCCGTATAAACGCCCACCGAGCCTCCGCATTCGGACGGACTCACTCTTTAAGAACAGGGCGTGTTTACGGACGACATATAAACCTTGCGTGTGCGGTGGACACGCACAGATTCTGCACGGTCTTACAGCGTAAGCACGGTCTTACCGCGTCAGAACGGACGGGAACCTGGCCGTACGCACCGAAGCGGTGTATTTACACACAATTCCACACTATTTATCTGAACACAGAAATCGATCACATGACCCACTTATGCAATTAGGCCACCTCATTAAAAAGTGTTTGTTTTCTATTGGAATCAATTTAATCCTAATACATACTGAAACACATTACTACTACATTCATTACACACATCAACCCTTACATCATGTGAACATAACATACATCTATATACAGTATGTACATTTTGCTAATTTAAAAGAGTATAAACAAGTTACACATATACTGTTCCATGTAAACAAAACACACAGACAACTTCGAACTGTAATAAACTATTTATTAAATTAACATATTTTTTATGAAAAAAAAAAAATTATAAAGCTACATCGAGCAGCTGGTCCAACTCGGCCATGACCAGCCGCATGTGCTCCCTTATTCTCAAGAGGGCCCCACGTAGACCCTCTTCTGCTTGGGCTGGCTCATCTGTGGACATATTAAAAAGGGTCAAATTACTAATGATATTCATGCATACATTTAACATAGTCATACCTAAATTTTAAAAATGCAAGGTGACAGGTGTGTGTGTGTGTGTATATATATATATATATATATATGTATATAGACACATATATAACTATATATATATGACACATACAGCTATACATACATACATGTATACATCCTAGATGGAAAGCCTGTTTTTTTACCTCTACCCTTTACTCTGTAGAACACCTCACAGTCATAGTGCTCCTTCTGAATCCAAACCCACCCATGACTAAGCTCTGAGAAGCATGTCATGAGCTGCACCAATCCCAACTCATCAAAAAGCGCTCAGTGTCTGTTATATGATGGAGCGTGGCATGGGACTTAGTCAACTCTCAGGAATGCACAGTACATTTGTGCAATCAAGCATGGCTTGGCTGCTGATGGTCTGCTCCATAAATCATTGTCATAATGCCAGTTAGGTGAAGCTGCAGCACTAACCCACTCCCATGCACAAAATCATTACTAAGACCAAATCAACACACAATTATGGTGCCAACATTACATGCAGACCGCAGGGGGGGTTTAGCTAGAGGAGGGCCCAGGGGCACTGACCACTTGTTACTCCATTCTAAGCCACGCCTCTCCATACTCCATTTATGCCATACTTAATCTAGTTTAGAAAGATCAATCACCAGTAAACTCTACTCACCTATATGAGGCTACAGATTGTATGCTTGCAGCAGGGACATGTAACCCTTACATGAGCAAGTCATCCCTTTCTTCCAGGATACAGATTAACTACACAGGTTCAGTGGCACTTAAAATCGACCTGAAAGCCATCCTCACAACCTGTGTCATTAATATGTGTCCAGGATTAAAGGGATGGTTTGGCCACCCTATCTAACCCCAAAGTGTGTCTGTTGCTACCCAGTTTGTTGTTTGACTTTATAGTATTTTCAAACACAATTGAATCACCAGTGCTACATAGCAAATAGTAGATGACAAAAGGAATAATGATTCTTTATGTATACATACCACTTTCGGCCGCCTGCTCCACCTCACAGGCCTCCTCATCCTCCTCCTCTTCCTAGCCCTCCTCGCCTGCCACCACCTCCTCCTCGGCTGCCACCACCTCCTCCTCGGCTGCCACCACCTCCTCCTCTTCTAGTGGCACCACCTCCTCCTCCACTTGCTCCCCTTCCTCTGCCACTAGCTCCTCGGCCATCCCATCAGTGCCCTCCTCCTGGGCCTGGGCCGCCTCTGCCTCCTCCCGGGCCTGTCTTGCTCGATCCCGTGCTGTGTTTGAGAACAAAAAAAATGCCAATTAGGGGTCATTTGGACAGATGTTTTAAGCCTTAACAAGCAATAAATCCAAAGGTTATAAGTAGAGATAAATGTACAGCCAATCAGCTCCTTACTGGCTTTTATAAAACACAGCCTGTAACATGGCAGGTATGATGTGACATTTGGGCCATTGTAAGCATCACAAACAATAATCCTACACAATGACATATTTTATCACCATTACAGGGTGTCAAACAGGAAGTAGCACATATATAGTGTATGCCATGTTTAACTCATGATCAGGCTGGTTACCTTATTGGCTTAAATAAGGTCATGTAAGCAATCATGTACAAATGGCCATTTAATGAGTAAACACTCACATCGCGCAATCCTGGCCCTGATTTGCTGGAGCAAATCCGGCTGCCGGCGCCTCAGGTCTGACCATCGCCGCTCCAGCTGAGCGATGGTCCTCCGCATCTATGTGCGTGCGTATATGCGGCGGCGGGCCACCGCATAAGCATTTCGCTTCTGGTGGTTAGTAATAAATGGGCCCGCCCGCCCCAGCCTGGTCTCCATAACGGAGACCAGTGTCCTCAGCTCCGCTGGCGAGAATGGGGCTGCTCTCCCATAGGCCGCCATCTTAGCAATGGCACAATTCAACCAATCATGTCCTGTCATTGGTTGATCAGAGTGATATTTGGTATTAACTTTATTGTTCATTTTGACAGTAACAGCGTGTATGCGCCACAACAGACGGCGAACCCATTGCATCGCAAACCCACACTTGCTGTACCTTTGCATAGTTGAGCAGATAATGCCATTACTTACTATCTCCTAAACAGACAGTGTAAAATAAGTTGGGAACCCATTATATATAATCTATTACATTCACCAAACATGGGTTAAAGCAACAGGTGAAATAGTCTGCATCACTAGCCAGTTACACCTAACTCTACAAGGTACTAAACAGCTTTATTATAGTGAAAGCTATACAGCAGAAACATAGCAAATAGTGCCAGACCTTTTCCCAATATTAGGCCATGGTGCCATGTGTACACTTACCTTCTACTGGGCCACACTAGAGATGTGGAATGAAAAGTAGCTAGCATCAAGGCTGAATTTGGAGACCTTTCACATGTGATTTGGATGCTAGCACTGATTACTATTGCCTAAGTGGTGGACTGGATTTACATATGGAATGGTTAGTGTCATTTGTACTACATACCAAACAAGTGCTCAGTACAGATGTACATTCACATATACATGTCATGGCTGAACACATTTTTAGTTGGTCATTGCAGTACCAATCTGCAATTAGCTACTAAATCAGGCTTACTAATTTTGCCAGGTTTTTGTTTTTTTTTGCAGGTAGGGGCGTGGCCTATGCGCCGCGCGGTCTACGCAGCCGTACAGAATGCAGGGTGTCGCTGATGTACGCCAATTACAGAAATAGGATATAAAGGTGTGTTAGAAAACTGCAATGTTGTTGCAAACATGGCTGGATCTCTATCTGAGGAAGAGCAGGAGTGCCAGGACCTGTTTGCCCGCATGGACTCCAGCACCTCCTATGTCCCCCTCCACACAGACCAGCCAGTGGGAGAAGAGCAGCCAGATGGGCCATCCACATCAGGCCAATCGGCAGCTGGCCCATCTTCAGCCTCAGCAGAATCATTGGGAACACAACAGGTGGCTTCCCAACAGAGTAGCCAAGCCAGCACTTCAAGTACAGCGACAGGTGGCCGTGGCCGTGGCGGTGGCAGTGGCGGTGCCAGTGGCCGTGGCCGAAATAGGGCAACAGAGGAACCAAGCAGCAGAAACATGGCATTCGAAGCGCAGGAGCTTGCCATCCTTGTGCCCCGCGGGATCGAGTGTCCACAGGACAGGTTGACACACACAAGGAGATGGAAGATCTGGGAGGACATAACGGCGGAGATTAATGCGGTGGCTCCACAAGTTCGTGAGACGGAGCACGTTAAGAAGAGGCAAGTTCATGTGTGTTACATTTGAGCAGTACAATACCACTAATGTTTTCATTAGATGTTAGATGGTGTTGGTCAATGGACGGTCACGTTGCTTGGAGACACAGACATGTTTGCCATGTCATTTAATCGATAGTTATTGTAGGGTGAGTGTGAATGTATCTTCTAAGGGTTGTTTTTATATTTTCATTGAATGTAAGTTGTGTGTAATGAAGCACATGTTGTCATCTGTTGCAGATCGCAATGTGTGCTACAGCAAACATGAGGAGTGACATGTAGTAATATGTACACTTTGATTGCAGGTGGCACGACTTCAAAACCAACCTCAAGAAGAAATTGACCCAGCGGTGGGAACACAGCCACACCTCTGGGGCTGGCCCCATGCCATCAAAGCTGAAGCTCACCCCCCTGGAGGAGATGGCACAGTGCTGCATTGCAGTAGAGGAGGTCCGGGGGGTGAGCAACGTCGACAGCGAGGCCCCAGCGGAAGTCATGGCTTCTTTGCTTGAAGGTAATTATTTGCCATGCCATAAGTAGCTGGTCCTAATTTTGCATGGAATGTGTTGTAATTGTAATGTTCTTTTTCATCAGCATCCCCACCGCTTGGGCCAGAATCTCTTGAGGTTGAGGAGTCTGTGCCACCTGCCACCAGTACCAGGCCCGTGCAGCAGCAGCAGCCACTGACCGAGGCTGAATTGGACAGTTGGGTGCAGGTGCTTTCCCATATTCAGCAGCAGGGAGAGTCGGCATCAGAGCGGGTGCGTAGGACCGAGGAGGTCTTGCAGGGTTTGGTCAGCAGCCAGCAGACTATCGCTGGGAGCCTGCAGGCTATGGCTGCCACCCAGCAATCAATTGCTGCTAGCCTGCAGGTGCTGGCTGATCAAGCCCTGCGGCAAAATGACCTCCTCCTCCACCATAATGAGCTTATGGTGGAGCTAGTTGCCAGCAATAGGGTCCTATTGTCATCCGTTTCTGGTGCATTACCACCAGCATCACTCCCTGCTGGCAGAGGGGGAACACCATCCCCCCCCTCAGCAGCATCTGCTCCACCTGGGCCATCATCCGAACGTGGCCGTGGCCGAAGAGCTGCTGCACGTGGCAAGGAGCCTGCCAAGGGCAAACGTGCCCGCAGATGAACTTGTGTCCACATTAATCTCCACCCTTATGTCTTCCCAAATCTTTCATTGAGCTGTGTGTGTCAGCTTCCTGTGTCCAATTCCGTGCAGAGGGTACCCACATTTGCCCTCGTGTCGAATGTCATGTTTGGTTCCCCTGTTGGCCTCTTTCGGCTACCATTACTGTCTGCTGTACTTGAAGTGTTGGTGCTATACTTTTGTTGTGAAGCCACCTGATGTGTTCCTAATGATTCTGCTGTTGCTATGTATGTCAAAAAATCATGTCTTTATTATATTTTTTTTTAATTTTATTCCTGGCATGGAACCTTTTAATTTGTTACGGTTTCCATTTTATTTGTTAAGTTCTGGTAATAAATGTTTTTTTTTCCCCCCCAAATGTGTGGTTTAATTGATACATGTAGAAGTGACATGTGTATTTGTATTATTAATATTAAGTTGTGTCCATTATTTGCAGTGTAAAAGTGTGTGAAAAGTGCAGCATATATGTGTGTGTTTAGTAATGTTCCATTTAAGCTGCAATGGTTCCAATTGAAGCAGTGAGAAGCGTGTAATTAATGAGTAATGAGTAAAGGAGTGGATTGTATTGTGTTCAGCTGACATTGATTGTAGTGATTAGGCGTTCCGATTGCCTAGCGCATGAACGAGTGGTGTCCGCAAAGCAATACTTGCTTATGGACACCGCATATTTCTAGCCTTTTTGTTCGCGTGCATTCGGTGTGCTATCCAAATGCACTCCTACCAAAATAAGTGCACTCCCCCGTGTCCGCCCATGTTTCCGCCCAGTTTTGCCCACTTTGAAAGTACGCCCCTGTGTAGTTTCGAATGACGCCCATAATACGCCCATATTTCCAGAGTGTTTGCGGTGCACATTTCTGTATGGGATTATTGAGAACAAGTACGTAGACCATGCGTGGCACATGCGCATAGCGTTCCCCACGCATGCGCAGACGGCTAAAAAATGCCATCCGAAAGTATTCGGAAATATACGCACCAACCAGAATAAGGGCCAATGTAACAACACTGTAACAACACTGTATATATCCTCTCTCCATTTTTCTTCATATCCTTTGCCTAAGCGTGTAAGTCACTGTAGTATGAAGCCAGCTGTATAAAGTCTTTACACCTTATTGCTTATTACAGTCACTATTTCTCCATCAAATAATATTAGTCAGGAAAAACGACTTCTTCTCTCCTGATGAGGAAACAAATAAATATCTGCCTGTTGTACAGTTATCACCTGAGGTAACTGCAGTCTCTGTGTTAACCCTGCATTAGGTTGTTAGCTTCCTTTAATTTTCCTGGGATAGTACATCTTTCAATATATACATTTGGGTGAGAGAAGAGAGTATTACAGGCAAATGTCTCTTTTCTGTCTGCAGCTGTATATAACCATAGCTTACTGTAGCCTTTCTGAGGTAAAAAGTATACAGCTGTGTAGGTAATTGTAAGAACACCTCTTTCCTCGGCTGGTACAGGTATGTATTTTGGGGCTGGTCTCACCACACCTCTCCTTTTATCATTTACAGTCCAACAGATGACAGCAATAACTTGAGAGGGAATCCCAGCAGGTGACAGCAATAACTTGAGAGGGATTCCCAGCAACTGATGAGCTGTCTCCGCATACCCCCAGTAAGAATAAGCATCCTCCATACTCCCTCTGAGCGAGATGTATCAAATGGAAAATGCGGTAAAACCCTGGTTTTACCGCATTTTCCTATGTATCAAAAATGATACCGCAGTGAAGGGTATCGCCACCTTTAGGTGGCGATACCCTATAGAAGCCTATGGGCTTCTTTTCGCCGCCCGCCGACGCAAACCCGTCGCCTCGCCGACCCCCCCTCTGGCTAACCTTCCTGAAGAGTCCTCCTGGACCCTGGAAGGTAAGCCCTGCCTCCCCCTAGTGAAGCAACCGGACATCCTTCCGGCTGCAGGGGGGAGGAGGAAGCGCCGGGGACAGCATGCATAGCTGTCCCCGGTGTGAGGGGAGAGTGTGGCGGCAGGGAGGTGACGGAGACCCCCCGCACACCAGTGTACAGGTATCGCAGGGGGCCTCCGTCACAGCACCGCGATGCCAGCCGCATATGTTAGTACATATGCGGCAGCATCGCGGCGGGGGGGCGGCGAAGGGCGGCGATGTATTTTAATACATCCCGCCCTCTGTCTGCTACACTCTTTCTGCCTGGACCTCTCCACACCAACTGCCCTGTCCAACTGCTCACCCTCCTTCTGACATAGGTCATGTGACATGCTACAGACTTTCTGTGCAGCTGCCGAGGCTGCTGGGAATGATTCACCACTCATACAGATGGTAGATGCTCAATTAGTTCAGTAATACCACTCAGGTGCATGCAAGGGAGGGGTTAATACTGAGTAAGTAATCCAAGACATTTTTTCCCCCAGCTCACTGAATGGTATTAGTAACCATTCTTGAACACTACACTACATGATAATAGAATTCAGAAACATTGGTTACATATAACTGCGCATGTGTATGATATGCCCCCAAGCCACGTCAAGGCTTCTCTGTATATTGGGGGTCCCTAGCGCTATATCTAGGTGCAGGGTGCGGCACCCCAAAAACTATCATAAGCTAGAAAGCCCAGTGCGGCACGCCAGTGAAATACTATAGTCTTAGTAAATATTAGTGATAAGAAGCCGAAGCTATATATAAAGAGAGAGATAAAATAAAAAATAAAATGTAATTAAAATAATGTAAGTGAGTGAAAGAAAAATGTGCTAAGTGTTATTAGAATGTAAGAGCATGCAGCACTAAAGCCACCCAGCTCAACCAGTCCAGGGGCACCACACCCCACACCACCATTACCCTAACTTGGGTCTACGATTAACCAGCAAGAAGCCACATGATAATGGCTCCTTACTTGGTACAGATGGGGCCGGTTTTATCTTTGCTGGCGAACCGCCAGCAGCATGCTGCTGGCGATCCGCAAGCAACACGGCGCTCCATCTGACTGAGACGCGCGTGCGTCCCCCACGCACGTGCGTGTCAGTATCCGGGCGGCGGGGCGGCGAGGCGGACGCAATACTGTCCGCCTCCTGCTCTATAGTGCTGGGGGGGACCCGAGGAGGCACCGGGCGACCGAGGGCAGCACTGTCGGAGGGGCAGCACCGTCAGAAGGGGACGCGCGCGCACCTCGTGCGCGTGCGTCCCCTTCCGGCATACAGATGGCGGCGGGGCAGGGGATGGCGATGGCGACGCCAATGCCATCACCTGCAAAGATGAATCCTGCTACATCTGTATATCCAAACGAAGAGCTACCTACCTTGGAGCAACCCCAGACTACTCCATGTGGCATTTCAGAACCTGCATCTCCTCCTAATGCAAGCTCCTTTCTGCCTCTAACAACAGACATACAGATAGTGGTAGATGCTCAATTAGTTCAGTAATACCTCAGGTGCATGCAAGGGAGGGGTTAATACTGAGTGAGTAAACCAAAACATTTTTTCCCCAGCTTATGGCCATGCTAAATCTGATGCAGATCATTCTGGGATGTGTAGTTCAACAACAGCTGGAGTCAGTGGCGTAGCTATTGTAAGGCAGCCCCCGCTGCCGCTTGGGAGAGCGGGCAGCAGCGGGGGTGCCGGCACCCAGGGCCGGATTTAGGGGTCAGGCCGCCCCTAGGCACCAAGTTTTTGGCCACCCCCTGGAGCCGGAGGGAGGACTCCTTTGGGATTTTTAAAATAGGTCACAGTGGAGGGAGGGAGATCAAGAAGGCTGCTCGACGGATAAGTTACCTTATACTCTTGTTCAGGCACCGGCAGCCAGGACACCGTGCTCCTCCTCCTCCGCAGCAGCAGTCACGGGCGGGCAGGGAGAGGGCTGAGTCTCGACACCCGGGTGGCAGCAGCAGAAGCAGCGGCAATAGCGGTGAGAGTTGGAGCCGGATCCCGCACCCGTCCCTGACAGGCTGAGGGAGGGAGCTGCAGTCCATAGTGCGCACAGGTGGACACTTGGGGAGCAGATGACAGCGGGAGTGTGCGTGCATGCAGGAAAAGGGTTGCGGCTAGCACACACTCTCGCTGTCATCCGCTCCCCGAGTGTCCACTGTTGTGCGCACTATGGACTGCAGCTCCCTCCCTCAGCCTGTCAGGGTGCGTGTACAGCAGCCATTGTGCCGTGCATGGTGCCGCCAGCGAGCTCTGACTTGTCCAGCTTCTGCTCCCTGGACATATCAGTCAGGCTGCAGCCAGCTCCTCTCCTGTCTACAGCAGCCCGGGAACCGGGGCAGCTCTTGGTCCAGGAGCAAGCAGCACCTCAGCCCGCTGACACTGAGATGCTGTACCCCGGCAGGATGTTGCTGCTGTGGGATGAGCTGTGCGGTGCTCCTGCAGCTGCACAGCTCGTCCCCCCTGTAAAAATGGCCATGCTGGCTGCCGCCCTAAACATGTGCCGCCCCTAGGCCCGTGCCTTACGAGCCTAGTGGCAAATCCGGCCCTGCCGGCACCCACATACCCCGTGGGCTCTGCAGGGTGCGCGCTGCCAGGCAAAAAAACTACAGTGCAGGGACTCGGAGGTGCTGTCCCAAGCTATCAGTCAGCGGCGCCGGCAGAAGGAACTCCACGACCCCTCCACTCCAACTCTCACATTCGCTCTGTGAGGTGACGGTCTGTAGCCTGTGAGTACCTGTTGTGTCCCCCTCCTCTGCCCGGGACCTTCCTCCCCTTCCTCCTAGAAGAAGTCAGTCACAGGTGACTCCATACCCTCGAGCCGGATTCAGGGCCCCCCTGCTGCCGCTCGTCTCCCCCCTCACGCAGCGCCGGCTCAGCTGTCACTAGCACAGCAGGGAGTGGGATGTGCAATGCTGCAGATCGGATCCATAAGAGAGATCTGATCTGCAGCACTGCTCTGCGCTCCCGGCTCCCTGCTGTGCTAGTGACAGGGGTAGCCGAGCGGCAGCAGAGTATGGAGCCACATATAGTTTAATGTGCATTATGAAGGGGGAGGGGGGCGCCAGAAAGTTTTTCCGCAGGGGGGAGCGAAATCTATAGTTACGCCACTGGCTGGAGTGTCAAGGTTAGACATCAAGGTTCTAGAATATAATATATAGAATCTTATTGGTTGCTATGGACAACATACCATCTTCAATATAACTATAATCTTAGTAAATTTACCCTTAAATTTAAGCTGCATCCCTGGCAAGAAGTATCCATAATTAAATTCCTATAGCTTTACTCTTAGGGGGTTATTCTGGTTCACTCGCAAAGGCAAATTCACTCTTAGGTGGACAAAACCATGTGCACTGCAGGTGGGGCAGATGTAACGTACAGAGAGAGTTATATTTGTGATATCTAAATTGCAGTGTAAAGATAAAGCAGCCAGTATTTACCCTACACAGAAACAAAATAACTCACACAAATCTCACACTCTCTGCACCGTCCCACCTGCAGTGCACATGGTTTTGTCCATCTGAGAGTAAATTTGCCTTTGCGAGTGGGGTGTGGTATAGGGCTCCGACAGTCGGGATCCCGACAGTCATTAGCCCGATGTCGGGATCCCAACTGCCCGTACTCAGACAGCATGGCGAGCGCAAAAAAGTGCCTTGCGGGCTCGCTGCGCTCGCCACGCTGCGGGCACGGTGGCTCGCTACGACTATTCTATTCTCCCTCTATGGGGGTAGTGGACCCCCATGAGGGAAAATAGTGGGTGGCCGTCGGGCACCCGGCTGTCGGCGTTTTGACAGTCGGGATCCCGACTGTCGGAAACGCGTCTGGCACCCTTGCGAGAGTGTGATATATATATATAGAAAAACACCCCTCCAGCCCAGGGGAATGGACTGCCCCATCCACTTAGACTTTGGGCATTTGTCCATGTTAAATAAAGTTGTGGCAGAGGAAAGTAGAGGGAGGTGAAGTGCGCAGGGGAAGGGCACAAAGTCTGACATCAGGGGGAGAAGAGAGGAGCCCCACATGAAGAAGGAAGCATGGAACGTGTATCTGAAGTGAGTAGGAGCAGGGACGATTGGCCGCAGATGGGGATGCCAGCGCTTCACTCAGAGCCAGGCACCACAAAAACAGAGGAGAGGCGACCAGTGGCAGCAAATAAAGTTGTGGCAGAGGAAAGGAGAGGGAGGTGACGTGTGCAGGGGAAGGGCGCAAAGTCTGACATCAGGGGGAGAACAGAGGAGCCCCACATGAAGGAGGAAGCAGGGAGCGGGTATCTGAAGCGAGTGGGAGCAGGGACGATTGGCCGCAGATGGGGATGCTGGCGCTTCACTCAGAGCCAGGCACCACAAGAACAGAGGAGAGGCGACCAGTGGCAGCAAGGACTGGAGGGCGTGCCGTGCAGAGCGACGGCGAGACGCCTGGACACAGAGCCACGGTGGTGATGAGAGGAGAGCCGAGTGGCTCTAAGAGAGCAGTGCCATGGCGGTCACGCTGTGACAGAGGATGGGCAGGGGGCTGGAGGCACCGCACAGAGAGAGGCACAGAGAGAGAAGGGGTGGACCGGCACCCAGTGGCTTCAGCAGCATATGGCCACCTCAGAAGAGAGAAGGCTGCAGTGATCCGAGGCAGCAAATGCACCCTGCCAGTGAGTCCCCAACAACCCCCCCGCCCCGTATCTGTAGTACCCCAGAGGCTCCCATTACATTCTACCTGGGGAGGGAGGCAGTCGATAGCCCCACGTGAATTCTGTAAAGACCGGCCCCTGTCAGCCATCTTGATTAAGAAACTGTGCAGCCAGGTCACTAAGACCCCCTAGATGGAGAGAGAGAGAGAGGGTTAGAAGGAAGGACTGGGACTAAATACCCCTCTGTTACCACCTGCCTGGAGAGCAATAAAGATGAGAGAGGAGCTTGGCTCCCGGACTAACTTTACCAGCTGGGCCTTCATGTTATTACCCTGTGGATTACAAATACCTGTTAGGACCTCCACTTGTAGGATACAACTTACCTAAACCAAGACAATATAGGTAGTTATAGATCCCATCGGAACAGTTGAACTTTGCTTCGCAAGGCTCTGTTTGGACATTTATAAATGGACCAATTGGATTACTGACACAAAGTGATATCAGTCAGGTACTACAAGTGCACTATAAAAACATTCATTATTGCGCAATAATAACTACTGGGTTATTTCTGCAATATATATATATATATATATATATATATATATATATTTGTCTGTCTACTGTGGTCTAGGCGGAAGCAGTAGTCACTTGTTTATTGTTATCTACGCAATAACCATTATATGTGTTGTTTTGATTTATGCGAATATGATGCCCAAGGTTATATTTCATTGAGAGTACGTCCATGACAGTAGTACAGTTACCAATAGCAAGAAGTGAACTGCATTGATTATTTGCTTAGACCGGTAGTCTGGAGCAAAGGGACGTAGCGACCCCTGTGGTCATAGTTAGATAGCGTACGTGGTACATTATTCAACTGTCATTGTGTTAAGTAATGTTATTGAAAGCAACATGTTGTTCGTAGTGTGGTGCAAATAAAGTGTTAATCCTTTGTGCAATACTTGGTCTCCTGCCATTAATCTCCTGAAAGAAGAGCACGGACAAGGAAGTTATACCGGTAAGAAAGAACTGCAACATCACCTGTGGTTATCACAAGTGAACCAGAATAACCCCCTTAATCTGTATGGTAATGCCCATTCTTTTAGTTATTATTGTTTGCCCACTAAGGGCCTGATTTATGGGCTCACTGCCTAGCAAGCCTATAAACGCCGCCCAGCCAAATGCCCACAACCCCCTTTGCCGAATCCCCTTAGTACCATGCGAGAGAAGAGAGAAGTCCAGTCCAGTGATAGTGCTGTATAGGCCAGTCCACTGATAGTGCTGTATATTATAGTCCAGTCCAGTGATAGTGCTGTATAGGCCAGTCCACTGATAGTGCTGTATATTATAGTCCAGTCCAGTGATAGTGCTGTATAGGCCAGTCCACTGATAGTGCTGTATAGGCCAGTCCACTGATAGTGCTGTATATTATAGTCCAGTCCAGTGATAGTGCTGTATAGGCCAGTCCACTGATAGTGCTGTATATTATAGTCCAGTCCAGTGATAGTGCTGTATAGGCCAGTCCACTGATAGTGCTGTATAGGCCAGTCCACTGATAGTGCTGTATAGGCCAGTCCACTGATAGTGCTGTATATTATAGTCCAGTCCAGTTATAGTGCTGTATAGGCCAGTCCTGTGATAGTGCTGTATATACTGTAGACCAACCCAGTGATAGTGCTGTATAGTCCAGTTCAGTGTCACTGACGTTAAAGTCCAGTGATACTGCTACATAAGTCCAGTCCAGTGATATTGCTGCATAAGTCCAGTCCAGTGTTACTGACATTAAAGTCCAATAGTACTGCTGTTAAGTCCAGTGGTATTTCTAGTCCAGTGGTACAACTGACAACCATATAAGTCCAGTGACAGTGCAAAAAAATAAAGATTTATTTTAATCTGTCTACTTTTTTCAGGCTTTGCTGTGTGTGTGTGTGTGGTACACTCTCCTGTGCTTCCCGCATATAATCAGGGGTGCCTAGAGGGGGGGGGGGGCAGGTACAGTTTACCTGGGCCCGGCCCTGTTAGGGGGGCCTGAGTCTGGACACACAGGTTTTTTTTATTTGGTGGCATAATATGTGTGGCATTATATGTAATAGACATTACAGTGTTTGACATAATATGCAATGAGCATTACGGTGTGTGGAATAATATGTAATGGGCATATGGCATGTGGTAAAATATGTAATAGGTATTACTGTGTATGGCATAATGTGTACTGGCCACTATGGTGTGTGTCATAACGTGTAATGAGCATTATGGCATGTGGTATAATATGTAATGGGTGTGTGAAATGTGTAATAGGCATTACGGTGTAAATTTTTGTCCTTGTATCCACCTTGGAAACAGTGGCGTAACAAGGGTCCGCAGAGTGTGCAGGGAGCTCTGTCCATGGGGGCCCCACAAAGTTGTTGTACCGGGGCCCAGGATTTCTCTTGGCAGCCCTGCATATAATAAATAACCCCAAAATAAAAAGGTTATCTTAAATCTGTCTAATTTTTTCAGGCTTTGGCGTGTGTGTGTGTGTGTGTGTGTGTATGTGGTTTAGGCTGAGTACACTCTCCTGTGCCGCCCGCATATAATTTTTTTTTAAATTAATCCCAAAATAAAAGGGTTATTTTAAATCTGTCTAATTTTTTCAGGCTTTGCTGTATTTGGTTTTGGCAGAGTACACTCTCCTGTGCCGCCCGTATATAATAATTTTTAAATAACCCCAAAATAAAAAGGTTATTTCAGTCCGCAAAAAAATTTCAGGCTTTGCTGTGTGTGTGCTTTAGGGTTACACTCTCCTGTGCAGCATATTATTATAACTCTAGAAAGATAATGTAGAACAAAAATATGGAGGATAAAATAGTGAAAGAACAAGAACCATTTCCTCCTAGTGCTGAAGCTGCTCTCACTAGTCATGACATAGAACATTAAATGCCATCAATGTCGTCTGCCGAAGACCAATGCCCAATGGGAATGTAAAATCCAAAATGCCAAAGGTCAGTAAGTTGTAGAAAAAAATAAATGTACATTTTTTGAGGAGAAACGTAAGCTTGCCAATATGCCAATATGCCATTTACAACACGGAGTGGCAAGGAATGGCTAAGGCCCTGGCCTATGTTCATGACTAGTGGTTCAGCTTCATACGATGATCGATGATCCCCCCCCGCCCCGCTAAAAAATTTAAGAAAGTTAAGCTGCCATCAACAACACAGCAAACTACTGTTCCTTGTTAAGATGTGGTATCACAAATCCCCAATGAGAGTCCAAGGGTGTTGGTGGTTGCGGTGCCTGACCTTCCCATCACTGTACAGGAAGAAGTGGCTCTTTCCACCATTTGCAGCACACCCTTTGCATATGCTGGAAATATCACCCACAGTACGGTTCCTGATTTTGATATTGACGGTGTCAATGTTGTACACCAAGAAGAGGATATGGATGTAGCTGGTGCTGAGGAGGAAGTTGACATGGAGGGTGCTGCTGATGGTGATGTGGTTTGCTGAAATAAGGCACTGGGTGAGACAGTTGTTGTCCATGGGATGCAAAATGCCGTCACCATGCCTGGGCAGAAGACCAAAAAATCTACCTATTAGTTCTGGAATTATTTTTATCCAGATCTGGACAACAATTGTTTTTCAATATATTACTTAGTCAATGCTCAAATAAGCAGGGGTAAAACCGTTGGCCACCTAGGGACAGCCTCGCTTATGCATCACCTGAAGTTCATTCATAAGTCACTGTTTAGTTCAGAAACTGTGGCTAGGACCGTTAGCAGTCCAGTGACATCTAAACCCCTTGATCCTGCTGTATCAAAGTGCTTGAAAACCACACCAGCAAGTCACTCCTAGTCAATTTCCTCCTCGATCCGGATCGAATGTAGTCCTGCAGGCCAGGTAACCGGCATGACTGACTCCTCTTCTATCCGGAATTCATCCAGAGGATCCTGCAGCGCTACGCCTACTGCTGCCGCTGCTGCTGCTGTTGCTTCTGGGAGTTGTTCATAATCACAGAGGGGAAATTGAAACACCACTATGCCTTCCTCTAAGCAATTGACCATCCAACGGTCATTTGCGATGAGGACGAAGTACGACAGCGGTCATCCTATGACACAGTGGATAACTGGGGCCTTGACAGCTATGTTGGTGTTAGACGTGCATCAGGTGTCTGCCATCAGTGGAGTGGGATTTAGTTGATTAATGGAGGTATTGTGTCCCCGGTACCAAATCACATCTAGATTCCACTTCAGTAGGCAGGTGATACCCAGGATGTACAGAGATGTCCGAACAAGTGTCCTCAGTGCCCTGAAAAATGTGATTGCAACCACTGTCCACTTAACCACAGACATGTGGACAAGTGGTTTAGGGCAAACTAAGGTCTATATGACTTTGACAGCCCACTGGGTACATGCATCGCCTTCCGCAGCAGCATCTCAAAAATGCCAGCTACTTTCAAGGCACGCTATGCTGTGTATCACCGGTTTCAGTAAGAAGCAGAACCTGTTAGAGAAACTGAGGGAAATCATCTCGCAGTGGCTTACCCCCCTTAGACTCTCCTGGGGATTTGTGGTATTGGACAATGCCAGTAACAATGTGCAGGCATTACATATGGGCAATTTCCATGTGACATGTTTGGCCCACACAATAAATTTGTTGGTGCAGCATTTCCTTAAAAATAACAGGAGCATGCAGGAGATGCTTGCCGTGGCCCGCAAAATTGTGGGACACTTTTGCCATTCTGTCGCTGCCTACCGATGGCTAAAGCAACATAAAAAATTCCTGAACCTGCTCTGCCATCACCTCAAACAAGAGGTTGTTACATGCTGTAACTCCACCATCTATATGCTACAGAGGATGGATGAGCAGCAAAAGGCCATTCAATACATAACCACCTATGGCATAGGCAGATGAGCAGGATGCACCTGACTCAAGCACAGTGGAGACTGATTTCCATGTTGTGCAAGGTTCTATAGCCGTTTGAACTTGCCCCATGTGAAGTCAGTGCCGACACGATCCGGCCATTCCCCTGATCACGCTGTTGCAGAAGCAGCTGGAGAAAGTGAAGGAGGAGATAAAGCATTGCGATTCCGCAAAGCATGTATCTCTTGTGGATGAAGCCCTTCATACGCTTTGCCAGGATACGAGGGTGGTCAGTCTGTTAAAGTCAGTGGAATACATTCTGGCTACCATGCTCGATCCTTATATTAAACCATATATTGTGTCTCTGTTTCCAGCGGACATAAGTCTACAGTGGTGCAAAGACCTTCTGGTCAGGAGATTGTTACCTGAAACCGACCGTGACACGGCAACAGCTCCTAGTTAATTTTCTTCGACACCTGTGGCTGCGAAAAAATGCAGGGCAGGGCCGAATGCAGGGGAGGCAGGAGCGAATTTGGACATCTGGTCTAAACTAAAGGACCTGCCAATGATTGCTGACATGTTTACTGTCGCTGCATATGTTGCTGTCACCATTGAAAAAATGGTGGAGGATTATATTATTGACATATCATGTCAGACAGTCCATACCTGTACTGGCAGGAAAAAGTTGTAGAGCAACATAGAAATAACTTTCCTAAGGCGAAGAAAGCTACATTACTGAAAGGAATTCGTAAACTGTAAAATCTTAAAAATTGTTGCATATAATGTGTATTGTGTATTGTAATATGTAGGATTTGTATATAAAACTTTTACAGCGTTGAGCGACCTCTAAATATTGTCCGATTTATTTCAAACTTTGTGTGAATTACTTTTACATGGAAAGGAACAAAAAAGGGGATGGGAAGTTGGAAACCACAAAAAAATTTTTGAGTGGCACCCTAGTGTGCATGTCCCATTTACGCAACATAAGAGTGGGTGGGATGGCTCAAAGACATTTCCATCTTGCACCTCTTTTTTTTGGCATTATGTGCTTTTTGGAGCCTTGTTTTTCAAACTGCCATCCGATCTGCCACTGCAGTGCCACTCCTAGATAAGCCACGTGTTTGTGCCGCCCCTTTGTGTCGCTTAGTATAGTCATCCATCTACCTCGGTGCAACCTTTTGGCCTAAAAACAACAATGGCCCTTATTCTGATTGACGCGTACTTTACCGCATACTTTCGGATCGCGTCTTTACGTCGTCTGCGCATGCGTGGAGAACGCAACGCGCATGTGCCACGCCTTGACTCAGTACCAGTTCGGCCAAATCCCGTCCAAAACTGTTCCCCGCAATCAGTCGGGAAATATGGGCGTATTATGGGCGTCATGCGGAATGACACATGGGCGTAGTTTCAAAGTGGGCAAAACGGGGCGGAAACATGGGCGGACACGGGGGAGTACACTTATGTTGGGGGGCGTACATTCGGATAGCACTCCGAATGCACGCGATCAAAAAGGGCAGAAATGTGCGGTGTCCACAAGTGTACTATTGCTTTGCGGACACCACTCGTTCATGCGGTAGGCGAACGTACCGCCTAATGACTACAAGCATTAACACCTGAACCCAATAGAATCTACTCCTTTACTCATTACTCACTAATAGGACGCTTGTCAGTGCTTTAATTGAAACCATTGCTGCTTCAAGGAAACCTTAGTAATCACCCACATATGCTGTACTTGTCAGACACTTTAAAACTGCTAACAATGGACATGACTGAATATTAATACTAGCAATACACATGTGTATTCGACATGTACTCATGAAACCACACATTTTTGGTAAAGTTAACAAATTTATTTGTATACATGTCACAGTCAATGCCACTGTGATGCAATGACCAAAAAATACAAAATCCAAAAAATAAACAACATGGCAGGAATGTCCCAAAATAAATAATAATACAAAACAAATATAATTGCACACAGATGGACTCCAGCACCTCCTATGTGCCACTGCACATGCAGCCAGTGGGAAATGAGGATGCTGCTGGCCCTTCTACAGCAGGGCAACCTGCACCTGACCATTCTACAGCAGGGCAACCTACACCTGGCCCTTCTGCAGCAGGCCAACCTGCAGCTGGCTCATATGCACCATCAGCAGAATTGTTTGGAACACAACCGGGGACTTCACAAGATAGTACCATGGCCAGCACTTCAAGTACAGCTGACAGTAATGGCAGGCAAAAGAGGGCAACAGGGGAACCAAAAAGGACATATGAAGCAAGGGCTCATCTGGTTACCCTCAGCACGTGATTGGACACAAGAAGCTGACACACACAGCACAATGGAAGATTTGGGACCACATAACGGTGGAGATTAATGCAGCCACAAGTTCATTTGCGACCACGTTTGGCCTTGGTAGGCTCCTTGGCCTGTGCAGCAGCTCTTCGGCCACGGCCAGATGCTGGGGCAGGTGGAGCAGATGATGTTGAGGGGTTGGCTGGTCTACCCCTCCTGCCAGCAGGGAGTGTTGCCGGTGGTAATGCACCAGAAACGGATGACATTAGGACCCTGTTGCTGGTAACCAGCTCCACCATAAGCTCATTATGGTGGAGGAGGAGATCATTTTGGCGGGTGGCTTGCTCGGCCAGCACCTGAGCACTTGCAGCCATGGCCTGATGTGACTCAGCCATGGCCTGCATGCTCGCAGCGATGGCCTGCTGGGTGCTGACCAAGCTCGCCAGGATCTCCTCGGTCCTACGCATCCGTTCTGATGCCAAGTCTCCCTGCTGGTTGATGTCCCCAAGCATGTTGGCCAAGGCGGCCAAATCGGCTTGGGCCGATGGCTGCTGCTGCACAGGCCTACCCCTGGGGCCAGGTGGCACGGACTCCTCCACCTCCTGAGCAGAGTCGTCACCAAGCGGTGGGGTGTCTGTGGAAAAAGATAAACACAATTAGGAGACATTCTAAGATAATTACTTGCACAAGTTTATGGCATGACCAATATTTACCTTCCAGAAAAGACGCAAACACTTCAGCTGGGGCCTCGCTATCCATCGTGCTCACCCCCCTGATCTCCTCAACTGATATACAGCTCTCGGCCATCAACTCCAGGGGGGTGAGCTCTAGCCCTGATGGCATGGGCCCGGCCCCAGATGTCTGGCTGTGTTCCCACCGCTTGGTCATCTTCCTCTTCAGGTTGGTTTTGAAGTCCTGCCACCTGCAATGTAAGTTGACATATTAATACATGTCACTCCAGATGTTAGCTGTTGCAGCCATTGCTCTGTGCTACATATTACGACATGTGATTAATGTCCAAAAGATAATATTACATGCAACTATGATATCAACCGTGACAATACACATTCACAATCACCCTACTATAACTCTCACCAAAATAACATGGCAATAATGTCTGTGTATCGTAACAACCTCACGGGCCATTTGCAAAATCCATCTAAGCATCAATTCAATCATTACTTGGCTATTACTGGGCACATGTATCACAAAACAACTTGCCTCTTCTTCACATGGTCCGTCTCACGAACTTGTGGTGCTACTTCATTAATCTCTGCCGTTATCTGTTCCCAAATCTTCCATCTGCGTGTGTGTGTCAGCTTCTCCGATGGACACTCAATCCAATCACGTGCTCGGGGAACCAGGATGGCAAGCTCCTGTGCTTCATATGCCTTATTTTTTTTTGGTAGTTCCTCTGTTGCCCTGGCTCTCCCCTTGCCACGTCCTTGGCCACGCCCCCTGTCACGTGTCGCTGCACTTGAAGTGCTGGCCATGGTACTACCTTGTGAAGTCCCCGGTTGTGTTCCAAACAATTCTGCTGATGGTGCATATGAGCCAGCTGCAGGTTGGCCTGCTGCAGAAGGGCCAGGTGTAGGTTGCCCTGCTGTAGAATGGTCAGGTGCAGGTTGCCCTGCTGTAGAAGGGCCAGCAGCCTCCTCATTACCCACTGCCTGCATGTGCAGTGGCACATAGGTGGTGCTGGAGTCCAGATGTTCAAAAAGGTGCTGCAGCTCTGGGTCCACCTCTGGTTGTGATCCAGACATGTTAGCAACAACATTGTCACCTTCTAATACACCTTTATATACTGTTTGTGTTTCCTGTTTGGCGGACATCAGCGGCAGCTGCGTTCCGTGCGTGAGCGTACGTCGCTGTTTTTTCGCGCCGCATACGGTGGCGGAAATTCCATTGTGTAAAACCTGGCGAAAGTTCTACATGAAATACTGGTCACCAATGCTAACATTGCATAGAATCTTCTGATACACCTGTGACTATTGCACAATACACATGCTATTTGCTAGCATGACATGACATTTGATTCATGACTACTGTGGTATTGTGGCGTTTGATTGCAAGCTAAAAGTAGCCCAATCCCTTAGATAATCCAGGCCACAAGTCATGCAATACTCATCTCTACTGTTATAGACCACACATGTGAGAGGCCTATAAATAGTGACTTGCTGCTAGAATCATTTGTCTCCAGATCTGGACTTGTCAGGGTCTAAGGTAAGGTCTTCCATGCTCCTTGTAGATATGATATCCATTAACAATGTAAGTGTATGAATGTATGCACCATTGCCTCACTGACTACAGATTGTTGGGCCAGCAAAGTGCGTGTATCATTATTGCAACATGTCACATGTTCACTATTTCACTCACAGGTCTTAAACCTGTGTGGGTTCATCTATTGCAGGACAACATGTCCCAGCAATAGATGAAATGTCTCATAGTACATGATGTCGGCAAAAAATGCTGACACCTTTATCTGTGTGTTTAGGACGGTGTGTATTGAGTTCATATTATTGTTACATCATTATAGAGTCAAATGGATCTGCGGGATTTCACGGGGCGGCCATCTATTGTACGTATTGAAGCCTACAGATCTATTTGTAGTGGGATATGGCCATTATGTGCATAGGTGCATCAGTATTTATGTTCATTTCTTTATAGGTTGCTGAAGCAATGATGCGCTACATGGAGAGGAGGCTAAGGGCACTTGCGGCTCTCCCCACTAGTCGCCCAAGGAGGCCAGGACGTGCTAGAATCTATCGCACACGGGTGACTCTGTTTGCTATGCCCGATGATGAGGTACTTACTAGGTACCGGTTACCGCCACATGTAATTCTGGATCTGCTCACGTTAATTGAGAGCGATCTGGAACCTCTACACGGGATCACGACAGCAATTCCGCCTCACACACAGCTGCTGGCGGTGTTGCATTTCTGCGCCTCAGGATCATTCCAACAAGTAGTGGCAGTACTTGCTGGAATATCTCAGCCGGCCTTCTGCCGAATCCTGAGGCGTGTGACGTCGGCCATGTTCAGGCGCAAGGGGCACTTCATGGCCATGACATTTGCCACCGAGACCCTGCGCAGAAGCCAGCAGGCCTTCCATCAAATTGCTGGCTTCCCTAATGTGATAGGGGCTGTGGATGGCACCCATGTACCATTTGTGCCTCCATCTCGAAGTGAGAAGATATATAGGAACCGCAAATTGTTCCACTCACTGAACGGGATGGTGGTATGTGGCCCATCCATGGAAATTCTCGCCTTCAACTCGAAGTTTCCCGGAAGTGCCCATGACTCTCATGTCATCCGACAAACCGGGATATGGCAAAGACTACAAGAGCTGGAAGGCCGTGATGCGTGGGTTCTGGGTGACTCCGGTTACCCATGTACGCCCTGGCTACTTACGCCGTACAGCTCCCCACCACCGGGCCCACAGGAGGCATTCAATCGGGCGCATGTTGCCACCAGGCAAGTGGTGGAGCGCTCAATTGGCCTTTTAAAAGGTCGATTTAGAGTGCTCCACCGCACTGGTGGTGACTTACAATATGCGCCTCAAATGGTGTCGAGGATCGTGGGCCTGTGTATATTTTTCCACAACATTGCTGTGCGGCGTGAGATACCCTTTGATGAGTGGGAGGTACCATCTGAGCCGCAAGATCCGCTCATGCGCCCATCCCGCGCCCCTGAATGCCGGAGGGGATACCAGCTGCGGGACTCTGTGGCGCAAAGATACTTCAGGTACATGTTATCGAGTTGACAGAACACACCAATTTTAGTAAAAATCACCCCTTCAAATAAGTACAGTGTGTTAGTTGTCAGTGTTACAAAACGAAAATTAGCCAGCCTGCCCTCCTAATGGCAAAGAAATAGGAGATATTTATCATATGTGCTTAGTTTTGGGGGAAGTTCAATATAGGTGCTCATTATGATACCTTGTACAAGGGATCTTATGTGTTTGTTATATCTTCATTATTGTAGTTGATACTATCCCTGATGACTGGTGAGTACATTGATTTATTCTCTAATGTGTTGGGGATTTTTTCCTGTGTTGATGTATGATTTGTTTGCAGATATATATATATATATATATATATATATATATATATATATATATATATATCTATATATATGATATTTGAATTTATTAACATGTTTCAACATTTCAAGGAGCAGGCAGCCAGGCAGCCAGGCACCCAGGCAGGCAGGCAGGCAGGCAGGCAGGCAGGGCTGGTGTATAATGCTGGTCTCAGGATACCTGCAAGTATGTGTATGTGTCTTTTAAACATAAATGTACGCATACACATAGATGCATAGAGTAAGTAATGCTAACTACAGCTATGCGTTGCTAAGCTATAGCACGCGTTGCTTGGCGGAGCGAGGCGTCATTGGATTTGCTAAGTTCATACACACTGTGTTTTATATATATCAGATTTGTTCATTGCCATACATCAGCACTACTGTTTTGAAGGCATGCGAATTTGTCACCATTTGTGTTGGCGCAGAGACGCTGTTCATGTAAAGATGAACAATAAAGTTATTAACACAAATAACTGTGATAAACCAATGCCACCACCTGATTGGTTGATAGATGCCATTGTTAACATGGCGGAGACACGAAGGGCAGACCCCTTTTCACCTGCGGAGCTGAGGGTTCTGGTCTCCGTCATGGAGACAAGGCTGGGCCGTGCGGGGCCCTTTATCAGTAACCGCCATAAGCGGAGGGCCTATGCTGCGGCAGGGCTCCGTATTTACGCCCGCACTCGGGTGCGGAGGTCCATCGGGCAGCTCGAGAGGCGGTGGTCGGACCTCCGCAGGCGCCAGCCCCAGCTGCTACAGCAAATCAGGGGCGAAATTGCTGATTGTGAGTATTTTAGCTATGAAATTTCGCACTTACAACATAGCATATATAAACAATAAAATGTGTCTCATGATAAGTGGGTGTCCATGGGTTTAAAAGTCCATAGACTGTTATGTGTGCTTCTTCCTGGTTAACATGCAGTCATGTGGCTTTTATATGTAATGACATAGCATTGAGGATTCTGATGCATACAATGTGCCAGATCTAATATGTGTTACACATTGATAAATGCCAGGGTTGTAATGTTTGAACAAATTACTAACAATCACATAATAATTTAAATGTCACATTTTGGAGTCCATTAACAGTAAGGAGCTACTTTCCTGCATCGTTTGCCATCATTATCACCCTTCCATGTATGTCTTGTTATGGATTACTACATGTGCCCCAATGACCCGACATTGACCATGATTTTTTTTTCTACCACACAGCACGAGCCCGAGCCCGACAGGCACGTGAAGAGGCCGAGGCAGCCCTGGCCCAGGAGGAGGCCCAAGACCCTGAGGAGGAGGTGGCGGCAAGGGTGGAGGAGGAGGAAGTGGAGGAGGAGGAAATGTTGGAGGAGCAAGTGGAGGAGATGGTGGAGGAGATGGTGGAGGAGGTGGTGGAGGAGGAGGAGGTGCCTGAGGAGGTGGTGGTGGAGGAGGTGGAAGAGGAGTTGGTGGCAGAGGAGGAGGTGTTGGTGGCGGAGGAGGAGGTGGAGGAGGAGGTGGTGGTGGTGGTGGAGGAGGAGGTGGAGGAGGAGGTGGTGGTGGTGGAGGAGGTGGTTGTGGCGGAGGAGGTGGACGAGGTCATGGTGGCGGAGGAGCTGGCGGAGGAGGGGGCTGAGGAGGCCACGGTTGCCCCAGAGGATTCCGAAGCCGAGGGGGAGGAGGCGTGCCAGGCCCCGGAGTCCCATCAGATTGGTATGTTTACATAATGCATCATTCATGAAGTAGTTGTACTGGTATTTGTTATGTAGCACTGGTGATTAAAAATTTTGTCCCAATACTATTCATATAGACCCCAAAGTGGGTAGCTACAGATACAGGTACGGGTTAGATGGGGTGTCCAAGGCATCCCTTTCATCCAGGACACCTCTCAATTACACAGGTTTGTGGGATGGGTTGGAGCTCCATTTTGACTGCCACATAACCGTTGTAGTTAAACAGGATCCTGGAGTAAAGGGATGAGTGGATCATTTGTGGATTAAATTCACCTGCTGCACGCGTAGATTATGACCCATCAAATAGTGGAATCTATATTGTTGGTGAATGTTATTTATAAACTCTAGGATGTATGCTATAAATGGAGTATGGCCCGGCCTACCTTGGAATGGAGTCACAAGTTGCCAGTGTCCCAGGAGCCTCCTCTACCTAAACACCCCCTGTAGTTCAGATTGTTTTTTTGCCGTCACAGAATTGTAGGTTGGTTTAGACAGAATTATGATTTTGAGGATGTGTACTGTGCATTCCTGACATTTGCATAACTCCCATGCCACGAACCATCACTGAACTTAGACTGAGCAGATTGTGACAAGTTCTTATTGACGGAGGCCATGACATGCTTGTCATTGGTTAGTCATGGGTGGGTTGTGACTGAGAAGAAACACTATGACTGTTATGTCTTCTGCAGAGTAAAGGGTAGAGGGAAAAAAAGACAGTATGTAGTAAATAAGTTTGCATGTATGTATATATGTATGTGTCATATCTATTTATCTATGTGTGTCTCTATCTCTCTACATAGATAGATATATATATATATATATATATATATATATATATATATATACACACACATGTCACCTAGCATTTGTGCAATTTATGTCGCAGTATGTGAAATGTATGCATGAATAACATGACTAATTTTTGCCCCTTTGACATGCCCACAGATGACACCACACCGGCAGATGAGGGTGTTCTTGGGGCCCTCCTGCGGGCGGAGCACCATTTGAGGCTATTACTAGCCGATCTGCAGGACCTCAGAGATCTCCTGATCTAATTTATTATTTTATATTTTTTTATTTAAATGTTAATTTTGTATTATAATAAATGGTTTATGCAAGTTCACAGTTGTTGGTTTTATTTGCACATTAAACAGTATATGTGTAGATTGTTTATAATCTTTTACACAGGGTCTAATACAAACCATTGCACTTAAATTGCTGTAAGGGTTAATGTGTGCAATGCATGTGTTAGGCATGCTTGTAAGGATATATTGGCATCTAATTGATTCCAATTCAAAATAAGCAGTTTTTTATGAGGATAGGTCATTGAATAAGTGGGTCATGTGATGTATTGCAGAAGATACATAATAGTGGGTTGTTTGGCGTAAATACTCCGCTTACGGGCGGTAGCACCGCTTGGCTCCCGTTCGGATGCAGTATTTCCGAGCATACTCTGTAATACTCTGTAATACCGTGCAGAATCGGAGTGTTTCTCCCGCACACGCATGGTTTGTATGTCGTCCGTAAACACGCCCTGTTCTTAAAGAGTGAGTCCGTCCGAATGCGGAGGACACCTGGGCGTTTCTACGGACGATGGCCGCACGCGGCAAAACACCGTGGCGTGCGGACCGCTCCGTAAGAATGCGGGAATATCCGCACCGATCAGAATAAGGGCCATTGTGAGGTGTGAGTTATTCAGGATAGACTGGACATTAGTTGAAATGAATGTTATTGAGGTTAATAATAGCGTAGGAGAAAAAAATGATCTGCAATTTTTATTATTTAAAAAAATATATAGATCTAAAACACGAAACACAATGAAACACAAAACACTGAAGGATGATATACTGGCGGAGATACAGATCCAAAACACATTATATGAAACACTAAAAGTGTCCGGTGCACATCCCTAATGAATCATTATATGCACAGTAGTAATTTGTCATGTAATGTACGTGTTTCAATCTTCAAGAGGTTGTCTTGGCAGTCTCTATAGTGTTCAGTGTATACTATACGTAACTGTATAAATATAAAAGGCATTTCAAGTAAGAAAGAGAAAGAAGAAAATAGCAGACATTTTTCACACTTCCCGACATACCTGTGCTATACTCTGTGTACATTGTGGTCACCCTCTCAGGGTAAATAAAGTCTGCAGCAAGGAATGGCTTTATGTTGTCCTGTCACTGTGTTGGTACTTGGATGTGATTGATATAGCTCAGAGTTCCAAGAAACCATATAAAGGAGTGAAACATATCTCCGTCACAACCCTATTTTTCAGTGCTATTCATTAAAGGTAATAATCTTGCCCTTTTTTTGTCCATCTACTATTGTACCTCACAGTGGTATAAGTTCATCCCTGTAGGAGGGAAAATAAAAGCTAGTGCCCCCCCCCCCCCCATAGATAGAGGGAGAATGAGATAGGGGTAGCGATGGAGAGAAAGAGAAGAATGAGAGATAGGGAATCATGGAGAAAGAGAGAAACAAGAATGTCAGAGAGAGAGAAAGAGAATGTCAGGTAGAGAGGGTGGAGTAAGGGCAAATGAGGAAATGAGAGGGTAGAGAGAAAGAGAGAGAGTGTCAGGGTTAGAAAGAGTGGGTGAGAGAAGAGTGGGTGAGTTTGAGAGAGAAACAGAAGAGAGGGTAGAGAGATACAGTGTCATGGATAGAGAGAGACGGGTGGGTGAAAGAGAGGAGTGGTTAATGAAGAGGGATGAGAGAGCAGAGGCAAACGCAGGATTTTCAGAAGGGGGTTTCCAGAGAGGGGCGGAGGAAAGCACAGAGATGGGCACTTAGGTGACCCAGTATATGCCGGGACAGTTAAAGTATTACAGATAGACCAAATGTATATAAGTAATAATAATAATAATAATAATAATAATATACACACACATATATATATATATATATGTATATATATATATATATATACACATACATAACAGCAGTGTAGACCCTTGGGCATAGCAATGTATTGGGGCCCCTCCCTATCTTCCAGCGGTAGGGGTGTGGGGTGCTACTGTATGAGCGGAAGCTTTGATTTCCAGCGGGTGGTAGGGTGTATTATATCAACCGCTCAGCATGTAGGGCCTGGATCAGTAGTTGTGAGGTGGGAGAAGGGGGCATTGGGCTGAATGAAGGGGTCCTGATACTTAACTTCCAGGGTGGTAGAGGATGTGTTATACGCAGAGGAGGTGTGTATAGTGGAGTGGGCTTATTATTCATAATTTTCTGGTGGGAGGACAGCTTGCTTGACTGCAGATATCTCCAATTCCCGGAACTAGATTTCTTAGCTATTAATGGAATTAAAAACTAGAGAACCAACCAAATGGTATTGAGGACTAGGGGATCAGAGTTCAGGAGGCAGAGCAATCTGCCAACGAGAATATAAAACTACATACCAGGTGTGTGTAGCTAGAGTAGTAACCATCTGCTGGAAGGCTGATATCTCTGGTTCTGGACAGAGTAGAGACAAGCTTCTAGTATCCGTCAAAGGGGGAGAGTCCCAGCTTTTGGAATATATCCTCAGAAAAACTCTAAGTCAGACAGAACCTGAAATATCTGACTGAGAAGAGCAATTAACAGGCTTGGATGGGGACCACTTCTTTGAAGTCAGATATCTCCGGTTCCCCAGGGCCGATTTTAAAAATTCTTGTACCCATGGAAAGAGGGGACCCTCGGCTTTCAGTCAAGGTCCCTTAGATTCCTGGGGGTGTTTCTGGGTACTCAGGCGCCGGGGGCTGCGGTGCTATAGTTAAACCACCCCCCCATCCCCCACAGCCTTACCTATTGCGCTGGTCCCGGCGGCTCCGTTCTTCTGCTGAGGACAACCACAAAATGGCTGCCCCCATACAGCAGACAGTTTCAGAGAACTGTGTGCTATATGGGGGCGGCCATTTTGTGGTGGTTCTCAGCAGAAGAACGGAGCCGCTGGGACCAGCGAGATAGGTAAGTCTGCGGGGGATTGGGGGGGGGGGGTTAACTATAGCACCGCAGCCCCCGGCACCCCCACATGCACAGCGCGCCCCCCCCCCCGCGGTGGCGGGGGCTGCGGTGCTATAGTTACGCTGCTTCACCCTACCTCTTTACCTCACTAGTGCTCCTGCCCGGTTCTTCCCTTCCTCTACTTCATCTTCAGTCTCCTCGACAATTTCAACACCTACTTCAGAACTGATGCTGATTTTAGTTCTACCAGCTATACCCCTATTTATGCTGTATTTTATCAACACACCCTGTACGTTTCCTTGTAATTTTTTTTTTGGTTTGCTATATATGGCGCTGCGGACACTTTTTGGCGCCTTATAAATAAACGTTCTACTACTACTACTACTGGGGAAGGGATGGGCGATAATTCATTAATGCCCAGACTGCACCGTAAAGCTTATATCAGTAGCACAGGGATCGATGAGGGGGGGTCGGTGCGGGGCGGCGGTGGGTCATGGCAGAAGCCAATAGGCTTCTATGGGGCATCACCAGATTTTTCTGGTGATGCCCCCCCCCCCTCCCCCATCGTGGTAACCCGGCGGGGGATGCTTAGAGCATCCCAAAATGTGGTAAAAACCAAGAAAACAGGGTTTTTACCACATTTTTAGTTTAGAGAATCTCCCCCCCTAATCCTATTAAAGAGCTAAATGAGGAGGGCTCCATCTGCTACTGTGGCCTTTGTGTATTAGGGGCACTATTACTGTGCGCATAGTGTATCAGGGGAAATACTGTTTTTAAAGAGGTACTACTGTGTATCATAAGATGAATTAGGTGCACTACATGTGGTGTAATGAGAATAAGCTTTTGCTATTGTTTGGAGTCATTCAAATTGGCAGTACTGTCGCATGGCCTCACCAGGGCCGCCGAGAGAGGGGGGGAGCGGGTACAAATTACCCGGGCCCAGGCTTGCTGGGGGGGCCCCGCAGGGGCCCTGGTCCGACCCCTCCCCCTCCGTCCCTCCCGGGTAGCAACAGCAGCACACACTTCTACAGCATGTGCTGTGCATGTGTGCTGCTGCTGAGATTACAGTTTTTAGAGTTTTCTTTCACCCTCCCTAAAACATTTTGGGGGCGTGGCCTAAGTGTGGGAGGTGCCCAACCTCCCACACTTAGGCCACGCCCCAAATGTTGTACCGGGGCCCGGAATTCCTCTCGGCTGCCCTGGGCCTCACCCCTTCCTTGTGAGATCATCATAACCCTTTTTTGCAATGCACACCTAAGGCATGCTATGTCCTTTTTAAAGTATGCTCAGTAGGGCACAAATTTATAGTTTTCAGGGGGTGACGAAAACTCTAACACCATCCTAGTTCCATATAATGGTAGGAGGGGGTAAATGGCATAGGAAATGAGCTCCACCACCTCTCCAGGACAATGTTAACCCCTGAGTAGATGGGCCCCAGTATTTTTGAAGAAGTGTTAGCTAATGTAAGGAGACATTTCCTCTATCTTTTCTCTAAAACCATCACTAGCCAATTGTACAGCGTCCTCTCATTGAATTCAATAATTGCTATTGTCCTTCTCCGAGAATATCAGACATTTATCTATTATTAATCTATTGATGTTGATTTCTATTGTTCATCCTGAAAACAGCCTACAGTATATGGATTTATCATGCATCAATTCTGCAATTTATAAATGTTTAGGCAGTTTACATTTATTCCAAACGTACACCTTTTATTGCATATCATTATTTACAATGATCTTCTAATGCTGTTTACCCCTTAAAAAATATGCATTATATTGTTTGTTCCCTTTCCTCAGATTGGCCCTTATTCTGATCCTCTCAGAGGCAAATTCCTTCTCAAATGGACAAAACCATCATGTGCACTGCAGGTGGGGCAGATGTAACATGTGCAGAGAGATTTAGATTTGGGTGAGTTATTTTGTTTCTGTGCAGGGTAAATACTGGCTGCTTTATTTTTACACTGCAATATAGATTTCAATTTGAAGTAAACCCCCCCCCCCCCCCCAAATCTAATTCTCTCTGCACAAGTTACAGTACATCTGCCCCACCTATGCCTTATATCAATGGGGGTTATTTAGACCTATAAAAATAAAATAAAACAATCGGGGGTACTTATGTATTATCTGGGCTTCCATGTTAAATGCACCCCATTTTTTCATACCCCTACTATCCAACTACGCATGGAGTTGATTTTATATAGTGTGGCGAGCGCAGCGAGCCACCGTGCCCGAAGCGTGGTGAGCGCAGCGAGCCCCGCGAGGGGACGTGGTCTCATAAGAAAAATGGGAGCCCAGATATTACATAAGTACCCAATCGGGCGCAATAGTCACGTGGTTGCTCCACTAACCAATATATATTTTATACCAACATTTGTTAGTTAATATGTATTGGCTGCTCCCAAAGGCAATTCTGGAAATTGCCAATGAAAATACTGGATGATTAAGTAGTAAAAACCAATTACTCTTGTACATGTATGTACTTAAAAATAACTGACTCAAAAGAGAGCGCCACACATCTGAAGAATTATTCAAAATTTATATAAAATTTATTAACTTTGAGAATATTTATAAAAAAAATTCAGACCTGATTGCGCGGCTGCAAATTCACAGGCCAGGTGATAATCGTTAGACTGGGTATGCGTATGAACCAAAGTCTGCATGTGCGAGCCCTTCCTGTAATATACTCCTGCTATTTGCTGGCCGTGCGCAAGTTGATTGACAGGAAGCTAGCATTTGGGGATGGTAACCGGCCTTTTCTGGGAGTGTCAGGGAGGGCATATAACCCATCTCCAGCCCCGATTAGCCTGTTTCTATCGCACTGAGCTATAGTCCTGGGCCACACACAGACTGCACACAGTGCAAAATCATTTGATGGTGAGTTTTTGCGAATGATTTTGCAGCTAATTGCAGGGCAATTATCACAGGCTTATCACAGGCTGGGATTTTGCTCTGACTGGGTGGTATACTGTATACCTGATCGCAGGGCTCTACAAAGTAGCAGGTGTGTGATCAGGTCTGAATAACCCCCAATGTGTTTGCATGTGGAAGTCCATCCTGGACACTGTTTTGAAATCCACAGTATCTATGTAAGGATTTTTCTTTGCATTACAAATAGAAATAAACAAACGTTGGTCTTTGGTCTTGTTGCATAGGTAAGATCAGAGAAAGACATTAGTTGGGGTAAATAAATACAGACACAGAAAAGTAATAATGTGAGACCTAGGGGATAATAGAAAATAAATACACTTGGAATGACAGAATAATTAAACAAGGAAATCTCCGAAAACAATGTGGGTAACCTCAGGAAGAGCATCCAGGCTACAGGACCAATGTGACGCAAAAAATAAGTATAAGCAACTAGTCTTAAAGGCCCGTCCAATGGACAGGCGAAAGTTTATGTTTATGCAATTCTTGTCCCACCTACCCTTCTTAACCACAGCAGGGCAAAAGCTAGTGCAGTAGCCAAAGCAGGTCTTCAACTATCCACCTACCCTACCCAACCACAGCACGACCGAAGCTGTTGCAGCAGGCAAAGCAAGCCTCCAACTATTCATCTTCCCTTCACAACCACGGCAGGGCAGAAGCTGTAGCAGCAGCCAGAGCAAGTCTCCATCTACCCCCCTACCCTTGCCAACCACAGCGGGGCAGAAGCTGCTGCAGCAGCCAGAGCGGGTCTCCAACTATCCACCTACCTTACCTAACCACAGCAGGGCAGAAGCTGCTGCAGCAGGCACAGCAAGCCTCAGACTATTCAACTTCCCTTCTCAACCACAGCAGGGCAGTAGCTGCTGCAGGAGCCAGAGCGGGTCTCCAACTATCCACCTACCTTACCCAACCACAGCAGGGCAGAAGCTGCTGACGCAGGCACAGCAAGCCTCCAACTATTAAATTTCCCTTCCCAACCATGGAAGGCAGAAGCTGCTGCAGCAGCCAGAGAAAGTCTCCACCTATCCACCTACCCTTGCCAACCTCAGCAGGTCAGGAGCTGCTGCAGCAGGTACAGAAGATCCAGAAAACTCTTAATGAATAAGCAAACAATCAAGAAAAAAAAATAACTGACTGAGGACCAAACTCATATGGATTTCACTACGATATCTACAGTGTTCGATTCACAGACAACTCTGCCGATGAGTAGCTTATTAATTTCAGTTTGTCAAGAGTTTTTTTTAAGTATTTTTTTTTATTTAATGGACCCTTATAGGCCTTTAAGTAGCCACTTATGGAAATCTGTTTATTGTGTTGTATTGAGAAAGTCATAAGCTTTCCAACGACATATCACAATGCATGGAAACACCAGAAACAGCATGGACCCTTTTGACAGCACCCTTAAGGGATCATCCAATTAAACCCATCTTCAAACTTAGATTGTCCCTTAAGATGATAAGGTAGTGTGCAAAGTTTGAAGACGATTAGTTAAAAAGTTTGAGAGTTATCGTGGAACATCCTCACACACACACACACACACACACACACACACAAACACAAACATAGTTCAGTTATACTTATGTAGATAGATAGCAAATAAAACATACACATTTTTAAAGAAGAAAACATTTAAGGCACATATAAGATGAAAGACAAAGGGAAGGAGACATTATGGAGTAGGGGGGAAGAATAATTGTGAGCATACAAAATAGGAACCTATCCTAAGTTAAGATCATAGCAATAGAGTACGGACATTAGGGCCAAATGTAATAGGGTGAGAGTTTCAGAAAGGGAGAGATTTTGGGAGAGTTTTCCCATGTTTTTTAAAGCAGCAATCAATTACATGGCAAAATCAACCTGGTTTTGCCATGTAAATTATTGCTGCTTTAAAAAAAAGGGGAAAACTCTCCCAAAATCTCTCCCTTTCTGAAACTCTCACCCTATTACATTTGGCCCCTGATATTACTTCAGAGGGAGTAGTAAACTTCTATGCAAGAACCATTCATTGCGGTAAAAAATACAGTATATTTGACCTTGAGTGGGTTGTTCAAGCGCCTCTACTAGGGTGGCCAATCCCGGGATCGGGATCGGCGGGATCCCGGGATTTGGCCCCCAAAACGCCGGGATTTCAATCCCGGGATTGGAGTTTCCAATCCCGGGATTTCGGGATTAGACTGCGCATGCGCGCAGTCTAATGCCGGGCAGCGTCTGAGCATTGCTCAGACGCTGCCCGACTTCTCCCGGCAGCACTGCGCAGCATGACCTCTCAGCGTGAGATCAGAGGTCACGCTGCGCAGAAAGAGGTCGCGCCCGGCATTGTAATGCCGCACCGCCCGCCCAGCCAGCGCACCCACCCAGACAGCCAACGCGTCCACCCGCTCGACCGCCCAGCCAGCCAGCCAGCGCATCCACCCGCCCACCCAGCCAACACGCCAGCCCGCACCCAGCGGTATTGACGACCCGTCCCCCACCCAGCAACCCCTCAAAATGTGAGTAATTTTGGGGCAGTCTTTTTATTGGGAAAGCCAATCCCGGGATCCCGGGAATCCCGGGATTGAGCATTTTTCAATCCCGAATCCCGGGATTGAAAAAATGCCCCGGGATTGGCTTCCCTAGCCTCTACTGTATGTATAGGCCCCAATTATTGTAAAACGTAATAACACCTTTTTTCAATATGAGTAGTAGCCACTTTCCTATGAAAATACAAAATTTGCAGCATCTTTTGATGAACTTCGACAAGGGCGGAAGAAGAGTGTGATATCCAACATGTCAATATCATTTTTTTAGCCACAGTGAGCATAATGGTTAATAAAGGTAACACTGTCTTTTGTTTATACCTAAGTCCCAGTTGATGAAATCTAGACAGGTCAAAGAATCAGTGCAAACACATATGAAAGATGGTATTAATAGTGGATCAGTTTGTTCCAAAAATATTGCACTTTTCTACATTCCCACATACAGTGTTTTACCACTTTGGCATTTGAGGCATTCTCCTGTGACTGAAGGAGTGAAGTGTGAAAGGCAGGCGGGAAAAATAAATGCACCGTAAGGTTTTGACATGCACGTCTTGTAAGTAGGAGAAGCTAAGGATTTTCCGAGTAGACTCATAATGAGCACTTAGTCTTATGTAGGGTACACACCAGGACGACCCGCTCACGATGCACATCGTGAGCGGGTCGTCAATGTCTCGTCCGACCCGCTCACGGTGACGCGGGGGGGCACGACCCACTCACGATGTGCACCGTGAGCGGGTCCGATCCAATGGCGACCCGCACCCGGCTGTATGGTCGTCATTGAGATCCTACCTGCAGCAGGTAGGATCTCAATAACGACCGACCGACCCGCGGGACCGCGCATCGGATTGGTATCGGTCCACACCAGGACAGAAAAGGGCCCAATCACCACACAATCTACATCCAATTGGTCGGAATTGGATCTAGATTGAGGGGATCGGGCCCTAGTCGTCCTGGTGTGTACCCAGCATTTGACACTTAGGAGAAGGCCTAGAAGGGATATTCAGAAGTCATTGGTTATAGAGTTGGGACCATCTCGTATCTGAAGAAGATTTCAGGAGAAGGAGGTACAGTATAGTGGTTTAATTCACAACACATGGCATTCCTAATGGGTCAGGAGGCGTTGGAGGGGAGCAGAAGTTAATAGCATAGTAAGAAACGGCCAATGAAGTTGTAAAGGGAATAAGAAATGCGTAACTTGTAAATACATAAAAAAATGGGTATGTGGGATTAAGAATTCCTCACGAAGGTGGGATGATAGTTTAATTAGTACTTCAGGGTCAAGCACTATGGAAATGTTTGATAATCATTTATCTTGACATGCTCAGAAAGGGCTGGGGGGATAGGTCTCTGCCGAGTTTAGGAAGAACTCTCAGAATAGCCATAATAAAATGAAGTGTAGGTAAATTAGTAGTCATTAAACAATTAAAGAAGCAGACAGGGGCATTTGCTAAAGTAACCTATATGAATCTTGAATGTTCGCCTTGTCGTCTGGGGCACACAACTCCGACCCCCTAGGTTGGATATATATACTTTACATAAATACAATGTAACATGATGCACTGTACTTTATCTGATTGTTGTCCTTTATCTTGATTCGTGGATTGTGTTCTGTGTTCCCTTCCACTATTATTGTACTTTATTGAAAAATGCTAATAAAAAAAAAGCAGACATGGATCAGGGGAATCGGGATTTAAGGTTCTTTAAAAATTGCCCGCTAAACTCATCAGGGCCAGGTGTCCTGTCGCATTGTAATGGGCGAATTACTCCTTCATCCTCTTCAATAGTAATAGGGGAAAGCAGAGAAGCAGCTGGTCAGACGAGATACTAGGGCAGGCAAACTTAGTCCAGAAATGAAATCAGGAAGGGGGGGGGGATAGAGAAGGGGAGAGGAAATGGGGGGGGGGGGCAGAATGTAAGATGCAAGTCAGTATAGAACAGGCGTAGGATTTTAGCTATGTCATTGTCAGAGGTGGAAAGAGTACCTTGGGGAGATCTGAGAGGATGAATCACGGAGGAGGGGGGGGGGGTAGAGAGCCCTGGAGTAAATTAGGTAGGAGTTTCCCGATTTTATTGACAGATTTGTGAAACAGAAATTAGCATTTGCAACATATGAAATAATTGCGCCTCTAACAACTGCCTTGGCAGCCATCCAGAGGAAAGTGAGGTCTGGGTGTAATGGATAATATTGTCTGGGTGGAAGGAGTCCCAAGTGGATTCTAATCCCTTTTGGAATTTTAGAGATTTGGCCATGTAAGAAGCGAATTTCCATAATCTAGATTTGGGGGTGGACACAATACACTGCTATACCCCCTAGCGCCGAAGACACTTTTCTTTTTACAGGATAATTTTTTGTCTCTTTGAAGCCACCAATGTTCCATGAGTTAATTGTCAGGTCAGACATAAATATCTATAAAAAATGACTGTAATAAGGATGTCACTACACAAGTTATAATAGCTTAAAGAGAGGGGTGGATAGTGGGGGGGTTGACAGACATGGGTAAGACAAGACAAATATAAACATATAGAAAAAAATATGAAAGGCCTTCAGTATGATACGTAGCATAAAATATTGTATAAAGGGAATGGGCATCCCTCTCACTGGTGGCCAGATGTATCAAGCGTCAAAGTGTGATGAAATGGAGAGTGATAAACAGTCAGCTAATCAGCTCGTAGCTGCCATGCTACAGGCTGGGTTTGATGTCTGGTAGGAACTGATTGGCTGGCTGTTTATCACTCTCCATTGTATCACTGTTTAAAGCTTGATACATCTTGCCCAGCGAGAGAAGAGCAGGAAATCAACAAAACAATCCTGTCAATAAGCCATGGATCACATACCATTTATCACAGTGGTAGGGGTGGGGAGGGTCAAAGAAAAGACAGGTGACAAAATATAGTTGTTAAAAATGAATAGGGGGTATGTCATGGAAAATAACATGGAAAGTATCAGTAGCTCTAATAGCACATGTCAAGCATAACAAGTAAAAATAAAATGATTATAGAGATGTGAACATCAAAATTATCAATAAAAAAGAAAGAACATACAGGCAAAGAAAAACCCAAATGAGTGAACCAGGCCAGGCCATTTTGAGTGGTGACCTGAGTAGCCAGACAGTGGTAAATAAACAGCATTGGAAGTGAAAAGCAAAGAGTTCAACTTGTAGGGTGGATGCAGGTCCTAGAGGGTGAGGGGGTCACTTATATCCATGTCCTGGGCATTAGAATGAGAAGTTTTTGCAGGACAACCTCAGCATCAGTAGGGGAGAGGAAGTAATTATGGGAAGAGCCATCATAGATTCTGAGATATGCCGTGTATAATAAGCCGAACTTGTGGCCCTCAGAAATCAAAGGAGAGCAAATCGGTGAAAATGCTTTGCAGGCCTTGGTCAGATCCACTGAGTAGTCCTGGAAAATATAACATTTGTTTCCTTCCCATTGGATATACAGTACTTAATACAACAGGAGGCAGGCCAGTTATCTTGTTTATGAAGGTAACTTAAGCATTTAAATAGAATAACCTGGGCCTGGGTTTATTTGAAGAGGGAATGGGACTGACTCTGTGTGCCCTCTCAATAACCATGTCACTACAGTCCTGTTTTATACCCAAAATTGCTGGCAGGGTATTATGCCCTAAGTGGGCCATGGATGGTCCGATAATGGATTCAGGGAGGCCTACAAGCCTGATATTATTTGTCCTCCCCGTTTTTTTTTTTTATATCATCAAGCTTATTCCATATGTGGACATTCTCAATTGTCAAGTCCTTAACAGAGTGTTTAAGACCACCTATGAGTGATGCGCTGAGTCAGAGTCTTAAGCTGAATGGTAATGTCAGTGACAGCCTGTTGGAGCAGGGGGTCATAGTGCTCTACAATCTCCCATTAAGAAACAGGGTTGTCTGGAGAGTGTGGTACCTTGTGTAGGGTATCAGGGGCACCAACAACCGCCTTCATGGAGACAGGGCTGCCCTATGAGTCCCTTCTCCTGTTATGGCGGGAGGGCTGCGGAGGCATACACTGCCATCATAAATTTGTCCATTGCAGACACAGTCAGCTGGGGAAGCAGATTGGTGACCCCGTGGAGTCTCCAGGCAGCCATGAGAAGCGGTGTGCTGGCGGGTGAGAATGGAGCTCCTGCATCTGCAGCCTCACTCCATTCAACCCTTAACAGGAATTTGAGCTAAGTGGTTCTTTTTTTTTTTTTTTAATAACATTTTTATTGAGCAATTGTGAATTAAATAACATACAACACAGTCCTGCTGTTATTATCATTTGACATTACAGAATATTTCACAAATCGCTAATTTTTTGGTTTTATCAGTATTATAAAATAAAGAATAAACCAGCAAATTGAGTTCCTTAAGGGATACATATATAAAAATTATACATATGGAACACGTAAATATAGGAAAGGGCCTATATAACATTGTATTCCTTCCTAGTTCGAAACATACAAAACCAATTTTCTATGAAACTACCCCCAGACAACACCCCCCCCCTCTTCCCCCCCTCCCCCCCCTCCTCCAGAAATGTTCCAGCGTGCTTCATGTCAATGACCTAAGTAGATACCATGAGGTACCCTCAAACATCTTATAAATCTGTGTTTTTGCGGTAAGATCTAACGAGTCAATATATACTCCCCATTTCTTATGAAATCGCTTCACCCCATTCTCTATGTCCGGCAGTGTGGCACGTCTGTCAAAGTAAAGTAGATTATTCAGCTCTGCCTTTACCGCTGCCAACATCGGTGCCGATGGGGACGTCCAGGACCTCAACACTATCTTTTTAGCTACTGTAACTATCACCGTTAGGAATGGGTTCAATACTTTCTTTCTTTTCTCTAGATTCCAATTGGAAAAGTTTGCTATCAACATAGCTAAGGGATCTTTAACCAGGCGCAGGCCACACACATCATTAATCATTCCCATAACCTTATCCCAAAATCGTCTAATCTTTCCACATTCCCACATGCTGTGGAAAAAAGTGGCGTCAGTGCTTCCACATTTCAGGCAGAAGCCCCTTTCCCCCGGGACAAAGTGTTTGCGCTGTGCCTGTGACATGTAGGCTCTATGTAGAGTCTTCAGATGTACCTCCTGCAACATAGGAGCTAAGTGGTTCTTATCTGTTTCAAATGCTGTGTTTCTATGCAGTGGTGTCAGTTCATCCCAGTCTCTTCGAGGCAAGTATGTGTTTGGTGCTGTCCCCTTTTTAAACAAAAGAGAAGGAAAATATGCTGTGTGTTTCTCTCTGTGTGTGTGTATATATATATGTGTGTGTTTATATGTGTTTGTGTGCGTGTCACAAAGAACAGCACTCAACTTCCAATGTGGTAGGAAAATTATTAAAAACACTGTCAGTACATATGTATGTTTCAAGGTATGAACCCCTTCAGGGGAGCATTGGCCTGCCGGGAAACCGGGCCATTTCCCGGTGGGCCGGCCCATAAAAGTCATAAAGGGGCTGCTCACCTCCCAGGCTGGGCTGCGGACTTTGCCCCAAACAAATATGGCTGCAACTGTAGTAAACATGTCCGCAGAAGGGCTGGTGCGCAGGTCAGGCAGCATGCAGCTGCTCCCGCGGTCCTGTCTCTCTGCAGTGTCACCGGCCCGGCGTGAGGAAGCTATGAGTGCAGGGAGCGGCTGGCCATGAGAGGCGCTCTCCCGCCTGTCTACCAACCCCCTGCAATGTCATCACTCATCAGTCATGACAGCACATCGTGGAAAGTGGGCAGAGCTTCACGCGTGGAAGGGGGCGGAGCTATGCGAGTGGAAGGGGCGGAGCTACACGGGAGCACAATTAATGAAAGAAAGGAGAAGTAGATCCACTGCCAGCAAACCTGCCAGCCAGCTTTTAAGGTAAATAAAGTGGTGGTGCTGGCATTACACAGCACTAATACTGGTGCGGGCATTATGCAGTTTGACGACTGTAGGCAACTGGTGTGGGCATTATGCAGCATCACTACTGTAGGCAACTGGTGTGGGCATTATGCAGCATCACTACTGTAGGCAACTGGTGAGGAGATTATGCAGCGTCCCTACTGTAGGCAACTGGTGTGGGCATTATGCAGAGTCCCTACTGTCGGCAACTGGTGTGGGCATTATGCAGCGTCCCTACTGTAGGCAACTGGTGTGGGCATTATGCAGCGTCCCTACTGTCAGCAACTGTTATGGGCATATTTTTAGTGTAAAGGGCTGCCCTCCCTCCTTAACCGGGCCGGCCGCGGCATCTCCGTGTATTTTGCCCTGTTTAAAGATGGCCGCGGCCGGCCTCGAGTTGTTCCACACCACATTCAAGATGGCTGCGGGAGGGCTGCTGCGCATGCGCGGCCGAATGCAGCTCCTCCAGCAGCTATTATGCAGAGGTGGCCGCATCGCGATCGCGGGTGCGTGGGTGACGTCACCGCGCACCCGCCCACTACAAGGCTGCCTGCAACGTGGGAAGGCTGAGGAGTGAGTGCCGACTGCCTAGGCTATAACATGGAAGTGGCAGCGTGCAGACTCGCCAAAGAGAAGCTGTAAGATGACTGGCATTATTTTTATTTTTTTATGTGTTTAAGTGATCTATATTTAATAAATACAAATTGTTTGAAGTTTTTTGTGCCCTCATTAAGTGTTTGTGTACAGTGGCGGTGGCGGAACTACCAGGTGTGATGTCAGCTACCCACACCCGCACCAGCGTCACTGCCTCATTACCATGAGAACGTCCAGCGTTCTCATGGGAACGCCCATGGAACGCTGGGCGTTCCCATATGGCAATGGGGCAGCCCGGCGCCCCCCGCCCATCTCAGCCCCCCGCACGCCGCCATGGGTGCGTGCACCCAGCGAACTGAAAGTTTGCCGTGGGTGCACACACCATACGTCTGCACATGCGCAGAAACGCGTCTGCGCATGCGCAGACGCACAACATCGGTCCTGCGTGCGAATGGACGCAGCACCGAACAAACGTGAATAACCCCTTTAGTGCGGTGGTGGCTGTGTCCAAAGAGGCACAGCCACTCACCACAGCTGTCACCTCCCACCAGCCTCCCGCCGGCTGCCACCGATACCCTCCCCGCAGCCCATACCCACTGCAGTTCCCGGAACCCCCCCCCCCCCATCTAGGCTCCCCACTAGTGTAAAACTTGTAGAGACAACACAGCTGCATTTTAAATTTACCGCTGTGAGTGAACTGATCACTGCTCGCAGATCGGCAGCTGTTCCTGATTGGTTGCTGGACTTACTTAAGGAGAGCGGCAAATTCAAAATGCTGCATCGATGTCTCTACAAGTTTGCCTGCCAGTCCTAGGGGCGGAAGTAGCAGCGGTCTCCTGCAGTTCAGGAGCATTGTATCTGGGTCCACAATCTCCTGCCGTGCCCCCTGTCTTTGGGCTTGAGACACCAGTCCCACACCTGCCTGCCTCTCCTGCTATTGTCACATTATTAAATGGACCCCTATAGTCCCACATGCTGGTGCACAGGCCTCTCGTACTCCCACACCTGTGACGCAGAGAGGAGCTGTGGTGCTGAGGAGCAGCGTGGGACAGAATAAGAAAGAAGGTGGGTAAGTATGTAATTGTTGCATTATGTGTAATGGGCATTGCGGTGTGTCGCATTATGTGTAATGGGCAATGCGGTGTGTCCCGTAATGTGTAATGGGCATTGCGGTGTGTCCCGTAATGTGTAATGGGCATTGCGGTGTGTCCCGTAATGTGTAATGGGCATTGCGGTGTGTTCCGTAATGTGTAATGGGCATTGCGGTGTGTCCCGTAATGTGTAATGAGCATTGCGGTGTGTCCCGTAATGTGTAATGGGCATTGCGGTGTGTTCCGTAATGTGTAATGGGCATTGCGGTGTGTCCCATAAGGTGTTATGGGCATTGCAGTGTGTCCCATAATGTGTGAGGGGCATTGCGGTGTGCCACATAATGTGTAATGGGCATTGCGGTGTGTCCCATAATGTGTAATGGGCATTGCGGTGTGTATATATATATATGCTGCAGAATAGACGCTGTACGCATGCGCCTATTCTGCAGCCTGAGGGGCTGGGGACATAGCCAGCAGCTCAGAGAACCACTAGCCATGCCCCCACAGGGGCAAAAAATTGGGCGTAGCCTCGTTGAAATAGACCACACCCCCATATTGATAGACCACGCCCCTGAACCCCTTTATCAAGGATATGTTGCATGCAGTTCACTATCTGTCACATATTTGTCTTACATGGAGGGGCACCATACAAGCTGCTACAATAATGAGTATCGGTCATTTAGAACAATGTATAAACAAACACGAACATAGAACATACAAAGAGTAGTGGGTTAGGCTCAAGGCATGTAATAAAAAATTCTCAATACAATATGTCCCTTTTTTGTTTTGCCAGTTAACTTACATGGGCAGGTTTATTTTCTTTCTGGCTCTTGTGTAGCCTCCAGAGAATAACTCAGATCACATATAGGAGAGATACATAAAAATCAACATGAATAGGACTGTTTGGATATAAAGAACAGGATCTCTTCATTTCTACCTATTTTTCTTTTTCAGCACTCTTAGCTGGTCTACAGTAATTGGAGCCCGCATTGAATTTACAGGGTTACGCAATGCTGGGTGACAACAGCCAGTAGGTCATGATCAGACGCCCTGAAGCAACTAGAGCCTGCATTGTATTTACAGGGCTACGCTATGCTGTGACAACAGCCGGTAGGCCATGATCAGACTCTGCAGCAACTAGAGCCTGCATTGTATTTACAGGGCTACGCTATGCTGTGACAACAGCCGGTAGGCCATGATCAGACTCTGCAGCAACTAGAGCCTGCATTGTATTTACAGGGCTACGCTACACTGTGACAACAGCCGGTAGGCCATGATCAGAATCTGCAGCAACAAGAGCCTGCATTGTATTTACAGGGCTACGCTAAGCTGTGACAACAGCCGGTAGGCCATGATCTGACCCTCTGCAGCAATCAGCATTCACTGGCAGGTCCCATTTCACAGTCCAGCAGAGTGGTACCAGATGGGAGTCATCCTATTCCTTATTGCATGTGTTAGCAGGGCTCATGCGATAAACCCAAGAACTCTGCAGCAGCAGGTTATTTTACATACAGTAGCTCGATTGGAAGAGAAGCCGTCACACATTGATGCTACTGCAAACCAAACAGGTGCTGCTATTTATGCAGGCGCCCATTCAGGGCTTGGAGCCGAAAATGTGACTTCATTGCCACTGGCAAGGCCAGATTAACAATGGGGTGGATGCAGCTGCAGCTCCAGGCCTCAACATAAAAACAGGTCCATCATCATGACAGTATGGGGAGCACCAGACAGACACCAGCCTGCCACATTGTTGGCCATAAATCCAGCTCGGATTTACTCTGATTTAGTCTGATTTCAAAGCAGGATCTTATTGGCTATCAACTGTCAACAACTGTCATGTGATTTGGGATAGCCAATAAGATCCTGCTTTGAAATCAAAGTAAATCAGAACCTGCACATCTCTATTAAAAATGCATTCCTATTTACACATGTATGCATTTTGGGGGATTTTATATATTTAGAGAGACACTGTGGCTTATAGTGTGTGGGTCCTACATAAATTGCGCCCATGAGAACGCCCAGCATTTCATGGGTTTCCCCATGAAAATGCTGGGCGTTCCCATGATGATTTGGCCATGACATGGGTGCCGGGGGCAGGCAGCTGACCTCACTGGACATCAGCTGCCTGCCCTGTTCCCGTATCAGAGAGTGACTAAGATTTGCGAACGCTTGAGGCGGAGGTTGGTGAACCAATGATTTTGGCCCTGCATGCAAGGCTGCAAATGGATGTTTAAACAAAAGATCCCTTTGCGTGCTTGTGGGGATAGCTGTGAAATTTGCAGCTTTGCGAGTCAACCAGAATGACCCCATTATTGTGTCATTCATTCTTTTTAGAAAATGAAATGTTAAAAATAGCACTTGACTGTGTTTTGCATTTGTTTCCAGCCCCTATTACATGTCCTATAATGCTAGTATTCAAAAGGTTAGTTAATAGGTTGTGTCATAGCTGCAGCTGAATATATAAACACATACATTAGGTACAGAAGACCATCACGCACAGACTGTACCCACATATAAATATCTGCTTTGTTACTAGTTGTAATGAGAAGTACAATGTTTCTAGGCTTTGCTAAATGACTTTTACCTTCAAAGGAGGATCTGCTATATCAATAATGATAATTGCAACTTTTCAAAGCTCATAGTATATAAATATAGTGATTAATGCACATTAATGTTTCACACTGATATACGGTAGCAATATTTAGCAATCATTTGAAATGTTTTATTAAGTTCATTGTACTGAATAAAGGACAAGAATTGATCTTGGTGTAACTTGCAAGTATTCAGATATTCACGTAGCCACATTTTTTAGGGATGGTGTAAGTGTAAGGGAACTGAGAAAGAAAATGTGAGACACTTGTGGGTAAATTTAATAAGATAGGAGTACTATTTAAGATGGGATGTTGCCCAAAGCAACCAATCATATTAATTTATTATTTTCTAGAAGGTACTAAATAATTAAGTAGAGTCTGATTGGTTGCTATATACAACATCCCATCTTAATAAATTTTCCCCTTAGTGCAGTTCGACACTGTATTACTCCTTGTTAGGAGAGAATAAAAATTTCAAGGACAATTTATTTTTTATTTTACATAAGTGTAATTTCCTGATACAATACGTGGAGTGATACACTGCACTGGGTGTGATCTGTAACTATAGAGATGGGTAGAGTGTACGGATTGCCACTGATCATCGATGATACCATTGAAGGAGGTGTGTCCAATGGCTATATCTAGTGGAGACATAGAAGAGAAAAGAAATGGTTCTTTAGTGGTGCACCTCAATATATTACAATATACCTTTTTATTACATATATAAAATTAAGACTATGAAATATTAAAAGAGCATGAAGAAAAAATAAAATAGAATAGTGTGTGATATAAAGTCACAGGTGGCGAAATAGCAGTACACTGTACATAATATTTTCAAGCCCTCTGGCATCTTATACTATTTATATATGAGGCTTGACTGTGTCTTTATCAAACCATGATGGGTTTCAAGTTCTCATTCATATACAATATATACATTATGTACTGCATATATAGTTGGAGGAGGCAATTATTTTCATTCTGAACTATTGATTTAAAAAAAAAGTAAATACAAAACTGTTAAGGATGACTATAAAGACATGCGAGTATATGGGTGGCTACAGGGTAGTGATTCCAGAAACTCATGGAGGGAAAGTGTTAATCCCTGGAGGAGACGCCTAGGTAGAAATGACAGGAATTTTACAGATGTTGATACACATACATCGGCCAGCGACTCTGACCAGTCACAGAGGCAGGTTTTTGGGAAAGGCAGCATGACAAGATCCAAATACAAAATGCAACCTCTAAAAGACCTTGCAGAAGGGGAGGCAGGGGGAGGAGGAAAAACTCAGGTGCAAAAAAACAAAGGGAAATGGTAGTATTTAATTTATCTAATTATGAACCCACTGCTAGCGAACTTGAAGTATTGACCAATGGGTCATTATTTTCTTTTTGAAAATTCTTTTTTTTTTTTTTACAAACCCAGGGCACCGCTATGGTCTAATATGGCCCCTGCATATACCAACTTGTTTATGCACTTACAGTATATGAAAATCAGAACATTATTGGCAATGCCCTATTTTCACCTTATATTAGGTATATTGATGATTTATTTTTGATTTGGACTGGGGGGGCAGAGCTCCTTACTAGCTTCATTGATGATTTAAACGCATTAGAATCCACCATCAGGTTCACCTTGGCCTTTGAGTGCAATTACCATCAATTTCCTCGATGACGGTGTTAATAATCATGAGGGTACATTGTCCACCAGTTTGTATAGAAAGCCTACAGACAAAAACACCATACTCTTTGCTGACAGTTTTCACCCCACGCCACTTAAAAAGGGCTTACCCCTCTCTCAATTTATGAGAGTTGTCCGTATCACCTCCACTCCTGAGGAGACGACAAGGTCTCTTAAAGAGATGGGCGTTAGATTCAAGGAGAGGGGTTACTCTGAATCAGAAATAGATGAAGCTATTGCCCATTGTAAAGAACTTACTCAAGACAAATTGTTATTACGTTCTGACAATGCTGAAAAAGATGATACAATTAATTTTGTGTCTACCTACTCAATTGCGTCTAAGAAAATTAGGGACACCATTTTGAGGCATTGGCACATTATACAAACAGATGAAATGATTGGACATTTGTGTCAATCAAAACACAGATTTTGTTATAAAAGAAGTAATAATCTCAGAAGTATAATAGCCAAGTCTGATCTCACAAATGCCAAGGCCTCAAATTGGCTTACCCCTAAAAAAAGGTTCATTCAAATGTTCAAAGTGTGTCAACTGTCAGTTCATGCAGGTTTGCACTCATTTTGTTGATCCCGTAACGTTTAAATCTTATGAAATTAAGTTCAAACTGAATTGTGACAGTAGATATATCATTTATGCAATTATCTGCCCTTGTCAAAAAGTATATATAGGTAAGACCATACGTACATTAAAGGAAAGAATTGGACTCCAATAAAAAAGGCTAAGCATAAAATCGATTCAGATACGCCCCCGGTGGCAAAGCATTTTCAAAATCATGGACATACTCTTAAAGACTTTTGCTTTTTACCTATCGATCATATTCCCCCCTTGTGGAGAGGAGGGGACCGTGGAAAATTGTTATTGCAAAAGGAGTGTTTTTGGATCAAACAACTTTCCTGCATGTCCCCCATGGGACTCAATGAAGAATTCTCCTTGAATTGTTTTTTTATAAAGCATATGTTGATTATATTTTGTGGCATTTATTTTGTTTTAGTTTTTGATTTTGTTAAACCAGGTATATATGTAAGACACCCAAGGTTGGTATTTCTAGCACCTGTGATCAATGTAAAGTAACATTTATGAGGGCACCGGTCTTTTGTCCTGCGAAGCAGGGCAGGTCTGTTGTCCCTCATTTGGTTCAGACTGGTGCGATAATAGTCCTGATGAGGGTGGAGGCTGGCACTTAGTGGGTTAGCTTCTGCCTGTCATTTTGGACTAGCGGCCGTCAGGACTTTGCCATGGTGATGGACGCATTGACCGGCTCATACCCGGCCATGCGTCACGTCACTTCCGGTGATGTCGGCAGCAGGAGTTGTTTACTGTCTCCATAGTGACTGGTGCTTGTCCGGCGCAGCCGCGGCATGCATCAGGGCGCGCTTGGTGATGCGAACAGCCCCACACCCAATCCCGTTAGTACAGGAAGTGAGGTATGAGTGCGGGCGGAAGTCTGTACGGATATTCACTTCCTGTTTTTTTATTTTGATCACAGGTGAGTGCGCTTATTATCCCTAATTAAGGTTGCTATATATACCTGGTCATTTAGTCAGTCAGGCATGCTCCTGATGACGGATACCTACCTTCCGAAACAGCTGTAGAGCACGCCTGACCATGACTCCATTGGCAGTATCCTCATGCTTGATTTGTGTACCTGTGCTGATAAGTATATGGAACCTTGTGAATTGCTGAGCTGTACACAATTTTACTGTCGAATGGATGTCTTTCTAAATTGATGGAATGACTTTTTTTCACTTATAAAAATTTTTTCACTTATAATTTTTTTGGGCTAAAAATGGACTGCAGGTGACAAATCTCCTTGTCATCGAGGTGGGCTTGACCGTGACCCCCGATGCGGCTGCCGGAAGCTGGAATGATTACCTAAACAGCTCTGAGGCTGCTTTGTGTACCTACGTGTCCTGCTCTTCGACCGAAGGGTTTAAAAATGTTATCAACTATTATGTACAGTGTACTGCTAGTCCGCCACCTGGGATTTTATATCACACACTATTCTTTTCTATTTTTTCTACAAGCTACTACAAGCTGTACATCTGATTCATTCAGTAGAGTTAAAATCCATTTTCTTACCTCACATCTCATAGCAACCTGTTCGTTGTCCCTCTCTCCATATTCTGTAGGCAAAAACAATGTGAGCTACAGACAGTGGGCCAGATTCTGCAATATTCTTTATTTATTTATTTGCAGTTTCTTATATAGCGCAGCAGATTCCGTTGCGCTTTACAATTCTTTGCAGAGATGTTGGGAAATGAGCCCAGTGCAGCAATGTTTGCTACTGTATGCCATGATTATGCCCTAACTTGATTATAAGACAAACATAACACTGAAGGCCATGCATACAGTACAGGAGGCTATTGAGTAAGAGCCTGCATACATTAGGCTGACTTGTCCTAAGGACAAGTCGGCCTTGACTTCCCCGGAGCTCCCCCAGCATCTCCCCGGGAGAGCTTGATAAGAGCGTTGAGAGTGTGGAAGATGAGTGTGCTGATTGAGAGAGCTGTCTGTCACGGATATCAGCCAATCAACAGCCTTTTACTTCAATGGGAAAACAAGTGGAAGATGGTGGCACCCTCTTCCCTCTCACTGAGGACAACGATGCCCGCGGTGCTAACCCTATCTGTGCTGCCGGCACCATCACGTTTGAAACCTCTGCAATGCCGACACCGCTTGCAACATCACACTGATTATGGCACCGGCATTCCTGCACTGCCAACACAATTGCCACCCCAACACTGCCGACACCACCGTTACCCCCAAACTGAGGATACCACTGGCACCCATGTCTTGCCAACACCGCCAGAAACCTTGTGCTGAGTCCCCCACCGACACTCCTTTTGCCAACACAGCCAGTATACCTGCACTAAGGACATCACCAGAACTTCTGAACTGCGGACACACCCGGTATGAGGACACTGCCGATACCCCCTGCCACATAGTAAGTGTAGTGTTTGTGTATATGACCACACCGTATCCAACCAGAACTGTATCAAACCCACACTGTATCTGACCCATACCATATACAACCTGCTCTTTATCAAAATCTGCACTGTATCCAACCCGCACTGTATCCCACACTGTATCTAACCCATAATGTATCCAACCTGCTCGTTATCAAAATCTGCACTGTATCCAACCCGCACTGTATCCCACACTGTATCTAACCCATACTGTATACAACCTGCTCTTTATCAAAATCTGCACTTTATCCAACCCACACTGTATCCTACACTGTATCTAACCCATACTGTATCCAACCTGCTCTTTATCAAAATCTGCACTGTATCCAACCCGCACTGTATCCCACACTGTATCTAAACCATACTCTATCAAACCTGTGCTGTATCCAGCCCACACTTTGGGGGAGATAAAGCAGAAATGTGGTAAAAACCCTGTTTTCAGGGTTTTTACCGCATTTCTGTATGCTATATGGCCCCTCCGCAGTGCCAGCGCTGAGGACGGAATCGCCAGCAAAAGCTGGCGATTCCCTGCAGAAGCCGATGGGCTTCTTACCGCAGCTCTGTTTGAGGGATCCGTCATGGATCCCTCCCAGCATGCCCTGCGGCCGCCGCGTCACTCTGCGCATGCGCAGTTGGACTCCAGGGTCACAGACCCGGAAGTCCAGTGCCGGCACCCCTCCAGCAAGCCCCGGCCCAGGTAATTAGTACCCGCTCCCCCAGGGCTGGCGCCACCACTAGGCAGGTCTAGGCATTTGCCTACGGTGCCGGCCACTGGAGGGCGGTAATGAGCCGCCGAGGAGGAGAGGTACCATAGAGGTACCCATACCATAGTGAAACCAGAATGTGCCGCGGGGATCGGGAGCAGGTGAGAAAGGAAGTGTAGCTTCCCTCTCCCCCCCCCCGGACACGGTGCAGTGTCGCCCGCACCCCCACCCTGTGGTGCATTATCGTCCGCACCCCCGCCCACCCGCCGTCTGCTGAAATTTCCCCTGCAGCGGGGACTGGGAGCAGGTGAGAAAGGAAGCGTAGCTTCCCCCCCCCCCTGAAAACGGGGGTTGCGGGCGCACGCACCCCCACCCTGTGGTGCAGTATTGTCTGCTGCCCGCTGAAATCTCCCCAGCAGGCGGCGAGCGGGCAGGCGGGGGATTTGTCTGGGGCGGGGGGAGGCTTGCATCGGCCCTGCCCCCCCCCCCCCCCCCTCTCGGCTGCCCTGGTAATACACATAATACACATTTTCAACTATGTTTATCCATAGAAATATGTGTAGCTTCTCATCAATGGAATGATTTACTGTATTTTGCAGGATTGACATCATTATTTTAAATGATCTCTCATGGAAAAAATATATCTTGTTATTGCTATTTCTATATGCCCCTGTGGGTATAAAAACAACGTGTTTAACCGTATCGGTAATTTTACAGATGGGTATTAATAAATAATAATTACTGCACAGTGACTGTGCTGTGTCAGGCGCTGTAGCATTGTCACCTCATACATTCACAGAGGGTCATTGTCTGAATTTTTTTTTTAAACATTAGTCAATAGTGCCATTTATGCCTAGGTATCCCCTCAAACACATTAAGGAAGTCTGTAAAGTTCTCTATCCCAAAGATAATACTGTATTAGAGATATAATAAATAGACTCTTTTTGTATCGCACAAATTAAATATGTCTCAAAATGATCTGCCCCCTCAATATTATGACAAAGAACTTCTATTAAGATTGTAAAATCCTAATATCCTTTTCCTGTAGATCTGCCACAATACACTTCTTGTATAAGGTACTTTTAAGTTGATAAGTAGGTTGTCTCCAATAAAAACAATGGCATATTGTAACAAATGTAACTGGAGAACTTTTTGGTGGAGTTCATTTGCCAATTCTATTTCAGTCCTCATTTAGAGAAAAGGTAAAAACAGGGTATGGTTTGTCACAATGTGGTGCACCAAAAAAGAGAAATGAACCAATACATTAAAATACACCTGTTCATTGGGTTCAATTAAAACTGCGAAAAATGACAAACTTACACATAACATGAAACATAGGCCCTTATTCAGATCTGATCGCAGTACAAATTTGTGCTCAAAATGGGCAAAACCATGTGCACTGCAGGTGGGGCAGATGTAACATGCCCCATTTGTCTTAATCCTTCTAAATAAATTGATATAAATAGTCAAAATGAGCCCTCTTGCGTATTTCCTTATTCCATTTTTTTTCATGCCAGCTGGGCAGGGCAGTGTTTACGGAGCTAACGTGGGGAGTGGGTGAGTGCAAGGAGCTGAGCAGGCCGGGAAGCGTGATTGTTGGCGCCGGGAGGGGAGATTAGTGCAGGGAGCTTAGCGGCTGCCCGTGCGGCTAGTGCGACCTGCGCTGGGGGGGTAGGGGGTGCCGAGGCAGCGGGGGTGCAGGGAGAGGGAAAGTGCTCACAGTATACACTCAAGGCCGGGTGTCTATCATTCAGCTGCGCCTGCTACTATGAAACAGGGGTGTGGGCTCTTGATCATAGGCCACGCTTCTAAATGTTGAATTTGTCCTTCTTCTAGATATTGAGAAGTAAGGAGTGGGACTAATGAGAAAGGTATGTCTTTCTCTCCTCTCTTGTACTTATGTACCCTGTGTGTCTGCCTCCTCACCCCTTTACCCTGACCCCTGTCTTCCCACCTCCTCCCTCACCCTGTATGCTGCCACCTCACACTGACCCTCTGCTGCCCCCTTACACTGACACTGTGTGCCTGGCCCCTAACCCTCCCCCTTTGGGCCTGCCTCTTTACCCTCACCCTGTATGCCTGCCACCTCAACCCTCTGATTCCCTTTTACCCTGAGAAAGGTTGAAACAAATTAATATGTTACATGTGAGATGCTTCATAGGGAAATCTATAGGAGGGGGGTGCCTTCTGTAAGCGACTTATACCTCTTCTTTCACACGAGCAGCAAATTACCGGGTTAAAAATTTCAATCCGGTAATTTGCTGAATAATGGGGCCTACACACGTAACAATATACAGGCATTTTCTATGCGATTCCACTAGTTTGCTTAGAAAATGCCCCAACATCGCACTGTGTGTAGGGGCGATAGCATCGTTGTCACCTGGCGATTAATATGCAGCATGTTCTGCAGTGAGAACATTGGCGCTGACACATTGCTGTGTGTTGAGCGATCATGCTCAAGCGTTCTGAGCGATCTATCAATGTTCAGAACGCTTCTGCATCACTAGGTGTGTAGGCCCCTTAACACTGATATTTCTTTGGTGTGAAAGGGTCAACTTGGGTCTTAAATCCCAGGTCACAGACACTACTCTTCTTTTGACCCGGGATATAAGACCCAGGTTGACCCTTTCACACCAAAGAAATACCCGTGTCTTATGTGCAACTGGAGCAATATCTCCTTTTACTTCTAAATACTGTACACTTTATTTTAAGGTCCGGTACTTATGTATTATCTGGGCTCCCATGTTAAATGCACCCCATTTTTTCATACCCCTACTATCCAACTACACATGGAGTTGATTTTATATAGTGTGGCGAGCCACCGTGCCCGAAGCGTGGCGAGCGCAGCGAGCCCTGCGAGGGAACGCGGACTCATAAGAAAAACGTCAGCCCAGATATTACATAAGTACCTAAGGTCCTTCACACTCCCAAATTCTTTTGAAATGGCGTTATACATTAGCATTTAATACGTTTTTCAGGGAAGGTGTGGCCTATAGAATACCGTTATAATCAGAAACACTTAAGGAGTTACCTATGGTGTATTTCCTGTATTTTTGTTTTAGCCTCAAGGTGCTTGTTTTTCTTATTAAGACTATATTGCTATCAGTTTATGGGCCTCATCCAGGTTGGCTCGCTAAACAGCAGTCATTCGCTGCTTAGTGAGCACCATTGAATGATGCCGACCATTGAATAATTCCTCCTGCCGTCAGAAATAAAATTCACTGTAAACTGACCTTTATTTCCTCCGCAGATCACTGAAGATGGGGCGGGCGCTGTCGTCATGTGATGGCCATAAAATGCTGGGCACGCTCCGTGTCGGTTATCCACCCCACCCGCTCCCCTCCCTCCCTTATTCGCACAAGGGGTCTGCAGTGCATATGCACATAAAAATGCATTCGCAGACCCCATATCATCAGAACGCGGCCAAATTCGACCTGACCGATCATTGTTGAATCACCCACTAAGTCTGTACTTTTTACAATAAAAAAATACAAGTTTTTAGATTAGGCTGTCAGTAACAACCTCCTGAGAAAACTGTACAACAAAAGTTAAATTCTAAAGGAGGATCCCATATTTCTGATGCAAATACCAACTTGTCTTTAATAACAGATGCTTGTAAGTAGTGATTAAATTCTGCAACTTCTTTTAACTCCTACCAACATATTTGCATAAGCTTTGAATAAAACACGTCAAGTGCATGCAAAAGGGAAAATGAATAATATTTCATTTGAGATACTGATCTCTGAATATATAATTTAATACAAATGGGGAAAAATACATTATGAAGTGTTTCTTACCTTATATAACCTTACTTTCTGTCTAGGCCAGAGAACAGCATATTGAATAAGTGCAACATGCAGGTCCCTGGAGTGTAAGTAAGTAAAAATTAAGTATTGATTCTTTTCTGTTTTTCTTTTATTATAATTATAAAGAGAAGCTCAGGATTATATAGAGTAGGATTAGAGTTTAACAATATTGGTTTCAAATAGGGATGCCAATCCCAGGGTATTTTTTCAATCCCGGGATTCAGGATAGAAAAATACTTAATACCGGGATTCCCGGGATTGGGTTCATCAATATAGTGACAAACTTTAATCCCCCTCTGTCCCCCCCCCAAACCCTGTTTAATTTACCTGGCCATCAGTGCAGGAGCCAGGCGGGGTGGTCAGGTGCCCGGCAGCTGTGATTGGGAGCCGGGTGGTGGTGGTCGGAAGGTGGGCAGCGCTGCAGGAGCCCGGCGGCGATGAGGTCCGGTGCCGGGCAGTGGTCTGGTGGGTGGGTATGGAGAAGTAGACAGACTGCGCAGCATGTTCTCTGACATCAGGTCCCGCTGCGCACAGCTGCAGATCAGCGCGCCGGGGTTGGGAGCAGTCAGGCAGCGTCTGAGCTGGTCTCTCAGTGCTGGCCGGCATCGATTTGCGCATGTGCAGGCCAATCCCGGAAGCTCCAATCCCAGTATTTAAATCCAAGCGTTTTTAGGGCCAATACCGGGATCCCGCTGATCCTGGGATCCCGCCGATACCGATCCCCGGATTGGCCACCATAGTTTCAAAGACCTCATGCAAGCACATTATAGGCCTTATTCAGTAGGTATTGCTAATTAGAGAAAAAGCAGTTGTCTGCAATCGAAAAGTCATCGCCCAGTCACCCGCCTGCTGTCCTCCTCTCCTCACTGCTGGTCGCTGCCCTTCCTCCATTCTATACAGTAAATATTGGTCCCCAGCTCCACCAATTATATATTTGCGGCCCTCACACGAGGCCACTCCAGATCTTTTCCAGGGCCACTTTTAGCGCCCGAACCACCACTGCCCCCCGTGTTTGCATTACTTAAGGATCGCATATCATATAATAAACTGCTGCGAACATCTTATAATTTATGACCCAAGCTTAATCAAGCCCTTGAAACATAAATCTGAGTAACCTGAAGGATAGTCAAATGATTGATGATCACGCAAAATGATCTGATGTTGCACCTTGAGATACCACAGTGGATAATGGAAGCAGACAGGAGCATCTATTTACACCAGATGCCTCTTGCTGCTTTAGCATGTTAGCTATACAGTATTGCACTTTCACCCGGATTTCCCTCAAAGGGGTTTATTTACTAAGTTGAGAGTTCTGTTGAAGATGGGATGCAGCCTACTTGATTCTACTTCTAATTTTTTTTAGCACCTTCTAAAACAGTGTTTTTAAAACTTTTTCAACTCGCAGCACACCAAACAAGATTTTAAAATTGCCAAGGCACACTATGGGACCATCACAGGGAAAAACACATTAGCCCCACAGGGGAAAAAAAAAAACATTGGCCCCATGAGATAAAAGTAGTCACACTTGTCCACACAGGTAACAAAAATAAAATATATTGTAACTCACATGAAATCAAGAAACAAGTGAATAACAGTTGAACTGTTGGTGGTGGCTGTACACTGGTGTGGACATCTTTAGCTCTGGGGGCACACTTGAGAACAACTCAAGGCACACTAGTGTGCCATGGCACAGTGGTTGAAAACCACTGATCTAGAAGATAATAGACAGAACCTGATTGGTTGCCTATAGCAACATCCGCTCTTCAATAAAACTTCCATCTTAAATAAACCCCTATTAAAAAATTGTTTCAATACATTGGATGGAATGGAAATATATGTATTGCTTTGCATATAGAGCTAAAGAATACCATGGAATAATATAGTAGGGAATATGCTTTACAGCATAGGCTAGTCAGAGTCAGGATGGTTCAGTGTTATATCCCACAGGCTCATTTATAATGGATGCAGGGTGTGAAGTGCACACGGGCCTATATTGTACACCGCGCACCCATCTCTCATCTGTCTCCAGACTCTTGCACCAGCAGCCATTTGCCGACAGATTTGCACTTACATAGTAGAGAAACAAGGTGCAAATGAGGCAAGCAAGGGGCATAACTATGCCACCATAGCCTAAGCAGTGGCAGAGGGTGTGGGGGGGAGGGGTGAAAGTATCTGTCTGTAGATTCCATGTGGTCTGGCTGTCTGCATGGAATCTGCTTAAATGGCCCTCCAAAAATGGCCACTTCCATGGAGGAGACAGATGCTAGACCTTTAGCATCGGTCAGGGGAACGGAGCAGACACAGTGCCGGCATCTGCCAATGCTGGAATTTTCTGGGAGTATTGTAGTGGGGTTACCACTAACACTAACCCCCTGGCAATGAGCAAGAAACCAATGGCAACAAGCAATAAACCCTTGGCAATGAGTATTACTTGTCATTACTGGGCTGATTGTTCTAAGGGAATGTTATAACGATAGGTGCTGGGACTCTTTCTAACACCACAAGGAAAACTAACAGATAGACCCTTGTGACCCTGACACTTATCACGGATGATGAGAAAATAAAAAACAGCAATACAATTTTGAAAAAATTAATTTATTCATTTAAAATTTCTTATATAGCGCAGCATATTCCATTGCTCTTTACAATTGGAAACAACAGTGATTAAACAAACTGGGTAGAAACAAACCAACATAGAGGCAGGAGGGCCCTGTTCGCAAGCTTACAATCTATAGAAGCTTGGAATAAATTATTTGATGCCATCCAAATGGAACCTTTCTTACTGTCCCTCTCTCAGTATACTGCTGCCGAGTCATTCTATAAGACTACATCATGGGTCCTCAAACTGCGGCCCTCCAGATGTTGTGAAACTACAAATCCCAGCATGCCTTGCCACAGTTAAAACACTCCCTTATAGCAAAACTGTGGCAAGGCATGCTGGGATTTGTAGTTTCACAACATCTGGAGGGCCGCAGTTTGAGGACCCATGGACTACATGCTAGAGTCCCCAGGACTCATTTTCAATGGCTAAAGCCTAATGAAATATTGAATGAGGTTTTGGGAATTCTATTGGAGAGATTCAATTGTCATATCACACCCAATCTCCAATATAAAGCGTCAGGAGACCGTGGGGCAATATAAAATTTCCCCACGATATGAAATTGTCAACAGAGAAACAATTGAATCTGGACCTATAATTCTTATAAAGTTTTCATAAAGATCTTTGGAATGAATAACTTTACGCAATGTTGCACACACCGGCCTGGTGCTGGTTTTCACCAATTTATGGTGCCCCGAGGCTCATGTTCTCCTTGTCATGGTGGAAACATGTATGGCTTTATTGCAATATTATAGGAGGCGTGAAATGTGCTTTATCGTTATTAAAAACTGTAATACGTTGCGTACTCCAAATGCAATGCATGAGAAAAGCTATTTTAAGGTATACTAAACAGATTTGTGGGTCGGAGTTGAGCAATGTACACACCAGGCGATATTTTAAATGAATTTGCCAAATTCTCAAAGTCGGTCGGTTGGTACCCACCAGAACGTTAGAGATGAATATAGACAGCACTGTTACTTTGCACACTGCGACAGGGATGTCTGATTTTGCAGTGAATATTAGCTTTTACCAAATTTGCAATGTGATGTGGTAATAATTAGAGATGTGCAGGCTCTGATTTACTCTGATTTACTCTTATTTCAAAGCAGGATCTTATTGGCTATCCCAAATCACATGACAGTTGTTGACAGTTGATAGCCAATAAGATCCTGCTTTAAAATCAGAGTAAATAAGAGTAAGGGGGGTATGCAATGTCATTCAAGCTCCCGCAGCCATCTCCCGACGGGGGAGATGGCTGCGGGGCCCTATTCAATGCTGTCTTCCCCGACAGCATTGAACAGGGGTTTTGCGCAGAACGAGCCCGACATCACAAGCTGTCAGGCTCGTTCTGCCGAGAAAACCTGGAAATAGGCGAGCTCCCGGCCGGAGCTTGTCTATTTCCGTCATCAACTCGCGGCCACGCCCCCTTCTCGTCGCTCGGCGGCCGGGACATTGAATCCCGACTGCCGAGCTCCAGGCGAGCTGACCGAGAACAGGACAGGGGCGCGGCTGTCGCGCTAGCTCGACAGCCGTGCCCCTGACATTGAATACCCCCCTAAATCCAAGCCTGCACATCTCTAGTTATAATTTAATCTCTGAAATTAAGCCAAACTTCACTTTTGGCATAGTAGGTTTGTTCATCTCTACTAATAATGAGCACTGATAAAAGATTTAGGAATCTGTTTAGTAAACCTTAAAAAAGGTCAGCGCCACCCTGCCGAATGTGAGACTGCACATAGGCCTCTTCCACTCTTAATCTTCCCCCTGGTCCTTCCCATGTGGAGCCTCTCTATGTGGCCCTTCTCTTGCCAGTGCATGTCCCTAGTAGACTCTGATACTGTGCCATCGTTTACAGCGCATGCGCCAATTTACATCACACCGAATAGGTTAGTGTAGGTATGTAGAGGCCCTGATTCTGGTTCACTCAAAAAAGCAAATTCTCTCTTTAATGGACAAAACCATGTGCACTGCAGGTAGTGCAGATGTAACATGTGCAGAGAGAGAGAGTTAGATTTGGGTGGGGTTAGTACTTCAAACCGATATCTATATTGCAATGAAAAAATAAAGCAGCCAGTATTTACCCTGCACAGAAACAAAATAACACCCAAATCTAACTCTCTCTGCACATGTTACATCTGCCACACCTGTAGTGCACATGGTTTTGTCCATTAGAGAGAGAATTTGCTTTTACAAGTGAACCAGAATCAGACCCAGAGTACATGTGGGCCCAAATACCTTGCATGCATAAGACATTTGCCCATTCCCAGGAGATAGTTTTATATAAATACGGTAACATAAAACAATGGAAAAAACCACCAATAATGTAACAGTTCTTAGCGCATGCCCTTCGTTCTATAGTTCTACATGATGGCCCAAGCTGCTCTGTTGCAGACATACATTTCAATTATCCTAAAAATAGATTTCCAATCCTGGGGATTTTGTGAAGTAGTTTCTGTCAAATGCTTCCCCAATCTCAAAGACATACTGTAAACTCCTCTTTCTTCTAAAAGCTCTAGATTATAATCCTATCCCATCCTCCTTCAGCATCTCAGTAATCAGCTATCTCCAGTGGTTAGACTCACCTTACCTTCTTTTATTCTATATCTGCAGCTCTCTGCATTACCATCAGGCACCTGTGCGGAGGATACCAAATATGACTCCAGTTGGTACCCATCTTTAGCAATTCAGAACCAGCAGCCTCCGGATGTTGAATAGATCATATTGGCGTGTCCATTATCTCCTTCCAGCATAGCCATTCACCAAACAGTAGACCAAACAGCATTGTCCTTGCACTTGAAAGGGATGGTAAAAGGTTGGGGAGTAGCTCTGCTCTGTCTAAAATTATAGCCACACCCCTTGGCTGCTGGTCATACATACTCCTACTCCTACTCTTTGATGTTTTTTTTTTATTTAATGAAGTTTATGTTAATGATTTTTAATATGCATACAAAGAAAGAAACGACAGAAAAGAAACACAGACATTTCTTAAACACCCAACCAAACACATAAACATTAAACATACAGATTTAAAGATTCATAGTAGACACAAAATTAAAATACAAGATACTTAATGAGATATTAGAATAGCAGCTTCACAAACCACCATATTTAAATCTTAACTTGAAGGAAGATAATCGATGGAGATTTATTAAAGCTTGGAATGATATAAAGTGGAGAGAGATAAACTACCAGCCAATTGGCACCTACCTATCATTTTACAGGCTGTATTTAAAAAATGACAGGAGATGATTTGTTGGAACTTTATCCCTGTCTACTATATGTCTCTCCAAGCTCCCCCCTAAATACTGTTTTAGAATAGAATGGTCTCAGATGAGATGCAGACCAGAGAGCACACAGCAGGTGCACAACAACCTTTAAATGATTGTCTCAATGGGTGTATCTTCCATTTTTAAATCATCCTCATTCCCATCTCCTAACCCTTTGGAAGACTTGCATCCTCATTCCTATCACCTAATCCCTTGGGACATTTGCATCCTTATTCCCATCTCCTAATCCATTGGAAGACTTGCATCCTTATTCCCATCAACTAAGCCCTTGGGAGACTCGCATCCTCATTCCCATCTCCTAATCCCTTGGGAGAATTGCATCCTCATCCCATCACCTAATCCCTTGGGAGATTTGCATCCTTATTCCCATCTCCTAATCCCTTGGAAGACTTGCATCCTTATTCCCATCAACTAATCCCTTGGGAGATTTGCATCCTCATTCCCATCTCCTAATCCCTTGGACATAGACATTGGAGATGTACGAAAGCCATTTTTACATACCTTACAGGGCTATTGTTCTATCAAATTCTTCTGCATATCTGTGCAAGGTTTTAGTTAAAATGACTGTATACTGAAGTTGCTAACTAACCATTGACCTTAGTTATGAGGAACTATGGGCCTCAATCTCTCCAACACACTGACAGTTTGGTTTGGACCGAGTTGCCAATAGCGTGTAATAGATCTACAATAGTTAGGTTGAAAGTCAATAGCTCGACAGCATATGGTCAACATACATTAGGTGGACAGGTTCAAAAGGCCGACAAGTAAAAGGTCGACTGTGGTTAAGGTCGACACAGTTCTTTTTTTAGTTTTTAGGTTGCATCATTGCAAGGTTGACATTTCAAATCTGTCTGCCTTTTGTACCTGTTAACAGTTATTACCGTTGAACTTCCATTTGTCGACCTGTTGACTTAATGGATGTCAAACATATAGTGTCAACCGATTGACTTTCTACCTAGGCTCTGTAGATCTATCAGCCTGGGGCACCTGCTGCAGGATTACCTCTAATCCAATTCCCACAGTAGGACGAAAACAGGAAGTCCAATGGCAACAGTCCACGACCTGCCAAACCATGTATAGTGGATTTCCAAATGGTAAAGTAGTATGAAGGGGGAATCTCTTGCTGGCCTCCTCTATTCTGAATGCCTTCTACTTCTAACAGAAGCATGCTAAGATACAGAACCAAGTTAGAAACAACCCAGAGCTGTCACTTGATCAGTCCATACAGTAAGTATAGTATTTTACTTGGCTCACTTTGTGGAAAGGCGCAGGATCGAGTATATGCACCCACATCTTGGACCACAGGGGAAGAGTCAGTTCGTGTAAAAATCATCCCTGCAAGACAGCTATTGGCAGTCTCAATGGCAGGTCACTGTCAGCCAGGGCTGCCGCTAAGAATTTTGGGGCCCAAAACTGATTTTCATTCCGCCCCTGCACCCCACCAATCCCCACGCCACCGCTCACCTTGTGGAGCGGCATCACCCTCCTGCATCCCGAGTCAGTCCCGCTCGTTGTCTCCTCGGTGCACATTGCACAGTGCAGCCTGCAGAGCACCGAGTCTAGGACACTGAGGGGAGAGCCCGGATGATGGTGATCGGCGCTCTGCGGACCGCCGTGTGTGGTCTCCGTGCCTTCCTGGCTGGCTCGGGAGCCGCAGAGTGGAAAGCAGTGTGCAGGCTGGGGGTGGCACCCTGGCAAAATGAGCTGCCCAGGCCCTTCCAGAGGCCAGGGCCCGGGACAGCTGTACCCACAGCACCCCCCCTGTCAGCGGCCCTTCTGTCAGCCAAGGGGACGACTTAGAGCGCCAGAGCAGGCCACAAATTGAAACAGGTAGGAGGAAAATGTCCATTTAGTTACAACAGTTCAGAAAAAGTAGGATGTGCTATTTAGAAGGTAAAGGCTGGAGATAAAGCTAATTTTGTTACAATGAGACGCTTGTCTAGGTCACACCCCTGAGACAAGATTTTTTCAATTTATAGTTGCATTTCTTGCTAATCTGTACTATGTACATCAAAAAAACTATGGGGGAGTTTTCTCAGTACTACTGTATGTGACACTAAAAATGTGCTACTTTGAATTAGACTGATTATTATTGCAAAGCAAAATACATGGTGCAGATGCACACTCCATATTATTAATAAATAATACAGGTTCTTGTTATATTAATTGGCCAATAAATATTTTCACACCAACCAGCTTCACAGTGACCTAATTTCTGGTGGGTCCCTAATACTAAGTTTGAATCTAGGGCACGGAACCCCAAAAAGGCCAGCATAAGCCAGTCACCCCAGGGCAGCACACAAGTGAAAAACTAAGCGATAAGTGTATTAATAAGAAAGAAGCAGAAGCTAGAGGTTAAAAAGTGTAGTGCTAGAAAGTATAATATTAGTGAAAAATAAATAGTGAAAAATAAATGTTAGGGTGTGCCACTCTGAAAGCAACTCGGTTACACCAACCCAAGGGGAGCCGCACCCAAATCCATCCCCAAGACTAGGAATTAGTGTCCATTTGTAGGTCCTACCTTCATTGTGCCTCCAGTTTGCAGTCTGTGCCTACCATTGACCAAGCTGGTAAAATAATATTCAGATTAGGTGGGCGGGGTGCTACTCTAAATTGAAGGAGTCCCAACCTTCAATATTATCTTATGGGGGGGGGGGGGGGGATCTTAGAATGCACACCCTATAAACATGAGGTGCTATCATGCTGGGACTTGTAGTTCTGGAAAACAAAAACACATGGTGCAGATGCACACGCCATGATTATTATTGTTCCTAGTTTGAGAGTCGAGACAAAGAAAATAATCAATCTGCTATTAATCTTGCCTTGGCTACAAATTGTGTATGGTATTGTACTATTTTTCTATAGTTAAACCTTTGAATTGCCACATTGTGAACAGTTAAGCTTTATCAAGCTCTAAATTGTAACTGAATCATATGAAATTTTTAACCTGGGGCTTAGAAGACAATTATCTAAAGAACAGGACCAGTGAACCTTCACTTGTCCGTCACCATATTATTACCAGTCACTGCCAGCACAGCACTTCAACTAGTTTCCGCTCCATTTTGGCAACTTTCATTGGACTAAGCCAGAACTAGAAACAGTATTTCATTCATTCACTGGTGTTTTTCCTAACTACACATACAATATACGTTGGAATTTAAGCACTTAGGAGTTGCATAGGGGTTTTATCAATACTCACTGGAGTTCAATAGGGTAATTTGCAAAACAGAAAAATTCAGCTTGTAAGCGCATTTAATCATTCACAAATATTCATTAATCCTTTTAAATTCCGTCACATATGTCTCAGGGAAATGATTTCTCTGTGCACATCGGCTATTCAGCATTAGAGACACACAAATGTTTCCCTTTCACCTTTGGCAGTGACTCACGGTGATATGAATTTTACTGGAAGAGTAAATATATAATATAAATCTAGAAATGCACATAGTGAACTCATTTATTACATGGACTTGGCACTTCAAGGACCTTTTTTTTTGCAATCTGAGTTGTTTTGATTTGTTATGTACTAAAGTCTTTGGTCAACATTTGCTCAATATTTAAACATTTACTTAAATCTCTGCCATCACACAAACGACTCCGGGTGATCAGAGTCCTTCATCCATAACTATGGCAATTAAAAGCATTCTAGGTATACTATATTCACAATTTACTGTAACAAATGATGATACTTTTCTTATATATTATCCTTTTTAATATTTTTTTCCTATAAATGTACACAAATTATGTACGCAATCACTGAGCTTTTGCTTGTCATTTATAAAAATATAATAGTCTATATCAGTGGTAGCCAACCCTAGCCCTCGAGAGCTACCAACAGTTCACATTTTCCAGACAACCTAGCTGCTGCACAGCTGCATTTATTAATCACTGACACATTTTAAAAGATACACAGATGGAGCTAATTAGCTCACTTGTGATTCTGTGAGGAGACCTGCAAAACATGCACTGTTGGTAGCTCTCGAGGGCTAGGGTTGGCTACCCCAGGTCTATATTATGCGTGCACTTTGTGTTGGATTAGAGTGCTCTGCGTTGTCTCCTCATCTGTATTTCCGGGACCCCGTAATGTCACAGTCGCATCACAGCGCAACCTCAGACCCAAGTGCGCGACTTCGCATGTGCAACTGCTCTTTGTGGCTTCAGCTCTGTCCTTCATAGACAGTGGACATCATTCCCCGAGAGTTGCCTTCTAGACATTGCATAGTCCACTGGCATATACTCCACTGCTGCCACTGTTTGTTTTATCCTGCAATTAATTCTCTCTGGTTAATAACCACAACCTGGTTATGCTATTCATTGTGTCTGCCTGCATGGCTCCGCTGGGAACGGAGCCAATGATAGCCTCGCTCACAGCTTGCAGCCGCCGCCACCGGATCAGTCAATAGCTGATGACTGCACAGCAGCGAAAACCAAATCATCTTGCAACTGCTAGGTCAGTCATCTGCTGCTGGCTGCCCATCAGCATTAAAGGGTTGTTTCAGGTCACGCCCCCCTAAAAAGTAAGCAGGGCCATAAATCACTGCGGTGAATCCCCATTTCCCTGCTGGGCCAGTCCAAACCTGATTGTGTGGCCCTACTACCATCACACACTGCTGGCATCTATGACAACACTTCCAAAATTTATAACTAACAGTAGTCATTATTACTATTACATTATTACAGATGAGGCTTTGGGGGGAGGGGTGGTTAGGGATAGACTGCAAGTAGGGATGGTAAAGGTTGCGCTGCAGGAGAAGGATGGCTACATTTGGACTATGGGAAGGGTGGGATATAGGTACTGTAGGGTTAAATGACTTAGGCGCCGTACACACCAGAACGATTCTGATTGTTAGTAGATCTTTAGCAGATTGTGTGATGGTCACACGATCTGTTGGAGCACGATCTGCTAACAATCTGCTAACGATCTGCATCCGATCCCAATCCAATCTGAGTCTGTATCCAGTTGAATGGATCTTTTACAGATCCTTCCAGCAGCAGGTAGGATCTGTAAACCGACCAAATGACAGCGGGGATGCGCATCGGATTGGAATCGGATCGTAATTGGATCTAAACATGCAAAAACATGCCCAATCTACATACAATCTGCATCCAATTGAACGGAATTGGATCCAGATTGATGGAATTGAGCCCTAATTGTTCTGGTGTGTACCCCCCCCCCCCCCCCCTTACCCAGATCTGTTGGGATTTTGAATGTTGGGATGCCGTTGTCGGCAACCTGAAATCGGGATTTTCCCAACTTTAATTATGTCAATATATTTTGAATTTGCCCCATCTGCTTCACAGTATAGTGTGGCCATGGCCAGGGCCGAAACTAGGGTTTCTGGTGCCCGGGGCAAGACATTCATTTAGTGCCCCCCCCCCCCCCTCCCAAAAAAAAAATTATTTTACACTGTATTCTGAAATGAAATATATATTTATAAATGATCCCTCTAGAAACTATATGAACCTGAAAACAGGGACAGTGCGCGCCAAAGGCGCGCGTTAAAAATTAAGGGCATGTTTTTTTTGGGGGGGGGGAGAAGTGGTGTGGTCACATAGTAGTATCAATTCACATTATAGCACACACCGTAATGCCCAGTACACATTACAGCACACACCGTTATGCCCAGTACACATTCCAGCACACACCGTAATGCCCAGTACACATTCCAGCACACACCGTAATGCCCAGAGCACATTACACCACAAACTGTAATGCCCCCCCAGTACACATTATAAGCAATGGTTAATTGCTGCTGCCACTGGATAGAACACTGTCCCTGAATGATACACAATATGCCACACTGCAATGTCCAATATGTCACAAACATACCTCCCAACACTGGAGGCAGAGGAGAGGAGGCAGAGTAGAGGAGACATCTGCGCGTGCCGAAGGCACGCGCCCAAAATTAGAGCGTTCACCTACTACCGTGGTACTCCTGCGAGACTACATCCCCCATTTTTTCCGCTATGAGGGCATGGTCAGCTCTCTAAGAGCTGTAGCCACATGGGGTGCGGCCATAGAAAATGGAGGTGTGATACACATATGCCCACAATAGTGCAGTGCCAGATACACATGACCCCAAAAGTGCAGTCCGTGATGCCCAATATACCTATGCCGCATACTGTGATGCCCATTATAAATATGATCCGCACCGTGATGCTCCATTATACATATGCCCCACACCTGGATGCTCATTATACATATGCCCCACAACGTGATGCTCCATTATACATATGCCGCACACCGTGATGCTCCATTATACATATGCCGCACACCGTGATGCGCCATTATACATATGCCGCACACCGTGATGCCCATTATACATATGCCGCACACTGTGATGCCCATTATACATATGCCGCACACTGTGATGCCCATTATACATATGCCGCACACTGTGATGCCCATTATACATATGCCACACACCTTGATGCTCCTTATTAATGAGTGGGTGGATCATGGGTGGAGATGTTTTACCAAAGGCATAATGCCATGACACCACAGGCTGCTCCCCCTGTACAATAATAATGACACCACAGGCTGCTCCACCTGTATAATATAAAAGTAATGCCATGACACCACAGGCTGCTCCCTCTGTATAATATAATAATAGTAATGCCATGACACAAATTATTATACAGGGGGAGCAGCCTGTGGTGTCATTGCATTATTATTAGTATACATTAAACAACAGATATTTCGTTTTAAGTGTTTAATATTAACTTACTGTGTGTAATTTCAATTCCCACGCGCTCCTGTCCTGCTGTGGCTCCACTCCAGGAATTTCAACTATCCTGCGGTCTGCGGCCTCCTGCTGCGGCCCCCACGATTCTTCCTGCAGCCTGCGCCTGCCTGCCTTCCTGCACTCTCTGCAGACGCGTGGGTGGGAGGCGTCATCGTCATGACGTCCCCACCCAGCGTCTGCCACTGCCGCTGGCCGGGGAATAGAGGAGCCGTGGAGCCGAGGCCGGCGGCCATGTTCCTGTGGCCGCGCCGCATACACATCATGTAAAGGACCACAGGAACATGGCCGCCGGCAGACAAAACACGGTAAGGCGGCCTCGGAAACGGCCGCGGCCCGCGCAGACCTGCCAGTGCGGCCTGGGGGGCAAATGGCACCCTGCCCCCCGGCCCAGCCCGCCGCTGCTGACAGCGCCCCCCCTTCAGCGCCCGGTGCGCGTGACCCCCCAGCCCCCCCCTAGTTACGGCCCTGCCATGGCTTGCACCTTTCTGTTGGACTTACCCCTAACTGTACATGTAAATGTAGCCTAGAATATTTCTTTATAAAATAACAAGAACGGACAGAATAATTGTTCTCCTAGTATCACTCAATTAATTATTGCACACAATCAAAACACCTGCTGAGACTGTCATGAACGGCAAAGTTGCCAACTGCCTTGTGTGAACAATCTGCATCAACTTGTCTGCATCATGCACCTATGGGTGTGCGCAATGTCATTTTGCTGTTTAAGGTAAAACTAGTATTGTCTCTTTTGTAATTAATACTGTATTTATGACTGACACAGCAGAACAGTTTGTACTCAAAATAAGAAGAAAGGTTCCCCGAAGTATGGGAAATTTCTAATGTACAGTAACTATTGTTTTTAACTAAATAATGAATAATAATTAATTCTGTAATAAAAACTACTGTATTTACACTTTCTATGATATTGTAATATGTTCTTATCTAACCTTGTTCAAAGCCAGTTAAGATATCTATTAGTTTTCTATACTCACGTTTGCTTTGTCTGATTACATGTCGCCCTATTTCTTTTATAAACTCACACCTCATTTATTCATGATATCTGACAGAGGATCTTAATTGGCACAGCTGATTGGTCTGGCCAGTGTATTTATCATATCCGTATGAGCAGGGCCGGCGCTACCCACTCAGCAGCTCCTGCAAAGCAGGGAGGCGCCATGCTGAAAAGGCACAGTCTCCCTGCTCTGCTAAAGCTGCCTCAGCCCTCACTGTCACTGCCTCCTGCATGCCACCTGCAGCGCCTGTCTGACAGCAGGCGGCAGTATGGAGAGGCCACTGTCAGTCCTCAACACTCCGGCCCCTCTATCTCCTACCCTCTTTTTCCATCTGCTCCTTCTCTCCCCTCCTTTCCCCCTCAGTCACGAGAGGGGTGTAATGGCGTCCTGCCTACGCAGATAGAAGAGGAGGGACTGCAGTGAGTCTTTTATTATACATGTTTATAACAATTTTTTTTATAATTGCAGATTTTTTTATATTAATTTAGACACTTTTTAAATAATGGGCTGGGTTATGTGCCTAAAGGTGGCCATACACGCTGCAATAGCAGCGTGCGATGTGATGTGCGCTCCTGCGGGCATCGCACAGTACAGAGAGTATGTGCTGCACATACTTATTGTACTGCTTTCGGATCGCACACACATTGCATGCATGCCGTGCGATGCGATCTAGCCCATAATGTATGCGATTCTCGCAGCGTGTATGGGCACCTTTAGTGCCTGCAACATTTTGTGGACACAGCACTGAGACGGTGTATGCCTACATGTACATGCACCCGAGATCCTCCATAGGATCGCATGTTGCATACACTCCCACAATTCGGCTGCAGCTTGTTGCAATGGCAATGTGAAAGGGCGCAAAATGTATGGTTTGCAGGAGGGCGCCAGACACCCTAGCACCGGCCCTGCGTATGAGGCAGACTCACATTCTGGGATCTTGCATTGAAAGTGAGTATGGAAAGTGGTTATAATGAGTTGAGTTTACAGTACATGAGAAGTTATAAAACAACACAGGACACCAACAGCATTGTAATTTAGACCTCACAGCCAGGCTTATTGCAGTGGATTTGAAATCCACATTTGCAAAACCTTATATTACAGGGTTATTGACTGTTTAGAGCATGCATGTGCAAACGACGGCCCTCCAGCTGTTATGAAACTACAAGTCCCATCATGCCTTGCCACAGTTTTACAATTAGGGAATGCTAAAACTATGGCAAGGCATGCTGGGGTATGTAGTTTCACAACATCTGGAAGGCATACTTGCCTACCTGACCCTCTCCATGAGGGAGAAAATGCTCTGTTTCTGGACTTCCCTGGTAATGTATGATTGCCAACACCTGTGGGGAGCTAGGTAAAGATGTTTCACCACAGGTGATGGCAATCATACATTACCAGGGAAGTCCAGGAACAGAGAATTTTCTCCCTCATGGAGAGGGTCATGGACATGCCTGGTTAGCATTTTCCAGCTGTCTATAGTAACACCTGCTGCTTCACCCTTTTGTACAGATACATTAAATTTCTCAATTTTATGTCAAAATTTCACAACCTCCTTTGGAACTTCTCTCCAAACCTGAATTTGTATACCATCTCTCTCTGAGCATTTTACACCACTGTACTATAACGAGTAAGGAAACACAAATCCCTATTAAACTCCCTATATCTCCCATTATCTATATTCCTGACTCATCTTCTTGGTTTAAGGTGACTTCCCATTTTCAACCGTAACCTATCATATACAAATGTCACCACTTGTGCACTGTGCAAACTCCTGCTATGTCTGCTGTAATCAATTAAAATCTATTCATGACTTATTTTCAGATCCATTCATCTACTTGACCCCCATGAACTTGCCTGTCAATTTTCTAAACCAATACATATTTCAATTACAAATCACGTGGTGGTTAATTTCAGTTGTTATTCAATTTGTACTCCAAATGAAAAAATGAGCAAAGATGAGTCATCTGCAGCAATTCTATTCAGCTGATAACTCATCTCCAATTTATTTTGTCTGTTGAATGGAATTCTTGTTTAATACTGTATCTTTAGAAAACTGTACAGTGCAATAACGCTTCTCTCCCAGAATTATAGTATGAGTATATTTTGATCGACTTGGGCAATGCCATGAATTTTATTCAATATATTGGATATAATTCTTATGCTTATTTTGAATCTACAATATATGTTATAATAGGTCTGCTCTAAATATATTTTAGTGTAGTGACGTTCAGTCTTGTAATTTCTAAAAAAAAAAAAATCTGAAAAGCATTTGTCAACGTGTAACCCATTTCTGTATCATAAAAACTTCAATGAATGACTCCTTTAGTAAAAGATAAGTCATCTCTACTCCTGCATAATACAATAAACGATACAGGCATATTTGCTTTGTCCCTGTATTCTCCCGAACCTCCCACTACATGCAGTTGAGTGACAGGTATAACCTCTAGCATAGACACTATTACAAAACTCTATTCCATTTAAAAAATAAACTTTCATGGTGGGAGGAAGCTGAGTAGTTCCTTGTTGTGTCCGGATTTTTCTGGTAGACACCTATTATCACTGGAAGAGAGAAAGTTAATAGTCTGAGACTTTTATCACCTACATTTAAAAACTAACAAACAGTAAAAAAAAAAAAATACTCTCCTGAGTTTAAATAACGCTGCAACAGTTGCGAAGTCCAAAATTGTATTCCATATTAGTCAATATTAGTCTTCTGCATCTATTTCAGTTGTATAATGAAAATTAAGGATTTAAAGCATATTAACAATATGTATAGCAACAGCTGTAATAGCAATATTTTTTTGTTATGGGAGGTAATTAGCAAAGCTTGGAGAGAGACACAATTTTGAGAAATAAAGTATCAGTCAGCTCCCAACTGTCATCAAGGTGGCTGATACTTTATATTTATCTCTTGTCATTTAATCTCTTTGAACTTTGATACCCCCCTAATAATCTTATATAGATAGATAGATAGATAGATAGATAGATAGATAGATAGATAGATACAGAAGTACCAACACACTCGCCATTCCTAAGAATGGGGTGCAAACAGCACCCACACTTCCCAGGTGGGAATGCAGTGGCCTATGACCACACACTCTAGTAAATACAAATACAGGGGGCTCAGCACTCAGCATAATAAACTAACTCACCTTAATATACAAATGATCAAATAAATAATGGGGTTTTAGTTCATGAATTGATTAATGCATTTAAGCTTGCAGCCCATCGCCAAGGGACCCCATTTCACTGCAAGTCCTACACTAACAACTGGTTTTCTTAGGAACCTAGCAGCTGCTTACACATCATAGCTAAAATACATATACAGTACACATCATAGCTAAAATATATATACAGTATATATACATACAATATATACATCTAATTACTCCCCCTTATGCTAGCCCAATTAGGGACAGGGACAGAGTACGGTTCTTGGAATCCCGCTGCAAACTAGAATGCTTTTCTGTGAGAATTACTGTGCAGGGCCAATGTGGAGGTTAAAATGTTCCACCTCAGCATTAGGGGTGGACAGCAGTGTCCACCCCTTTCCCCTCACTTTAACCCGTGACTGCAGGCAAATCATTGTTTTAGTCAGTTAAACTTACTGTATTAATTTATTCACAGAGCAGGACATCTTCATGTGTTTATTTATTTTCATTTCAATGACATTTGATAGAATGCAAAATTTGGGAAGATTCTTCAAAATGATTGCAAGTTAAATTTGTTCAATAAAAATAAAATACATTTACAATATAAATACACAAACACAAAACAATAATAACCTCCAGGTTAGCATTTTATGGTAGTGTCTCAGATGTACAAGATGTTGAAAAATTACAAACCCCTATTTTCTCTAGCAATGTTATGTATTTTAAATTGTAAAATTCATGTAGGCCATAGACCAGTGATTGCCAAACTGTGTTTCGTTGCACCCTGGGGTCTAATGGAACACAGTTGCAGGAGTGCCGGGGTTTGGTGGTTCAGGATTAATCCCTATTGTTTATGGTCAATGCAACAAGCAAAACCAGAGCTGGTGGCTCATAAAATATGTGGGCAGACTGAAGCAAACCTGGTCCCTCATCACATAATCAAACCTACTGTAATGATGACACATAACCACAATTTACCTAATTTCAGATTTTTAATATCTTTCTCAACAAGAAACTTTTGGCCTAGGGTTGCCGTGAAAAATATCCTGATACTCTAGAGTCCCATGATTCAAAAAAGTTTGTGAACCTCTGCTATAGACTATACCTGTACATGAGTGTGGATGAGGGGCTCCCGGCGAATGAATTGGTGCACCTTGGCACACCAGTTATAAAATGGAGAGTGATAAACAGCCACACAATCAGCTTAGGGGAACAGGAGATTAGTGTGTGCAGTTTCAGCCAGGACTCATTGCAGTGGCGGATCCACCAAAGGGCGACTAGGGGCGGTCGCCCCGGGGCCCCCACACATCTGGGGCCCCCACACTCCAGGTTGGTGGTGGGTGGATGGCAGGCAGTGGGGTCCGGGCAGTGCGTACCTGGGGTCCAGGCAGTGCAGGGCGGCCAGGGGTCCCTGCGGTGCCTGGACAGTCAGCAACCTACTCTGTTGTCCCACTGTCCACCGGGGGACCTACACCGCTCTCCCCACCTGATCACCCCATGTCCCAGGCGCCATGAAACGGCCGTGCCTGTGCAGCAGCTCCAACCGGCAGTGAGAATAACTACTCCGGTGAGTGCTGTGGGGGAAGGCGGGGGGTGAGAGTAGGGGCCCCCCACAATTTTTGTTGTCCAGGGCCCCCACAGACCTTAATCTGGCCCTGTCTCATTGTCTGCCTTATCCCTTAAGGAGAATCAGAACAGTTCGGCATTAAGTGGCTTTTACATAGTTAATTACTGCCCAATAAGCATCAGAAGCAGATTATCGCATATATATCTAGAGCAGGGGCGGATTAAGCTTTCGGGGGGCCTGGGTCACTTTAGACAGGGTGGCCCCCTCCCACTTGTCATTACAGGCCGCAAACTGCACGGGACAATATTACACTGTCAAAACATGGGGATGAATATATATGTATATACACCACATGAAAAGCCTGTGTTTGTCCCTCTGTACATTATCTGTAGGAGACCTCACAGGCTCGGCACTGCCTCTGATTATAAACCCTCCCAAAACCCTCCCATGCTGCTGTCTTCCATGGGCCTGAGAAGCATGTGATGAGCTCCATCAATCGGAGTTCAGCACAAGCTTCTCAGTCTCTGACCTCTTGTGCTCATGGGTTAACTCCCAGTAATGCACTGCACACTTGTGCAGTCGGTGTGCCTTGGCCCCCGATGCTCATCGCCATTAATCATTGTCACATTGGCAGATAGGTGAAGCTGCAGCACTACCACACTCCCATGCATAAAACCTTAAGCTAAAATGCATGCTGAACACAGGGGGTCCTAGATAGAGCCCCCCCCCCCCTTAATTCGACCTTGATCTAGTGTACCAAAATATCTTTGAGGATTATTTGCACCCAGTGGTGAATTATGAGGCACTGTACAGTCATTTGTTCAAAATAAGATCGAAGTTATCTGTTAGCCACTTGTGACCTACAGTAGATGTCTGATATAGTGCAGCCAGACATTAGCACCGTACATCAGTTTTGTTTTTATTTAAGCTTGCTTTTGCCATGTGACTGTCTTTTCCTGTAAGCCGATGTAGCTGATATGTAAAATAGCATCTAACAAAGGTGTGTATGTCTACAGTATGTTCTGGCTAGTGTCCTGAGGTTCAATAGAAGGAGGCGTACCAAAGATGCGTGCTCAGCAGGTTCATGGAATACCTCCAAGCTGTTTCTGTCATCATAGAGATCTAGTCTAAACTAGCCCAGGCTGCATCCCTGTGTTTACTACAAACAGAAGAAGCATGCCTGGCTCCTGCCCGATCTCAACTCTCAAAGAAATATCCTTTCACTTCTGCCTCGCCTCTAGACAGGCAGCTTGCAGTAGAAAATCAAAGTTACAGCAAGTGACACTTATAAACAGACACGTTTGTTACTCACTACAATAACTACTACAATGAGCAATTACTACTCTGTAAACAAAAACAATGGCTGTTATCTAGATGATAGAATTCAATTGAGCAAAATAAAATGCTTGTTTTACTTTAAACAATAAACACAAAAATTTAACGAAATAGTGCGCAGCTTGTGGTCGTGTGCACTGTATCAGAATACAGAAAATATTACCCATGAGAAAGTTTCATTTGTGCATTTTTGCAGTACGATATCTATGTGCTATGTATTTCTTCTATAGTTGTGTGTACATGTAGAATAGGTTCCACTTGCCAAACTTATAAACCAAAACAGGTTATAGAGGTTCATTTAAATGGCACTAGCAGGCATGCTCAGTGTTATAGTATCCTTGGCCTCATACATTATCTTGTAATATTTGTATAAATATATATATATATATATATATATATATATATATATATATATATATATATAATGTGTGTAAAGTGTATAATTATTACTTCATGAGCCATTATAGAATGCAAAGGTATAACAAGCATTTGCCATTACCCTAGAGAACTAAAACTGAAAATGATTAATTAGTAGGTTAGATACCTAATACATTTTGTTTTTTACACTAGTTGTATATTAACTGTACTCATTTCACTTAATTGTCTATAATTCCACAGTCGCATGTTTTTCTTATGTACCATTTGTCATACTGGCTCACATATTCTTAACATTAGAAGGCAAAGCCCTTGAAAACATTTCATGTATGTAAGGCCTAGAGAGAATAAAATATTTCAGTGAGTCACGTATGCTGAGATATATATGGCAGTCATACCTCGGTAGACCAGCATTATGGTAAGTTCCAAACACACATTGCGGGAAATGTAATGAACTGCTATTTGTCAATAATCTAAAAAAAATGTCAAAGTCAAGCTGATTTTTTCAATTTAAATTATTACAGCTTGAAATCTGTAGAAAAGGGGGTTGGGATCATTTGGTCTATTGCATTATGGTCGAAAGTCATTAGGTCGAATCCATTAGGTCGACATGCTAAAAGGTCGACATGACTCTAGGTCGACATGGGAAAAGGTCGACATGATTCTAGGTCGAAAGGTCATTAGTTCGACAGGTCATTAGTTCGACAAGGTCATTAGTTCGACATTGTCTATGTCGACATTCACAAGGTCGACATGGGGTTTTTCACTGTTTTTTTACCTGAATGTCAACACAGTCGACATGGACACAGTTTAAAGTGCACTGCATCCCCTCGCATCGCTCGCTGCGCTCGCTATGCTATTTTATTCTCCCACCACGCCCTAGTGGATGGTAGGGCATGAAATACCGCCTGTCGGCACATGTTGGCTCAAAAAACAGTGAAAAACTCCATGTCGACCTTGTGAATGTCGACATAGACAATGTCGAACTAATGACCTTGTCGAACTAATGACCTGTCGAACTAATGACCTTTCGAACTAGAATCATGTCGACCTTTTCCCATGTCGACCTGGAGTCATGTCGACCTTTTAGCATGTCGACCTAATGGATTCGACCTAATGACTGTCGACCATAATGCAGTAGACCAAATGACCGCATCCCAGAAAAGGTCACAGAAAATCAGCAAATGTAACAAATCTTGGTTCATTAGATTTCCCCTTTGTCTCCTTGATTCACATTAAATAATAAAACCCTGCAATGTTGTTACAGAAAAGAAGGTTACATCTAGGCCATGAACCACTACCTACTTACTAGTTTTTTTATATTCTTGGAGGAAATACGTCAAATTCAAATGTACAGAGTACTCCAACCACCTGCAGGCTTTCCATTCTGCTTACTGTAAATTAGAAATTAAGCCGTTAGAAAATTGATTAATTGCTTCATGTGTTACTGTACATTTGTGCTTTTTTAGTTGGTCCCATAAATGTCTCTACAGTTCAATAGTTATTTGTATCCTATCTCAATGAAATAATTAAATAAATAGGCAATTGCTGTTTTTCCCTCTTCATATACAGTATGTTCTATGTCTGTATTCAAGTTATATGGAGTCATGCCAATAATGCTATCATTGCATATAGATCTTACCTGGTTTTTAGTGACTAGAACGCTAATAGGCCAAAACCTCTCTTCAGAACTCACTTTACCATAGTCTGTTGTGTAAAATTCCATTTGGCTGTCCCTTCCTGATGGAGACTAATTCTATGCTTGTATATGGGGTGTAAATGATGTTTCCATGCCAGGACTTGTGCTGTGATAAAATAACAAATTAGGTGTTTCCTGGAGCCATATTTGAAACCAATGCTAATGTTCACAGAATTAAACTCCACCCAGACGTTACTGGCTGTCCACGTATTTCATAAATTAATTTTAATCACCATAGGCTACATCACACTGAGACATGAAAGCAATGAATGCTTTTGTAAGCATCTGTTCTTGTATATGTGTTATCAGCAAATCTCTTATGACACCTACAACTAGAAAACTAAGTGCTTCAAAATATATTTTGTAGATGCAGTGACATAGCCAGAACCTTGTGGTCCTCATAGAACATTTTGAAAGGACCCCTATCCAAATGCAGCAGTTATTAATTGTGTGCCCCATTATAGTGCCCTAATCCCTTATCTGAACCACAGCAGTGTCTTAGTTAATGGTATGTTACATTGTGGGGCTGCCAGTATACATTAAGCAACACAGTGCCCCAATCCACATTATGACACACTGTACAGTGTCCCCACTCAAGGCCAGATTTACTGGCCAGAGCCCCTAGGAAGCTGCCTAGGGGCTCTGCGAGAGGAATCCTTGCAAATGATAGATGTTGAACCTCTATGACACGACCTCCATTCTGTCATCTGATCTTCTGGAAAGTTGGTATTGGTGTGCGGATGGTGGTGGGGGCAGTAAGCTGATGTTTCGCCAAGGGTGCCGAAAAAAACTTGCACCGGCCCTATGCCCAGTTCATATTATGCCACACTACTGTGCCCCAGTTCATATTATGTAACATTATTACACCATACATTTTAAACTATATAACAATAAGCAGGTCCAGAGGCATGTCTAGATATAGTGTAGGCCCAAAGTTGACAGTTTATAAGGGCCCCTATGTATCTATCAATGGTGAACAATGTACAGTATATAACACATGTGACTGCACCCGGGAAGGTAGACCTCTATTAGACCTCTGTGCATAGCAGCTGCACACCCTGCACCTATGGTAGCTACGTCATCTCTCTGAAGTTTTGTAGAGCAACTGCTTAAGCAACCTAGAGGGACTCTGTTGCTCCAATATGCATCACTGCTTCCAGCCCAGTTGTTCTGGTATGCCTGACTGGCCCCAGTCCCCCTAATCCTATATGTATAGCAGTTCCAGCCTGGTTACTCCAATATGCATCACTAATTCCAGCCCAGTTAATCCAGTATGCATTAGCGGTTCCAGCCCAGGTACTTTATACAGACTACCGGTCCCAGTCCAGTAAGTAATATGCATCACCAGTTCCAACCCGGTTCCGATCTTCAATTCCCTATACAGTGCCTAAGGGTCTTCTCTTCGTTCATTTAATATCACCTCATTTGAGATTTAGAACTCTTAGTGAAAGTTCCCCTAGAGACTTCTGCCTCAAAAGAGAGGGTCCTCATACCTAAGCTTTCCTGTTACTATCTATGTAGATTAGCACAGACAAGTGGCTACTAGACTAAATCATTCATGTATAAATATACCTCTAATTAGCTTCACACATCAATACTTTCCTTGTTCAAGGAACTCATGTCTTCTGCTAGATGATGGTCTTATGGGTAGTCAGTGGCGTAAGTTTGTCCAAGTTGCCCGGAGACAATATAAATGTTGGTCCCCCTCAAACACACACACACGCGCGCCACCTTATAAAGAGACGGTGAGGTGATGTCTATGGTCCTGCTAGGAGGAGGAAACAGCCACAGAAGCGATTTAAACTTCAAAGGGGAGGTGAGGTGCCCCCTTGGGAGAATGAGCCCGGAGGCAGGAGACTCCATTGCCTCCCACAGTTACGCGTCTGTGTGTAGTAGATATGACCAGTCATCTGTTTCCTATCAAGAAACAAAAGATAAACTTAAAGGAAGCTTTCTATTCTATTTCAATTTATTCATGTAACGGGCGTTTTAAAGTTTTTCTTGAAAGGTAGTCATTAATCTGCACACTTTCAAACAATTTATGAAAGCTGTAGTGTTATATCTACATTAGAAGAATGTTTACTGCCTGCATCATGTAATCTGGGACATATGCTATCAGTTGATCCAGATAACAAATCAAATATTTAACAATCTCTGTCCTATTTACAATATGAAAGCCAAGTTCTGATACCATCTAGCATGAACATGTTCTTGGGGCTTATTGTGGATACCCATTCTTTTGACTTGAGATTCAGGGTTTTGGTTTAAAAATATATTCAAAAACACAGGTGGTCAAATGTAAAAGCTTCCGAGTTCGGCGGCCAAGCGAGATGCCTGCCGAACTCAGAGGGTTTTTTTAAAGGGACAATCAGTTACAAGTCAAAATCATTCCTTGTAAATGCTTGCCCCTTTAAAAAAAATCTCTTGAGTTCGGCCGGCATCCCACCTGTCCACCAAACTCGGAGGCTATTACATTTAGCCAAGGATCGACTTCAAAGTTGTGATCTAAGTTCCTTCCTTTAATATCATCCCATGTGTATGCCCTATTACATACCCGCCAACATTTTTAGGGCAGAAATCGGCACACATACGGAAAGGGGGCGTGGCCATGGATAAAGGGGGCGTGGTCATGGATAAAGGGGGACAGAATAAATGATACATGATTTGCAGATATAATCCCACCATAAAGTATCCAATACAGCGCTGATTTACTATACAGACCAGACAGAAACTTGCATGCCGCTCTGACAGGCAGGCTCAGGATAGATGATACACAGTCCAACTCACTGTGACAGGCCCGCCAGCTGCTCGGCCACATCGGGTGCAGGTGCCGGTAGAGGCCGCAGAGTGAGGACCAGCCCCAGCTCTGTGCAGACACCCCCGCCATAGTCCTGGACTACTAAGCGCTCCCTCCCTGCCAGCGACACACTGAGCCCATACAGCTGACTGTGATCCGGGCCTAGCATGCTAGAGCTAAAGCGCAGCATAAATGTATTTCTGTCTCCCAGCAGGAGGACATCTTTCTGTAGACCGCGCCGCTGCTCTGTAAATTGTTTGGTCTTCAGAACAATAGCGTTCAGCACAACACTAGGGAGACCAGCATGAATGCAAGACTAGGACACTTTAGATAAAGTAACGTCCTTAGAGTGTGTACACACGGTTCGATGTTCTGTGCGATCCGATGTACGATTCGATGTTTTGTCCGATTTTTACTTTTCCCTTTTTTTTTTCTCTACTCCTTAAGATATGCCTTAAGATATGCTTAAGATTTTGACTTTTTACCATACAATTTGCTATGCGATTTCCTATTTGATTTACTATGCGATTTCCTATGTGCCTTAAGATTTGCTTAAGATTTTGACTAAGCGATTTTGACTTACCAACAGGATGACTGACAGGGCCCTGGAAATCGTATAGCACATCGCATCTTAAGCATATCGCAAGGCACATACGATGCATGCAATATGCTTGCGATTTGTGCTAAATAGAGTGTGCTGCCCTCTCTATCTCCCCTCCGATCTGTCCTTAAACGGGAGCGCGCATCGGGCTAGGAAGCCCTTACAATGCATACAATCAGTATGCGATATGTATGCGATATGGCTTCCGATGTTGACGATATCGTCAACATCGGAAGCCATATCGAACCGTGTGTACACACTATTAGTTTTTCTTGCAAACTACCCACACACGCTAGCACAGTGAGTGATTGACCGCCGCAATGGGGAAAAAATCGGTACATTCGGTACAATCAATATTTGCCTGTACAGACTGTTAAAAACGGTACTGTACAGGCAAATTCGGTACAGTTGGAGGGTATGCTATTACAGTTATAGGCATTTACAGTTTGACTTCAGCTATGCACACAAAAAGCTACCATGACCTCACAATAAACATTCATTGTATGTATTTAATTTGATAAATGTATTATTGGGAACAGTGAGTCTTCAATGTTTAAATGCACAGCTGTTGTTTAATAAAATAAGATGCAAATCCTTGATAATATATGGTTAATTATACACTGTTTACACTGCATATATCAATGATATCTGTGATTAGCCATTGTATTTGGCCATAAATCAGTCATGCAGTGAAATCCCCAGGTACTGTACACAAATTGCAGACACACAATGTTGTGAATGCAATTACATTCCATGTAATAGCTAGGACAGCAAAGAGAATGTATAATCAAAACTTACTGCTATCCCAGTCCTATACTCCATAAAGGCTTAAGGCCCATAAACACTAGATGATATTGGTCACAATATCGTTCAGATAGGTCTTTATGAATGATATTGTGAACAATAAAGTCCAGTGTGTACGCCATGCATCAGTAACGATGCGCACTCCCGCGCATCATTAACAACCCCCTTCCTCGTCCAGCATTTCTGGATGATGGAGGTCATTGTTAACAATGGCCATGCTGCAGCGGTAGCATGGCTCTCTCTTCCCCCGCCGCGGTTGCCCCTCTCATGTGCGGCATCGGTAAATATGCACTTGCCGATGCTGGTCCATCCCGCCGGGTATCACCTACGCCAATGTCGGCATGGTTGATGGAGTGCGTAATGCTCTTTAATTAAGTCTTTAAGATTTTAAGCTTTGCACATTCATTTTATTGCTAGAATTAAAGTAGAAATTAAACAGAGGTTAAATTACTGCAATTAATATACTGTACTGCAAAAAAACTGTTTGGTAGTCACCATCTAAGTACAGTAAAAGCACAGAAGTTGTATGTTGAGGTAACATAAAAGTATTATTTTAAATAATTTAAAAGAATAAAGCACGTACAAACATTTGAAGGTGATGCACTATGAGCAAAACCTTATTATTTCACACCATCAGCCTCGGCTGAATCACGGGTTGTTTATGGCTGAATAAGGATTCACTAAGTTCGATTGGAAGAAAACAAATTCATTCAGTCATTTATTGCCCACTTAAGCAAAAATCTCCAAATGCTTAGTTTTCTCCCAACCGGTGAGATAAAATGTATAAGCAAACACAGGGGGGGGGGGGGGTTTGGATGCCCGGAAACCGCCCTCCTCTTGGTAAGTGCCTTCATTTATGACAATAGCACTGGTATATAATATGATCAATTGAGCTGCCACCAAGCCATGCAGTTTAAGGAACAGAGCAGAGCTGCTGGACATGCCTAGTGCACCAGCTACTTCTGCCACAGTTATGTGTGGATCTGAGAGTAGCTGCTAGGTGGAAGAGAAAGGAGCCTTACCATTAACTGGGAGATTGTAAGCTTAGAAAGTGCAGTACTGTGTCTATTATGTTTGTGTATTTATGTATTAAATGTTTAACCTTTTCCTGACCACTTACAGTATCTTATTTGAATGTTTGAAACAGTTTATACTATATACTAGTGATGGCTAACCTTGACACTCCAGCTGTTGTTGAACTACACATCCCAGCATGCCCTGCTACAGTTTTACTTTTTGGCCATGCTAAAACTGATGCAGGGCATGCTGGGATGTGCTGGAGTATCAAGGATAGCCATCACTGCTATATACCATCTGTACTGTTAAATGTGAATACTGTATTCCATAAAGTATCCAGTGTATAAAAAGACCAATTTCAGGGCTGTTAATACCCCCCCCCCCCCCCCCCCCAGACTCTTGTACTTACTGGGAGATTTTGGATTACATTTGGAACCCCCCCCCCCCCTAAAAATCCTACGTTTGCCACTGGAATGGGTACCTCCGGTGGCGGCTCCAAAGGTGGGACTATATAAACTTTGGACTGCTTCCAGTCCAAAGTTAAAGTAGAGGAGCCACACCCACTCCTACCAACTGTCATCTAAAACTGATTTACTGGCAGTTGGTGTTGTTAACCTATTTGAACTTTGGACTGGAGGTGGCAATGAGTTCTACAAATGTAAGGAAATTTACTAAGATTGAATGGGTAAAAATGGAAATAAAAAGATAGTCAGGAGAAACCAGAAATCTAACCCAAATTAAGGGTAACTTGCCGATTCCCACCATAGGAGGCCATGTTAAACTCATAGCTCCTATGGTTAATTTCTTAATTTGGAAATCTATGGCGAAGTGCACAGCCTATATGGAGTTGGGGCTGTGGTGTTATTATAAAATATCAATCTATAATTTATATGACACCCTAGTCTAGGCAATGAACTAGACTAAATTTCTTAGCAGGCAAGTCTGGAAAATTAGTAATGTACAGTTTGCAACTTTCTAACCGGGATCCGGGCTCCCCGACTCTTGGGCCCCATTATAGGTACACCCATGCGGTATGGCGGTCCCACAGAGCGCAAAAAAGCCGCTTGCTCACCACGCTGCGGGCCCAGTGGCTTGCTTCGCTCACCACAGGTTCCATTCTCCCTCTATGGGGGTTGTGGACCCCCACAAGAGAGAATAGCCCCTGTCAGTCGGGATTCCCCCTGTCGGAGCAGCGGCAGTCAGGATTCTTACATCGGGATACTGATTGTTGGGATCACCCCTGTTGGGCAGTCATCCGACACCCCAGCCATACCATGTATTATTACAATTTTATAACCTATGTCCATAGTGTTGTGACCTGTAGGTTTGCAGTTGTACATAAACAGTGAATTCCATAGAAAGACTAGAGGTCACCAACATTTGTTTTATTGACTGCAGTATTTGTTTCATATTAGTTCTATAAAATAAACATAATCATATCAGATACTTGAAAGTATGTGTAGAATGTGTGTTATTTTGCACCTGGATAAATATGATATGCAGTACAATGGTGTATATGTACTAAGCCTTGGAGAAAGATAAAACACAGCCTTTAACATGACAGATGCAGATTGCTTCTACTTTATCTCTTTATCTACAGTATACTGTAGACACAATGAGTGACATTTAATAGAATGAGAGTTTTTCGCAATTTTTAAAATCGCACAATATCGCCGCACATCGCACTTTTTTTTTGCATTTTTCCCTTGTAATCCGCATATTTAATGAAATGCAAATTCACGGGGAAAAATTGCGATATGGTGCGATTTGTGACGATTTTAAGTCATGGAAATGTGTGCATTTCAAAACTTGCGATTTTTGGTTAAAAAAAAAAAAAAACGTTAAAAAAAAACGGCGTGAGGTCCCCCCTCCTGAGCATAACCAGCCCCGGGCTCAAAGAGCCCGTCCTGGTTTCATAAAATCACGGAGCAAAACAAATAGGGTTCCCCTGGATTTTATAAAACCAGCACCAGGCTCAAGGGCCGGTCCTGGTTCCCAAAATACGGGGCCAACCAGCCATCAGGGAAATGCCACAGCCGGGGGGAGACTTTTAATACAAGTCCCCCTGGCCAAAGCAATCATCCCCCTGACCAGTCAGCATGGGCAGGGGTCCTGGGGGAGTGGGGACCCCCCAAAGAAGGCCCCCCCCCCTCCAGAACTTACCTGCCCATGCTGAAGCCCGGGCTGTCCTCGATGCCACTGGGCGGTGGGCATCGAGCTGATTTTGTGTAAAAAAATAGATGATAAACTATTCTCTTATACCGTAGAACTATGAGTCCCAGCAAGCCTCGCCGCATGCTGGGACTTGGAGAACCACAAGTCCCAGCATTCGGGGCATTAAAGGGCCTGCTGGCACTTGTAGTTTCACAGTAAAATAAATGGTACTTGTTTCCTAGCACGGCCACACCGATTTGTATCGGGGTGATCGTGTCGGAAAAATTGCGTCGGTCGCATCGCATGTGACCAAATCGCATGCGATGCGACCGACGCGATCGACCCGATTTTTACATTGAATCAAATGTGAATAGGGCCCCTGGGACCCTATTTTACATTGGATTCAATGTAAAGTATTCCCCAGACCCCCAATTTTACCCCCTCAACGACACCCCACGATTGACGCCAACCCGAAGCGTGGCGAGCGCAGCGAGCCTGCGAGGGGCGGTGGTGCGCGTCCTCCGACCTTTTCATTCCCCTACTATCCACGTCGGCGTGGAGTTGAGAATATAAAGTGTGGCGAGCGCAGCGAGCCACCGAGCCCGAAGGGTGGCGAGCGGACGCGTATAACTTCACAGGTATACGCGTCCCCTCGCGGGGCTCGCTGCACTCGCCACGCTTCGGGCTCGGTGGCTCGCTGCGCTCGCCACACTTTATGTTCTCAACTCCATGCCGACGTGGATAGTAGGGGTATGAAAAGGTCTGAGGACGCGCACCGCCGCCCCTCGCGTCGGGGGCCATGTTAATGCACACGACCGACGCGATGCCCCCGATTTTGCCTTTGCCGGCAAAATGGACCTGATTTCAAAGGTAATCGGGTCCATCACGTCCATTGTGTACCTTAACTTTAAGGTACACGATGGACAAGATTGTGGCCGTGCTAGGAAACAAGTACCAAATAAATTGTTAAATAAACACACTGACAACTATTAAAAATAAAACTTTAATACATACAAAGCCCACACATACTGATACTTACCTATCTTAAGCCCATAGGTTGGTCCCTGGGTCCGGGGTCCGGTGCTCCGAGGTCTGGGGCTCCAGGGCTGAAGAATCCGGGGTCCAGGATCCGAAGAAATCCATAGGGGGACCTGTGGAAGAAAATCCTACTCCCCAAGTTCCTCTGGAGAAGATCTGTCATCTTGATCCGACGTAGTCCAGGTCTTCTGCCCCGCGTCAGGTCTTCGGCATCTACTCCCGCTGGTACCTGTCTGACGAACTATACGGAGAGAGGCTGATGTTCCATCTTCAGCGTCTCTCCTCCGAATGATTCTATTGGCCGCCTAGCGGCCAAGCAGGAGCCGAGTTTTGCGGCCAATGGAATCATTCGGAGGAGAGACGCTGAAGATGGAACATCAGCCTCTCTCCGTATAGTTCGTCAGACGGGTACATGTGTATTAGCATATGACACTAGAAATCTATTTTTTTTAATCTAGTTATTGGATTTATTCCAGGCCATCCCCTATGCCATAACCAGTAAACTATTGTTTCTAATTAGAAGACTGATCCTGTCATATGTGTGGAGGCGTAACCCCTCCCCCCCAATTATCTTATAGTCGTATGACCCGCTCTTGGCCACAGGGTGGTCTTTCCCTTTCTGATTTGAATAGTTATCATGAAGCAGTTTTACTCTCTCAGTTATGTGACATGTCTCTCCCCCCTCATTCTAAGCCTTGGGTTGACCTGGAACCCTCTTTCATGGTTTTCTTCTTTTTGAATGAGATGGAAAAGCAATGCAGCATACACACAGAACTATTGTAAGGATCATTTGTTCAACTGATCGGATGATATTTTGATCACTGATCAGTGAGTGTATACAAACGATATGTCCGTGAATGACATTGTTCACAGTCATATTGTATTGGTTGTGCTTTACAGATGATGAACAATACAGTATATTTGCAGATATACAGTATTGGTGCATTATTACTTATGTATGGCCAATCATGCGATAGATCAGGAGCCGCAACAGTGTAGCCAACATCAGCATAGGGCAGGACACTCTACTGTAGACAATTGTCACCAGAGTTTTGACAGGTGAGTTTGACCAGCATATGGGTAGAAACTTAGGGCAGATAGAGGGATCATCAGGTAGACATCGGTAGTCCCGGCCAGCATGAGCAGCAAGGGTAGCCTTTAATGGCTGCTCCGGGCAGCGGGAGCCATAAAGACCTGCTGGAGCACAACCAGTAATGGTAGTGGTGATTGTTCAGAGGTTATGAAAAACCCCATCTGCAGATATATTGCCCAGTGTGTACTCAGAATAAGAATATTCCAAACAAGTTACTTTAGATCAGGCATGGCCAAACTGTGGCCCTCCTGCTGCTGTGAACTACACATCCCAGCATGCCTTGCTATAGTTTTAGCATTTCCTAATAGCAAAAAAGTGGCAAGGCATGATGGGACTTTTAGTCTTACAACAGCTGGAGGGCCATTGTTTGGACATGCCTTAGATCAGTGTTTTTCAACCATTGTGCGGTGGCACACTAGTGTGCCTTGAGTTGATCTCAAGTGTACCCCCAGATCTAGAGATACCCAAATTAGTTTACAGCCCCCACCAGTTCAACTAATATTTACTGGTCTATACTTTTCATGTAAATGCCAATGTATTTTATTTTTGTTACCTGTGGGGACCAGTGTGATTGTTTTTTATATGGGGGCTAGGTTTGTTTTTTTCCTGTGGGGGCCAGTGTGTTTTGACATGTGGGGATGTGCCTTGGCAATTTTAAATTCTTATTTAGTGTGCCACAAAGTAAAAAAGGTTGAAAATCACTGCCTTAGATGAAAGTAAGAAGTTCAAAATCAGCTTCCAAACAAATTTTTTTTATATGGGTATGATGGTTTTAAGGCATATCATTTATAAACTTTTCCAGTTTAACTGTCAAGCAAATTTATATGCATTTAAATACAAACTGATTTTGAAGTTCTTATTGTTTGTTATTAATTTGTTTTCTATTTTTATTTGATGTTTTATGATGCCAATGAAAGAGGTTTCTAACTATTATAATAGTAGTGGGAATTTAGCATCTCATAACTATTATTGTGATAAAATTGTAAAATGTTTAATAAAGGTTATGGTTTTTAACATAATCTCACCAAAATATGGAATTAAGTTTTTAATCCTTTCCGTCAAAATCCTAATTTTCTCCTGAGGCCAAACATACAGAATATGCATGTACTGTATCTAGCCACAATGTCACAAATGAAAAAGGAATAAATATTAGAAATGTATATTCACAAACAAATGATTCTCTATTTAAGCCGTTACCATCCAAGTGTAATGTGGTTCTTTCATACAATACACTTAGGGCCTGATTGAGTATAGACTTACTTTTATCCACGAACAGAGGAAAAATCATTCGATGGTCAGCGACCATTAAAAATTATTATTTTTTTGTCCGGGTGGCCGCATGCACGGGGATGTGTTTGTGTAGCGAGGGGATTCGGGCAGCGGAGGGCAGGCAATCGGTCGGCCAGGGGGCAGGTGGCGGGCACCGTTTTCCTGTTTGCTAGGCTGCAAATCGTATGCAGCCTAGCAAACAGGTCTGGCCCTTAACCCTTTGAGTGCAAAGTGAAGTTATCATAATAGGAGTAAAAATTGCTAAGCAAACATTTTTATTCATCATAATGACCGAAATTTTTACTTTATATAGCAAATATAATCGTTTTTTACAGAACAAATTTCATTTGAATTTATATAACAAATGTGAGCGACGCTGGAATTTTTTGTGGATATTTTGCACATCTCTCACAGAGATGTTGGCACTTAAAGGTTTTTGACCAGTGTGTATGCACAGAGATGATGGGGAAAATCCCTGGGCCCAAAATCAATTCACCCCATCTAAGTGATTTTCCCATGGGTGGACAGAGCAGGACGCTATGGAAAGCCGTCCACTCCGCTGCTCATCCGCTGGTAATCCCATTGGTGGTGGTACAATTGTTTTAATGCTTTGCACCTGTGCAATAGTATTCTCTATAGCACACAAAAGGTCAGGTGTAGGAATGCTTCAAGAGTGAGCAGTAAGCAGGATTTTTCTGCTATATCAGTAGCATCCTAATGGTGTCATAATGAGGGTGGAGTGTGCCTTTATTTTAGGGTAAACACAGCTCCAGGAGAAATGGTGTTTATCATGTATCTGTAGCCAGCAAAGCTGTAAAATAGAACTTCCTTGAGGGCTGAAAAGCATGTATTTATTTATATTTATAGTCCAATGGCTGCTAGATAACCAGGACATGTGTCTTCTTTGGATCCATCTGATGTTGTATGTGTAAACACACATCACCCTCCCTTTGCAGGGTTAATGATTGCTAGCACACTCCTGTCTGGCTGCTTCTCCACAAAGACACGGCACACTTCTAAGGCAGAATCTAAATACTACAAGACCACCAAACATATCCAGCTTTTGTGTTTTTGTATTTTATAAACAATGTAATCTGGAGATCGCTCCGGCTTCATGCAGCACACCATTTCAATGGTTTAGTAATGAGTCTGTATATTTTTGCCCATGGGTGTACAGTCAGTGACATCTGCGAGTGAGAACTACGTGACTTTTAACCTGCGTTAGAATGTCTGGGACTGCAGCGACGGACCCCCATTCTCACTGCTAGGCTAATTCCTGGGTGAAGAAGTTCTACCCGGTAATTTGCCTTTTAACACAGGTTTATGCAGTGAGAACGGGTCAAAGAAATAAGGATCAAAAAGGGTTGAGATTACCTGGGGCAGACTAGATGGGCCAAATGGTTCTTATCTGCCGTCAAATTCTATGTTTCTATGTTTCTATGTAACCCGTGTCTGCATACCTGGATCTCAAAGACGGGTAAAAAGAAGGGTTTTACCCGTGTATGAGATCCGGGTATGCGACCCGTTCACACTGCAAAAAACCCATGTTAAAAGGCAAATTTCTGGGTCTACATGCTAGACCCAGGAATTTGCCTGCAGTGAGAACTAAACTAAACTAAATAGCCCCTTTTCTATATATATTTGGCATTACACACTTTAAAGACCTTGGCTTGCCTTTAATCTGTCAGTTCTTTTCTGTCTGGCTAAGTAAATGTCAGGTGTGCTTGGGGAACATAAGTATAGGGCAGTATTGGTCAGTACAGCAGTAGGGCCGTCTTAACAGCATTGTAGGCCCTGGGTAAAGATATGCACTGGGGCCTCTAGACACTCAGTCACAGAAAATCAATTAAAACAAACTTGTAAATTCTGCAGTCCTGCACCATCTCTCCATATGCTGCCATACAGTCATTGGCTATCAGCACTCTGATTGGCAGATCCACCAATCAGTACTGTATGCTGACAGCCATTCGCTGCAGGCTGGGAGGCAGGTAGAGAATGCTGTTGTTATGTGTAAGCCTTTAGGTCTGTGTCAGTCACCATTGCGCCAGCGTGTTAGTCAGTCTTGTCTATGTGTCAGTCAACATTACACTTTATGTGCACTGTGTTTTACCCACCCACTTACAGTTGCTCCAAGCAACAGCTCTGCTCCTAGGATACCAGGGAAGAAGACACATCGCGAGAAATTTACTAAGATGTGAAATACACTTCACAGGTCATGTTGCTATGGGCAACCAATCGGATCCTGTCTACTATCTTCTAGAGGGTGAAAAAGAAATAAGAAGTAGCTTCTGATTGGTTTTCCCATAGCAACATGACCTATGAAGTGTATTTCACATCTTTAATAAATTTCCCCCATAATCTCTCCCAAGACAGTGCCGGAGTCGTGAGCCGGAGGAGTGGGTAGCTGGCAGCTGAGGGCAGGTATGGCTGTTACCGTCCCCAGGCTGTACCACCTAGTGCGGCTTCACCACCTGCACTCCCCTCCTTAAGGTTGTGTGTGTGTCAGCCTGGTCACTGTGATGCCAGTGTCATCTAGGGTGACCAACTCATCCCTTTAATCCGGGACACATATTAATTACACAGGTTCTGTGGCTGGCTTTCACCTGGTTTTAAACTGCCACACCTCAAGACTTCATTTTACCTGGTTTTAAACTGCCACAGAACCTGTGTAATTAATATGTGTCCCAGATTAAAGGGATGAGTTGGTCACCCTAGTGTCATCCCTATCCATTGTGCCACACTGCAATCAGCACAACAGCACACTTAGCACTACAGCTCACTAAGCATAACATATTGCACTCTACACAATTCTGCCAGTAATGGGAACGTGCTTTCTGTGTAACTACTGCATTTACACAATCCATATGAATAATAGAACTTGGGTTGTATTCTAACAGAGACAGGTTCTGGACATGACATGTTCAGTTATCTGTGCAGGATGCATGTTCCAAGGGGGGTTCGGTGTTACCACCCGTGGCTGCAGTGCACTTTCATTAGCAAATAGTTTGCTGACAATGTATTATTAATTTACTAATTTCCTCTTCATTCTATGTAGCTGTCAATATATTATTATGTTAGCAGGCCTGGTTCTCACCAGCAAGTCTGAATCCCATCAGCAGGTCTGGCTGCTATCAGTATACCTAGTTATACCTAGTTCCTATCAGTAGACCTGGTTTCGATCATCAGGCTTCGTTCTCATCAGCAGTACAGGTTTGCTACCAGCAGACGGGTACCCATCTGCTGGATGAGATCCCATCACCTGGCTCTGGCCCAGTTCCCCTAAGCAGAACTGGTTCTCATCACCAGGACTTGGCACAGTTCCCCTTAGCAGTTTCCCATCACCAGGGAGATTGTGAAAGCAACTCCTAAGCATATCGCAGAGAAGAGAGTGTGTGATTCTCAGTTGGTGAGGTTTGCCATATACAATGTAATCACATCTAATTGTAATTGAGCCAACAAAGCCGCTTCATCGTTAAGCAAAAACAACTAATTAAGGGCCTGATTAAGGGTTTCAGCTGCCAAAGGTTAAAACAGAAGTGGCCACCCCCCCTTTTTTTTTTACCCACCACTGGTGCAGCAGGTGAATTGCTCCAGGGCCCCTGAGGACTAATGGGCCCACTGCTGGGTGGCATATTGTGAACTTACTATAGGTTGGAGTGGATAATGGGGGCCCAAGTTATATTTTTCACCTAGGCCAACCACTCACATATTCCGCCACTGCCAGGGGTTTCATGTTCATTGCCAGGGGGGTTACTGCACAGAGAGCACCAGCACTCCCAGAATCTACACGTGTTAGAGAATATCTAGCATTTGTCTCCTAGAAGGCGGCGTACATTTGTGAGAATCTGCAGGACCCAGCACTCCAGCCTGCAGCCTATTGGTTGATCAGACCCTTCTGTGCATTAAAAATATTCTGCATGCTGCTATTTTCTATCATCTTACAGGACTCCCTTCAAAGTTCATTCAGTTCATGACACATCCCCTGCAAACCATACCACCCTGTAAAGTATACTTTCTCCGTCACCTATTACCTATAATTCATCACATCCTAGTTCACACAGTGATGTAGCCATCATTATGCTGAGAATGGCAGCCATTTTGTGTAAAGATTAACGGTTTTAGTTTCCTAGAACCTGAACCCACCTAAAGGTCAGTCAGGGACAAGGTCAGGGAATGGCTGGAGGCGTAGCAGAGCCATTGGCAGTGAGCAGTTGTCAGAAAGCATTAAAAATTCCTGCCCATTGTATCTATCTTCATATACTGATGGCCAGTGGTCGAAGTGGAAATTTTAAAGTGGGGGTATGAAAAATACCCCCACTGTTATTCTGCACGCACCTTCGGCAAACGCTCCAGGAAAAGGGGTGTGGTCACTCAAAAGGGGCCATGTCCTTAAGTGTAGTCTGCCACACCATATACACCACAATAGTAGGAACCCTCATTCTAACTAGTACTAGTGCTCCTTACACATTATGCCACACAGAATGAGCCAAAATTCAACATTAAATGCCATACAGAATGAGCCAGGGACAGCAAGCAGTGCAGACTAGGGCGGCTTTAGAGTGACCTCAACACTGACACATCGATGCTGCTGATGAGGGGACTCATGAGCTGCTTTGCTCTGTGCCACATGCAGTCTTCTGTAGGAAATCCGGGACTTGTGCGACCACTGCTTACCATGAATCGGCTGCGACACAACTGACACGCGCATAGAGACCCAGGTGCAAACCTCAGTTCACAATCACAGGGTGAGTCAAGACCTCTACCAGTCCATCAGGGGAAATACCACACGGCGGCATTATGGTATATGGAGTCCTAATGATTTGGAATGCATAAATGGCCGTCTGGACTTACGACATTCATCAAATGGAACCAGTGGCAAACCAAGTGGTAGGGTAAAACGATTATCCCCTCCCCCTCACTATCTGCCACTCTAGTGCTCCCCTACAGCAGAGCCTCTCATATTTGGGGGGGGGGGTTTAGTGCTTGTGCCCCCTATTCTGACGCTTCTGGTTAAGGTTCAGGCAGGGAAGAAGAGGTAATGTTGCGGGACAGACTGCAGAAGAACAGTCCATCAGGGATGGTCTCCTCCTCTGGCAGTGGAGCTGCAGCATGAGTGAAAGCACAGGGTGCGCTACTAATTGGTCAGAGCACATCCTGAGGGATAAAAACTATATTTTTTTTATCATCAGATAGAGGTGGCGGTATGGCATACCAGCGTATACCGCCCCACTTTGACCACTGCTGATGGCGATTTATTGTGTCATGCACAGCCTGTTTGGTCATCTTTCAGTGAGGAGTCAATGACTGTCTCCTCCCTAAGCTGCTCAGTGACTGTCTTTCTTTCATGCAGAAGCAGTCAAAAGGTCGACATGGGGTTTTCCACTGTTTTTTGAGCAGGCGGTATTTCATGCCCTACCATCCACTAGGGTTTGGTGGGAGAATAAAATAGTTTGCCGAGCATAGTGAGCAAATGCGGTGCATTTCAAACTGGTCCCATGTCGACTGTGTCGTCATTCGGGTAATAAAAACAGTGAAAAACCCCATGTCGACCTTTTGACTGTGGCCCTGGCCCATGTTAAGTTAATGCTTGTGTCGACCTAATGTCATGTCGACCTAGACCCATGTCGACCTACTGTAGTTCCATGTCGACCTTGACCCGTGTCGACCTTAACCCATGTCGACCTTGCTGCATGTCGACCTAGTGGTGTCGACCCAATGCTTGTCGACCTAGTTGTTGTAGACCAAATGATCCACACCCTGCATCAGAATCAGACACATAGGGGCAGATGTATTAAGCTTTAACAAGAGATAAATGCAAGGGTGATAAGGAGAGATAAACGCCCAGCCAATCACCTGCTAACTCCCATGTTACAGCCTGTGTTTGAAAAAAGTCAGTAAGGAGCTGATTGGCTGGACGTTTATCTCTCTTTATCACCCTTGCATTTATCTCTTGTTAAGGCTTAATACATCTGCCCCATAGTGAGACACTGGGGAAAGCATACCTGGCAGCATACTGAGGACCTTATTCAGGTTCACTCACAAGTATGCAAATTATGCAGGCTTGCAAGTCCACCAGCAGCATGCACAGCCGCCAGCCCCCCTCACACAGTGCTATTACCCGCAGGCATGCAAAAGGGTGATTTGCATACTCATCTATTCGCAGCCTTGCGTTCAGACACAAAATTATAGTAGTCAGGTACGATCTAATGATTTTTCAAGAGCTCCCAAATGTAAGACCCATCTTTGGTGTTTTACATCTGTGAGTGCCTGTACGATAAGCGGCCGGGCATCTGAAACCCGCTGACATCAGACACCTGCCCCCCGCACCTGTGTCATCGTGAATTAACACGAGAACTCCCAGTTTTTCATGGAAACGCCCATGAAACGCTCGGCGTTCCCATGGGCGAATCCAGCCCGCAAACCACCGCCCCCCGCCCACACTGATGTGTGCGAGCGCCAGCAAATAATCTATTCGCCATGGGCGGGATGTTGTAACATCCGCTGCCCATTATCGCCCCCCTTCGCCGGGCACCGCATTCTTAATAACGGCATATGCTCTAACATATGCGATCATTAATGCAAGGGACAGCTCTTGCGATAAGAGCTGTCCCTTACGATGCGGTGCCGGCACTGGACTTCCAGGTCTGTGACCCGGGAGTCCATCTGCGCATGAGCAGAGTGAAGGCGACGGCGGGGGGCATGCCGGGAGGGATCCGTGATGGATCCCTCACAGTAGAGCTGCGGTAAGAAGCCCATAGGCTTCAACAGGTAATCACCGAGTTTTGCTGGCGATTCCCTCCGCAGCGCTGCCACTGCGGAGGGGCCATAGAGCATACAGAAATGCGGTAAAAAACCCGATAACGGGATTTTTACCGCATTTCTGCTTTAGAGAATCTCCCCCTATAACTGATGACGTATTAGCAAGCAAAAAGCAGTTTGGACTTTTGCAAACACCTGTGAATTTATTAAGTCACACAGTTCTATGTATAATGCACCTACAATGAACAGACACAGGAACACTTAATACTGTAGGTGTGTATTATGGTGCAGGATAACATGGTACGATTGTGCTCCTAAGTTGATTGCTTGCCCTTTAGCAATACTTGTTACTGTTCCAATATTGTTCACATATTTGGCTGTGGATGACCAGGTACATTAAGTTTATTCGCAAGCATGTACAAACGTGTATCTTCTGTAAATTGTTATGTACTCTGATTTTGTACTGGGGCGTTTCCCATCCATTTGCTGAGAGATATTAAAAAAAAAAGTACAGGGAGCAAAAGATTTGAAAAATGCAGTATTTTAATTAGTTGTGGATTTGAAATGTAAATACAATGCACACTATTACTTTTTGTTGAGATGATTTAACGGCTGACATTTAGACAGTCCAGTTAGTTTATGCTATGATACAAAGTCCAGTACTGATGTATAGCTTTTTATTCAATTTACTGCTTTTACACTATAAAGAGTCACTTAACCTTAAATACACTAAGTATTGTGTAAATAAAATACTAATATATTGTTGAGATGTTTAACCAGGTATGTTATTATGCTGCCTGACCACTACAAGCCATTGTCATCTGCAACCAATCACTCTAGTCTTCAAACTAGAACTTATGAGCAACATTTCTGAAGGGGCCCCTATCACAATGCTTCTAGAGCACAGGTTCTCAAAATCTGTCCTGCAAAACACAGTGCATGTTTTGCAGGTCTCCTCACAGAATCAAGAGAAACAATTAGCTCCACCTGTGGGTATTTAAAAATGTGTCAATTAGCAATGAGTGCACCTGTTGGGTGACCTGGAAAAGGATAACTGTGTGGGGTCCTGAGGGCCGAGTTTGAGAACCTCTGTTACAGAGAGACACCTCTCTACGGTAATTGTAATTTTATCTCCTGTAATAGTGCCTTAGTTCCTCCTCTAAACCATAGTTACATACCTCCCAACTTCTTGGGAGCCGGACGAGGGACAGGGGACTGTGCGCTGTACGCGTGCCGGAAAATTCCAGGGGCGTGGCCTAATTTCAGGGGCGTGGCCTATACTCGCGGCTCACTTGCGAGGCCACACCCCTGTTTTGACGCTATGGGGGCATGACCCAGAGGCTCTGTGAGCCTCTAGCCATGCCCCCAGCCCCCTGGCTGCGGGAATAGACGCTGTGCGCATGTGCTCACCAGCCGACAGGGGGGACTCCCAACAGCCCCCCCTCGCCGTGGGACACTGCCGGTGTCCCCGAAAACCGGGACATTCCCACGGTTTTCGGGACTGTTGGAAGGTATGTACTAGTAATGCCCACACTAACTCCATTTAACATTTTTACACAGTGTCCCCATATTAAGCCACATTATAATGCCCCTATTTATATTATGCCACACTATAGCATACCTCCCAACATGACCCTCTCCAGGAGGGACACAGTGTTCTGCTCTTGCACTTCCCTGGTAATGTATGATTGCAGACACCTGTGTTGAAGCAACCATTCTTATTAATTAACTTGTTTAACACAGATGAAAGTGCAGGAGCAGAGCACTGTGTCCCTCCTCGAGAGGGTCATGTTGGCAGGTATGCTATAGTGCTTCCAGTTAAAATTGTGCCACATTACAGATCCCTACAGTTTGAAAGATTCCACTTTGCAGTGTCCCCTGATCATATTACATCACACTATAGTGCCTTCACTTTATATTGTACCACATTACAGTACTCCACTTAAAATCAAGTATCATTATCTGGTCCAAACCACCCTCATTGAAATGGGGAGGGGGGTTTGGACCAGATGAATGGGGCTTTGCTATAGGAGGGGTAATGAGGAGCCATAGCAGCTACACCAACAGCATCATTGGCACTTATGCCACTGGGAGTTTGTAGTTAAGGTTATAATGGTAAGTGGGCACTATGTGGCATTATCTGACCTATTGTCATATGTAATATGATATGATATGTAGTGTAGTCAGGGCTATTTTTCAGCAGGTTCCAGCAGGAAATGAGGCCCTTATTCTAGTTCACTCTTTCTGACAAAATATTTCTTAGATGGACAAAACTACGTGCACTGCAGGTGAGGCAGGTGTTACTTGTGCAGAGATAATTAGATTTGGTAATTTGTAAGCAACTATCTAACCTGGGTCTGAGGAGCCCTAAACCTCTGGGCCCCATAGCAATGGTTACTATCTCCCATGTCTCCAAAAATCCCTAGTATCCTTTAGATGCCGATTGGTATCAGTTATGACTAGTAATTAGAGAATAGGTGCCCTGCAATGATCTTATATGTAATGATCTTATATGTCCCAAAACGATACAAACATGCAGCGTTCTCCCGCCATGCTGCACCTCCATTGAATAACAAAATAAATAGACACAAGCAGTAACAGACAAAAGATTTTGGGCGGGAGGCGGTGGCTCCAAAAGAACCACGAGTGGCTGACTGCAGAAACAGACTCTATTTAATTACTTTAATCACCAAAACAATTCTCAGTTTGCTCACACAATGACTGACAGATCACCCCATCAGACTATTCTGCCTGGTAACCAAGGCTGTCATACTCTGCCAATCAGAAAAAACCCAGTAGTCTTAATTATCGTCATGCTTATTCAGCCTTTGTCTGCTCTTACTGTTGGTCTGGTCTTCTGCTGATAACTTTGCTCACATTGCACTGATCCTTTTTTTCCCCAGAGAACAAAAGTAATATGGTAAACCTCTAGCAGCGATGGTGGTCATCACCATGGGCATCCGGAGACCAGTGAGCGGTACTGTATCATCGGTCTCTAATGTTACCCTGTCGTTTTTCACTCTGTAGAAGAGAAGTCACATATATAATTAGACATATATGAGATTCACAGTATTACACAGATGTGACCCCACCTTTCTGACTATTGGAAACAGCATATGGATCATTTCTTACCAACCATGCTGTGCTTTTTTATGATGTGTAATGGATAGTGTAGCTATGCTCATCATGGCTACATCGCTATGCTGGGTATACATTATGCATACATTATCAATCATTTTTAAATTGCAAGTTGACTGCATCAGCAGTGTATGCTCTTTACAGTGGAGGAACAGCGGAATGTTTCTTCCCCAGTGGAGAAGCGCAGATGTCATGCTGCCTTACACTTTGAGATATCTCAATACTGGAGCTGTCATATAAAATGCCTGTAGGGCTGACAGCATTTTATCTGACTGTGCATGGCCAGCATAACAGTGGCCACATGATCAAATACTGCTCTTACCATGCCCTGCTGGGTGCTGGACGGTTCCCCGACAGTCGGGATTCCGACAGTCATTACTCCGACGTCGGAATCCTGACTGCTCCCTCGTGGGGCTCCACGACCCCCATAGAGGGCGAATAAAAAAGGTGCCCGCAGCGTGGCGAGCGCAGTGAGCCCGCGAGGGGCTTCATTGCGCTCCCCCCGCTGTGCAGTTGGGATTCCGATGTCTGAGTAATGACAGTCGGAATCCCGACTGTCAGGCAAATATACCACACCCGCCCTGCTAACATCAGATGGGTGCTGATGACTAGCCGACAGTGGCTAAATGATGATGTAATTACTGTAGGTCCCGCCACCACCATGGAAAAATTACACAATTTGCGGGTTCATGGGTAGTAAGCGTAGCTAAAATTATGTCCTCCATGTCATTTAATCTAACTGGCCTCCATAAAGCTCCTTGATTCCCGTAGTAATCTCTTTGCCTCCCCGCTTTGCTAGGAAGAGGACAGGATGCGGGAGATCCACTAATTTTTCCAAGTGTGCAGGGGACCACCTGAAAAATGTGAAGTCTCCCACAGAATTTTGGAGAGTAGCTACCATACCATAATACATAATTTGTCATTTGTATTCATTGTTGTGGTTCAATATTACTGTGCCAACACCGTACTATATGTTTACTGTATAAATACCTGATTTGTGTTTCAACAACTGCTGCAGGGGTGTTATTACATTACAATATATATAAATGTACTGTACTTACATATCATTAGTGATTTCGTAAGGACCATTTTATTGTTAATTTTTAAATAAATTAAAATATTAAAATATTTTATTGTCGACTGTGAGATGATGCTTGTATGAATATTGCACCACCGCCTTACAGTATTCATATATTATTGGCGGTGTGCCAGGGAGTTCTGCTCACCCATTGCTCACTTTCTGTATATGCTATTATTTTTAACCCTATTGCTGTCTACTTGCTTCTGTTTCTTTTTTGTTTAGCATTATTGTGCCTAGTTTTGTGTCTATTATATGTCAGTTATCCAATAAAGGGGGTAATCAATGTAGAGTCACGACTGCCGGGCTGGGCAGACAGCCGTAACCCTGTCCTGTTCTCCTCCACTTCAATAGGGATTTTGCAGACGGGATTCAATGTCCCACCTGCCAAGCGCCGGGAAGAGGGCGCGGCCGCGAGAAGCATCCGGAAATAGGCGAGCTGAGGCCGGGAGCGGCTCATCAATTCCCGGCCGTTCTCGGCAGAACGTACTGCTTATGAAGTCGTGCAAGTTCTGCCGAGATCCCTGTTCAATGCTGTCGGGGGAAGACCACATTGAATAGGGCCCCGCTGCCATTTCCCCCATCCGGAATGGTGGCGGAAGATTGAATATTCTCCAAAATAATGGATTAGAGTTTTGTAGACAATTCATGCTTTATATTGTACTGTATTTACTGTTTCTCTATAAGTGGACTGTCTATAATGCTGAAGCATATATATTACAGGTACCTCTAGGTATTTGAGACGTAAGATATGTACAGAATATGTCACAATCATCAATGTGCCAATCACTATCTGTATCTGTCAAATTCCCCTATATGCTCTTTGCAGAAGTGCGCTGTATGTAATGATTGCAAAGGTAGAACATGAAAAACAGGTTGAACTCTTATCCTGTTGGCAGTTCTATTTATTGTAAACAGATCACTATCAGTAATGTTGTGAAATGCCCGCAGGATACCTTGTGTGACACATTGATGGATAATAAAATGATTATCAATATGTTTTACTCCCTGAACATGTTCATGTATTAGGTGAAAAATCGTCTCATATTTGTTGGTATTTAACTGGTATGTTAATTAATGGAAAGGGTCATCTGTCTTACATTAACTACAATCATTTAATATGTTCCGAAAAGAATGTTACACTTTGCTGTTTGTGTCTCATAAACATATGAGTTGTATAATGGATGAAAAACTTTGTTTTTCATTTAACCATGAGCGGCATTTATCCCTGTAAATTAGGGCACATCCAAGAGTACTGGCATACATTTGTTAGTGAGTAAGATAAGGACAAATGTTTTCATTAACTGAGTGCCCCGGAACGCATCCTCCTCATTTACTGCCTACATTATGACATCTCTTTGTACACATCTAAATCATCTAGAATTTAGTATAAACATACATGCAGTGTAAAGGTCCATACACACTGGGCGACTATGCTCAGCGTGTATGGACAGCGATGATGACAATCATCGCTGCGGGGAAAGCCGATCAGTGCATACGGCTTTTCCCCCTGCCTGGCGCCAACGGAGGGGGGAAGGACGGCGTTGCATAGCGCAGAGCTATGCAAAGCCGTCCTCAAAGCCGCTTATCTGCTGGTAATACCAGCAGATGAGCGGCTTTCCCGGCAATACACACTGGGCGGCTTTGAGCTGAAAGCCGCTCAAACAGGCTGTTTTGAGCGGCTTTCAGCTCAAAGTTGCCCAGTGTGTATGGGCCTTAAGAAGTACATACTGTGTGTGTGTGTATATATATATATATATATATATATATATATATATATATTTATTTATTTATTTATTTATTTATTTTAAATGTATTTATTTATTTACAGTTTCTTATATAGCGCAGCATATTCCGTTGCTCTTTACAATTGGAAACAACTGTGATTAAACAAACTGGGTAGAAACAAACCGACATAGAGGTAGGAGGGCCCTGCTCGCAACCTAACAATCTAATCATACGGCTTAAAAGAAATAATCAACAGCCAGTATAAAATAGTAGTGCCTTATAAAAACACTTCATAAAGGGCATTGATAAATACAGTATCATCACTTATAATTAGCATCATTGTGTTCCCAAAATAACTTTGTGCTGTGCGGTAATGGCCTATGCGAATTCAGTAGGTGTTCTCTCCTATGTATCTAAATGACACATGTGCACAAAGCTAAAGGTGTTTTGTATAAAAAAAACCTGTCATGAATGAATCCAGATTATCCAGCTTTATATCAGTGATGTATAAGAGACCTGGTTAATTTGTATAATAGTAAACATGTGTGCCGGAAATATGTGTATTAGGAATCAGATATCAGACACTTTTCCATCCGAACAATCGCACCTTTCAAAGACTAATATACAGTAATTGGTCATCATATCTAATTAATTAATTATTACTCTGTTATGAGGGAAGTGTCTGGTCAAGTTATAAGTAATAATAAGTTGATTTATTTGGAAAAGTATACGTCACACAAAAACACTGCTTGTTCTTTTATATACTTGTATTGTACAATTGTATAAACTTACCAGAAATTGAGAATGGATTGCATCGCCTTCCAATAAAGAGTCACTACCATCTTGGAGACGTCGTCACGTATCACGTATTTCTGAGTCACTGCCTGTACCTCCAGTGTGAGTGTGGAGCCACCAGGAGTAGAGAAAATGCTTCCTCCAACCTCCCAAGACACAAAAATAGATGTCTAAAAGGGGGCAGGGACAGAGTCAGTAATGGGTTCCATGTAAGGTAGTTATTTTTTTTTTTTTCAGTGAATTTAATATCAGCAGATAAAGCATAAGATCCATCCCCGGCTGTGCTGTGGAGCTTGCTCACCCCCACTACTGACTGCAGTACGTTTCTGTACGCTATTCGTCAGTCATATGGGGGTTGGAGGTGGAGCACCCCTGTCATTTTTCATTGTAGGGGAAATGATGGTAAATTTGAGGTCTCAACCATAAGCAAATATTTTAATCATCAATTTTGATGGAAGTTCTTTGTCTCCTAGCCTCCTCTGTAAGACTGTAATAACTCCAATGTAAGCATAATCACACACATACAGTAAATGCATTTTTAGTCTCTCATTAAGGGGGGTATTCAATCCCCGCCATATTTCTGATGGGGGAAATAGCGGCGGGCGACTATTCAATGCTGTCTTGTCTGACAGCATTGAAGAGGCAGATCCACAGTACGGGCCAGACTTTGAAAGCTGTCGGGCCCGTTTTATTAATAAAGGCTGTGAATTGTCACAATCAAGTCCGAATTTCGAAATCCTCTGACGTTTACAAGGACGCGCCCCCTTTTCACTGATCGCCAAGCGGGACATTGAATCCGGCCTGGTGATATGCTGTTGAGCTAAATGAAAATGGGCCAGGGTCATGGCTGTCGGGACGTATAGACAGTCGTAACCCGGTGTTGAATACCCCCCTTAGTATGTAGACATGCATTGGATTGCTGTTTTTTTTAGGACATCACAAAGTGAGTCCAACACTTTGATGCATTTGGGATACGTGGTGGGCTGTACTGTATGATCCAGCAGTTTAGAATGTAAGCTCCCACGGAGCAGGGCCTTATCCACTTAATTTTTACTCCATCCTGCTCTCAATGGCACCTAACCCTAAGTCTCTGTCACCCTAATAATGACTTAATTTACTTGTCCTAAATTGCCTTGTACTGTTAATCACTCTTTTCTTGTTTCGGCTTATTTGTGGTTTCTGTTAGGCGCTGTGGAACTCTCGTGGCGCCATATTAATAAACAATAATAATAACAAGAATAATAATATGATCATTAGAAGGGTGATAAGCCAACGGAAAAGAAACCAAACACAATTGGAAGGCAGATAGCTCACAGACTGTGAAATTATACCTAAAGCTGCCCATACACGGTCCGTTTAACGGATCCGTTTGGGACTTATATAGTACACATCGCATCGCATCGCATGCAGTGTGCATGCAATGCGATGTGATAACCAGCTAGTACAAAAAGTGTGTGCAGCACATACTTTTTGTACCGTACGATGAGATGCGCGGGAGCGCGTATCTCTTAGTACAGAACGGAAGGTCCGGGAACGGACCGTCTATGGGCAGCTTTAGACACATATGTAGGTTTACTTTTACGTGTCTATAGCAAATATGAGAATGTTACTACAGGGAAAATGATGTCTGGAACATTCAGGGGGAAATGTTTCCTGCAGGTCTACCCAATGTATTCAATTTAAACCAAAACCTTTTTAATGGGGAAAATATTTAAAAGGCAAAGCCGGGTAGTTTTTGACTTTTCAACGACTGCCTCTTTAAAACATCAGGCAAACTCGCTGTAACTCACAGATGCCTGCACTGGGGAGGATATTACCGTACATCAGCTTTTGGTCACATGCGTCATTTTCCTTCAAGTCAAAAAAAAAAGTATCAATGCACATTAAGGGGTTTATGTATCAAGTAGTAAGGGAGAGAAGTCGACCATAGCAATCAGTCTGCTTCGTCTTCGCATTTATCATGTACATTCTAAATAAGATACGATCAGTAGCAGCTGACAGGTTCTATGGGTATCTTCTTTACTCTATTCACTGCTTGATACACCCAGGGCCGGCTCTACTATTAGGCAGCTTTAGGCCACTGCCTGGGTACCGGGATCTTGGGGGGCGCCACAAAATCTTGGGGGGGCTATCACAATAGTACAGATGTCTACAAGGAAGATTTCTTTGTTGTACTTAATGCAGGTGGTGACTGAGGAATATCTAAGATGCCACCTCAACACCTTCACTTAAGGGGCTGGAAAGTGGGTATTGGTGGCAGTGTGGGGTTTCCAGGGGGGGGGGGGGGCAAGAAACCTTCCACCGGCCCTGGATACAGCAACCCATACCTCCCAACATGACCCTCTCCCGAGACACATTGCTCTGTTTCTGGCTTTTCCTCTTAATTTATGATTGCTATCAGCTGTGGTGAAGCCCCTTTCTTATCATTTAACCTGTTTAAAACAGGTGGTGGCAATCAAACATTAAGAGGGAAGTCCAGAATCAGAGCATTGTGTCCCTCCTGGAGAGGGTCATGTTGGGAGGTATGAGCAATCCCACACTATGAAATTCCATGCCTGTTCCCAGCTGTTAGTGCCCCCAGCTGTTAGTACCCCCAGTAATCAGATCATAGCACCAGATGAAGCAGGAAGTCATATGAGCACACTAGTAGCTGTCCTTCCCGTAACCAAAGGCTGACCCATTAATTTGACAAGCTGCGTCACATTCTTAACATTTCTGAAACCAATGTTTAGAGCAACTTGCTTATCCTGTTAAGGAACACATTGCAGTGTTACCTGAACCAATTTGTTATATGTGAATAGCATTTACACAACACAATTATCCACTTACTAAATGGGTGTTCTGGCAGATCATAAATTATCGTTGCTGTCATCAGTAAGCTTTTATGGGATCGCACGAAAGCAACCCATATATCTGCTTAACTACTGTACAGTATTGCAAATGATAAGTGTTCCAATCACTCCACCCAGCTATTATGTGCATTGTGTGGAGTCTAGAAAAAAGCTTTGCCAATATCTGCATGTGTTTTATTGAACACTGGCTTCTTTTTGCGTTTGTGCATTCTTTTTTGCCCATATTTTGGACTTGGTATAAAAATGACGAAAATAAAATAAATGACCTAAATGTATCTGGTAGGTGCTTAATGTTATACACCTGTGGCAACGGGTCTGATTGAAACACCTGAGTTTAATCATTACCAGGTGTGGCCAAATACTTTTATCAATATAGTGTGTATGAAAGTATTCCCTACTCTCCGTACCATCGTTTTTAACAACAGCAACGTCTGCTGGAAACAAAACATAACAAAAGGTGAAACACCTTTCCCTAGCTACCCACAGGTGATGGCAATCATACATTACCAGGGAAGTCCAGGAACAGATCATTTTCTCCCTCGTGGAGATGGTTAGGTAGGCAAGTATGGGCTAGACATTTGCATGGCTTTGCATGATATGTTATACACTTCATAATACGGTACAGCAATTGTGATTATTGACATCAGTAAAAGCTGCTCTATCTAATTTATGTACAAACGGAAGGCTAGCTAGACATCTATAACTTAGACCAGTGGTTCCCAACCCTGGTCCTCAAGTACCCCCAACAGTGCACGTTTTCCAGGTCTCCACACAGAGGGCCTTATTCTGGTTCACTCTTTCTGACAAAATCCTTCTTAGATAGACAAAACCATGTGCACTGCAGGTGGGGCAGATGTTACTTGTGTAGAGAGAATTAGATTTGAGTGGGGTTTTACTTCATAGTGAGATCTATATTGCAGTGTAAAAATAAAGCAGCCAGTATTTACCCTGCACAGAAACAAAATAACTCACCCAAATCTAATTTTCTCTGCACATTTTACATCTGCCCCCCTGCAGTGCACATGGTTTTGTCCATCTAAGAAGGATTTTGTCAGAAAGAGTGAACTAGAATAAGGCCTAGAATCACAAGTGAAATAATTATCTCCACTTGTGGATCTTTTAAAATGTTCCTGAACTATGAGTGCACCTGCTGGGTTACCTGGAAAACGTGTACTGTTGGGGGTACTTGAGGACCAGACCAGGGTTGGGAACCACTGACAATTAGTAATTTAGACAATAAAATGTACACTTCTATTGGGATAGCCCTTGTATCATTATGAAAAAAATGTAATAAAAAAAAAAACTTGTAATTTTTATCCTCCTAGATCTCCGGGATATTAAGGGAGTTGTTCTGCCACCTACTGTACATACAGGTGTGGCTATCTACTGACAAATTCACACTGCACACTGAAATCCACACATTAATAGACAACTACTGTATTGTAATAAGAAAGATTATAGGCAGAATGTAATGCCGCCCTAGGTTGGCAGCAGCGGGATGTCGGCCGAACTTGGAGTTTTTTTTATAGGAGCAATCACTTACAAGGCATTGTTTGCTGATATCCCGCACTGCCACCAAACTTGGGCAGCATATCATTCTGCCCTATATATTTTTGGTACTCTTTACCTAGATGGGCGCCCGTCGCGGGCATCGCGGGTACATTTATGTATGGCCGCGACGCGACCGACGCGATGCCCGCGATTTCCCTTTGAAACCAATGTTAAACATGGAAATCGTGTCGGTCGCGTCGCGGCCGGCCATAAACGTACCCGCGATGCCCGCGACGCGATGCTCCCGATTTCCCATAGGAATCAATGTTAAAAGGCGCGATGGACCCGATTTTACTGTTAAATGGCTCAATCCACCCGATTTGGCCATAGGAATCAATGTTAAATGGGCCACAGAGCCCATTAACCCTTAAATGTCCCCCCAAATTTTTAACGCCACCCCACGATCCACGCCAACCCGAAGCGTGGCGAGCGCAGCGAGCCCGCGAGGGGCGGCGGTACGCGACCTCCGACCTTTTCATGCCCTACTATCCACTAGGGCGTGAGAATATAATAGTGTGGCGAGCGCAGCGAGCCACCGAGCCCGAAGCGTGGCGAGCGCAGCGAGCCCCGCGAGGGGACGCGGATACCTTCACAGGTAGACGCGTCCCCTCGCGGGCTTCACAGGTGTCCGCCTCGCCACGGACACCTGTGAAGCCCGCGAGGGGACGCGTCTACCTGTGAAGGTATCCGCGTCCCCTCGCGGGGCTCGCTGCGCTCGCCACGCTTCGGGCTCGGTGGCTCGCTGCGCTCGCCACACTATTATATTCTCACACCACGCCCTAGTGGATAGTAGGGCATGAAAAGGTCGGAGGACGCGTACCGCCGCCCCTCGCGGGCTCGCTGCGCTCGCCACGCTTCGGGTTCGCGTGGATCGTGGGGTGGCGTTAAAAATTGGGGGGGACATTGAAGGGTTAATGGGCTCTGTGGCCCATTTAACATTGATTTCTATGGCCAAATCGGGTCCATTGAGGCATTTAACAGTCAAATCGCGGTCAATCAGCCTTTTTAACATTGATTCCTATGGGAAAATCGCGGTCATCGCGGTCATCGCGGGCATCGCGGTCATCCCGATTTACCCGCGATGCCCGCGATGACCGCGATGACGGCGATTTTTACCCCCGATCACCGCGATTTCAATCGCTGGCGCCCTTCTAGGTAAAGAGTACCATATTTTTCACCAAAGAAGCATATTATCTAGTGCAAATTTAAAGTGAATATTATTATTTATAAAAATAGTAATAATAATAAACATTTGTGATTTTTTTTTCGTTTAAGGAGAGAACTTAGATGTCAATTTGTAAACATATCACATGGAGAAGTTAATCTAAACAAGAGAGGGGGTATCCAAGGCAGGGAGGCTCCATGCTGAAAAGGCGCTGTCTCCCTCCTTGCTTTGCTAAAGCTGCCTCAGCCCTCACCGTCACTGCCTCCTGAACGCCACCCGCAGCGCCTGTCTGACAGCGGGCGGCAGTATAAAGAGCTTTTCCCTGCACCGCGCACACACTGTCCTCCTCCTGCGACCTGCCCCTCTTCCTCCCGGACACTTGCGCTGAGGCATGTAGCGCTGCCTGTGAATGCCTGGATGACATGTGATGTCCGGATCCGCCCCCTACCCATTGCTCCCTGCGTCTGTCAGCTGTCAAACAAATGACGAACAGGCAGCAGCGCCGCCCTTTTTAATAATTGTAGATTTTTTTAATATTAATTTAGACACTTTTTAAATAATGGGCTGGGTTATGTGCCTAAAGGTGGCCATACACGCTGCAATAGCAGAGTGCGATGCGATATGCGCTCCTGCGGGCATCACACAGACCAAAAAGTATGTGCTGCACACACTTTTTGCAATGCTTTCGGATCACATCGCACACACATTGCATGCATGCCATGCGATGCGATCTAGCACATAACGTATGCGATTCTTGCAGCGTGTATGGGCACCTTGAGTGCCTGCAACATTTTGCGGACACAGCACTGAGATGGTGTATGCATTCATGTACATGCACCCGAGATCCTCCATAGGATCGCATGTTGCATACGCTGCCACAATCGGGCTGCAGCTTGTTGCAATGGCAATGGGAAAGGGCGCAAAATTTATGGTTTGAAGGAGGGCGCCGGACACCCTAGCACCGGCCCTGATATAAGGTGAGTTGGCAGTCCCCCTGTCACTCGCTGAGGGGACTGGGGGCATGCCAGCATGTCATGTAGCACTTGGCCTGCCTCTATGGCCCAACGGAGGTAGTAACTCGCCCACTTTTGCCAAGGGCATGCCCCCTTATCGGCCGCAGCCATGTGTGAGTCCCAAATCACATATGATATTAGGCCTAATAATGCAATCAATATTCTGAAAAACAATTTAAAAACTATTGAACAGCATACCCCAACACTTTTGATTGTTACAGTTACTTGTCATGGCAATAATGTTAGTTTTCCTATTAAAAAAAATCATGAATAAGCTTATTCCAGCCGATCCTAGATATACCCAAGCTTGTACAGGAAACACTATTTTTGATGTTAGAAACTTCACAGTTTTTATAATATACACAATGGCTTTGGGACTTATTGAGTGTAATATTATTGTGTCAGTGTTTACTGAACCCTGGGAGCTGGGACTAGAACTGCAACTACTTTAATAACCGTTGGAATAATATTTTCTAGTATTTCATCACAACACTTCCTTTGTTTCAAGACTACAAGGTAATGAAATGTGTATGGAGATCAGCAATGTTAAGTGTACAATAAAATTCCAGGAATGTTTGCTGTTCATGAGAAGGGTCAATTTTATAGTACGTTGCAAATCAGCTCATATGCCACAATCATTTCAACAGTGTACAAACATCTTTTATTTATATGTCGACAATACATATTTTAGAAAATAGAGTTCACCTGTAAAATAGAAGCACATTTGGCTAACATGTCATATTAGCTAACTGAAACAGTCAGAGGGGTTACCCTAACCTCACCATAAACTCCCCTCCAACAGCCTTACCCTACCCTCCCCCCAACACTAGCATCCACTTCCACAGCCTTTACTTAACCTTACCCACAACCCCAGTACCCACTTCTGCAGCCTTACCCTAACATCCCCCTAGCCCTAGACTCCAGTCCTGTATCCTTACCCTAACCTACCCCTAACCCTATCCTCCACTCCTGCAGCCTACCCTAGCCATCCTCCTAACTCCCCTCCTGCTGCCTTACTTTACCATCACCTGTGAACCTAACCACCCCTCCCACAGCTTAATCCTTAGCGGCCCACCCAGTGCTTGACTCTATCCTCCTCTGGTGCATTGACTCCTCCCCCTGATGAGGAGGGAGCATGGAGCATAATATTGTGTAAGGGGCATTATTGTGTGGGACATAATATGGTGTAAGGGACATTACTGCATAGGGCATGATATGGTGGAAGGGGCATTACTCTATGGGAAATACTAAGGTGCAAGGGGCATTACTGTGTGGGGCATGATATGGTATAATGAGCAATAAAATTTGAGGCATGATACACCTGCGTGCCTTTGCAAATGCTATATATCTGGCAGGTATGGAGACCCAGACGCAGGCTGAGTTTATCCAAAGCACGGCACTACAGGATTTGGTGCAGCAAAATTTTAATCATCAACGTTTCGGGGCCAACCGGACCCCGTCGTCAGGCTTACAGCATATAGATATACAGTGCAGTGTACAATACCTTATATTATTGAGGGTTAAGAAAGAGACCGCCTCATGCCTTCGCTCCGTGCCGCACCGTGCATCCTGGCCGGAAGTCCCGCGTGACGTGTGTCCAGCTAGCAGCGTCACTGAGGCAATCTGTTGCTAAGTAACAGGCTTAGCGTCTGAAGCCCCGAGCAAGAGCGATCATCGTATAAAGTGCTAAATAGTGCTGTGAACAAAAAAGGAACATACTTAACACATATAATAAAAAACAATCACTATAAAACAGTAGTACAATGAGGGATTATGCAAAGAGTATACAGGTAATGCATGTTGATGAAAAAAAAGAAAAATATGAGAATATGCAAATACACTTCAATGCTGGTACTAGTGAAAATGAATACAAGCCCGAATGGCACAATTTTTAGGTAAGTATATGTCCAGAGATAAAGGAACCTGAAAATATAAAAATGCTGTTAAACCTACACGTCAACATTTACAGGTACTACATTAGGGCGTTTCATGCTATTCTTTCATTAAGGCCGTTGGGGTGGATCGTGTTTAGACGGAAAATCCACCTGGCCTCCAATCTTAACAGTGCTTTTTGACTATCTCCTCCCCTAGGTAGGGGGGGATATGATCTATGATCAAATATTTGAAAGCAGATAACGAATGATTCATGGTCTTAAAGTGAACCGCTACAGGCTGTTCAATAGGCTTATTTACCAGTGCCCCTTTAATGGCAGATCTATGTGCAGCCATACGTTCTTTAAATTGTCTTGTGGACCTGCCCACATAATATAGTCCACACGGACAGATGATGATGTAAATAATATTTCTCGTGCTACAGGTTAATATGTGTCGAATATGATAAATTTCATCTGTGTGTGGATGCTTAAAGGTGGAGCCTTGGATCAGCGATGTGCATGTAGTGCATTTAATGTAGCGGTAACATCCATTGGGTTTGCGATATTGATTGGAGTGGATATTTTTGTCGAACCCGGTTATATCCGTGTGGACAAGCATGTCCCTGAGGTTACGACCTCTCTTATAACATGTCATGGGTCTTACTTCTTTAAAACAGGGCAAGCTTTTGTCCGTGGAAACAATTGGGGATAACCATACTGTTGGTGTCATATGTGGTGGTCCAAGTGAATGTCTTGGATTGTTTAGATGTATCCAATGTGTTGACCTATCCAATCTTAGTACCTTATTCTTCCTGCCAGATCATATCCTCTATCATGAAACTTGTTTATGATAATGTCCAATTCAGCTGGGAGCGTATTGATGTCACTGCATATCCGGGCTGCTCGCAACATTTGCGAGTAGGCCAATCCCCTCTGTAGAGGAGGCGGGTGATGGCTGCTAGATAGCAGTAAGATGTTTCGATCCATTTTTTTATAAAATATAGTAGTGTTGCTTTTGCCGTCCTTCAGATATACAGATATGTCTAAGAAATCGATATGATCTTTACTCCAAGTAAAGGTAAATTTGATTGGCCCTGCCATATGATTAATCTCATTCAGAAGGTCCACAAACATTTCAGATGGACCCTCCCATAACATGAAGAGGTCGTCGATAAATCTCCCCAGGAAAACAATCTCACATCTCATTCGTACCGACGAATTGACACAATGCCTTTGATTAGGGAAAAAAATGTGCAAAAAAACTCCTGGATGCTGCTGCTGCACCAGCATCTCAGGAACTGCAGCAGAGCCCGCTCCCCCCTCCCCTGGTACTTGTCAGCAGCTTACAGAGGTCCAGGCAGCAGGGATCATGCAGTGTGCTGTTTGGCGAATGGGATATCATCGGCGGGGTCCCTGCACCAGATGAGAACTAGTAGCACTACTAGTTCCCATCTGCCACAGGGACCCCACCGATGATATCCCATTCACCGAATGGACCCCACAGCACACTGCATGATCCCCGCTGCCGGGACCTCTGTGAGCTGCTGACAAGTACCAGGGGAGGGGGGGAGTGGGCAGCAGGCATACAAGTACCAGGGGAGCAGGCAGCGGGCATGCAAGTACCAGGGGAGGGGGGGGCGGTCAGCGGGTATACAAGTACTAGGGGAGGGGGGAGCAGGCATACAAGTACAAGGGAGGGGGGGAGCGGGTATTACACTATTTGGTTTAGAATTTTTTTTCCCGGTTTTCCTCCTCTAAAACTAGGTGCGTCTTAAGGTCAGGTGCATCTTATAGTGCAAAAAATATGGTATATACATATCTTTCTATATCTATCTATCTCTCTCTCTCTCTCTATATATATATATATATATAGATAGATAGATAGATAGATAGATAGATAGATAGATAGATAGATAGATAGATAGATAGATAGGGAAAGAGATGTGGCCTTTTACTGCGCTAACGGTGGGGCATCACTTCTATAATGCCTAGCTGTTACTAGAGGCACAAGAGATAAAAATGGAAAGAAAAAGGAATAGATGTGCGCCCTAAGTTGTTTTTTCACCTCTATATTAAAGCAGATTTTTAAAAGGTAGTTTTTTATTCAACACATTGGTACATAGATTTACAGTTCAAAATAATTTTACAATCCAGAAGACAATAAAATATGATGATCCAACATCAAGTGATGTTCACAATGAGGATTTCACAGATATAACCCTACGCATTTCGTCCCTTGGGACTTCCTCAGGGGTGATCGGGATCATGCGTTGTACGGATGTTCTTTGAGATCACAGATAGAAATTAGGACAGATAAGGTAGAACGGTTGTTACAGAATGTTACGTTCTCTATGTAGAACCTTTTTTAACATGAAATAAGTTCCAGGATAGCCAGGGGATACATCAAATCTCGCATACAGGGATAATCCGCTTATTGGTGAGTATCACTTTAAGGCAGCCTTTTTAGAAATGTTTTGCTTCCAAATGGGTAAAACAGTCCGAAATACAGGGAAGTGGTGTCTCCAGATGAAAGCAGCATCTTTTATTGTCTTCTGGATTGTAAAATTATTTTGAACTGTAAATCTATGTACCAATGTGTTAAAAACGACCTTTTAAAAATCTGCTTTAAGATAGAGGTGAAAAAAACAACTTAGGGCGCAAATCTATTTCTTTTTCTTTCTTTCTTTCTATATATATATATATATATATATATATATATATATATATATATATATATATATATATATATATATTAGTGGAGTGGCGCCCCATGTGTAAGTCCTTTAATATATAATTAACCAAGTCCATGTAGATGGTTTTATTAAAAGTCTTTAAACTGGATAAAACGTATTTAAGTTGTTCTTGTTGAAAATTCATAAATGTGATGTCACACCCGATGCGTTTTGTCCACCAAGGGACTTCCTCAGTGGTAAGCTACAAAAGGTATATAAATAATTACTACACTATTATATATATGAAATGTATTCCTCCACAAGGAAGGAGAGGGGGGAAGGTGGCGCTGTGACCTTTGTTGGTTCACTAGCAGCTGCTGATAGGTGTCGGGTTAGTCAGACCCGAACTGTGCAATACAAAGAAGAAAAGGGGAAGCAGCGCTGACTATGTAAATGTGTGTGATGACGATTGGACTGATTGTACAATTTAGAAGCAATACATTTTATTATAAGACATGACCAATAAAAACAAGAAATCAAACTGGTACAAATTGTAACTGGCTTTTTTTGGGGAATTTAAAATGCAATATGAGGACTGTCCATTCCTATTGTGCCTGGGGTCAGGACCATAAAGTGCAAATGCATACAAAGGGTTTTGGATTACCGTCCACCTGTAGATAGGAGGCTGGGGTGTGTGGTTTGTCTCTCCCTGGGACTCAAGGCCCGAGATGGTGTTTTGGCCGAGTCACCTTCCAGAGTAGGGGAGTCACCCAGAGCTTGATTGTCCAAAAGATGTTATTGGAGTCCTTCCAGGTGGTGGGCAATGTCCAAAGTGCAACAAAATGGGTCCAGGAAGAAAAGGGTCCAAGGCTGGTCTGGAACAGTCCAATAAAACTGGGTGTGGGCAAACACCTGACGCGTTTCGCCGTCTCAGCGGCTTTATCAAAGGTCATATATTGCATTTTAAATTCCCCCAAAAAAGCCAGTTACAATTTGTACCGGTTTGATTTATTGTTTTTATTGGTCATGTCTTATAATAAAATGTATTACTATTATATATATATATATATATATATATATATATATATATATACACACACACATATATATATATATATATATATATATATATATATATAGTCCAATCCAGCTGGCACTCTAATAGTATGTTCACAACGGGCCCCGGTGCCCAAACAGATTGTGCAATACACCAGTTCCAAGGAAAAGATGGCACTCCAGAGGCACAAGTAATGCAATAAAAAGGATGTGTATTTGAAAGAGCTAAGCTTTTGGGGTTTGACCCCCTTCGTCAGAGCACAAATCCTACATATATATGCTGTGGTGTGCGGTCCGGTACTCTCCCCTCCAGGTAAATACCCCGGTGCCTTCCAAACGGTAGGGATAACTTAGGAAAAGAATAGGCGGCACTCCGAGGATTTCTTTTTAGAAATTGTATTAAGATGACAAGACACCAACGTTTCGGGGCTGGCGCCCCTTTGTCAAGGTGATAGTAAAACAGTGAAAACAGCCACCGAGTAAGTCCTGGGCTACACACATGTGATCTCAGCCGCCTGCCCCATGCAGGCAACAACCTACCCGCATGGGGACAACCAGCGTTTTTATGGGCGCATCCATTGTATTTCTGGGCACGGCCCATGCGCTGGCCCCTCTCCACAACCACTCCCCACCTTTGCGATCGTTTTGGCAACTATGATAGTCGCCAAATGTGTTCATACTGCGGCCCTGCACATGTGTATATATACATGCGCAGTGTCGCACCATCGGTACCTGCCACGTATATGCCGGGGACCAATCACTAATGAATCAGGCACAGCACGCAGTGGAAAAATCATTCAATGGAGAGCAGCTTGCAAATGAATTTACAGCTATATTGCCTGTAATTAATATCAGTGACATTTTTATTTGTGTTTATGAATCCTTGGACTCGTACGTCGGCAGACATAAAACTCTGGCATACATGTTTTCCCGGACAATCTCATGAGTTCTCTAATCTAAGGATTGCAGAACTGATACTTTAGCGTTAGTATGCAAATACATTCCATAGTCGGCCAGAACCCACACATATCACTTTCATACTCTAGAATTACATTCCTAAACCAGTACAAAGCATAAACCGTTTTGTTTTGCTAAACAAAAATACTTTAGTTGTGAATCATCCTCATTTGCACAATATGTCAGTTATACTGTATTGGTTAATTACCTGAGTAAATTTGCGTTTACTTCTATTTAATAATTGCAGTATCATATATATATATATATATATATATATATATATATATATATACATATATATATATATATATATATATATATATATAGTGTCTGTGTGTAACCGAAACACTGCCATCTGCTGGCAGCGAGTGAAAGTACATCACTTTCACACATACAGAATCACAGAGGCAATCACACAAACAGAAACACAGAGGCAATCACACAAACAGAAACACAGTGACAATCAAACATACAGGAAAACAGAGGCAATTACAAGGTAGCAGACTAGCTTTCAAAGCTTTTGCTTTGAGCGGCTTTAGCAAGTCCATCAATAATAGCACAGAAAGCAGGAGTCTGACTAGCACTAAGAGACCAGTAAGAAAAAAAAATAACTGAGAGGAAAAAGCATTTGCTATAAAATAGCCATGAAAAGGTCGGATAACCAGAGGTAAGTTGTCTGAATGTCTTTATATTGTATACTGTATTGTATATACTGTAATAGTCTAAGGGCCAGGGCCGGTTCTACCATTAGGCAGCTTTAGGCAGCTGCCTAGGGTGCCGGGATCTGGGGGGGCGCCACCAAGTCTGCCTATCAAAAAAATCAAGGATGTCTATGATGATCCTTGTTGTACTTAATGTAGGTGGTTACTGTGAAGACCTCACCATTGGTGCCTACTCCTCCTTGTACTGTGTTGTTGGTGGCAAAGGGAGACCTCCAGGGAAAGCAGGGGACTTGCCCTCCTTCCCAGGGTGGAGCTGGGGGGACCACCCTATTTTTGGGAGCCTCCCTGCCATTTTGGAATGTTAGGCAATTATGCCTTATGGGGTTGGAAATGCGTAGTGGTGGCAGTCTGGGGGGGGGGGTGCAGTAGGTTGACGTTTTTCCTAGGGTGCTGACAAGCCTTACACCGGCCCTGCTAAGGGCCTGATTCATAGATGGATGATGTGATTATGTTCCCACAGTTAAGTGATTCTTTGCAACTGCTCTTGCACAGAAAGTCCTGGAAACCCTTACTACACAAACGTGAAACCAAGGGTGACATGTTAATATAATGTGATTTTCTGAATTTTGCAAATTTTGAAAATCGCAAATATAATAGTGAGCGAATTGCAATTTAATTTGCCTAATTTTGGGCACGTGATGCGTTCCACGGTAGTAGAGCGTATGATGGGTTTCTGTTCGTGGGACTTCCGTCCACAGCGGTCTCTCATTATGTGTTACTGAGGGACTAGCCGCCTGATATTGATGTATTTATATGTGTAAGGGGGATATGTATTTATGGTGGCTTATTTAATGTTGGTTTGTCTAGTATGTTTTCTATAATTGAGAGAAAAGTTAATTCCAGGCAGATGATTTCTGGTTATGACGTTATTTGGCGCCATTTTTTGGTGTCCTGCACCATTTCAATTTGGCTCATTTAGCTCAGTTCAATGAATGCACTTGTTCACTGAGGATTGTTTCCTTAAAGTTCTCTCTGAATTTCTGAACTCCTTTCTTGAAACAGGTCTTTTGTGGACTGAAATGTTGGATATGGAGATTTTAACCATTAAAACTATATATATATATATATATATATATATATATATATATATATATATATATATATATATATATATATATATACACATTTTCCGGAGTGGCACTCACGTTACTGGAAGAAAGAGACAGTGACTACTGTAACTTCATCAACGTTTCGGTTATTTTAATAACCATCATTATTAAAATAACCAAAACGTTGATGAAGTTAAAGTAGTCGCTGTCTCTTTCTTCCAGTAACGTGAGTGTCACTCCGGAAAATATATGTGTAATTGCTGGGCATATTTTGTTCAGTAAGGGTTGGGGGCACCCATTCAAGTAATCAAATTTTGCTCTGAGTGCCGGATATGCTACATTGTTATATATATATATTGGTTTTGGGACCAGCGTGAAGTTCCACGGGCACTATGGTGATGGCCCGTTAAGGATAAGTGACCCACTTTTTTCCTTATGCAATATGTTGCCATGTGTTTTTAAGTATTGTTCAACTATGGACTTACAAATATATGCTTAAAAAATCAATTATGAGCATTTTTGGTGTGCAGATGTCGTTTTTCTCTGATGAGGAAATATTGGATATATATATATATATATATATATATATATATATATATATATATATATATATATATATACGCAAGCTTGATGAATTTGTTAATGTGAGATCTTTTCTACATTAGTCTGTAATATTGTCAACATTTTTTTCATTAATGTCACTATTGGAAAAACAAGTGCTACTGTTATTACTTTTTGTTTTGGTAATTATTTCTCCAAAAAGGTATTAATTCTGAAACATCCAAAAGCACTATATTTTAAAAGCACAAACATCCACTGTGCAATTTCAGCATTGCTCTTAAATTAAGAAAAGGCAATGCATCAATGGTCCCATGTACAAGATCAAAGTGGGCAAACAGCAGTTAGAAAAGCCACAAAAATGTATGTCTGCTTCCTTACCCTGCAATTAAAGATGATACAATGCTAAGACCGGTCATCTGGTTTAACTTGGAGAGAGCTTCAGATTTGCTAAGCATTTAAATTAATATGTTGCCCTTCAGCAATTTTTGTTAGCAGTATTGCCACAGTCCCTTACACTTACATATATAAGTCTTCTGACAGATGTACACAGATCTTCCTGCTACTGAAGCATTTCCCTTGTACCTATTTCACACCACATAAATAACCCGTGTTCAGCTCGGGTTGTTGCTGGGTTGCCCAGGGTCACTAGTTGCCCCGGGTCCAGCAACTCGGCAATCCAACCCGGGTTAAAAGAAGGGTTTTACCTGGGTTGCTGGGCAGTGTGAATGGCTAACCCGGCTCAAGCAACCCGGGTCCTGTTCATTTTTGTGGAGGCGGCATTACTTTCCTATGCCAATGCAACAATTTACCGAACTAAAGCTGCCCACACACCTAAAGATTTAGGGGGAAATTTACTAAGATTGGAGTTCAATTTCACATGGAATGTTGCTCTGGGCAACCAATCAGATACTATATTTTATCTTCTAGAAGTTGCTAAATGAATAAGAATAGATTCTGATTGGTTGCCCATAGCAACATCCCATGTGAAATAGAACTCCATTTTTAGTAAATTTCACACTTATTGTCTGGCTGGTTGGAACAAAATGACTGTCTTTGTCAGCATTTTTGAAGCAAATGGTCATCAGTCATTTGCTCCCAAATGTTACCTGATTTTTGATCCAACCAGCCAGATCGCACAATAAATCTTTAGGTGTATGGCCTGCTTTAGTGGGTTAGCTAGATCTGGTTGGTGTACCGTTTTGTGCAGTAAAGTGCTTATTACTTTGTGTATTTGAGTGGACACATGCACAATTTAGCATCAGACTCTCTATGATTGGCAATCTCTTGCCATAGGAGGATAGGGTAGCATTGGATGCCTTCAAACTGAGGCATTTTGCTGCTGTTGAATGGGACGCAAAAGGCCAGGATCTCTGTCACAGGATGGGGATAAACTGGCCTCTAGTTAGCACCCATGGGTCCCCTAGCCGGCCATTGTGTCTGGGATTATCCAATACTGCTTCCTAGGACACAGTTCGGTTCACTAATTCAGCAGAAGGCTAATGGAAGCTAGCCCTGCTGCTTCCATGTAAGTTACCAGTCTGTGCATCTGTATGTGCAATTATATCCCACTATTTTAGTCTACACAACCATCTGTTATCATTGTATCGGAAATCATCCATCAGATGCATGCAGCCCTTTACTGCCCACATGACTCCAATGAAGCAGCACGTTGGTGTACACAACACTCCCATGCCACTCCCAATTAAGGATAACAGCTGCGTGTACCTTGATACTTGATGCAAAGGTGCTGCCGAAAAACTCTTATTTCAATCTGATCTCCATCAAAATATGTATCACGCTGGTAACTGTTGGTGACTTGGGACACATCATCAGGCACATAAACACACTATGGGGGTAATTAATCTCCCTCCGTTGCTATAGCGGCTAAGTAAGGTGTGCTGCTCTTTTTTATAATTAAAAGAATACACATTTTTATTTTTACTGCAGGAATTTGTCTGCCGTATAATTCCATGCCTGCCGCCATGTGTGCCGTAACAGTCCAGGGGTGCCGCCATCTGTGCCGTATAATTCCATGTGTCCTGTATCAGGTCAGGGGTGCCACCATCTGTGCCGTATAATTCCTGGGGTAAGCCAAGTCTGCCGTATAATTCATGGGGTGCTGCCAAGTGTGCTGTATTAGTCCAGGGGTGATGCTAAGCGTGCCATATCAGTCCAGGGGTGATGCTAGGTGTGCCGTATCAGACTAGGGGGGATGCTAAGTGTGCTATATCAGTCCAGGGGTGATGCTAAATGTGCCGTATCAGTCCAGGAGTGATGCTACCTGTGCCATATCAGTCCAGGGGTGATGCTAGGTGTGCAGTATCAGCCTAGAGGGGATGCTAAGTGTGCCATATCAGTCCAGGGGTGATGCTAAATGTGCCGTATCAGTCCAGGGGTGATGCTAGGTGTGCCGTATCAGACTAGGGAGGATGCTAAGTGTGCCATATCAGTCCAGGGGTGATGCTAAATGTGCCGTATCAGTCCAGGGGTGATGCTACCTGTGCCATATCAGTCCAGGGGTGATGCTAGGTGTGCCGTATCAGACTAGGGGGGATGCTAAGTGTGCCATATCAGTCCAGGGGTGATGCTAAATGTGCCGTATCAGTCCAGGGGTGATGCTACCTGTGCCATATCAGTCCAGGGGTAATTCTAGGTGTGCAGTATCAGCCTAGAGGGTATGCTAAGTGTGCCATATCAGTCTAGTGTTTGTGCCGCACACTTGTGTGGCTTATCATAGTTATCCAGCTACCTCGGTGCAACCTTTTGCCCTAAAAACAATAATGTAAGGTGTGAGCTGTTCAGAATAGACTGTAAATGAGTGGAAATGAATGTTATTGAGGTTAATATAGTATAGGAGCAAAAAAAAAAAAAATTGTGCGATTTTAGCAGTTTTTATGCTTTTTTAACAAAAAAATCAGAACCCAAAACCCAAGAAATCCAAACACAAAACACTTAGGAGATGTTTTGGCAAAACCCATTAGAACCCAAAACCTCAAGGTAATCAGAACCCAAAACCCAAAACCCGAAAAGTGGCCGGTGCACATCTATATTGAAAAGGCTTGGGCATTTTCATTTTTCCTGTCTGTCTGTTTGTGCATGACTTGGCCGATCTTGTCCTCATGATCTTATGTAATCATTGTTTTGTAGCCATAATTGTTGACTACACCTACTGTACATACTACTAAGAAAGTAGATGGCTAAGAAGAACAACAAGTGCCGCTAATATAATAACAATAATTTTATTTATATATAGCGCTTTTTCTCCAATAGGACTTAAGATGCTTAACAGACAGAATGAATGTAATACAGAACAGGAACACTGAAGCAGAGAAAAGCTTTTCATAAACAATACTTAACTGAATTAAGGAAATGCTTGAGTAAACAGGAAAGTCTTGAGTCTGTTTTTGAAGGATTCTAGAGTGGGGGTCTCTCGAACTGTGCAGGGAATTGAGTTCCATAGAGTCAGAGCAGCATGGCTAAATGCTCGATCCCCAGATGAATGATGGGAGAAACTAGGTACTGTTAAAAATCCTTAATCTACAGATCGCAGTAATCCAGTGGGACAGTATGGAATCAGAAGCTGCTTCAGGTACAGTACCTTGGTCACGTAGGGCTTTGAATAATATCACGTGACAATACATATCATTTTATGTGACCTAATACATATTCAATAAGGATATTAACAAGGATATGGTCATTTGGTCTACAGTATATTGGTCGACAAACATTGGACTGACACCATTAGGTTGACATGGGGATAGGTTGACATGGTTCAAGGTTGACATGGGTCTAGGTCGACATGGGTTTAGGTTGACAGGTCATTAGGTTGACGCAAGCATTAGGCAAAGGGTGGCAACATGTTTTAAATAGCATCACATGGTAAATCACTTTAGATTTTTTTTTTTACTACCGAATTTGGATTACATGTGCTCAATATGTTATTTTACTGTCATTCTTGAACCTTGTGGGAATGTGATTAATCAAAAATGTGATTGTGTAGTTCCCATTCTCAGAGTGGGAAACAAACATTTGCTCACCTTTTGTTAAAGACCTTGACCAAAATAGCGGAATGGTGTTGTCACCGGGAGTTTGGTGCTATCTGGGGCAGTACGGATGGTGTAATGGTTAGCATTACTGCCTCGCAGCACTGAGGTTGTGAGCTCGATTCCCACCATGGCCCTTATTGTGCGGAGTTTGTATATTCTCCCCGTGCTTGCGTGGGTTTCCTCCGGGTACTCTGGTTTCCTTCCACAATCAAAAAATATACTGGTAGGTTAATTGGTTCCTAACAAATTAATCCTAGAATGTCTGTGTGTGCGTTTATGTGGTAGGGAATATAGATTGTAAGCTCCAATGGGGCAGGGACTGTTCTCTGTAAAGCACTGCTGAATATGTGTGCGCTATATAAATAACTGGTAATAAATAAATAATAATCTGGCACTCTACATGTCAAGTTGGTAACCAGTGTCGGCATTTTGCCTTGCATACAAAGGCTATTAGCATGAGAGTGCTTTTGACAGGTGTAAAATATGAGGCCTGATTGGTTATCATAAACTTACAGATGTCATGCAAAAACTCTTGGCCAAGGAGCTTGTCTTGAGAGGATGAATGGTAATATATTATCCTACACTTAAATGACAGGAGTCTGAAGATTAGCTGGGTTAAGTAAACTGATGTCAAAGGTAATGAGATAGTACTGTAGGCGAGAGAAAAGCAGAGGTCAATTATAAGGCAATAGAATGCTGTGGCATTGAATATGACAATTTTGGAATCCATACTTTGCTCCTTCAAAACGTTGTTGGGAGTGAATGTGTTTTGAAATCCAGTAACTCTCCTCATCCCTGATTGTTGTGGCCAGAAACGTTTTGCAATATTGAAAGTGTGCTGCTTGCTTCTTCCCAGTGTAGCAGAATCTGATGACACTAGTATATGGTGCATACTACAATAGTATGTGGTGTATGCATTGCTGCCACCTGTTGGTAGAACGTGGGAATGTGGCAAAATGTAAGCAATCCAAATCTGCAGTAGCAGCTGAAACATAATTATATGAATGCAGATTTAAATTGTGTACACACTGGGCGATAATTTGTTAGATTTGCTGGTTCTGATCAGAAATGCAAAATTTTAATATTTGTACAGTGTGTATGCACAATATGGCTGATGATGTGCACTTCCATCATACTTGCCTACTTTTAAATACTCCTCTCTGGGAGAAGCCCGGAGAGGAGACTGTCAGCATCACGTGTGGGGGCGGGGGCCTGATGTAGACATCATCAAGCCCCGCCCCAGCACTGGAAATCCCCCAATTTGCGGGGACTCTCGAAGGGGCGGAGCTAAACTACGCTATTTGCATATTTAGCCCTGCCCATCAAGGCAAATAACCACGAATCGCGGTGATTTAACTATGCGGCTGGGCAACTGCTGGGGAGATCGTATGGGGGATGCAGAATCCGGGAGGATTGCCCACCTTTCCGGGGGGCTGGGAGAGGGACTCGATTTCCGGGACCCTCCCGGCCAATCCGGGAGGGTAGGCAACCCTGACTTCCATCCTCCAATGGCCCATTGCAGGGGCCGGGGGTGGGGTTACCAAGCTTAAGATCCTAGTAAGTAAGTAAATTTAATTTATATAGCGCACTTTCTCCAACTGGAGTCAAGACGCTTATCCTATGCTGCTACTTAGGACAAAAGTTTATTCTACGTAACTTGATTTATCTGAGTTACTGATACTAATGCTGCCCATACACTAGGACAATATTGCATACAATCCTTCAATTTCGATAAATCAAAAGATTGTATGCACATTAAATAGGTCGATGCTCGGGCCTGCCGGTCGAATGTCACATCGATAAATATTATGTGCTGCACATAACATTTATCGAATTGTATGTAGTTTTTAACCATATGTGATCGCTCAAATGCAATCGGTGGGCAGAGGAAGCTCTTTTGGCAGCGGCAGTTCAGGGAGAGGGGGCTGGAGGGAGCACTGAGTAGGGTAGCGCTGTGAAGAAGCGCTAGTGGGTGGCAGGGTTCAGTGGCAGAGGCAGAATAAAAAAAAAAAAAAACAGTTTTAAACACTGGGCGGCCCTCTGATCGGCTGAGCTCTCTTCTGCGCTGACCTCCGCCGTCCGCTAGCGCTACTTCATAATGCTGCGCTACTGTGACGCCCACCACTCGCCCTCTTCCAGCACTCGACGTGCCATCACAGATGGTATGCGACATTGGGTGCTGGAAGACATCAAGTGCTTTTTGCACCATAAGATGTGATCAGATGCACATCGCATTGCAATGTCGCATCGCATTCGATCGCATAAGTGCATGGGCACCATATCTGGATGAAGCAGTCCATATAAAAAATAACAGTATTGTGAAATATGGGGGGTTATCCATCTGGGCTGCTAAGTTAAGTCCTGTGATCAGGCAATTGCCACCCTGCCAGAACGAAATCCCGCCCCGTGCAAGCCTGTGAAAAGCTTGTAAATATATTGCAGCCCTACGATTAGCTGCAAATCCATTCGCAACCGCTCACCATTGAATGATTTCTCCAGTGTGTGCAGTCTGTGTGTAGCTCAGGATTTACTCAGCCAGTGCAATAGAAACAGGCTGATCGGGGCTGTAGCTGTAGCATGCCCAGAAAACGCTTGGGTACGCCTGAGATTTCTCTGACACGCCCAGTAAATGCCCAGGTGACACTCACAAATGCCAGCTTCCTGTCAATCACCTTGCGCATGGACAGCAATTAAAAAAGACCCTGGATTATATCGCAGGATGGCCTTGCGCATGAATACTGCAAGCCGCATGTATGCGCGGTTATTCGATAATCGCTGACCTGCAAATTCGCAGCTGAGGGATCCGGTCTATAAGGCCCTTATTCTGGTTCACTTGCAAACTCAAATTCCTTCTCAAATGGACAAAACCATGTGCACTGCAGGGGGGGGGGGGGGCAGATGTAACACGTGCAGAGAGATTTAGGCGAGTTATTTTGTTTCTGTGCAGGGTAAATACTGACTGCTTTATTTTTACACTGCAATACAGATCTCACTTTGGGCGGGATGTATTAATATCCATCGCCGCCCTTCGCCTGCCAGCCGCCGTGATGCTGCCGCATATGTACTAACATATGCGGCTAGCATCGGGTTGCTGTGAAGGAGTCCCCCGCGATACCTGTGATGTGGTCTGCGGGGTCTCCGTCACATCCCGGCAGCTGGCAGTGTCCCCCTGCGTCTCCTCCTCCCCCCTGCAGCCGGATGTCCTGCCGGCTGTGACACCTGCTGGGGGAGGAGGAGATCAAATGAGGATGGGAGGGGGGGGGGGGGGGGCGTGCGCGGACGGCGGATGGCGGCGGCAATAGAAGCCCATAGGCTTCTATAGGGTATCACCACCCAGAGGGTGGCGATTCCCTGCCATGCGGAAACGGGGCGGACGGGTAATGGCAGTGGCGTAACTATCGTCCCACAGCCCCCGCGGTGGCGGGGAGGCGCTGAGGGTATGTGGGCGCCGGGGGGGCTGCGGGACGATAGTTACTTGCCTTCTGCCGCCGGTGGTTTTATTTGCACCGGGTCCCAGCTCTCCCGAGTCCCGGCAGCCGCAGCGCTTCTAATACAAAAAGGTGACACTTGGAAAATGGCTGCCCCCATACTGCAGACAGTTTTTCGTCTGCAGTATGGGGGCAGCCATTTTCCAAGTGTCACTTTTTCATTAGCAGCAGTAAACGGGAGAGCCGCCCGGGACCCGGCGCAGACGGATGCGGCCACGCCGGCCAGAGGTAACACACACACACACATACACACAAACACGTCACACATACATACAAACACACACACACAAACACAAACCCCCCCCCCCCCCCGCCATCTCCCCTCCGCTCCGTTTTTTTTTACCGGGGGGCGCCTCCTGCATTGTCGGCAGGGGGGCGCAGAAAATCTAGTTACGCCGCTGGGTAATGGTACATAGTAAAATTCGGTAAAACCCCCGTTTTACCGCATTTTCCCTTTAGTACATCCCGCCCTTTAAAGTAAAGCCCCACCCAAATCTAATTCTGCCCCACCTGCAGTGCACATGGTTTTGTCCATCTAAGAAGGATTTTGTCAGAAAGAGTGAACTAGAATAAGGCCCAGAATCAGGTATAGAGCTAGGTACAGTAGTGAGGGGAAATACATCTGCAAGGTCACATATTTAGAGGCATATTTAGCACAATCTGCATTTTTAATGATAAGTATTTTTCACATAAATTCTCAAAGTGAAAAGCGATGTTTTAATTTCAGGTGTATTTACTAAAAAGCCTTTCAGACCCCATAGACAGGCTGTCAGCAATGTAGGGACCAGCAGAGTTCAGAAATATTTGCTGAAATCCCTTTATAGCATATTCAGTGGATCCGTAATATCCTGCAAATTCTATGTGATAAAGTAACGTAGGCAGCCCACACACTACGGTAAAAAGCTGTAGCGGATGTCATATTAAAGAGGACTGAAGAATTATAGACTATCGATAATATAATTATTTATTAATGAATGGTTTTTAACCCTTTGTGCGCCAAGTGAATTTGCCAACATAGATGTGAAAATTGCCAAGTAAACGATATTATTCATCATGATGAGCTGTAATGTTTACCTTGGGGATGGGTCATCAGGTCGACCAAGCAAAGGTCGACTTGAATTACTTCAACCACTGAAGGGCGACAGATGACACATGAAAAAGGTCAATAGGGTCATTAGGTCGACACAAGCATAAGGTTGACATTAGGAAGGTCAAAAGTCAAAAGGTTGACATGGGTTTTTCATGTTATTTTTACCCGACATGGACACCATATCGGGCACTATTCTATTCTCCCTACATGCCCTAGTGGATGGTAGGGCATGAAATGCCGCCTATTGGCACATGTCGGCTAAAAAAAGCGAAAAACCCATGTTGACCGTTTGACTGTTGACCTTCGCCAATGTTTTCCTAATGCTTGTGTCGAACTAATGGCCCTGTCGACTTAAAGCCATGGCGACCTTTTGCATGTGTCAACCTAAGGCCTGTGGAACTTCAGTGGTTGTGGCATGTCAACCTTTTGACTGTTGGCCTAGTGATCGTATACCGATTAACTAATATAGGAAATATAATCTGTTTTTGCACAACATTTTTAATTTGAACAAATATGAACGAGGCTGGTATTTTTAGCGGACATTTTGCACAGATCTTGCCAATCTAAGGTTTAATAAATCAAAAATACACATCAATACTAACTGGGGGATATCTGACTCCCATCAGCTACTAATTGACTGGATAGTACTTTATCTCCATCTATTTTATCTCTTTCCAAGGCTACGTTCTATGGTGGGTTTTTCTGGGCCAGGACATACCTTTCCTGGTAGGTTTGTCCTGCCCCAGCAAAACCCACCACTCAAGGGGTAAATAAGATAAGTGGTCAGGTAAACGTTAAAAAAATACACAAATATAATAAAACCAGTAGTGCACTTTCTAAGCTCACAATCTCCCACTTCATGGTAAGGCTCCTGTCTCTTCCTTCTGGCAGCTACTCTCTGGTCCTTTGCGGTGTTTGAGGGCTCAGATCCATACATACAGTAAATGTGGTAGAAGAAGCTGGTACAAGGCATGTTTAGCAGCTCCAAGAGGAGTTGGATTTTTGGGCAACAGAAACCCCCCTGCGTTTGCCTAAGCACAGTATTATGGGGAGACTTAAAGCTACACAGAAGTCTGTGCATTGTGTGCTGCAATTAGAAGAGGCAGTGAAATTGCCACATATGCATAAATACTGTTTTTCATGAATGTTTTAAAAAAGAAAAAAGAATAGCACTTCTTGCCAGCTTTCACTAGCTGTGTTTTGTAGTAAACACACACGCGTGGTAGGCAATGCGTCCACAGAGGGTTTAAACAGGCCTAATCTGCTTTGAGTTTCAGTTATATTTTAAATGACAGCGTAGAGCACTTTCTTGTTTACAGGCAAAACAAACCAGATGATGGTGACCTGTGTATCGTCTAGGAGTGCCTGCCAACCCATAACATTGGAGAGAATGTAAAATTTCCACTGCTCCCTCCCTTTGGCTGATTCTACTAGAATATTACTTACAGTACATCCCCTCCTTTGGCAGCAATGAAACATGAGCGTTCTAAATGGAATCAGGTGTGCAGAACATTTGTGAAGAGATTCTAAAAGGAAGTATAATCATTTACTAAATGGCATTTCAATATTATTATTGTTAATATTTGCTGTTTTGAATTTTTTTTCTAAATGTAAATTTATGTTTCTTTAACATTCTACATTAAAACATTGCAGATATACAGAAGTAGACAATGTTCTGCTACAAATAGCAATGAATAGAATTGAAAAATAGGAATATACATAAATGTAACCTGAGGTGCGTACACACGGGGCAATATGATCGCTGGCAATATATTGCTCAGCAATCATATTGCTCAGTGTCCCGTTTTCATCTACGGCCAGAGATGGTCGCAGATGAAAATGTCACACTGCTGGGAGAAGAGGCAGCGGAAGCAAGCTCCTCCGACCAGCGACCATTCAGGGGCTGAAAACGGGAGAGCGCACCCGGCGATTTATCGCTGGTGCACACTCCCATCGCTGGCAATATGGTCGCTCTACGGCCATATTTCCAGCGATATTTGCTATAATCGCCCCTGTGTGTACGCACCATTACAGTATTAAAATACAATTACCTTTTATTCTGCAGCGTTTCTGGGGTTTTTGGTGCTAATTATCTGCAGAACAATATTTTTGGAACTTCTCAGAAGAGGCAGGACTGTACTGTTCAAATGATTTATTTCTACATAGATATTGATATGTTTTATTTTTTCATAGTAAAGTACAGAATTTGCGGGCTGCCTCCCACCACTCAAAAAAAAAGTCAGCATTTATGAAGAAAACAAACTGCTATAAAACTATTTCTGAGTGCAGATTGTAATAATCTGTGCTGCTGCTGTTTCAGATAAACAGGGCTGTGCAACATAATTCACTAATTATAATAAAAAAAACCATACAATTCAAAAAATATATATTTTAAAAGCCAGCAGTGACAAACAATGCAGATACACATGTCCACAGCTATATTTTCCCCATAATCCTCTATGATCCATGCATTTAATTTGTATCCAAGCTATTTTACTTCTGGGTAGTTAGCATGTTCGTAGGCCATACTGTATTTGTTAGATTTAATCCCACCTATGTGCACATGGTGTATATCAAAGGTATACTTATGATGGTCTCAGCAGTGGGTAGAGATACCGGCCTCCAGTTTCCGGTGGAACGCTCCGACCGCTGGTGCAGTCCAATTGTTTGCAGTCTTATCCAAGGGTATCCACCGGTTCCAGTTTGTAAGCTGCCGACAATAGCTCCCGCTCTCCACTACGCGTTTCTCCGTCTTACAGAATTCTCAGCGGCTTCCTTGCAAAAATATTTTTATTGTAACATCATTCATAGTTTCACAACTGCATAGGAAGGAATTATTGCTGTGTTTTACTTATCAGTAAACACAGAAGTGTTATTTGATTTCCCTTCTATATTTACAATGGGCCTGATTCATGTTTCTAAGTAAAGCAATAAAACTAGCAACTGAGCAAAACCATGTGTACTGCAGATGTAACATTTGGGGAGAGAGTTAGATTTGGGTGGGTTATTTTGTTTCTGTGCAGTGTAAATACTAGCTTCATTTGCATGTAGCCCACAAATATTAAATAGCTTTATTTTGATATTGCAATTTAACTTTTACTTTGAACACACCCCACCCAAATCTAACTCTCTCTGAACATGTTATATCGGCCCCACCTGCAGCGCAAAGAAGGTGAAAGGAAGGTGGTTATGCAGCTGCTGGTCTGTCTTGCTGACAATGTCTTCCTCCGCAGACGCAAAGCCACTCACACAGGACTCTATAAGGGCGATTCAGACCCACTCGGTGCGGGCCGAATTTGCTACGCCGTCCAATGTTAGTGGTTTGGTGAGCGACCACCACATGATTTATCTCCAGTGCAGCCCCATGGGAGCGGATGTGTATGCTAGTGAGCGGCGGTGTGGTGGTGGGGGCATTATTTGGCCAGCAGTGTTTACCTGCTCACTATGCTGCGAATATACACAGCCTAGCGAACAAGTTCGAATCAGGCCCTATGTTTAGAATGGTCAACTTCGTATGCAATAGGCCTGGTGCAGTTTCCAATGGTGTGTCCTTCGGTGCACTGATACTGTGTGCAGGGCCGGAGTGGTCATCTGGCACTTCTGGCAAATGCCAGAGGGGCCGATGGCCAGATTTCTTCTTGCAAGGTGGAGGCTCTCAATCGGCACACAGAGAGAGCCGCTGGACTTGCGGCGGGTCCGGTGGCTCTCTCTTTGCTCCGCTGAGACCCAGGAGAGAGGGGGCATCACACGCTGCTATTTCCCTCTCTTGCAAGCCAGGAGAGGCAGCACATGCATGCGCGGTACATGTGTACGCGTGCATACCAAAGGTCGCACGCGCTAATAAAATTCCAAGGCCAATTCGGCGGCCCAGTCCATCGCTGGCTGCGTGTATAGAAGCAATGGGTTGGACTGACACAGAAACAAGGTGGAACAAGTGGGCGGCTCAGTTTTGAAGAGATCAACTATGGCATCCAAGATGCAGATGCTGCTGAGTCAAACGCAGCCACCTACTGACTGCTTTTGGGGTACGCTTGATTGGGGAGTGTTAGAGAAGGTGAGTGGGTTATATGGGATTTGTCATGAGGATATATCTAATTTGGAGTATTTGCAACAATATTAATTTCACGAAACATGGAAGTATTAATCCCATTCAATATTGATATTTTCATTGACATTAATTTAATACATTTCAATCTTTGGTATTCATTTTTGACTTTACAAATGTGACAAAATAATTTGCTACTAATTCTGTATCCAGTAGTCTGTGCTACAAAGTTCATATACTGTATGACTGATCTGCCACCTGCTGGCCAAAAGGAGAACTAAGCAAAATAACATTCCTTTGCACATACTGTATTCCTACAGTATATACATATTTTCTGCTTTCTTGCGGTACATTCCAATGTATTGCTTTTTTATGAGGCTTTGGGGACTTTATTATTTCTTCTTAATTAATCTATGATAAATCATGAGAGAAACAAACATTTCATTTTAGTTGTATTTAAGTTTCCTACAAAAATGGTCATATACATTGTACTGTGTGCAATATGTAATAGAAAAGTGCCACCTAGTGGTTAGGCAGTGTTATTGTTTGTGCTATCAGAACTATTGGAATCTGCAACAATTAGTTAATACTATTGTATTTGAGTATAATTTGTGTTGTTGTGTGTTTTAGCAAAGTAGTAGAACATGTTACAACTTTAAACAATTGACAATAAGAAAAATTGCAATTGCACCAGAGTAATTAGGAAACAACAAGGGGGGGATGTGGATCGCCCCCCTTTGTGGGCTCGCTGCGCTCGCCACGTAGTGGGCCCGGTGCCTCGCTACGCAAGGCCCACTAATTTATTCTCCCTCTATGGGGACACCTACAGAGGGACAAAGTGCCAGGATTTCGGCGGTCAGGATTCCGACCCCGGGATTTTGACCGCCAGAATTCCGACCGCGGGGAAACTGACCGCATCCCATATATATATATATATATATATATTTTGCGATTAGCCGGCACTTGCTTTCTGCTGTCAGTTGGCGGTGCCCGGACCACAACCCGTGTAGATATATAAACAAAACTCCGGCACTCAGTCAAAAAGGCTCATCACTTCAAAATTATGCTTAGCAACGTTTCGGACCTTTTATTAGGCCCGTCGTCAGGCAGTACAGTATCAAGAAAAGAATATACATCACATACCTTTATACCAGAAGCATTCTTCTTCTGGTATAAAGGTATGTGATGTATATTCTATTCTTGATACTGTACTGCCTGACGACGAGCCTAATAAAAGGTCCGAAACGTTGCTAAGCATAATTTTGAAGTGATGAGCCTTTTTGACTGAGTGCCAGAGTTTTGTCTATATATATATATATATATATATATATATATATATATATATATATATATATATATATAGAGGAGGTTGTAGGGAAGGCACTCCAATCCAGAAGGGCAACTTGCTCCGGTGCCAGTGCCAAAGGACGCGAACGGCCGTTGTATATCAGGAGGAAAGCACGCACCCACGGAGACTGAAATAAGGCTTCACAGACTGAAATAGCTGTCAAACGTTTTCGATGCTTTATTGCATCGTCATCATCACGATGCAATAAAGCATCGAAAACGTTTGACAGCTATTTGAGTCTGTGAAGCCTTATTTCAGTCTCCGTGGGTGCGTGCTTTCCTCCTGATATATATATATATATATATATATATATATATATATATATATATAAAGTTCCAAACCTGCCGGCACTCGGACAAAGTAGCAGACAACGGGCCTCGGTGCCCCAGCAACAATCATACACAAACTCCAAGAAATGATTGCCACTCGAGAGGCAATAGTAACAAATCATTTGTTACTATTGCCTCTCGAGTGCCAATCATTTCTTGGAGTTTGTATATATATATATATATATATATATATATATATGTTCCTGCACCTTGACAAAGGGGCTAGTCCCCGAAACGTTGGAGAGTTACAATACACACTTTTTTTGAAAACCCATCGAGTGCCGCTGTCTGTTTGTTGCCTGCTACAACCACACTGCCTACTGGATCCGGAAGGCACCTGAGAATCTGTTACTTTGAGTTGGAGTGCTGAGCCTGAAACAAGTATATATATATATATATATATATATATAAATTGTAGGGGGCTGTGTACTCATTAAATTAACTGATATTAATAAACAGTGTAGATTTAGTTCATGAATTGATCAATGCATTTAAGCCTGCAGCCCCCTTCACGGGACCCCACTTTTCTGCACGTCCTAACACTATTGCTCAAAATGGCTACAATACACATAGCTATCACATTAATGTTTGATTCTAGGCATGCTATCTGGTCTAAAGCTCACAGCAGACTATGCTTTTAAAGTTGAGCAGTTATCAACACACCTGTCACTAATCATCTAGGGAAATGGTTAACATAAGCAATGGAATCTTAGTTAAAACAGGGTGCATGAGAGAATGTGACCACAATAAGACTAATTTAAAAAATGAATCTAATAAACAATATACACTAAACAGCGGCACTCACCTTTCCTAATTTTGGGGTGCCCTATGGCTTGTAACCACATTGTTTAAACAGAAATTATAGGGGGCTCTGCACTCACTAAATTAACTGATATTAATAAATAGTGGAGATTTAGTTCATGAATTGATCAATGCATATAAGCCTGCAGCCGCTTTCAAGGGACCCCACTTTTCTGTAGGTCCTAACACTATTGCTCAGAATGGCTACAATACACATACTTAGAGGCAGAACTCTGGGAGGCAATGGAGTCATCTGCCGCCGGGCTCCTGCTCCTAAGGGGGCACCTATCTCCCCCCTGGAAGTTTAAATCAGTTATTTAAAAGCCAATGATATTGCTTCTGTGGCTGAGTTCTGAAATATATATGTGTTCTTCTATCTATCTATGTAAACAAAAATATATATTTTATATAAGGTTATATTGGGTTGTTTGTTTGTGTATGTGTGTGTTTGTGGGGCACCAATATATATCTTGCCTCCGGGCAACTGGAACAAACTTACTGTATATACTCGAGTATAAGCCTACTTTTTCAGAACAGTTTTTATGCTGAAAAAGCCCCCCTCGGCTTATACTCGAGTGAGGGTCCCACTTGAGTCAATAAGTTTTCCCAGTTTTTTGTTGTAAAATTAGGTGCCTCGGCTTATATTGGGGTCGACTTATACTCGAGTATATACGGTATACCACTGCACATACTGTAGCTATGACATTAATGTTTGATTCCAGGCATGCTATCCAGAGCCGGCCCTAGCCTAAATGACACCCTTGGCAAGATTTTGGCCGGTGCCCCCCTAGCACCGGCACTAGTTCTGTCTCTGACCCTGCTCCCCTTTCCCAGCACCATCAACCCTCATCATAGCAGTCATCATTTTGGTGCTCCTACTCACAATATTTTAAATCGAAACAGTGCACACATTCGGTGCGCAGCCCAAACAGGAGTGTGTTCTTGCTGGGAAGAGGCATGGCCACACAATAGTACCCCCAATTCAAGTTATGCCACACAGTAGTGCAACTTTATTCACATTATATCATGCGATGGTGTCCCTTATACACGTTACATCACACAGCAGTACCTTACTCCTCACATTATTCACATTATACCCTTAGAAAAAAATCCTGAGAAAATATTGTATTTTAAGCACCTCCATGGCCACACTGCAACCCAGCACAAAGCAGTGTGTGCTGGGCAGAAAAGAAGAGCTGCAGCTGCTGCTGAAACTGGGCCCTTCCATCAGACTTTGGCCGGGGTAATTTGTACTCCCTGCTCTACCGGCTCCTGCTAATGAAAACTGACACTTAGAAAATGGCTGCCCCCATACAGCAGACCATTTTTAAGGATGCTAGAGGAGGCCTGTGCCTCCTCTAGCATCCTCAAAAACGGTCTGCAGGAGCCGGGAAAGCAGTGTCAGTTGGGAGAGCAGCGAGACCCGGGACCGCAGACTGATGCGGCACAGAGACAGGTACCAGCGGCAGCATTAAGTGAAGGCAGCCGGCAGCGGGTAACAATAGCCCTGCAGCCCCCCCTGGCAGCTCCCCTCCACCGCGGGGGCTGCAGGGCTATATTTACGCCACTGTGTACCCCCTACCCCTTTCTCTCAGCACCCCTGATAATACCACACAGTAATAAGAATAGCAGAGGTAGTGCCATTATTCAAAAAAGGAAAAAAGGAGGATCCCGCTAATTACAGAACTGTTAGTTTAACATCAATAGTGGGTAAACTATTTGAAGAATTTTTAAGAGATGGTATCCAGGAATATTTAGACCTCCATAGTTTACTCAGTAATAACCAGCATGGGTTTGTGAAAAATCGTTCATGCCAAACTAATCTACTTGGTTTCTATGAAGAGGTTAGCAAAAAACTTGATAATGGAAACGCTGTAGATGTGATTTTCCTAGATTTTACACAGTACCACACAAGAGGTTGATAAATAAAATGGAGGACATGGGATTAGGGGCAAATATTTGTAGATGGGTAGGGAACTGGCTGTGTAATAGAGAACAAAGAGTGGTCGTGAACAGTGCCGTGTCAAATATGATACCAGTACTAAGTGGAGTGCCACAGGGTTGGGTTTTTGGGCCCATTTTGTTTAACATTTTTATTAACGATATTGGGATGGGGTTACTCAGCAATGTATCCATCTTTGCGGACGATACAAAACTGAGAAGAGTTATTAAATCATCAGAAGATGTCACCACGCTTCAAAATGATCTTGACAATCTAGATGAGTGGGCAAAAAAGTGGAAGATGAGGTTCACTGTGAACAAATGCAAGGTCATGTACCTTGGGAGACATAACCAGTGTGCTAGTTATAACCTAAGCGGGGATAAATTGGGTAAATCAGTACTCAAAAAGGATCTAGGAGTCCAAATAGACAACAAACTGGGGTGTAGTGCTCAATATAATATAGCAACAAAAAAGGCCAACAAAATTCTCGCATGTATTAAAAGGGGCATGGAAACTAGGGACTCAAAAGTAATTATGCCTCTGTACAAATCATTGGTTAGACCGCACCTCGAATACACAGTGCAGTTCTGGGCCCCGCACTATAAAAAGGGCATCATAGAATTAGAAAAAATCCAAAGAAGAGCAACAAAGCTTATTAGGGGAATGGAGAATTTAAGCTATGAGGAAAGATTAAACAATTTGGGACTATTAAACTAGAGAACAGACGTTTAAGGGGGGGTATGCTCAACATGTATAAATATATTAGGGGCCAATATAAGTAACTGTCAAACACCCTTTTTTCTACTAGAAAGGAATCTAGGACGTTATAGCAGTATAGGAGTTTAGATTAGAAGAAAAAAGATTTTGTTCATCTAGAAGAAAAAAATTCTTTACAGTCAGAGCAGTCAAACTTTGGAACTCTCTTCCTGGAGAAGTGGTGTCAGCAGACACTATAAATACGTTTAAAATAAGGTTGGATAAACATTTATTGGTTAAAAACATCCATGTAACTATGTAACTATGTAATGCCCCTTACACATGACATACATTATTAATGTCCTTATAAACATAATGCCCCTTACACATATGCCAACCTTTATTAATGCCCTTCATACACATAATGACACACATATGTTGCACATTATTAATGCCCTTATACACATGACACACATAATGCCTGTTACACATATGTCGCACATTATTAATGCATTTATACATGACACACAAAATGCCCCTTACACATATGCCGAACACTATTGCACAACCAACCCACCCGCACACAGCACTCGCACAGCGGCTATTCATATTCTGAATAAGATTCCATTATAGAATATTTAATCAATTTTACACACAGTGTACACTCTGTTCACTTTTTATGTACTACGGAGCAAGACCCTAGTTTCATCTTTTTGAAGCGACACAGGATTAAGAAGACAGCAGAGACAGATAAGAATTTTTAATTTAATTAAATTTTTATCATGATTCCCAGTGGTATCGCCGTGGGAAGTGCACCACACCCACACAGTTCAACATTAAGGGCTTTTGGGATTAGAACGTTATATTTTAAAAATTACATATTATATATAGTTGAACAGATCACATAATAATTCCAAGTGTGCACCCATGATATCTCTAACTTTCCCCTTTTCCCATTATATACTTTTAGGAATAGACCCTTTCTTGCACATTTCCTGGAGGCAGCAACCTATATCAGAAGCATGTAGATTCTTCAATACCTTTATCTAATTGTGCATGGAGATGTCTGTTTTAAATGTTTTTTATTTGTTGTTGAGGTTAAGCTTCCCCCATAGTTGTACATGGGAGCTGGGTCAGATAACCCGGCATACCCGTTTACACTTCCCACTACCCAGGTCCTGCCCATGTTCTACCCTGGTCAGGACCTGGTTAGAAGTCTCGTGGACAGGGACACGGGTTAAACTCTTTTACACTGGGTCCACGAGGGAAAAAATGGGTTTTTGCGGTGGTTCAATTTTACAGACTGTGGGAAGATGTATTAAGCCTGGTGAAGAGATAAAGTGGAAGGTGATAATGCACCAGCCATTCAACTCCTAAAGTCGTGTACACATGGGGCGATTCTTCTAACCCAGGGGTGGCCAAACCTGTCCTCAAGATATACCAACGGTGCATGTTTTCCAGGCAACCTGTTGATCTATAGTAGGAATGAATGAAGCAGGTTTTAAAATGTGACAGTTAGTAATGTGCTGTGCCGCAGCTAGGTGATATGGAAAACATGGACCGTTGGTAGATCTCGAGGACCGGTTCGGCCACCCCTGTTCTAACCGATTTTGACTACATCACCAAATTCGCTTAGATGGTTTGCTATCGCTCTGATGAATAGACTTGGCAGGCAAGAATATTTTGACTAGACTTGCAGTGTCTGTTCGGCTGTACACGGGGGCTGCTGCTGGGGATGGCCACTGGCTTATCTCCAGCAGTGAAATTGCGATTTTGTCTAAGCAAAATCGCTTAGTCAAAATCGCCCAGCCTCCAGCCCGTGTGTTCACCACTTAGCTGATTGGCTGGTGCAATATCACCTTCCACTTTATCTCTTCACCAGGCTTACTACATACTATATGCCCTTGTGTTTGAAACAATAAGAGCTGGCTAGTAAATTTTTAAATTCTCTCCATGCATTGGTAAATACCCTCTTCCCAGGGTATATGCAGTAGGAGATACATACGGATAACCTGCGATCAGGATGCTAATAGGGGCCACAGCACTAGAAATGTATAAATCCATCCATATACATATACAGATTGACCATAAAGTGTACAAATTTTGTAGCCTGCCCCAAAATATACAGATGGAGCGCTGCTCATGCTGGCGATTCCCTGGGCTGGCTGAGAGGCGCTACATCTGTAGCTGTAAAACCTAGCATGCAAGTGTGGCCAAGTGAACTTGGGTTCACATACAGTATGTGTTGGCATCAGCAGAAGGAGCTGAACAGGAGGGTAGGAATCAGATCGCTTTTCACAACCATGGACCTCCATCTGATAAAAGATGGTGGAGGTCTCCTTTGTCAAGTTCAGAAGGAGCTTGGCCAGAGCTTGATGAATTTAGCTCCCATACTAGTGTATAGGAACAGTGGGCCAGATCAGACTGACAGGCAAGCAGAAGATAGCCTCAAAATCTTCTGCAGTACCTTTATAATGAATAGTCCATTACATATTTTGTTAAAAAGTATGTGGAAATGTTTACTTTTCCCCCTTTTGTATAATCTAAGAGATAATAATGAATAGACCTTTAAGAACCTAATACTTGGGAACATAGATTTCACTTGAGACCCTCTGCCAGGAGTGCCACCTAAGATATCTCTACTATATGTCAGAAGGCAAATAACATAACACACACTGTACCTCTCCTACCATTGGCAACATGTCAAGAATGTGAAGCAGACTACTGCACACTTGGGCCAATGTTTACAGGAACATTGCACAACACTATCAATATAACCTTTTAGTACCAATTCTCGGAGATATTGCACCACCAGGTCAAATCTCAAACAGGTATCAAGATGTAAGCCTTCATAAAACCTAGCTTGTTTAATCTAAGCCAACTACAAAGTAGGGGTCTAAGTACTGAAGCTACGTTATCACCTATGAGAAGAATATTGAACCATAGACCTACTGTGTGTAAGCCACATCGGGAATTTATGTCTTGCATCATCAAAAATGTACGTGGAATATTTCCCTCATTAACCAGATGATTAGACATTTTGTACAATACATTTATATATACATTTTATATATACAACTTTATTACAGCAATATAACTATCAATATATTAATATTATAGCTATAATCAGTGGCGTAACTACAGAGGGTGCAGGGGATGCAACTGCTATGGGGCCCGCCGGACCAGCATCTTAGGGGGGCCCGGGTCCAGCAGGTCATCCCCTGCACCCTCTTAAATGTTCCATGCCGGCTTTGAGTCCTGTGCGAGTGTGCTGCTGTGCGCTGTATCCGGAAGCAGCGCTGGAAGAGGGGAGGGGCATACTGACACCCCCCCTCCCTGGCTGCGTCGCTCCGCACTTCAAACGGCCAGCAGCACTGGGACTCAGCCGCAATATTCAGCATCAGTGATAGTTCTGCCGCTGTGACAGCCAATGGAAGCTGCACAGAGGAGCCGCACTCAGAGGCCCCATCCGCCCAGTGGTTGTCTGGAGGAGATATCTGGATACAACGCCGGGACCCGCAGTGAGTGCAGTCAGTGAGTGACAGTAAGTAACTTCTATGTGTAACAGTGTGTGCATGCTGTGTGTGTGACAGTGTGTGCGTGCTGTGTCTGTGGGTGATGTGTGTGTGTGTGTGCGTGACAGTGTGTGGGTGATGTGTGTGTGTGTGACAGTGTGTGCGTGCTGTGTGTGTGACAGTGGGTGTGTGCTGTGTCTGTGGGTGATGTGTGTGTGTGCGTGACAGTGTGTGCGTGCTGTGTGTGTGACAGTGTGTGGGTGATGTGTGTGTGTGTGTGACAGTGTGTGCGTGCTGTGTGTGTGACAGTGGGTGTGTGCACATTGTGTAATGTAGTGTGTGTCTGTCCTGGCACTGGTGGGGGGCCCTTTCCATATTTTGCTATGGGGCCCATAAAGGACTAGTTACGCCCCTGGCTATAATAAAGTAGTTTTAACTGAGATATTTGTTTTAGTGCTGCACCGCTTGTTCTCTCTATCGCTCTCTCTCTCTCACCTATAGATTATATATATATATATATATATATATATATATATATATATATATATATAGCACACGTTTGGCCGGCACTCCTTGGCCACAACACGTTACTTGTGCCTTCCACAGAATCCCCGTCAGGACGGCGGGTACTTAGTATGCATGCGGTGATGGCGGCACTCTCGGACGAATAAATACAAACAACCAGACTGTCTGTGTGTCCAACGTTTCAGTGCTGTGTGCACTTTTATCAAGAACAGTGTTCTTGATAAAAGTGTGCACAGCACTGAAACATTGGACACACAGACAGTCTGGTTGTTTGTATTTATTCGTCCGAGAGTGCCGCCATCACCGCATGCATATATATATATATATATATATATATATATATATATATATACACTTGTAAAGGAACCGCACTCAGTCCAGTAAGGAGAAAAAGGGTGGTGCTCCACTTTAGAGGATTTCCATCCCAATCATAGCATTTCCATAAAGAAGTAGGCACTCACCAGCACTGAGAATTGTGCAAAACGCAGATAAAGTTTTATTTCATTTCATCAGGTCATCAATAATGGTCGACGTTTCGGCCCACCACAGAGGCCTTTGTCAAGACACCAACACCTGGATACAGCAGCAGACAGACTCTGTCTGCTGCTGTATCCAGGTGTTGGTGTCTTGACAAAGGCCCCTGTGGTGGGCCGAAACGTCGACCATTATTGATGACCTGATGAAATGAAAAAAAACTTTATCTGCGTTTTGCACAATTCTCAGTGCTGGTGAGTGCCTACTTCTTTATGGAAATGCTATATATATATATATATATATATATATATATATATATATATATATATATATATATATATATATATGTAATCTATATATATATATGTCTAGTATCTGACTGGGATGAAACAACATCTCTCTCAGACATGCACAGAGGCAATAACAAGTTAGCACAAGGTTGCTTCGAGCAGGCTTACTACTTGACAACTGCTATCACATCAGAATCAACCGAAAACAAAATGCTACCTGTATATACATATATAAACAAACACACACACACACACACACACACACACATGTATAAAGAAAAATGCACTGGTTTGCTTTATGCAGATTGGCTTTAAATTAATTTTAATAAGCTTTACAATTGTTCAAGGCAAAAAGAAAACAAGTCTTTCCCACTCAAATGAGAAATGTTTAATTTCTAGAATTATAAATCTGTGTACTAAAACACTTGATATATCGTTATATGAATTAGCAACCATAAACATTTCAGACTATATATAATGCTTGGGGCAAATTATTATTTGAAGCTATCAAGTGATCAGTCTGATGCCTCTCTTTGTACATCAGCAGATTTATTAATGAAGGAGTTGCAGGAGCTGTAACCTCTATAGACTTATGTGAAAGTCAAGCCACAGGACAGTGTTTTGGTAACAAGCTTATCTCCGTCAGCCCAGAAATAACAGGTGGTGCTATAAACAGTGGTTGTTGGTAGGAGCAACATGTTTGGTACACTTGTGTGAACTCGCTGTACGCAAGAGCTAGGTCTTCACCACTGACCAATGCAGTATAGGTATGTTGCTTCCTGTTAAAACTGGGTAATGCCATGATAACACTGCCCAAAATACGTAAATGATGAGGCAGCAAGGTCGCCTTTATTTTGTGTAAATACAAGTAAAAATGGGTGTTCCAGGAATAAAAGGACATTATATTATTGCCGGAAGCGAAGACGTCTCTGGAAAATCACCGCATAGCGACACACGCACTATCTTTAAATAACCTTTAGAGTTTAATGACCAAAGTACTATTAATATAATAAAATTTCAAGTTATATATCAACAAAGACATTTTAACATCCTGCGACTTTGGCAATAAATATGTATGATTTAACGCCCATTCTAAGATACACATGCATGCTTATTATATGTTCATGCCTTTATAAATCATCATGGTTTGATTTCTAGTTAAATTATTCTGAAGGTGCCCATACATGTTACAATTATTGTATACAATATTGTATTCAATATCGCATCTCATTCCATCTCGGTTTTGCGATGAGGAGATTTAGTACAAAAAGTATGTGTAGCACATAGTTTTTGTACTAGATCTCATCTCATCGCAAAACCGAAATGCGATTAGATGCGATATTGTATACAATATTGTATACAATAATTGTAACGTGTATGGGCACCTCTGAAAAAAATGCAGATGTTGATATTTTATCTATACCATTTATTGAAAACATGTCATTAACATAGTTTACAATGAAATATGATTACTATTGTTTTCAGATATCAAACATGGAACAAATTGTAAAAATATATCATTTTTCTTCAGTAAAGCAATTTTTTTTAAATTTTACTAAAATAAAAAAAATATATGATTTGTTTTTTTAATTTTACAATAGTTTTCCTTTGGCGTAATCTCAGAGTAATAAAAATAGCTGAGTGGATTATATGAATAGTCAGTAGAATTAATACGTTTACAGAACAATTACATAAGAATGGCCATTTCAAAGAAGAAGATCTTCAAACCTTGCAGTATAATTTTTTAATAAAAAAATTCAGTCATATGCTGCAAACTCCAATTTTTTCTTCTACTTTACAAAATATTTGTCTCTTACTTGTCACAGTAATACAGATTGAGTATCCCTTATCCAAAATGCTTGGGACCAGAAGTATTTTGGATAATGGATTATTCTGTATTTTGGAATATTTTTTTATTTGAATGAGGTATCTTGCTTTTATGTTGTAAAAACACATCAAACACATAAAATACACACAGATATATTGGTACTTATGTAATATCTGGGCTCCCGTTTTTCTTATGAGACCGCGTCCCCTCGCGGGGTTCGCTGCGCTCACCACGCTTCGGGCACGGTGGCTCGCTGCGCTCGCCACACTATATAAAATCAACTCCATGCGTAGTTGGATAGTAGGGGTATGAAAAAATGGGGTGCATTTAACATGGAAGCCCAGATAATACATAAGTACCGATATATTTTATTTGTGCATAAAATAAGGTTTTAAAACATGAAACAACGTTTGTGTACAATTTCAGACACTGAACTTTAATGTCAGGCAATCATTTTCTTGCACATATTTAGTGCAGTTACATATCATTTCCCCAGTAGTACCAGTTACAGATAAGTTTTTAGCAAAAAAAGTACATTCCAAAAACTATGGTTTTCGGAATAATTTTGATAAGGGATACTCACACTTTGATGTTTTTATTAATCCTAAACAGAACATTAAAATATTTTCATTCAATATCCATAGAGGTACAATAAATGCAATAAATTCTTATATGGTAAAAAAGTGAGTGTAATGCTGGCCATATATCAGCGCTGTGACTCCCCTGTTCCCCCATCAACAAAAAGCTAAATCAATGATAAGCGATCCGTCAGGGAAATTCAACATGTTAAAATTCCTGACTCGCTGAATCAGACCAATATTTGGTCTAATCGATGAGTTGGGGAAAAGCAACATGTTGGATTTCTCAAATTCTGTATGAGGGAAGAAAAAGAAAGGTAAAGATTGGATGGCGGTTCCCACCCTCATCCAATACATTTCATAAATTCTCCAAGACAGACTTCTGCAGAAGTGGGAATTGCGGTTATCAGTCACAGATGTGTTGGAACCTTTTCCCAACAAGAGGAATTGCTCAAAAAGTGTGAAATAAATTCATATTCTATAACATAATTGTGTAGGATTCAGTATTAAATCCCGGCAGTCGGGATCCCGGCGTTCAAAATCCCAACGCTGGAATCCCGACCGCCGAAATCCCGACAAGGGGGGGACGTGGATCGCCCCCCCTTGCGGGCTCGCTGCGCTCGCCACGAAGCGGGCCCGGCGCCTCGCTACGCTCCGCACACTAATTTATTCTCCCTCTAAGGGTGTCGTGGACACCCACGGAGGGAGAAAGTGTCGGGATTTCGGCGGTCGGGATTCCGGCGTCGGGATTTGGAATGCCGGGATCCTGACCGCCGGGATTTACACTGTACTATTGTACCCTCAATTTAAACCATAAAACAACACTGAATAAAGAAACCCTGCAGATCATTATATAAATGATCTGCAGGGTATATGTATAAGGTGTATATGAAACCGAAAAAATCTACTATTCAATATACTTCTTGGTAAACCCCCCGATAGCCGGAATCTCTGAACATTTTAGTTCGCTCCGAAAGTAACTTGAAAGCCGGAATTCAATGTTCTGGCTGTCGAGTGTCAGAAAAGCCGGATATTGGCGAGACGGCTTGGATTGTCAAATAACAACCGTGAATTCGAATTTGCGGCCATCTCCGACAAAACAGATCCAACTTGTCATATCACTGAATGAAAACTGACAGGGGCTAGTTTACTGGTAATTTATCTCCATCCACTTTCTCTCTCGCCAAGGTTTAGTAAATAGATCCCATTGTATTACACAATGTTCGTATTGGAGCAACTTATACAGTTGATTACTACTATATATGAAGTCCACTTTAGATAAAAGTGAAATGGAATATGTAGCTATGTATATCAGGTTGGGTACTGTATTTTTCCTGTGAAAATATTGTGTTTCACTTAATAATTACAACAATGTTGCTATTATTCAAGCGTTGTCTTATATTACAGTTTGTGGAAGGGTGGCATGTGAAGCTGAGTTTATTATATGGCTCAGGGCTGGAGAATGAGTACTAATTATAGATGTACTGTGTACAGCTAAAGGTGCCCATACACGGTGTATTTTCACCATGCGATGTGCTGCGTGCTCCCACGGGCATCTCATCGCACAGCACAAAAAGTATGTGCTACACGTACTTTTTGTACTGCCCTCGGATCGCATCACATCGCATGCAAATCGAATGCAAACTGCATGCAAATCGCATGCGCTGCGATCCAGCCATAATGCGTGCGATCACTGTGTATGGGCACCTTTACACAGTGCTGTACAAATGCAAATTGTCAGGCACAAATACTTGTCTGATCTAGTTCACAGTCGTTTTCAGCACCCAGGACAGAAGCTGACAAAGTGACTTCTTCCGTTTCCAAAGAACTGAACAGGGTTCTCCCATTCACTAAAATCACTTTAATCTGACCTGCATGAATAATTGAAATAATAGGAAACAAATGTGAATAGGCCATTTTAGGATGTAATAAGATAACATTTGCTCCATAATCACCTTCAGTGAAAGTTACTCCAAAAGCCCCCCTACAAATTTATTTAATATTTTGAATGGTTTAATCTATTATCATAAAATCCATTTGAATAAATTAATCTTGCATACAAACGTCTGATTGTTTTCAATCATGAAAATAATGTCAGCTTTGCAGAAAGAGTTATTAAAATAACTTTAAATTTGTCCATTTAAACTTGCACAGCTTTACATTAATTTATTCAATTCCTTTAGTGCTTTTCCCAGTACATTTCTTGGAAATTTGGTTTCCAATTATACACAGTACCAACCTTTTAGCAACACAGAACATTATGTTATTACACTTGAATGTCCCATGAGATTAAAATGACATCCTTTTTGTCAAGGCTTAATTCTTTATGGAAAATAAACTTTTTATTTGGATCTTTAACCCTTTGAGTGCCGAGTGACTTTGTCAAAATAGGTATGAAAATTGCCAAGCAAAATTTTTTATTCTTCATAATGACTTATAATGTTTACCTTATAAAGGAAATATAACCTTCTTAATAAATAATAATAATAATAATAATAATAATAATAATAATAATAATAATAATAATAATGATAATTTTATGAATATAAATTTTCAGAACAAAATACAACTTAACAATTCATAAATTATAAAAATAAATACTGAGATATTCCTTGAAAAGTTAAAGTAAATGTGATCCAAAAAGCATCCTGAGTACATGTAAAGTAGGGCCAAAATAGATAATTCCAAAAGGAAATTATGCCGCAGTACAGTATGTAATGCCAAAAAGAAACCTTATGCCACAAATTCACGTACAGGCATATTTGATGGTTATCATTTTACATTTCAAAAATTGTTAACCAAAAATGGCAACATACTATTTGGGGCTATTCCAATTAAGGGGGTGAGGTGCCATTGCAGTTGCATTTAAATGTCGACAACAGCACCACAACAGCACCTTATCTCACCCAGGTTCTTGGGTCATCAAACAAAAATTGGTAAGTCTGGAGGTACTGTAAGTGCAGCTGCACTGTGCACTCGTGCCGTGAATGGACTTGCAGTTAATTGGATTGACCCCTACTGTTGATGATGATGTAACTGGTAAAATAGTAGTACTTACAATATATAACATGCATAAAAAGTGAAACACATTGTAATTTGCTAATAATATACAAATCAAAGTCTGCCAATAAATATTTCCTTGCATCAGTAGTATTTTTTAAAGTGCAGCTTGTTCAGTATCAATGAATATGACATACTAGTAAAAAGGTACATACTCAGCTTAACATGCAGAAAGAAAATTTCCTACATACTGTAGTGAGGGTTATTAATTTAGCTGTGATATTGCCACAAAATGATATTCCCAGTGGATTTAGTGTCGGGCAAATGCAGTACGCTCGAACATCCTGTAACATCTTCTATAGCAACACATAGGGAGCAATGTAAAAGTGATAAAAACTCAGCGAGTGTCCGAATAAAATAAATAAATCGATAAATCGATAAAAAAAAAAAAAAATCAATATCTCCTTAAAAATCCTCCACGATATTAATGGCACGTTTCCTTTCTGATCGATACCTGAATCTCTGACATGAATAGAATATTATTATCCTGTTCTTTGTATTATGTAGATGAAATGCATAATCCCCAAATATCATCAAAAAATCCACTGATCCAGAACAATATCCTGCCTTGAAACACGACAAATGAGAAAACCCAGGTTGAGGGAGTTATATAAGTGTAATGTGGGCTACAAAATACAGGAATACAAATATATTTTAAAATATAATATTATCATTGTCAACACTGAGCTCCTATTTACTACTAAGAAAGGAAAATATTCGGAATAGTGTCATTTGTTGCAGGGGATGCAAAAAAGTTTCAACAACTAACATGACTTGTTGTTTTGCAAAATAAGCCATCTCGAGTTGTAAAAGCTGAGGGTGTTTGTGCCCACTTGTTCTTTGTGTTCTGACAAACAAACCTGCAGTTTCATAGGACAGGTCAGAAGTCACTAGGAAGAAACGGTATCATTCTGTTAATCATTTAGGTTTGCTCTGTTTTTAGTATATACTCACCCTAAATGATATTATAGCGAGACTTTGACCAGGATCTATGGAGGCGTTATATCTGCGCTATCTAATAAACTGGAATGAAAAGGTTTTCATTCTGTGAATCCGTTCGCCAGGTACAGGGTGTTTTATTTAGGAATGTGCGCCGGCCTCCATCATTGCTTTTAGATCTGTATCGTCTTCTTGTTTTGGATCTTTATTTGGGTTTTCCAACACCACCCTTGCTGGTTTTGGATCTGTATTTGTTTTTCCCAAAATTATTGAAACAGCTAAAATTACAGAATTGTGACCTGTTTTTTCCGCCCCCCTACGGTATTATTAACCTCAATGACATTCATTTCCAGTCAATTTTGACTACCCCACACCTCGCAATATTATTTTTAATTTCTCACCAATCGTGGTCAAAGGCAGAAGTGAATTGGCGGGTGACATTAAGGGGTATATGCAATGCATTTGCGAGCTGTGCTGACTGCTCGCCATCACAGCTCGCACAGTCAGTATTCAACTGCCCCCCCCCCCCTGCACGCTCCATGTCGCAGGGTTTTTACATTGATGTGGAAAGGCGTGTGCGGCCGCTAAAACAGCGAGGCTAGCGGCTAAATGCAGCTGGCTCCCTGCATTAGCCGTGAGCCTCGCTATATGGGGGAATCCTCGCCGTCATGTGACAGCGAGGGTTCCTCCAGAACATTGAATATGGTGTGGAGCCTGCAAGGGGGTTAAAATTGAATACTGCTCTAAGTGACAGAGCAGTGTCAAAAATACATAGCACATTACTGATTACGCAGACAGTAGGGTCCATTAGTCACGGTACACCACATAGTAGTACCCTTATACATGTTACATGAAATTAGAGCTACTTATACACATTATACCAAGGTTGGATACAGTGGTGCTGGATTCGGGGCAGGATACAGTGCGGATTGAATACAGTGCGGGTTGTTACAGTATGGGTCGAATACAGTCAAGGTCGAATACAGTGTGGAATATAGGATGTGATGCATACAGTGCAGGTTGGTTACAGTGCATTGTGGGCTGGATCCAATGCGGGATACAGTGCGTGTTGGATACAATGTGGGCTGGTTATAGTATGGGTCAGATACAGTGCGGTATATAGTGTGAATATATATCATGTCACATACAGCGCAGGTCACATACACCAATATTGCACTTACTGTGCCAGGTTATGTTGGCGGTGTTGGCAGTGCATAAGCTCTGGCAGTGTCGGCAGTACAGGAATGCAGGCGTTGTCCTCAGTTTGATGTTGCTAAAGTATCCAGTGCAGTAGTGCCGGTGGGGTCCTCAGTTTCACGGTGCTGGCAGTACCCTTAGAATGGGGGCGCTGTTGGTGTTGGCAGTGCAGGGGTGCCAGTGGTGTCTGCACTGCATGGGGGCCAGTGGTATCCTCAGTGCGGTGATGCTGACAGTGTTGGCAATGTTGGGGTTGCCAGTGGTGCAATCAGTACTGGAGTTGCCGGCTGGCACTGTATGGGTACTGGTGGAGTCCTCAGTGTAGGTGTGTAGGCAGTGTCAGCAGAGCGGGGTTGCCATTGGTGTTGACAGTGTTGGGGTGCCAGTGGTGTAGGCAGTGTGTGGTGTTTTGGTAATTGGTATAAAGGGTGTGTCAGCAAAGTAGGTTGCCATTAGTGTTGGCAGTGCAGAGGTGTCTGGGGTGTCAGCATTGCTTACCGTGTCCTCAGTGTGGGGTTTTCAGCAGCAGTGGGGGGTGCCAGCAGTATCAAAAGCGGAGGTGTCATCAGAAGGACAGGGGCAGCCGCTGCACTTTTTTTTCAAAATCCCATTGAATTCAGTGGGTTACTGCTGGTTGGCTAAGAGCTGTGACAGACAGCTCTCTAACCAATCAGCGATAATCAGTGATCTTTGCAAATTGACACCAAGTTTTAACCCATGAGATCCAACAGTGGGATCTCATGGGCAGAGCCAGCCGTAGGCATAGGCAAAGTAGGCAAGTACCTGGGCATCTGGAATGCATAGGGGCATTCATGCCTGCCTAGGGCTGGCTCAGCTTGAGTACGCAGAAGCTAGACCAGGGCAATGTCGGCAGCTCTGCAACAGCTGCCATAACGCCTGGTTACAATTATACTGTAATTAATGTGGTTGGGGGAATGTGGGTCCTGCAAGTGTTCTAAAGCTGGAGCAGGGTGTTCAGCTTCTAAGAGCTCTGCTCTGGCTGTCTCCAAAGCCTGCCACTTCCCCTGCACTGAGGGAACCGTAGGAGATGATGCGATCATTCTTTCATGATGCATCTGCTCTGCATTGCGCCGCCTAGACCGGCTGAACAAGGGACAGACTACAGAGTAACCTCTCAGCCGCTCTGTCCTCCCAGCCTTCTGGCAAATGAAAATCTCAGGACACACACGAAGTGATGATGTCGCTTCTCTGTGTCAGGGAAGAAGCAGCCTTTGGTGACCTAGGTTGACATGATTTTTCCAAGTTCTTGGTGTCTATGTCAACAGAAGTGTACCGTGTCCCCTAGCATGGATTGCTGCTCTTGTCATTCTTCGGGCACGGTGCCTTGACACTGTTATATTCTCACTCTATGCCCACTTGGATGGTAAAATAAGAACCAAGCTGGTCTACACCACAAAAACATATAAAACTTGTGTAAACCTTGTGGGTGTTAACCTAGTCACTGTTGACCATAAGTGGTTGACCTAGTGATTGTCGACCTCCAGTATGGATGTCCTTAATACAGAGTTTCCTATACTACACCATTAAGCTGGGTACACACTACACGATTCCTCCATGAGAGATATTGTTAATTATAACGCTCAACCGATCTAGCGAATTCACTGTGAATGATATCCTGACATCCCCTTTCCCTATAGAATTCAGTCCAAGCTTCTCACACTGGCTTACAAAGCCCTGGCTCATTCCTCTCCCATTTACAGCTCTGACCATATATCCCTTTACACTGCTTACCATCCTCTTCGCTCCACATATACACGTTGCCTCTCCTGCATACTGATTGCTTCCTCTCATCTCCAGAATTTTCACATGCTGCTCCCTATCTCTGGAACTCTTTACCTCTCCCTATCAGACTCCACCTCTCTACAAAACTTCACACAGACTCCCAACATCCACTTCTCAGCAAACCAAGCCACCTCTAATCCTAACCCTCTACTCCATGCTCACTGTCTACCGAATCTGTGTCACCTCCAAAGATGGGCTGGGCCAGGGGGCAGGGTGCCATGCGCACCCCAGGCCAGTAAATTTTTTGCAGCACCATATGTGCACATGCCTGACAGCTTGGCAGGATCTTTGTCCTGCCTCATAGGCTGTTATTTTTTTTTAATTAAGTATTTTTTTTATTGTTTTCATACTTTTAAAATACAAAGCAAAATACAAACAATTAACAACCAAATTAATAACAAACAAACAAACATAAATTTTCCACTTTTTACAGATATGGATACATAATATGCACAGCCAGTGGCGGATTCAGGGGGGGGGGGCACCCGGGCACGTGCCCCCCCTGTCATTCATTTTGTAGATGAGGACCAGAGCTTTCCAACGAGCCCAGCCCCATGTCTCTAGCCCCCCGGGAACCGGAAATATCGCCTGGCAAAGCTGTAACATTTTTTCCCCATAGTATAATATGGGACCCGTCAATTCCGACCCCCACCCGGTTCCGACAGCTGCCAGTTCCCCCCCTGGCATCACAGGAGCTTGTGATTGATGTTATTCAATTCCAAATCGCTGGGCCTTCAATATGATACCAGGATGGTCCATATCGGTCAATCGGTTCCAGAGATATAGAGTGTAAATCGATTTTTTTATTTTTGAAATGTAATTTCATGGCGGGTTCATGTTCTTTGAGGGCAGATTACTCTGGAACCAAACGTTCCAGTTTTACTGGACCAAAATCATTCAAAGCCCACTCAAAAGTTCTTCAATATGATACTTGTCTCATGTAAATGGATCAGTTAGTTCCGAAGATATAGCCGGTTAAATGAGATAACTGGTTAAAGGGGGGGAGGGGTGGTTTTCTCTCCCCCTCACACCAGAAAATGCAGGGACTAGGCTGGTGTAAAAGGGGCCAACCTGGGAATGCATTTTCTGGTGTGAAATGGGTATTATTTCAAATAGCTGGGACCTGCAGTGCTCGGAATACAGCCAGGCTCCCACTGTCAGTGGCTATCACTTCTGCCTGGCGGCGGCTGTCCCCCATTTACCACGAGCATGTATTCCCCGTTGGCAATGAGCATGTAATCCCACATGGCAACGAGCATGGAACCTCTGGCAATGAGCATGGAACCCTTGGCAATGAGCATGTAGAGAAGCAGCACTTATGTAGCATAATTTTTAATAGGCATTATGGTGTTTGGCATAATAAATAATGGACATCATGCCGTGTAACAACGTGTAATGGACATTATGGTGTAAATGTTTAATGCGAGCCTTTGGTGGACAATGTTCCTGTTTATGAAGCGTATTGTGAATTTTGTCTTAATCTGTGTGGCATTATGTGATTTTTTTGGCTCAATCCGTGTGGCATTATGTGAATTTTGTCTCAATCCGTGTGGCATTATGTGAATTTTGGCTCAATCCATATGGCATCTTATAAATTTGGCTCAATCCGTGTGCCATTATGTGAATTGTGGCTCAATCCATGTGGCATTATGTGAATTTTGATACAATCCATTTGGCATTATGTGAATTTTGGCTCAATCCATTTGGCATTATGTGAATTTTGGCTCAATCCGTGTGGCATTATGTGAATTTTGACACAATCCATGTGGCATTATGTGAATTTTGACACAATCCATGTGGCATTATGTGAATTTTGACACAATCCATGTGGCATTATGTGAATTTTGACACAATCCATGTGGCATTATGTGAATTTTGGCTCAATCCATTTGGCATTATGTGATATTTTGGCTCAATCCGTGTGTTATTTTGTAAATTTTGGCTCAATCCGTGTGGCATTATGTGAATTTTGACACAATCCATGTGGCATTATGTGAATTTTGACACAATCCGTGTGGCATTATGTGAATTTTGGCTCATTCCATTTGGCATCATGTGTAAGGGGCAAGTATAATGGGGTCTAGTATTTTGTTGCATAATGTGTAGAAGTTGTATATGGTGTTGTACACTACACTCAAGGACATGCCCCCTGTTGAGTGGCCACACCCCATTTTCCGGAGCGCGCCTTCTACATCCTTAACTTTTGTTGCCATGGTGGGCCTGCGTACTTTAAATGCCAGGGCCTATTTTTAATCCCATTCCCACCCTCTCTCTGCCACTCTCTTAGCATGTACACTGGTGCCACTAACACTGGCCCTCCCCCACCTAAACCCTCTTTTATCATGGTGCCCCCCCTGTCATTTTATCCTGGATCCGCCCCTGTGCACAGCCTGGCAAAGATAGTCCTAAGCAATTTTCAATCCAAAAAAAATAAAAATAAAAGTGTTGTGATTAGTACTTAATGTAACTTTTTTTTTTCTCCTTTTTTCTTAATCTGTTTAGTGCATTCATTTGTGCCGTGAAGATACAGTGTATATATCAGCTAGTCTTCCTTTTATTTACATAGACTAGTTGTGCTTACTATGTGTCAATTTTACGTGCCCCTAGATAATCATTTATATACCCCCCTCCCTCTTAACTTCCCTTTCTATTCTTCCCTTATCCTATTGTGTATGGGACCATTAAGCCAAGGCTCTATATAACATTGTTCCTCAATAATACACAGTGGAACAAAAAAAAAAATAATAATCATTTTTTTTTGTTCGCCATCCTAACAGTTCTCATCTATTATCAATTTACATTTTATTAATTTTACTTATTTTTTTTTATTTTTTCCCTTTTCACTTAAATATGTGCATTAGCCAAGAACAATAACAGCGATCGTTCATAAACTCTCCTTAATTAACAGAAATTACTATGATCTAATTCCTAATTTTAGTCATATACAGATTCCTCATAGGCTGTTATTTTAAGGATGCAGCGGCTGATCAGTGCTCACTGTTGTGAGCAGCCACTTAGGAGGGCTCTGTGAGGGGGTGGAGAATAGCAGGGCTCTGTGAGGGGTGGGGCTGACTGAATGGTCTTTGTCTGGCTGGCTGCAGACAGCAGCCATTGGCAGCTCACTTTCCCTTCTCCCACAGTAGTCAAATTACTCATGCAGACATTAGCTCAACCCCCACAAGGCAAGGAGGAGCAGCTGCTGCTGACCTGGAAAGAGGGGGCTTTCAGAGATATAGGGTGCATGATGCAGCTGTGCCCAACACAGCTTCTAACTACAGTAAGCTTTCAAATTTTCAAATCACAGTGTTGCTAATTCGCAATGCAAATAATCAATGAACTGATCATGCATATTGGCCGCAATATGCGTACACGATGCCCAGATGCGATAATTTCCTGCAACTTCTCTGTTCGCTGGCTATATGCAACGGGATTGACATGCAGTGGGTGGGATCTGGCCCTTTCATGGGAGTGCCACGAATTCCGGAAAAATGCTGGGAGTGACGGAAAATGCAGATGTGCCTAAGCCTGTGAGGGGAAGATGTGTGATGTCAGTAGCAGCCCGGATATGCCTGTATTCATTGCAGCCACCAAGTAACTCCTGCGCTACGTGGCAGCTGTGATGACTGATGCCCAGTGTAAAAACTGAACGCTGGCCACTGCGTTTCGTGCAATCAGGTCTGAATCAGGCCCAATATGTGTACCCAGCACGGTGCTGCCACACTTGCCAATGTCAGCAGTGACAAGTGATGGGGGGGAGTATGGTGCCATATTGCATTCTTTCCAAGTGCAGGGAGCACTGTCCATTACCGCTTTCACACTGCCATAAATATCCCGGGTTATTGCACATGAATGCGCAGCAACCCAGTATATTGTGCAGTTTAAACGCACCCAGTTGAAATTACCCGGGTCGAGTGACCAGGCATTTCAACCCGGGTAGCAAGCAGGGTTGAACACAGATTCAACCTGGTTCGTAGTACAGTGTAAATAGGTAACACGGGGCGATGCAACTTGAGTCCTGTTCACAGCTATGAAATAGTTGGCGCTAGTAGATGAGCTTTTCTCCCAGCGCTAGCTCACTACCTGCCTATGGATACATCACCACCCAGCAATAAGCCGTGTAGGGATGATGTCAGTCTAAAGGTCTACACACACTGGGCGACTATGCCCAATGTGTAAGGACAGCGATGATCGCGTTCATCACTGCGGGGAAAGCCTCTCAGTGCATACACACTGAGCGGCTTTCCCCCTGCCCGGCACCGATGGAGGGGGGGAGGACGGCGTTGCATAGCGGAGTGCTATGCAAAGCCGTCCTGAAAGCCGCTCATCTGCTGGTATAACCAGCAGATGAACGGCTTTCCTGGCGATGTTGCGGGAGCGCGCAGCAGCACTCACCGCTCGTCGCCAGGCCATACACACTGGGCGGCTTTGAGCTGAAAGCCACTCAAACCTCCTGTTTTGATCGATTTTCAGCTCAAATTCGCCCAGTGTGTATGGGCCTTAAGTGTTGGAAGTGGTTACAAAGGGCCTTATTCTAGTTCACTCTTTCTGACATAATCCTTCTTAGATGGACAAAACCATGTGCACTGCAGAGGGGCAGATGTAAAATGTGCAGAGAGAATTAGATTTGGGTGAGTTATTTTGTTTCTGTGCAGGGTAAATACTGGCTGCTTTATTTTTACACTGCAATATAGATCTCACTTTGAAGTAAAACCCCACCCAAATCTAATTCTCTCTGCACAAGTAACATCTACCCCACCTGCAGTGCACATGGTTTTGTCCATCTAAGAAGGATTTTGTCAGAAAGAGTGAACTTGAATAAGGCCCAAAATCCCAGGTGCAATCATACTTGCCTACTTTTGAAAACTAGTTTCAGGGAGATAGTTGGTAGTAGAATTTTGCACGCGCCCCATTGAGGGGGCGTGTCAAGCTCCACCCAAAGGGTGTGTCTAGTTCCATATATGGAGAAATTGTGACGTGGCACCTAGAAGCGTGGGTGTGTACTGTTACATCTGAGAGGAATCTTTTAAAATAGCATATACAAATGTAGATGAGCCCAAAGCAGTTAGTAAGAGCTACTATACTTTGTAAACTGCTGGGAAATTGCGCTGATGATTCAATGTAAATGTATTTATCTCTCATTCCTTTTTTCCCCAAAAATGTTACAGTGTAATGTGGGCTAGGTGAAATGAGGGAGATTGCTAGACTAATGAGGGAGAGAGGGAGATTGTTGTTATTTCAGGGAGTCTCCTGCAGAATGCAGGAGGGTAGGCAACTATGGGTGCAATCCAGCAATGCAGTGTAAAAGAGGTATAATTTGTACAATTTCTGTCAGCCTAACTTCAAAGCCGGACATGGCAGCTGCCAACACCACATTCTGCCACTTCCCAATACTTTGCAATAATTAAACCGATGTGCTGGGTCTCGCCCATCCTAGCACTGCAGATGACCAATCTGGCCCCTCAGTACTAGATAACAGTATGGGCCTCATTCTGAGCCAGACACAGTGACAATGTCAGATGCAGGGGAGAAATGTTATTGTCTGAGCATGCATCTGATTCTCACCGCGCATGCATCCTGTTTCTTCTTGTACAGAGCCACAGTACGAACCTAGACGCATAGTAGCATAAATATATGGGGTGTCCATGAGTGCTGGCTGGGAGGTAACATGGTGGCATGGGGATGTTGTGTGTCATGGGGAGTGTCACAGAGATGTCGCTCATAGACCTCTTCACATAGGAGGCTAAATCAAGGTGGATAATCAGCATTTTCCATAGTTCTGCAATTTCCACAGTGTGACGATAGTGCATCCAAATGTGACATTATACTGTATTTTATCACCCTGATTAACCCCTTCACTGGCAATCCTGATAATTTTCCTGTGCTGTGCCCAGTTTGGCAAACCCGGAAAATTCTCGGGATTGCCAGTGTCTGTCTCTTAATGCCAGGCAGCGCCGCTGAGCTGAGTGCTGAACTCCATCTCCGGCTACCCAGCCACGCCTCCTTCGGCTACCCAGCCACAGCTGTGTGCATCGTGGCTTGCTAACGTCACGCCACACACAGCCGGATTGCCGGGGGCACTGCCAGGCAGCGCCGCAAAGCACTACATCAGTCGCTGCCCAGCATTGCCCCCAGCAACCCTACAGTGGTGGGGTTTTTTTTAGGGAACGCTCCCTAAAAAAAAACACTGAAGGGGTTAAACAAACCTTTTTATTTGAAGTTAAAACCAGGATCATTATATATTTATATAATATTTGTACTACAGTATAAGACCTTGATTTATCTCAGGAATGCTGTGTGGAAATCCCCTCTAAACTCCTGCTGGTATTGGGCATCTCAGTCCTTGAACATTCAGAAGCATGGATGTAGATCGTTGAAGGGACTGATTCAGACGGTAAGACTGAAAATTCACAGGCTGGGTGATTACCGATAAACTGTGCATGCCTACGACCTGTAGGATGCATGCGCAAGGCTATCCTGCTACTTTTTTTATCGATGGCTGTTTGCAAACTGATTGACAGGAAGCTAGTTGGTATGTCTATACAGAATAGAAGTTTCCTTGCTGGGGCATACTGTAATAGTTTAGGATGTTTCTGTTAAATTATGTCTATTCCAAGAGTGGGGAACCTTTTTTGTGCCAAGGGCCGTTAGTATGGAGAAAAAATCCTTCGGGGGCCATATGTAAAAATGTATCTTACAAATTGTCCTGCTGTAGCCATCCCACGCTCTGGCGGCTGCCGCTGAAAAGGCTGCTGGCTGCTGTTGATTAAGAGGAATCTCGCAAGAACTACCGACCTCTCTCGAGAATTCCACTGTACTTGACTCCCGGCAAAGCCGATGGGCGGGTTGGTGGGCCACTCAGACTGAGGTTCCCCACACCTGGTCTATTCTAATCTGTGTAACTAAACGTGGAGGCGTATAATGGCATATTAGTAGCACTTGGAGGAGTCTGATGGCATAATGGGGGCATATGGCAGTCTAGTGGCTCATTAGTGGCATGCAGTGGAGTCTGATGGCACAATAGTAGTATGAGGGGACTCTGATGGCAGAATAGTGGAATGCAGAGGAGTCTGATGGCATAACAATGGCATGTCGGGCTACTTCTAGGCACAATACATACGTGCAGACTTCTTAAAACTCCTCTCAGGGAGAAGCCTGGAGTGGAGTGAGAGAGGCGGGAAGAGGCTACGTTTTGGGGGCGGGGCGAGGCTGATGTCACTAAGCCCCACCCACATGACTGGCAGCTGCAACAATTTGCGGGCCCATGGATGGTGGGGCTAAAATGATGCAAATTGACGCGATTCGCATAATTTTAGCCCCGCCCCCTCCCCGTGGACCCACGAAATTCGGGGGTTTATATCGCGGGGAAGGGGGGAACCAGGGCTGTGGGGAAAATGCGGGAGACTTGCCCCCTTCCCAGGAGGCCGGAAGGTAGACCCGATTTGCGGGACCCTCCCGGCCATTCTGGGAGGGTAGGCAAGTATGAGGCACAATATTATCGCCCCCCCCCCCCATCATATGATTCCCCCCTTTATGTAGGGGTCTCCTAACTGCAAAAGCAGCACCAATCTCACACTGCCAACCACCACCACCACCACCACAATTTACTGACCATTGTCCCCTCCTCCTCACTAGTTACAAAATAAACAAAAATGTTGTAATGATAGAAAGAAAAGAATTACCTGGCCTCATCTGGCTTTTAGCCTATCAGGGCTCTAATAAAAGTGCCAAGTTGGAAATCAACCACTGAATATGGTAAAAAATGATAAGCGCATTTTTGCTGCTTATCGTTTTTTACATATCGGAAGGATATGTGTGCTAGAAGAAAAAACAGGGCCACTTGCATTTGTTTGCCCTCCAGGCTGAAAGTGGCCAGCCAGCCCCTGATTTCTCACCTCAGATATACAGCACTGTATTATACAATTTAAACATCTTTGCTTCAAATGCACAGAAATCCTTTTAGCAGAACTTGCCATAACATGACCACTAGGTGGAGCTACAGTATTCCAAATCTTTTGCATTTCAAGTCGTTGTTATCCTATGATAGAAGAAATCAGTTTGGGGGTTATTCTAATCCACTCTTTCTGACAAAATCCTTCTTAGGTGGACAAAACCATGTGCACTGCAGGGGGGCCAGATGTAACAGGTGCGGATAGAATTACATTTGGGTGAGTTATTTTGTTTCTGTGCAGGGTAAATACTGACTGCTTTATTTTTACACTGCAATATAGATCTCACTTTGTAGTAAAACCCCACCCAAAACTAATTATCTCTGCACAAGTAACATCTGCCCACCTGCAGTGCACATGGTTTTGCCCATCTAAGAAGGATTTTGTCAGAAAGAGTGGATTAGAATAAGGCCCTTTGTCTGTTCAGAATAAGGTATCTAATAACATACCTCCCAACTTCTGATGAAATGAAATAGGGACACTGCGTCCTAAAAGGGGGAGGGGCTTATGCAAATGAGGGCGCGGCATATGCTAATTAGCCACAACCTCATTTTTATACGAGAATAGACGCTGTGCGCATGCGCACAGCGTCTATTCTATTAGATTGGGGGATCTCTCAACTGCCACCCCCCGCAGCAGGACAATCCTGCCGCGGGTTGGACAGCGGGACAGGACCCGAAAATCGGGACTGTCCCGCTGTAATCGTGACAGTTGGGAGGTATGTAATAATGGACATACAGTAAAGTTAAAATAAGTGTTGTATATATTTTATAATATTTTTTTTTTTTAATCTAAATATGGATATTTGTTTCTACATTGCTGCTTTAAACAGATATTTATTACATGTACAAAGACTATTTCATTTTTTTTCTTGAGGTAAAATGGCAAATCTCATAACTTATTTTTATTTACCTAAAGTGCAGCAGTATAGAAGAAATAAACAATAAAAACTCTCAACCTGAGATATTTTCTTTTTTTTTTACCACAGAAATCTAGTTTCCTTATTTGTATCTGCAATGGCAGGTTAGTTTTGTCAAAGACATTTAGTACAGTAAATAACTTATTTCCCTCATTTCTTGCTTATTAAATAATTACATTCAGCATTACAATGCTGTTAATGTCAGCTTGTCTGAGTATATGGAGATGAGGGAGCAGAGAGGTAGCAGCAATGAGGTAAACCAGTAAACATGGCTCCTAGACTTGCCAAGGTGCATGATGGGATTGAACACTGCAGCTTCCTGCCTCAGTCTCAGAGCTTGGGCATTGTTTGGCTGTTGTAGGACAGACCCTGCAGCTTCTGTAACATTCATTTACACACACAAAGTGACAATAGTGGTAAAACTGTAGTTTGTACTATGGATGTGGTGAGTTTACATGTCAATTTTATTTGTATACTTGATAAAAAGTAAAGTGCTCATGGACATGTTGCTGCTAAGCCTTGCATGTACATGGTGCTGTCCAGAGGGGACTCAGTGACTCTATCATGACATTTTCACTGAAAGTTTATATATTTTTATGCATTTTAAATAAAAATATTCAATACACATTATCTAAATATCCTGTAAAAAACAATAAAACAGTGTGAATTATATTGTACTGTATATACATGGCAGCAGATATTGGTCCAGAAGCACAAGTTTCAAAAGTGATAAAATGGAGAGTGATAAACAGCCAGCCAATCAGCTCCAACCTGCCATATAACAGACTGTGGGGGAGATTCTCTAAACTAAAAATGCGGTAATAACCCTGTTATCAGCGTTTTTAACAAATTTTGGGATGATCTGAACATCCCCCGCCGGGTTACCGTGACGGGGGGCATCGCCAGAAAAATCTGGTGATGCCCCATAGAAGCCTATTGGCTTCTACCACGACCCACCGCCGCCCCGCACTGACCCCTGCTGCCCTGCACTGCCCCCCCCCCCCCCCTCACCTGTGTTCGGGCAGAACAGAGCTGTGCTGCCCGGACCTGTGACCTCCTCCTCCCTGCACTATGATCCTCTTCCGGGTGCAGAGAGGAGGAGAGCCCGTTTGGTTGGTTTTTCATACCGGTTTATATTCATATAGTCAAAGTCAGCAGGAGGTAGCAGTGGTGTAGCTAGGTGCAATGGTGCCCGGAGCAAGGGCATGTTTCATGCATCCCCCGCCCCCCCGACTTGTAGTAGGCGGAGCTCTTGTGTGGCAGAAAGGGAACGCGGCCTAACATTATACCACACACTGTAATGCCCATTGCACATTTTAGCAAACTTTGTAATACCCATTACACAAAAAGCCACATGCCATAATGACACACATAATGCCCATTACTTTCTATATAACAAACCGTAATGCCCATTACATACTATATAACAAACGGTAATGCCCATTACACATCTGACATATAAGTGCCACTTATCTACATGCTCATTGCTGGGAACTTCGTGCCCTATGCCAGGGGCTTCATGCTCAATGCCAAGGGGCTTCATGATTGTTGCCAAGGGGGACTGAAATTGCTTGTTGCCAAGGAGGACTGAAATTGCTTGTTGACAAGGGTAACAGAAATTGCTCGTTGCCAAGGGGGACTGACTTTGCTCGTTGCCAAGGGGGACTGACATTGCTCATTGCCAAGGGGACTGAAATTGCTCGTTGCCAAGGGGGAATGCAGCACGCTCCCCTGCCCGCCCAGTTCTTCAGCTCCCCACTCCCCGCTGTGCCTGAGCTCAAGTCTCCCGCTGGACCGCTAGCCAAAAGTCGCTCGCAGTCCAGCAGCCAATGCTGCTTCTGATTTACTGCTGGACCGCAAGCGCCTATTGGCTAGCGGTCCAGCAGGTGACTTTAATTGAAAATAGCGACAGACACCGGGTGCAGCGGGGAGAGGGCGTGTTGGGGGAGTGGGCGAGCAGGGAGGGGGAGCCGGTGGCAAAGTGCACGGCTCCGGTGCCCGGTGACATTTCGGCGTCCGAAGCTTGTGCTCCACCCTAGCTACGCCCCTGGGAGGTAGTCAGTGAGCACATTTTGCAAGACACATTTTCCATTATGTAAAAGCAATTGAATTACAGTATTTATGCTGGGTGAGTTATAACAAATCCCAGCCTGTAACTTTCTGATTTCCATCCTGTCATGTATATCAGCCCATACAGTATGTTAATGACATGAACATAACAGAACATGGAATAATCTTATAAAAAAACACCATAAGGGAAATAACACAAACCAAACAAGTGGAAATATATGACTTTTTAAAATTATTTAATTTTTTTACATTTATATGTAGGGAGGTATTCAATCCCGGGTCTCTACTGTTAGGCCAGCCCAACAGCCATGACCTGGTCCCATTCTCGACCCACTTGACTGCATCTCGACAGGTGGGATTCAATGTCCCGCCTGTTGAGTGCCGAAAAGGAGTCGTTACTGCGAGAAACGGCCGTGGATCATTGAGATCTGCCCGTGAGCTCGACAATCCCTGGCCGTTCTCAGCTAAATGATCCCTACTGCTGGCTGTTTTTGCAGAGATGCATGTTTAATGCTGTCGGGAAAGACAGCACTGAATAGGCGCCCGCCTCTATTTCCCCTGCCAGAATTAGCGGCGGGGGATTGAATACTACCTATATCTCAATATTTTGATTGCTATATTTAGTATTATTTTAATTATATAAAAGATTTTTTTTATTAAAATATAGTGGAGTATTGTATTATTGCATGGATATAAATTACCAAAAAATGGGTGCCGAATACCCGCCCATCAGTCAGGATTGGGACTGTTAGTACTGACGGAGTCTCGACTTTAAATTCCTGCCAGTTTTTATCCTGATTGACAACCTTTATTCCTCAAAGCACAGTAAGGGGAATCCATTGAGGTGTGTGTCTGTAAATGTGAGTTTGTACCATGATATTTGCCAGACGCTCATGATGCTTTTATAGGTGTCTTTAAAGTAAAACGAGTTTAAAAAGCTTATGAATTCAGTTAAATTGCAAAGGATTTAAATGAAAAAGAAAAAAAAAAAAAGAAAAAAAGGTGCTTTCGGAACAATTATGTTTAGTTTAAATAAATACTTATTTACATTGTGGGTGCAAATTTCAATAAAAAGGTGATGTTTACCAATTAACAGTTAATTTTTGGCTTAATTAATCTAGAACACTTCCAATTAATCAAGTGTGGGGTTAGGGGTTGTCCAAAGGGTACTGCAACAAGTCACATTAACATAAAGATTGTTCCTACCTTTACAAGATAAATGCATACTTCCTCTGAAAGAAGCAAAGCTAGTTTGGAATTGGATTGCAGTCCATGTTTTAATGATATCCATGTTTGAGCACTGCTGCCGGGCATCCTGTATGTATTGAGGCTACATGTATGAGGACACATCTGTATGTCATATTGAAATGACTTCATTTCTAACTGTAATGTCTATTTCAGAAGCAAGAAAATAATTTGGATTCCAAACCATTAGACCTTACAGGAGTGACTAAGACCATGGATTCCATCTCTCTTGAGCTGAAGAAACTAACAGGTAAATTGACAACCATAACCATATATAACATGTTACTCATGATTTATGAAACCCAGTCCAACAAAATGTGTGACTTAATTAAAATATATTAATATAATTTAAGTATGTTTTGTCCCCTCATTTTTATGCAAACGAGGCTGTGCCACTTTATATAGCTTTAGTATTTAAGATCCTAGCTGTAGATAAGAGACTAGGAAAGAAGTATACACCTAGGTCAAATAAAGGCGCTGGTGAAATGGGGTGTTTAAGCTAGCTGCTCACACATGGGGGATGGTCAGTCCCCTAAACTACATGGAAACAAGAAAAAACAACAATGGTGGTGTAGCGCTGAATTAAATTTTAAAAAAAATACTTTACACTGATCGATTGGGTATCACATTTAAAAAAGTAATTTAATTAGGAATAAAACATACTATGAATCTGATAATATTCATGATATATGGTTATAAACAAGATTCATGAAAAACAATAAAAAAAATGGATAAAAAAATGCACTTGAAAATAGTGTTGGATGGACCGTATACTTAGTGTGTTGTCCCGCTTGTTCCTATTAGGCTCTCCTCCACTTGTTAAATGGTATCCCAAAGGTTCATTTTGACTGGTATGGTGGGTGTCCATAAACCTGGCTTGATGCCTTGAGTGGTATGATGAAAGTCCTGACTAGGACAGTCAGAATAGGCTCCATGTCGTTAGCAGGTGGTGGTGTCCCATAGATGTTTTTCCAATTTAAGAATGCAAGTGGGGAACCAAGGTGGCAAACGTGATGGTGGAGAGCTGGTTCAAGTGGGCTAGCAAAAGAGTCCAAAGTCCAACAATAGAGTGCATTTTTTATCCATTGTTTTTATTATTGTTTTTCATTAATCTTGTTTATAACCAATAATATTGGTTATAATATTATCAGATTCATAGTATGTTTTATTCCTAATTAAATTACTTTTTTAAAAGTGATACCCAATTGATCAGTGTATAGTATTTTTCTAAAATTTAATTCAGCGCTCCACCACCATAGATAAGAGACTAGCATGAGACCGGCATCTGGCAACATAGTATAAAACTGAAGCTGCTTTTACTGTTACAGTATATCAGAGCCTAGGTGTATACTGAGCCAGGCACTTCCTGCATGGAATTAGAAATTGTATGTGTCCAGGACAAAATAGACAGCCCCCCCTGGCCCCCCACAAAAACAAGATTCTTCAGCACCGCTCAACTAGTGTTATGCAGATCTCCATTTATTGACATTGGAAGCCAGTGGCAAACGCAGGATTTTTAGAGGGGGTTTTCCAAATGTAATCTAAAATCTCCCACTCTGCAGCACACTGGAGTAAGTAAGGGAGTCTGGGGGAGCGGTAACAGCCCTGAAAATTGGTCTTTTTATACACTGGATACTGGAATACAGTATTGCTATTTATCAGTACAGATAGTCTTTAGCATAGGATGTTTTAGGATGTTTTAAACCAGGCATGTCCAATATTGTCCCTCCAGATGTTGTGAAACTACACATCCCAGCATGCTTTGCAATAGTTTTAGCATTCTCTAATAGCAAAACTGTGGCAAAGCATGCTGGGATGTGTAGTTTCACAACATCTGGAGGGCCAACGTTGGACATGCCTATTTTAAACAGTTAAATAAATTAAGTGGTCAGGACAAGGTTAAACTTATAATTAATACACAAACATAATAGACCCAGTATTGCAAGCACTAAGCTCACACTCCCACTTCATGGTAGGGCTCCTGTCTCTTCCTGCTGCTCGCTGTCACAGCAAACAAAAAGCTTTGAAAATACCCCAATGAGTCTCTATCACTGATGAAAACATTGCTGCTTAGAAATGCAGTACACTTCCTAATACACTGCCTAATATTTCATATTTTGCATATACAGAGAGATCGTACCTGTTGCTTTGTGATCTGAATTTAGCCTGCAGCTGTCCTGAAGACACCACAGTTATAAAGATGCCAGAAGATAAGTTTAGTTTAAGAAAAGCAACAGATGAATAAATAGCTAGGTTGTACAGCTGTATTTAACCACAAGTACCCAGGGTTGTATTTCCCCATTGGGTTTCATTACTGGATATTGACATTTGTACGTTATTATGCACTGTATCAAAGAGTTGCTGTTTTCAAGTTGATGTTTTTGATTAAGAAAAAATATAAAAAAATATTGTATGAAATAGTTGTTCAATAAAACATATCACACAGAAATACATGTAGTATAATCAGGTCAGGTTTTTACCCTGCAGCTAAATTCACATCCAAACAAATTTAAAGAAAGCTAAAATGTTACAGTCCATTATGTTTACAAAATACTTTATACACTGTACAGTAGGTATATTTAAGTCAGAAATGTACACTCCTAATACCCCTTTCACACAAGCCTGAATTCCTGGGTTGGCCCGTATAAATTTGCCAGTATTTCAATCTGGCTAGTAGGGTTGCTTCCACGACCAGCCCGGGTTACTGGCTGGTGTGAAAGGGGCCAACCCGGCTTACTGGCTTCTACTCACCGCAGCCGTTCTGTGGAGTTGGGAGACAGGGACAGCCAGGGTGCCGGACATGGGTATCCCATCCGTGTGGTGGTGCAGGTGCCGGTTCGGGAGGTCAAGCCTGTGGGGAGCGGGTTCCGGTCAGGTGGGTCCAGCCTGTAGCTGCTGGTGGAGAGCATGGTGCCGGGTGGAGAGCGCTGATTCCTACAGTCTCTCGCCGCTCCCGCCGCTGTAAGAAGCCACCGGATGACGTATAGTTCCACCCTGAGCCAAAACCCTGGCCGGCCCCGCCAGCATCATCCCACTCACCCTGACTCCGGCCGACTGCCCCCTCACGCCAGAAAAATGCAGGGAATAGGCTGGTGTGAAAGGGCCAACCTAGGAAAGTCCTTGTATGATCCAGGGACCATATTCCTGGGTAAGTCCCTGCATTTCCTGGTGTGAAAGGGGTATAAGACTGCCAGATCGGTTTATGGGGCAGATCTTCTAATGCTCAGTACACATGGTTCGATAAATATAAGCAAAATCGAATCAAAATAGAATGCATTCAATTTGATCCCGATGCACAGCCCTGCAGCAACAAAATCTAATAGAAAAATAAACTCTCTGGCTCTTCTTCTCTGGCCACTTTACCTTTCTCAAAAGTTTTGTATGGGTTAGGTATGGGATATGAGTGGTTAGGATGCCGGCAGTAAGAATACCAACACCGGTATCCCGACTGCCATAATCCCGACAGAAACGTGCCACTAAACTAAACACCTTAACCCTCCAGCTGTCAGGATATCATTATTGTGAATATGTTACAGTATTCTGCAGTTTTAGACAGTAGGAAAAACAGAAAATACATAATACAGATGACAAAACTAAAGGGCAGATTTAGCAGATACTGTAGGATCGATCTATCTTATTTAGTTCAGATGAAAATGTCAAAGTAAAAGAGATGTCATCGAGTGGTACAGTGCAGACTGCAGTGCACCATATTATGAAATCTCTCTTCTCTTTGATGTTTTGCTCTAGCTCAGTGGTTCCCAACCTTTTTTGTCTCCCGTACCCCTTGATTAGGATTTTCATTTATGAGTACCCCTTTTGCGGGAAAAAAAATAGGGGGCGTGGCCTAAAAGGGGTGTGGCCTCTTTTGAAGGGTGTGGGGGGGGGAGAGGGAGAGAGAGAGAGGGAGAGAGAGAGAGGGGGGAGAGAGAGAGGGGGAGAGAGAGACGGAGAGGGAGAGAGGGGGGGAGAGAGAGAGGGGGGGGGGGGAGAGAGAGAGAGAGGGGGAGAGAGAGGGGAAGAGAGAGGTATCCCTGTGTGTATATCTCTCTACCCACTGCCATCCCCAGTACAAGTGTAACCTACCCAACCCCACCCCCACTAACCTGTCCCAGGAGAACAGATACCTTAAAGGCAGCCGGGACTTGTCTTTTTGTAAGCTGCGGACCCAGCCGACACCGTCCATGGAAGTAAATGAGGTGAGGTGCTCCTGGAACAGCGGGTTCTCCCTCACCCCCAGCCGCCGCTCAAGTGTTACACACCGGGGCATTCACTTTACGTGCCGGGGCAGTCACTTTACGCGCCGGGGCAGTCATTCTTAACATCAAGCCAACAGGAAGTAAAAGCCGGGGAGGGAGGGATGACTACAACATCCAGCATGCACCGGGGGACGGCGGCACACACTGAGGGGGGAGCGCAGAGAGGCTGCGGCGGGTTGGGGGAGCCTGGAGGCTTTTTTTAGACCCCCGGATTCCCTAGGTAGGAGAGATGCGCAATGCACTCTCCTCCCCTCAGCCTCGTCTGACTGCCGCTGCCGCCATTACAGGCCGGGCCACCGCGTACCCCCGAGCGGGTGGATGCTTACCCCCAGGGGTACGCATACCACAGGTTGGGAACCATGTCCAGTGCTAGCACACCCCAACTTAAGTAATACATTACCATGATACATCAATAAGATAAGGGGGTGTATGTGTAATAAACCAATACATGTGCGATTGACAAAACCATTTTTATTTAGTTCAGATGAATGCTGCATCATTGCTGCTTAGAAATGCAGTACACTTCCTAATACACTGCCTAATATTTCATATTTTGCATATACAGAGAGATCGTACCTGTTGCTTTGTGATCTGAATTTAGCCTGCAGCTGTCCTGAAGACACCACAGTTATAAAGATGCCAGAAGATAAGTTTAGTTTAAGAAAAGCAACGGATGAATAAATAGCTAGGTTGTACAGCTGTATTTAACCACAAGTACCCAGGGTTGTATTTCCCCATTGGGTTTCATTACTGGATATTGACATTTGTACGTTATTATGCACTGTATCAAAGAGTTGCTGTTTTCAAGTTGATGTTTTTGATTAAGAAAAAATATAAAAAAATATTGTATGAAATAGTTGTTCAATAAAACATATCACACAGAAATACATGTAGTATAATCAGGTCAGGTTTTTACCCTGCAGCTAAATTCACATCCAAACAAATTTAAAGAAAGCTAAAATGTTACAGTCCATTATGTTTACAAAATACTTTATACACTGTACAGTAGGTATATTTAAGTCAGAAATGTACACTCCTAATACCCCTTTCACACAAGCCTGAATTCCTGGGTTGGCCCGTATAAATTTGCCAGTATTTCAATCTGGCTAGTAGGGTTGCTTCCACGACCAGCCCGGGTTACTGGCTGGTGTGAAAGGGGCCAACCCGGCTTACTGGCTTCTACTCACCGCAGCCGTTCTGTGGAGTTGGGAGACAGGGACAGCCAGGGTGCCGGACATGGGTATCCCATCCGTGTGGTGGTGCAGGTGCCGGTTCGGGAGGTCAAGCCTGTGGGGAGCGGGTTCCGGTCAGGTGGGTCCAGCCTGTAGCTGCTGGTGGAGAGCACGGTGCCGGGTGGAGAGCGCTGATTCCTACAGTCTCTCGCCGCTCCCGCCGCTGTAAGAAGCCACCGGATGACGTATAGTTCCACCCTGAGCCAAAACCCTGGCCGGCCCCGCCAGCATCATCCCACTCACCCTGACTCCGGCCGACTGCCCCCTCACGCCAGAAAAATGCAGGGAATAGGCTGGTGTGAAAGGGCCAACCTGGGAAAGTCCTTGTATGATCCAGGGACCATATTCCTGGGTAAGTCCCTGCATTTCCTGGTGTGAAAGGGGTATAAGACTGCCAGATCGGTTTATGGGGCAGATCTTCTAATGCTCAGTACACATGGTTCGATAAATATAAGCAAAATCGAATCAAAATAGAATGCATTCAATTTGATCCCGATGCACAGCCCTGCAGCAACAAAATCTAATAGAAAAATAAACTCTCTGGCTCTTCTTCTCTGGCCACTTTACCTTTCTCAAAAGTTTTGTATGGGTTAGGTATGGGATATGAGTGGTTAGGATGCCGGCAGTAAGAATACCAACACCGGTATCCCGACTGCCATAATCCCGACAGAAACGTGCCACTAAACTAAACACCTTAACCCTCCAGCTGTCAGGATATCATTATTGTGAATATGTTACAGTATTCTGCAGTTTTAGACAGTAGGAAAAACAGAAAATACATAATACAGATGACAAAACTAAAGGGCAGATTTAGCAGATACTGTAGGATCGATCTATCTTATTTAGTTCAGATGAAAATGTCAAAGTAAAAGAGATGTCATCGAGTGGTACAGTGCAGACTGCAGTGCACCATGGCCCTTATTCTGATTGACGCGGACTTTACCGCATACTTTCGGATCGCGTGTTTACGGCGTCTGCGCATGCGTGGAGAACGCAACGCGCATGTGCCACGCCTTGACTCGGTACCAGTTCGGCCAGATCCCGTCCAGAACTGTTCACCGCTATCATTCGGGAAATAGGGGCGTATTATGGGCGTCATGCGGAATGACACATGGGCGTAGTTTCAAAGTGGGCAAAACGGGGCGGAAACATGGGCGGACACGGGGGAGTACACTTATGTTGGGGGGCGTACATTCGGAAACCACTCCGAATGCACGCGATCAAAAAGGCCAGAAATGTGCGGTGTCCACAAGTGTACTATTGCTTTGCGGACACCACTCGTTCATGCGGTAGGCGAACGTACGCCTAATGACTACAACCATTAACACCTGAACCCAATAGAATCTACTCCTTTACTCATTACTCACTAATAGGACGCTTGTCAGTGCTTTAATTGAAACCATTGCTGCTTCAAGGAACCCGTACTAAACACCCACATATGCTGTACTTGTCAGACACTTTCAAACTGCTAACAATGGACATGACAGAATATTAATACTAGCAATACACATGTGTATTCGACATGTTCCAAATAAGCAGTTTTTTATGAGGATAGGTAATTGAATAAGTGGGTCATGTGATGTATAGCAGAAGATACTTCATAGTGGGTTGTTTGGCGTAAATACTCCGCTTACGTGCGGTAGCACCGCTTGGCTCCCGTTCGGATGCGGTATTCCCGAGCATACTCTGTAATACTCTGTAATACCGTGCCGAATCGGAGTGTTTCTCCCGCACACGCATGCTTTGTATGTCGTCCGTAAACACGCCCTGTTCTTAAAGAGTGAGTCCGTCCGAATGCGGAGGACACGTGGGCGTTTCTACGGACGATGGCCGCACGCGGCAAAACACCGTGGCGTGCGGACCGCACCGTAAGAATGCGGGAATATCCGCACCGATCAGAATAAGGGCCCATATTATGAAATCTCTCTTCTCTTTGATGTTTTGCTCTAGCTCAGTGGTTCCCAACCTTTTTTGTCTCCCGTACCCCTTGATTAGGATTTTCATTTATGAGTACCCCTTTTGCGGGAAAAAAAATAGGGGGCGTGGCCTAAAAGGGGTGTGGCCTCTTTTGAAGGGTGTGGGGGGGGAGAGGGAGAGAGAGAGAGGGAGAGAGAGAGAGGGGGGAGAGAGGGGGGGAGAGAGAGAGGGGGAGAGAGAGACGGAGAGGGAGAGAGGGGGGGAGAGAGAGAGGGGGGGGAGGGGGAGAGAGAGAGAGAGGGGGAGAGAGAGGGGGAGAGAGAGGGGAAGAGAGAGGTATCCCTGTGTGTATATCTCTCTACCCACTGCCATCCCCAGTACAAGTGTAACCTACCCAACCCCACCCCCACTAACCTGTCCCAGGAGAACAGATACCTTAAAGGCAGCCGGGACTTGTCTTTTTGTAAGCTGCGGACCCAGCCGACACCGTCCATGGAAGTAAATGAGGTGAGGTGCTCCTGGAACAGCGGGTTCTCCCTCACCCCCAGCCGCCGCTCAAGTGTTACACACCGGGGCATTCACTTTACGTGCCGGGGCAGTCACTTTACGCGCCGGGGCAGTCATTCTTAACATCAAGCCAACAGGAAGTAAAAGCCGGGGAGGGAGGGATGACTACAACATCCAGCATGCACCGGGGGACGGCGGCACACACTGAGGGGGGAGCGCAGAGAGGCTGCGGCGGGTTGGGGGAGCCTGGAGGCTTTTTTTAGACCCCCGGATTCCCTAGGTAGGAGAGATGCGCAATGCACTCTCCTCCCCTCAGCCTCGTCTGACTGCCGCTGCCGCCATTACAGGCCGGGCCACCGCGTACCCCCGAGCGGGTGGATGCTTACCCCCAGGGGTACGCATACCACAGGTTGGGAACCATGTCCAGTGCTAGCACACCCCAACTTAAGTAATACATTACCATGATACATCAATAAGATAAGGGGGTGTATGTGTAATAAACCAATACATGTGCGATTGACAAAACCATTTTTATTTAGTTCAGATGAATGCTGCATCATTTAAGACCCACTACTACTCTTCCGGTCAATATTTTGTTAACCCCATCCCCGCTTGTTGTCCTGCTGCTCTCTCATTATAGGACTTCTGCATAGTGCAAATACAGCAGTGTGCTCCCGGGGGTGGGTGAATATTGTGCATATTAAAGTTCTATTGCAGTCTTCTTTCTGCTACTGCACAAGAGGGAGAACTGGTTTTTAACAGAGAGCGAAAGATAGGGAGAAAAAATTATATCATCTGAAAGGTTTTAAGTGTGTGTTAGTCCTGAAAACACAACATGATTTATTCCACAGAAATCTATAGTAAAAATTCCCCTTGATATTAGCTCACATGCAATGAGATGGAAAAAAAACAAACATTTAATCCATATGAAAACTTAAAATGAACGAGCCTATTCTAGAGCTTTTGTGCTTTTCAAAAAGTGTACACAGTGCTTAAAGTGTTCTTAGGAAGGTGCTGGCACTCACCCCTCTCCACCCACCCTAGTGGGCCACACCACTAGCACCTCCCACCTGGCAGAATCCACACCCCTTACCCCACCCTTTAACGTATGTTAATTGTGTTTGCATTTGCTCTTGGACGTAAAAGTATATCTACGCAGTATTAGGAAACTGTTGTTCTTTTATTTTACAAATTAAATAACTTCTTAACCTCATAAGATCAGGGCCGGCTCTACCACTAGGCAGCTTTAGGCAGATGCCTAGGGCAATGGGATCTGGGGGGCGCCATCAAGTCTGCAAATCAAAAAATAAAGGCTGTCTATGAGGATCCTTGCTGTACTTAATGCAGGTGGTGGCAGTGGAACTTCTAAGACCTCACCTCCATACTTTCTTTTGAGGCATACTTCTTACATTGCTGCCCCCTCCTCCTTGTACCCTGTTGTGGGTGGCAAAGGAGAGGGTGCAGAGGACCTCCTGGAAAAGCAAGAGTGGGGGTTGCGGGGATTGAATGACCACGATGATCTAAAAAAAAATTGGGGTGGGTAGGTTGAAGTTGCACCGGCCCTGCATAAGATACAATATAGAATTCCACTAAATTTTGCTTTACAAAGTTAATGACAGTACAGAAGGGGGCATAGAGGGAGTCAGAGTAAATAAGGTGCAAAAAAGAAAGATGAGAGGAATAGGGGAGAGAGAAACTTCAAATCTAATTTAAATTATTAAAATAAGGTAAAAGAGAAACCTCTTCAGCAATAAACATTTTGGTACTTGTTTCCTAGCACGGCGCCCGTCGGGGTTGATCGCATGCCTTAAGTTAAGGTACTTAAGGCATGCAAGAGAAGAGGGTAGGTGGTGTATCTTGTTGCGCAAGCGGCTAGTATAAGGTGGAAATGAGCAAGAAAAGGGATCACCGGCCCTTAAAAAATGGGTAATACAGAAAAGAAAAGATGCCCTTCACCTAGTACATAGCGCTTTCAATTACTTCCCTGGTTACGATGGGGTCTTGGTAACTTTCTTCTGTTGTTTCTCTTTGTTTATAATATATGAAACAATAAGAGAGAGAAAGGAAGGCCTCCAACCTTGTGTAATATGGTTATTTTTGTAGGTGGTATATCACCGTATGACTGGTGTATACCTACATATAAATAGGGTATAGATATATATTCGGGGGGTTTCCCCTTTCAGAGTACTCACACTAGTGGTGTGGCAATGCGCATATCAGAAAGGTTCTTTCTATTCTCCTGTTGGTCGCAATGAAATTAGACCTCCACTACAGATATGAATAGAAAATTTGGTCCTTTATTAAAGCTGGGTAATATTATACATTAAAAAAAGGAGCTCAAGTACTCATCTCATAGGTTCAGGATATCCAGCCACTCAGATGTCAATTGGATAGGAAAACGGGGCCCCGTTCCTGGTGGAGATCCTGAAGTCCCACTTGATGAGGTCTGCTACTCCTAAATGCTGAGTCCACCAACGCGTTTCGATCCCTGTGTTGGGATCGAAACGCGTTGGTGGACTCAGCATTTAGGAGTAGCAGACCTCATCAAGTGGAACTTCAGGATCTCCACCAGGAACGGGGCCCCGTTTTCCTATCCAATTGACATCTGAGTGGCTGGATATCCTGAACCTATGAGATGAGTACTTGAGCTCCTTTTTTTAATGTATAATATTACCCAGCTTTAATAAAGGACCAAATTTTCTATTCATATCTGTAGTGGAGGTCTAATTTCATTGCGACCAACAGGAGAATAGAAAGAACCTTTCTGATATGCGCATTGCCACACCACTAGTGTGAGTACTCTGAAAGGGGAAACCCCCCGAATATATATCTATACCCTATTTATATGTAGGTATACACCAGTCATACGGTGATATACCACCTACAAAAATAACCATATTACACAAGGTTGGAGGCCTTCCTTTCTCTCTCTTATTGTTTCATATATTATAAACAAAGAGAAACAACAGAAGAAAGTTACCAAGACCCCATCGTAACCAGGGAAGTAATTGAAAGCGCTATGTACTAGGTGAAGGGCATCTTTTCTTTTCTGTATTACTTAAGGCATGCGATCGATGCGATGGACCCGATTTTCTGTCAATTACCAGCTTAATTTGCCGGTAAAGACAAAATCACGTTGATCGCGTCCATCGCGGCCCATTATAAAGGGCCGCGATGCGACCGACGCGATCAACGCGATTTTCCCATAGAGAACAATGTTAAATTAGTTTTAAAGTTAAAATCGCGTTGATCGCGTCGGCCGCATGCCATTAAAATGGCATCCGATGCGATGGACGCGATCAACCCGATTTCACATAGGGAACAATGGGAAAAGGGCCAATATGGGCAATTTCTCATTGTATTTGCCCCCTCATGGGTATTAAGTATGGTTAATTGCCCCCCATTGTTAACGCCACCCCACTATTGACGCCAACCTGAAGCGTGGCGAGCGCAGCGAGCCCGCGAGGGGTGGCGGTAAGCGTCCTCCGACCTTTTCATACCCCCACTATCCACATCGCCGTGGAGTTGATTTTATATAGTGTGGCGAGCGCAGCGAGCCACCGAGCCCGATGCGTGGTGAGCGCAGCGAGCCCCACGAGGGGCCGCGTATACCTGTGAAGTAATGCTCGCCACGCTTCGGGCTCGGTGATTCGCTGTGCTCGCCACACTATATAAAATCAACTCCACGCTGACGTGGATAGCGGGGGTATGAAAAGGTCAGAGGACGCGTACCGCTGCGCTTGCCACGCTTCAGGTTGGTGTCAATAGTGGGGTGGCGTTAACAATGGAGGGCCATTTCACCCATCAGGGGGGGGGGGGTTGCTATCTAAATGGGGGGTTTGGGGGCTTTTTACATTAAAATCAATGTAAAATTGGGGTCTCAGGGAACATTTTACATTGATTCCAATGTAAAAATCAGGTCGATCGCGTCGATCGCATCGCATGCGATTTGGTTGACATGCGATGCGATCGACGCGATTTTTGCGGCCCCGATCAATACAATTAAAATCGGTGGCGCCGTGCTAGGAAACAAGTACCAAAATTTTAATAAAATGCCTTCATTACAGATTTAACATGAAGCAAAAAAAAAAAAAACATGGCCATATCTGTTTTAAACAATGTACTTTGATATTCTGTTTGTGGATGTGTGCTGGTCTTTAAATAGATATATTGGGTGAGCTTTATTGAAGTCTGAGTTTGGTGGCAATATGGGTTGCCAGCAGTGGCGGTTTTTACCTATGGGCTGCAGGGCTGCAGGTAAAATCCGCCACTGTAGTGTAGCCAGATGCAGTCTGTGAGACTGCACTGGCTTCACTGTGACTGGCAGTGACTTCCAATTGAGGAGATTATAGATCTGTGGGGCTAAGATGTTAGACGGCCTAATGTGTGTAGGGACAGTATTCCACCAGTGTCAAATTTGAAAATAATGCAGAATTTCAGAATAAGGAAGGAACCTTTTTTTCTGGAGGTCAGAAAAAGGGACTACATGTTGGCCTTCCAAAATATCGCTTAGTTTAGACACACCCAATGTGATCACATGTGCGAGGTGTAGATTGGGTGATAATTTAGATCTGGGGTAGCCAACTCCAGTCCTCGAGAGCTACCAACAGTTAATGTTTTCCAGCTCTCCTCACAGATTCACAAGTGAAGTAATTAGCTCCAACCGTGGATCTTTTAAAATGTGTCAGTGAGAAACGAGTGCACCTTTGCAGCAGCTAGGTTGTCTGGAAAATGTGAACTGTTGGTAGCTCTTGAGGACTGGAGTTGACTACCACTGATTTAGATATTGATTTCAATGAAACGTGTTGGGAGTTGTGATATGGGGTATGGGAATTTCAGGGACGTGCATTGAGGTAACTGGGTGAGGTGTCCCTGGCAAGTACCAGAGCCAGATTTTCACACAATTTATTAGCCATGTGGGCATTATACACATATATACTGCTGGAGATTCGCTGAGTTTTGATAAGAGAAGTACAGAAAAGGTACCCAGGCAGGGGCGGATTGGGGAATAAAAGTGGCCCTGGAAAATATCTGGAAGTGGCCTCATGTGGGCGGTAGCAAAGTCAGTAGTAGCGTAACTTATGCATAACACGCAAACCATTTGCCAGTTGTATCGCTGCTTATACTGTACGTAAAGCCCACAACAGTTTCTGACAGTAGTAGCGCAACTTACATGTAACCCCCACACCAGCTGCCGACAGGAGTAGCGCTGCTTATGCGTAACGCCCACACCAATTGCCAACAGGAATAGCGGTGCTTATGCGTAACGCCCACACCAATTGCCGACAGGAGTAGCGCTGCTTATACGTAACACCCACACCAGTTGCCAACAGTAGTAGCGCTGCTTAAACGTAACACCAACACCAATTGCCGACAGGAGTAGCGCTGCTTAGGCGTAGCGTCCACACCAATTGGCGACAGGAGTAGCGCTGCTTATGCATAACGCCCACACCAGTTGCCGACAGGAGTAGCGCTGCTTATATATAACGCCAACACCAGTTGCTGACGGTAGTAGCGTGGCTGCCTGTACATATGCCGACACCAGTTGCTGACAGTAGTAGAACTTCCTGTACATATGCCGACACCAGTTGCTGTCACTAGTAGTGTTGCCTGTACATATGCCCATGCCAGTTGCTGGCGGTAGTAGCACTGCCTGTACATATACCGACACCAGTTGCTGACACCAGTAGCTGACAGTTGTAGAGCTTCCTGTACATATGCCGACACCAGTCACATTAGAATCACATGGTACTCACCTAGTTCAGGTGGCAGGCAGCTCATGCTCTCCTGTTGCTTTTCCCAACACTCATTCTTGCTCCCTTATAGCCCCGTTAGCTCCGCCACGCCCCTTTTCGGTCCCGGCCTCGGCTCCCCTCATAGTCTGACTATGGGGCGGGAGGGGTGAGTGCGCTGCTCGGGGAGGACTGTTGCCAATACATACCTCATTTGGATTCCACCACCACCTGCTTAACTTTGGTTTACAAAAACCCTAATTTTAAGCCTCCTACACAACTTGCGCTGCTCAGGGCGGGAGGGTGAGTGCGCTGCTCGGGGAGGGGGGGGGGGGTGCACTGCTTGGGGAGTATTCTGCAGGTTCTGGCATGTGTCTCTTGGTGCACGCCTCCCCAGGGCCATTTGGAGAGGAGGACAGTGGGCAGGAGGAGGTTGAGCCGCATCCAGCAGCGGCAAATGCTTCTGAATAATACATGAAGAGGGGAGGGGAGGGGACGGCCCGGCCGGGGAATGACTCGGGGACAGTCACAGAGTAGGTGAATTCTTTTTCTGTATTTCGGCCTCACTGGCGTCGGCCTCCCGGGAAACCTCCCGGTGGATATAATGGCCAATCCGCCCCTGTACCCAGGTGAGGCACTGCCTCACCTGCTATAGACTTTTTACTACAGGGTTTTGACTATAAAAATTATTAGAATAATAAAAATAAGATTTTTTTTATATATTCTTTGTATTTTGACATCCTTTATAAACTCAAAACTCAGGCGTATATGTTAGTATGAGAGGAAAGGCTGTGCCTCACCTGCCTCACCCCACCGCACGCCACTGGGGAATTTGGAGATCAAAATATCCCATGTCATAAGGGAGGCTCTTGTGGTGGGGAGAAGCAAGAAAAGATCAGGTCTGAGTGGTTTAGGTATCCTAAAAAGGTCATCAACTGGGATATGTGCATGTGAAGTCTCAAGGCACACCCACCTTGCTTCTGAGTGCGTATCGAAGAAGATATTTATCTGGGCCAGTTTACAGGCTTCTTGATAGGGGAATAGGTCTGGGTGGGTCAGTCCACCTTTGGCTCTAGGGAGGATCATCATAGAACGGGGTAATTTAGGGGGACCAGAGGACCAAATATATTTGAGCAGCATTGTGTGCGGCACGCTCTTTTTTGGAAACGTGTAGGGGGATCGTGCGGAAGATACAGTATACATAGGGTTGGGTAAGAGAGACATTTTAAAGGCATACATGTGTCCCATCCATGAAATATCAAATGCGAGACAGGATTTGGAGAGGGTAATTAAGGAACTGAGAAGGGGTGGCAGGTTAACCCCCAAAACTTTCCTAGTATCCGATGGAATGTTTATGCCCAGGTTGCGTATAGACCAGTGGTTCTCAAACTGTTTGCTGTGGCTCCCTGGGGTGCCTCATGACACATGCAGGGGTGCCCTGGGTTGGTGGTCCAGGTCCAACTCAAATTATTAATGGTTAATTAATAATGAGCAAAACCAGTGCTGGTGGCGGCCAATCATAAAATGTGTACAAACAGAAGTAAATCCTGCCCTTTACCACATAACTGACCCTAGGAATCGCATATAAACCCAATCTAATAAAAAAAAAAATTGGCCTAGGGGTGCCATGAAAAAATGTTAATACTCTAGGGTGCCGTGATTCAAAAAAGATTGGGAACCCCTGGTATAGACCCTTTCTGCCAACTATAGGGGAATTTAGAGGATAATATTGGATAGGAGTTAGCTAAATTAATAGGTAGAGCATCTGTTTATGTGGTGTTAAGTTTATAATATGAGGCTTTACTGAAACTGTCGAGCATGTCATGTAGGTGGGGTAATGTACGTAGGGGGTCAGAAACAAAAAGCAGTATATCATCCGCGAAGAGGCTCAGCTTATGTGTTGAAGAACGGGTGTGCATACCAGGGAAGTCAGGGTCAGAAATGGTTAGTTAAGACAAAAAGAGATAATAAATCACACAAAGACATGATCACTGTGTCCCTACTCCAAGTATAACATTTTTATTGTGGTTTAGTATGTACAGTTTAGGCATGGAATTCCAAATGATAGAAAATGTGACAAAATGTAACAGAACAGATATATTTGCGATAGAGAGCATGGTGTTAGGAACAAGGTGACCCGATGCGCTACCTATAGTGTAAATACCTACATTGATGATTGGACAGAGGAAATGCATAATTAATCTACTTTAAACAAAACTGCTACTGCTCTATCTCTTTCATTGTTACAGAGGTTAACTCTGGTATTTGATGTTGCTTGTTAATGTCTTTTAAGCAGGATATGTACTCATGCAAAAAATCTGTTCTTAAAATGTATCTAATAGAAGTAAAATCAGTACAGGATGTTTAATTACGAACATCGGTAGTTGCAAAGTTTCAGGTAAACAAAGTCTTAATGAAAGCTCTGAGCAGCAATACATGTGAGCTTGCAGTGTTGCCTGGATCCTCGGTCTTTCCCATCAATGAGAAGAAGGGGGGTTTTACGAAAGAAGTTGACAATGTCAGATACTGACCCAAAGGGCTGTGAGAGACAGGAATAACAAAACAAAGTGTAATAAGTTATTGCAATCAAAAATGTGAGAGTAGAGTCTCACACACATAACCTGCCAATAATTAAACTTAACAACCTCTATGGTTTACCAATGGTGGTAGTTGGATTTTTAAGTGATGGCATAGAGCCAGTGGTTCTATACTATCGATGGTATAGAGATATATATATATATATATATATATATGTGTGTGTGTGTGTGTTTTTAACCTATGATATTCATGATCTTAGCTCTACCCCCTCTCTACCCGGGTTGAGGCAATTCAACCTTGGTTATAAGAAATGTTAAACCCAGCTCACCCTCTGTAAAACGGGTGACCCAGGTTTAGGGGGATATTCCCATCAGGGGAAATGGTGACTGGGCCCTATTCAATGCTGTCTTCCCCGACATCATTGAACAGGGTTCTTGGCAGAATGTGCCTGACTTCACAAGCAGTCGAGAACATTCTGCCTAGAACGGACGGGACTTGATGAGCTCCCGGCCTCAGGTTGCCGATATCCAGCCATTTTTTCATGGCCACGCCCCCTTCTCGGCACTCGGCATTCAGGACATTGAGTCCCACCTGCAGAATCAGCATCGAGCTGACCAAGAACGGGACAGGGTCATGGCTGTCGGGCCAGCCCGACAGTCGTGACCCAACATTGAATACCCCCCCATAGTGTGATGGGCCGAGATCAAGATTCCAGGTCCAACCATGCATTGCGATCTTAAAATAGTGTTTGATCTTAAAATTGTGTTTCTCATGACTAGGCTTTCACAAGCACATTCATTTGGTAATAACATACTGTACTGTAGTAATTACTGAAGTATACTATACCTCTTGTCCTTTTGATCCTAGAATGTAAGCTTCATTATTCTGGTCATAGCGAATTCGCACATTATAGACTTTATTTCTATACAGTACCATTAGAACATATGGTTGTGATGTTGTTGATTGGGAGCAATTTCGCACAAGAAATGTGCCATCCTGCAACAGTAAAAAATGTATGTTCAATATGTGATTTCAATCATTTTAAATATAAACCTACACCCTTTCAGACAGAAAAAAGGAGTTGGCTTGACCCAGGTCGTTTTTGTGTCTAACACTGTTGACTTTGACCCAGGTTTTTCAACAGGTCCAACACGGGTTGCTGTCTGTCTGAAAGGGTCCAACAAGGGTTTTTCGAGCAAGGTACCGGTAAACAGCAGTGATTGGATAACTCGGAAGTGCACTGACTGTTTGGCTGAGCAGGTTTGGATGAGCGGGCAGGGTAATGGCATCAGAGGTAACCAGGGATCTGCAGAAGGGAAAGTATGGCACACTGGAAGGTGGAAAAAGACAAAGAGCCGCTGGCAGTAAGAGAGGAGGAAGGGGACCGCAGCCAGCTCAGGAAATCCGGCATTAATAACCCGTCACCATGGTTATTATAATGCAGTGGGCAGCCACCACCCACTTTTCATGATGTCATCTCTGTGTGCCAAAGACTGTCCAGTTATTATTACAAAGAGTATATTGCAGGGCTGACCAGAGTTCTATGTGAAAGGAGTTGACCCGGGAATAACCTGTGTTAAATGTGCTGTGATAGATGTGTAGGAGTTGGGTGGCAATTTTCAGGAAAAAAATCAAGGATATGGGGATTTTCTTTCTGAGAGTGGTATTATACACAAATATGTTTTGTTGCTGTGTTTGATATTTGTCATCCGGAACACCCAATCCCATAGAAGTCCTTACACAGTAAGCCATTCCTAGCACAGCATGTACAGGGCTTGCAAGCAGCTCACAGAAGGTCTAGCTAAGGACAGTGCGCTTGGCGTGATTACACGATCAGCCGAGTGATCAGAAAGGTATTTTCCCAGCTTTATGCTGGGTACATGCCAGAATGATTTGGCCTCAATTCCCCCAATTTCGATACAATCTCGACCGATTATATGTAAATTGGGCATGTTTTAGATCCGATGCGCATCCCCACTGCTTGTTCGATGTGTACAGATCGTAATCGGATTGTATGCAGGTCATGTGCTCCAACAGATCATGCAATCATTGTATGATCATCTCATGATCTGCTCACGATCATGATCGTTCAGGTGTGTCCCCTACATTAGGGTGCCTGGAGAGCAGTGCGTGGGGAAATACTGCTGTAACAGAAAACTGCTTGACACAAAGTAATGGTACATTAAACTCTAAAAAAGAGTACATTACTTTACCTGATTGATCGATCTAAGAGCATTCTCTGCATCCTTTCTTGAAATACTGCCCAAGTACCACTGTTCTGACGAAAGACTCTAAAATAAAAAGGAACATTATTATTGTCAACATATAATATTTACTATGGAAAATTCAGCAATATTATTAGTTACATATTACTATGTGTTGACATATATGGCAAATATAGAGGAAAGAATGGCATATCTCTACTCTTTGATCCATATTTGTCTACTCTGACAGTCATTGGCTTGAGGATGTGCACAAATATGGTGCAGAGTACTGTACAGCACTTCCTCTTGCTGGGACATGCATCCGACCAACGCTCCTCGGAATATATAACCTCTGCAGCAGGTGTACCGGATTGTCCATGACCACCCGTACACACAGGATAGTGCACCAAAATATCTGCAGATATATTGCTCATTAGCTGTGCTGCACAGCCGATGCAATGTCTAAATGACTTTGTACACAGAAATATCACTGGTACACACCTGCCGATGCCATCACAATATATTGCACATTCAATTGAATGGATGATATATTGTCCAGTGTGTAACATAGAAACATAGAAACATAGAATTTGACGGCAGATAAGAACCACTTGGCCCATCTAGTCTGTCCCTTTTTTAAACATGTTACCTCAAACCATATTTGATCCTTATTTTTTTGTAAGGATATCAATATGCCTATCCCAAGCATGTTTAAATTGTACTACTGTATTTGCGTCTACCACCTCTGATGGTAGCTATTCCACTTATCTACTACTCTTTCTGTGAAGTAATTCTTCCTCAAATTTCCCCTGAATCTTCCTCCCTCTAGTTTCAGTGCATGTCCTCGTGTTCTGCTGCTCCTCTTCCTGTGAAGAATGTCTCCCACCTGTACCTTGTTAAAACCCTTGATATATTTGAAAGTTTCTATCATGTCCCCCCTTTCCCTTCTCTGCTCTAAAGTATACATATTAAGATCTTTTAGTCTTTCCTGGTATGTTTTGTGATGTAGGCCATGCACCATTTTAGTTGCCCTTCTTTGTACAGTCTATAATGTATTTATATCCTTCTGGAGATATGGCCTCCAGAACTGAACACAATACTCTAGGTGAGGTCGTACCAATGACCTATACAGTGGCATTATTACTTCTTTCTTTCTACTGCTGATACCTCTCCCTATGCAACCAAGCATCTGACTTGCCTTCTTCATTGCTTTGTTACATTGCCTACCTGCTTTTAAGTCCCTGAAATAGTGACACCTAGATCCCTCTCTTCCTCAGTAGTTTCCATTATAGTGCCATTTATACTATATTTAGTCTTTGGATTTTTGAGACCCAAGTGCATGATTTTGCATTTTTTGGCATTAAACTGTAGTTGCCATGCTCTTGACCATTCCTCTAATCTACATAGATCATCAATCATTTGTTTTACCCCTCCTGGTGTGTCTACCCTGTTGCATACCTTTGTGTCATCTGCAAAAAGGCACATTTTACCCTCAATTCCATTTGCAATATCACCAATAAAGATATTAAAAAGCACCGGTCCAAGTACAGATCCCTGGGGTACTCCACTTGTAACATTTCCCTCCTTTGACTGTACTCCGTTTACTACAACTCTCTGTTTTCTGTCCTGCAACCACGCTCTTATCCATTCAACTATCTTTCCCAAGCTTTCAAGTTTATTTAACATACATACAGATAGTGGTAGATGCTCAATTAGTTCAGTAGCATTTCCCAGGTGCATGAGGGAGGGGTTAATTACTGGGTAAGTAAAACAAGACATTTTTTCCCTCAGCACACTGAGCAATGCTAGTAACCAATCTAGAACAGTACATGATAATAGAATTCAGAGATATTGGTTACATATACATATACATTGGTTACTAGCATTGCTCAGTGTGCTGAGGGAAAAAATGTCTTGTTTTACTTACCCAGTAATTAACCCCTCCCTCATGCACCTGGGAAATGCTACTGAACTAATTGAGCATCTACCACTATCTGTATGTATGTTGTTAGAGGCAGAAGGGAGCCCATATTAGGAGGAGATGTGGGTCCTGATATGCCACATGGAGTAGTCCGGGGTTGCTCCAAGGTAGGTAGCTCTTAGTTTGGATATATCAAGTAAGGAGCCATTATCATGTGGCTCCTTGCTGGTTAATCGTAGACCCAATTTAGGGTAACGGTGGTGTGGGGTGCGGTGCTCCTGGACTGGATGGGCTGGGTGGCTTTAGTGCGGCATGCCCTTAGTACATTCTATTAACACTTTTCCCTCACTAACACTATCTCTATCCTATTTTAATTACATTCATTTATCTCTCCCTTTTATATAGCTTCGGCTTCCTATCACTAATTATTAACACTTAGTATATCACTGACATGCCGCACTGGGCTTCCCAGCTTATGATGGTTTTTGGGGTGCCGCACCCTGCACCTAGATATAGCGCTAGGGACCCCCAATATACAGAGAAGCCTTGACGCGGCTTGGGGGCATAGCATACACCTGCGCAGGTATATGTAACCAATATCTCTGAATTCTATTATCATGTGGTGTTCTAGATTGGTTACTAGCATTGCTCAGTGTGCTGAGGGAAAAAATGTCTTGTTTTACTTACCCAGTAATAAACCCCTCCCTCATGCACCTGGGAAATGCTACTGAACTAATTGAGCATCTACCACTATCTGTATGTATGTTGTTAGAGGCAGAAGGGAGCCCATATTAGGAGGAGATGTGGGTCCTGATATGCCACATGGAGTAGTCCGGGTTTGCTCCAAGGTAGGTAGCTCTTAGTTTGGATATATCAAGTAAGGAGCCATTATCATGTGGCTCCTTGCTGGTTAATCGTAGACCCAATTTAGGGTAACGGTGGTGTGGGGTGCGGTGCTCCTGGACTGGATGGGCTGGGTGGCTTTAGTGCGGCATGCCCTTAGTACATTCTATTAACACTTTTCCCTCACTAACACTATCTCTATCCTATTTTAATTACATTCATTTATCTCTCCCTTTTATATAGCTTCGGCTTCCTATCACTAATTATTAACACTTAGTATATCACTGGCATGCCGCACTGGGCTTCCCAGCTTATGATGGTTTTTGGGGTGCCGCACCCCGCACCTAGATATAGCGCTAGGGACCCCCAATATACAGAGAAGCCTTGACGCGGCTTGGGGGCATAGCATACACCTGCGCAGGTATATGTAACCAATATCTCTGAATTCTATTATCATGTAGTGTTCTAGATTGGTTACTAGCATTGCTCAGTGTGCTGAGGGAAAAAATGTCTTGTTTTACTTACCCAGTAATTAACCCCTCCCTCATGCACCTGGGAAATGCTACTGAACTAATTGAGCATCTACCACTATCTGTATGTATGTTGTTAGAGGCAGAAGGGAGCCCATATTAGGAGGAGATGTGGGTCCTGATATGCCACATGGAGTAGTCCGGGGTTGCTCCAAGGTAGGTAGCTCTTAGTTTGGATATATCAAGTAAGGAGCCATTATCATGTGGCTCCTTGCTGGTTAATCGTAGACCCAATTTAGGGTAACGGTGGTGTGGGGTGCGGTGCTCCTGGACTGGATGGGCTGTTTGGCTTTAGTGCGGCATGCCCTTAGTACATTCTATTAACACTTTTCCCTCACTAACACTATCTCTATCCTATTTTAATTACATTCATTTATCTCTCCCTTTTATATAGCTTCGGCTTCCTATCACTAATTATTAACACTTAGTATATCACTGACATGCCGCACTGGGCTTCCCAGCTTATGATGGTTTTTGGGGTGCCGCACCCTGCACCTAGATATAGCGCTAGGGACCCCCAATATACAGAGAAGCCTTGACGTGGCTTGGGGGCATAGCATACACCTGCGCAGGTATATGTAACCAATATCTCTGAATTCTATTATCATGTGGTGTTCTAGATTGGTTACTAGCATTGCTCAGTGTGCTGAGGGAAAAAATGTCTTGTTTTACTTACCCAGTAATAAACCCCTCCCTCATGCACCTGGGAAATGCTACTGAACTAATTGAGCATCTACCACTATCTGTATGTATGTTGTTAGAGGCAGAAGGGAGCCCATATTAGGAGGAGATGTGGGTCCTGATATGCCACATGGAGTAGTCCGGGGTTGCTCCAAGGTAGGTAGCTCTTAGTTTGGATATATCAAGTAAGGAGCCATTATCATGTGGCTCCTTGCTGGTTAATCGTAGACCCAATTTAGGGTAACGGTGGTGTGGGGTGCGGTGCTCCTGGACTGGATGGGCTGGGTGGCTTTAGTGCGGCATGCCCTTAGTACATTCTATTAACACTTTTCCCTCACTAACACTATCTCTATCCTATTTTAATTACATTTATTTATCTCTCCCTTTTATATAGCTTCGGCTTCCTATCACTAATTATTAACACTTAGTATATCACTGGCATGCCGCACTGGGCTTCCCAGCTTATGATGGTTTTTGGGGTGCCGCACCCTGCACCTAGATATAGCGCTAGGGACCCCCAATATACAGAGAAGCCTTGACGCGGCTTGGGGGCATAGCATACACCTGCGCAGGTATATGTAACCAATATCTCTGAATTCTATTATCATGTAGTGTTCTAGATTGGTTACTAGCATTGCTCAGTGTGCTGAGGGAAAAAATGTCTTGTTTTACTTACCAAGTTTATTTAACAGTCTGCGATGTGGGACAGTGTCAAAAGCTTTACTAAAGTCTAGATAAGCTACGTCTACAGCCCCACCTTGATCTATTACTTTAGTCACCAGTCAAAAAAGTCAATAAGATTTCTTTGACATGATCTTCCCCCAGTAAACCCATGCTGTTTTGGATCCTGTAAATTGCTGGTTTTGAGATATTCTACAACTCTTTGTTTTAAGAGTATTTCCATCAATTTCCCTACTACTGATGTAAGGCTCACTGGTCGATAGTTGCTTACCTCTTCCTTGCTTCCACTTTTGTGCAGTGGGACTACATTCACTGTTTTCCAGTCCTCTGGGATTACTCCAGTAGCTAGTGACTGGTTGAATAATTCTGTTATTGGTTTTACCAGCTCCCCTTTAAGCTCTTTTAGTATCCTTGGATGTATCCCATCTGGCCCCATTGATTTATCCACTTTCAGTTTTGAGAGTTCTGGGAGGACTTTCTCCTCCGTAAATGTACTTGTCTCTCCCTCAGTTTTCTGACTATACTTGCAACTTAACTGTGGCCCCTTCCCCTCTCTTTCAGCAGTGAATACTGAGCAGAAATAATTATTAATATTATCTGCTATTACCCATATTTAACATAAGCATGTGGGGTAAGAAGGTACATCAATGTTTCCTAGTCCTCAATTGTAACCAAATGAACCTAAAAATGCATTTCCTGCGATCCCTTCGGATTTGTGATACAGGGAAGTTGTCACTAGGAATGACCATCAGTGCTATCATCATTGATAGTTACCATCGATGGAGACAGTACAGTCATCGATGGCAAAATAATATCCAATGGAAAACCATAGATGTTTTTGACTATCAATGGTTATCTTTTTTCTTATATTGACCGGACCATGGGCCAATCAGAACATGGAGGTGGGGCTGTATGGGTGTCTCTGCACCTTCGGTAGAAAAAAAAACATATTTGGTTATGCTATGCCATCGATGGTGGAGAACCAAAAAATTTCTACATCAGTCTTAAACCGTCAATGATTTTGAATATTCGGTAGTCGATGGCCCTAGCTGTCCCACTGGCATAGACCAAGTTATAGCCCTATTATTCTAAACTCTGCAGATGCTGAATAAATGCGATTGTTGCGCTCTGAGGCCTTCACAAAAGATATTACAAAAGCAGACCACTGGAAACAGGGCAGAAAAAATATGCTTCATTTGGATCAATCAAAGATAATACACTAATATTAGGCTCACACACATTTATTAAAAACATTTAAAGGTTATAATCTGACAACAGCATAAATCTATAGCATGTACTGTATAACTTCTTTATGGCAAAATGCCTCCGGTGTATAAACATACCTAGATCTATTGCCTGTACCCCATACTGCCATAACAAATACCCCCTAAAATGTGTTTAATGCACATGCGTGCATATGTAAGTGGCGAGGGGTGTGGGCTCTGCTGCCCGGCCACAGCTGATTCCCTTCGGAGGGGAGATGAGCACATTGCGCGTCTATCCTTCCCCTCCCTATGTCACTGTGACTGGGCTGTCACCTGTCAGCCAATCAGAGCTTGCGGGCTGGCAGCCAATCAGGAGCCAGCCTGCGAGATATGATTGGCTGACGGCCCAGTCACACAGTCAGAGTCAGGGACACAGTAAAGCCCGAGATGCTCTCCCCTCCCAGAGAAGCAGAAACTGGCAGCGGCGGCAGCGGGGGACTGGAGGGGGGAGAGGAGACCGGACCGGACACAGCCAGCACTGCAGGAGTCACTCACGGAGGGTGAGTTGTGCTGCTGCTTAATTGTTCTGGAACTATGTCATTTATGTGTGGCACTGTGGGGGCATATTTGGCACTGGGGGCATATGTGTGGCACTGTGGGGGCATATCTTGAACTGTGGGGGCATATGATATCTGGCACTGGGGGCATATGTGTGGCACTGTGGGGGCATATCTGGAACTGTGGGGGCATATGATATCTGGCACTGGGAGCATATGTGTGGCACTGTGGGGGCATATCTTGCACTGGGGGCACTGTGGGGGAATATGATATCTGGCACTGGGGGCATATGTGTGGCACTGTGAGGGCATATTAGTAATGGGCATCAGTTCTGCGGCAGCGGTGCAATGAGCATTATGGTGTGGGGCATAATGTGTAATGGCATTATGGCAGGGGCATATGTATTGGGTGTAACACGCGTAACAGGCATGACTGTGTAAATTTTGGCCGCGTGCCTTCGGCATGCAATATTCCAGTCACTCCCCCTAGTGTGATATGACCATGCCCCTGACCACGCCCATTTGCGCTACCACTAAGTCGGTTTTTCTACTTGCACTACTGGACACGTGTCCGAAAGGGGGCATGGCCTATCCTAATGAGGGCTTGACATATGCGAATTAACTGTGATTAGGCCACGCCCCGTGTTCCCCCGCCTGCGATGCTGAATAGATGCTGTGACACAGTGTCTATTCACTTCCGGATGGAGGGACTCCCAATTGCCCCCCCCCCCCCCCACGGGACACTGCCAGCACCGGGCGGGACGCGGGACCGTCCCAAAAAAACAGGACAGTTGGGAGGTATGGTCTAAATCATATACAGTATGTACAACAGAAAACACAGGGTCTGGCCCTATTTAAAACAATGCACCAAGATCTGTTTATTCATACAATGTAGTCGCAGCAGCATATGTCATGCCTCCAGTTTAGTGGAAAATATTTCAGACCGGTTTAGATTCTTTAATAAGATTCCATGTTTATAGTAAAGATCTCATTTACTGACATCCAAACCAGCTGCATTTACACAACAACATTCAATGTTAGTAAATAAACCACAATGTCCATATTGAGTGTTTCCTGTTACTAATAAATACAGTATGTCATCAAATTTGAAAAATATGAAATAGTCTTACATCATTGGAGTGTTGGGGCATATTGATGACTGGAATCGGTGCTGGAGGTCTTCCATTCCCGGACCCTTCGGTAAACCTCTTATCTAGCAAAAGATCAGTAGTTAAAAATATACAGTGGTGGTTTATGTAGAACAGGCAGATCTAGGACTATATAAACAGAAGTAAGTATAACACTAGGGTACGAGAAGCTGAAAATGCAGACGTTTTAGCGAGAATGTCTGCATTATTAAAGCGGAAATCATTTACAAGTCAAAACCAACCTGATTCAAACAGAATCAGGCCCAAAAAGTAATATAGTTTATAGTTTACCTGGTTTGTATGGGGTGTATGGTAACCCTGGGGCTCCGGAGTAAGAACTGTAATACAAAAGGTGGAAACATTAAGCCAAATGCTAGCTACAGTACCTAAAACTAAAATGACATGTTCTGTACTCTGCATAATAATGAAGCATTTTTCAAATGTTTAAGGGTCTCAATATAACTACACATAGGAATGAAAACAGTACAGTTGTGGCCCTTAGACAACATCTAAGAGACAACAACAGTTGTGGTTTAAGTAGTAACTAGTACAGTAATGCAGTAAATAATATATTAGCAGGGCTGCCGAGGGAGGGGGGGTTTAAACATTTTGGGGGTGTGGCCTAATCATGGAGGTGGCCACACCTCCTGTGATTAGACCATGCCCCAATTTTTTTACCGGGGACTGGCATATCAACTTTTAAAAATTACACTTCTAATGTACTGAGGTTCCAGTCACTTGGAACTTTCTTTAATTTCTTAATGTCTCAATTTATTAAAGTGCAATACTGTTTACACAAAGTAACAATGCCTATAAACAATGCACTATGTATCCAATGAAAGAGTGACATCTCATTCCATCAATCATTAACATACACAGCACCGCACACCATATCTTTTTGATTGGCAGTCATCAAAGAAAGTCTTGTATGTGACCCATGAGTATACTGTATGCATGTAACAATATGCACAATTTGTCATTTCTGAATGACAAATCAAGTCGATATTATATAAGTTCTCTATAAACATTACATACAACCTACTACCAGAGGTGTAGTGTGGAGCCATAGCACCCGGAGCAAGTTTGTGTCAAAGCGCCCCCACCCCTCCCCTCCCTTGGTGCCCTCCCCATGGCATTTTAGTACCACTGCTTTTTACACACACACACACATATTGCCCCCAGTAGTGCCCCTTACACACATAATGCCCCCAACAGTGCCACTTGCACATAATGCCCCATGTAGTGCCCTGGACGAAATGCATCCAGTAGTGCCTCAAGGGTGCCGGATGACATCTAAGATTCCAATGGTCAGTAATATGACATTGAGATCCCAACTGTCAGGGGTTATTCTCCTTCATGGGGGTCCATAGCGGGAGAACAGAACCTGTGACAACCGCAGAGCTGAGCCTGACATCCATGCTGGGGGGTTGGGGGGAGTGCTGCAGGCGGCCACCGCCGCCCTGCTACACACGTGGGTGGGAGCTACTCGTGGCTGGGGCCGGGAAACATACTTTTCCCTGGAGATAGTTCAGTGCAGGGCTGCCGACAGGGGAGTGCTATGGTGACAACTGTCCCGGGCCCCACCGCTCTAACAGAGGGTAGGGCCCGGGCAGCCATATCCCAATTCCCCAGAAACCCCACCCCTTCACTTGTATACACTGCAGTGGCAGTGCCGCGGCCTGCCGTACTCCTCCCCCTCATTCAACAGCGGCGGTGGGCCATGGTTATTATATGCAGCCCTCCCCGCTGCCCGCACATACTTTGTATTGTAATAGAAAGTGGACGGAGCACGACGGCTGTAATAGAAAGGGACTGCAGGAAGCCGGGAGCCCTCCAGCAGGAACCCCCGCCACCCACTGTGCGGTGTGACGTGATGACATCACGCTGCTCGAGACAGAGATAAGGAGCTCAGTTGAGCTTGTGCTGTACGCTGGCAGCTGGACTGGCTACAGTAAGTGGACTGTAGGGGAGATATGGAGGTTATGAGAGATAAAGCCTCTCTCGTTCTCTACAGTATTGGTATATTGGACTTGCTATTTTCTTCTGCTCCCTTCACACTGCTCCATCCTAATCTACATATGTGTACATACTGTACATTGATTCCCCACCCCCTGCAACCTGACCCTAACCCTCTTCTCCTTCACCTAAACCTAACCCTCTCACTATGCAGTGTAACCCTAACCCCCCTTCTAAGTGCCTAAACCAGTGGTTCCCTGACTGTGTGCCTAGGCTCCCTGGGGTGCCTCAGGACACTAACAGGGGTGCCTTGGGTTGGTGGGCCAGAATCAATTCATATTATTAATGGTCAATGTAATAGGCAAAACTAGTGCTGGTGGCTGCCAATCATAATATATGTGAACAAACAGGAGCAAATCCTGTCCCTCACCAGATAACTGTGACTTATAAATACAATGTACTTCATTTAATATTTTTTTTTCTAAATTTCTCAATAAGAAACATTTGGCCTAGGGGTGCCTTAAAAATATATTGATGCTCTAGGTTGCCGTGATTCAAAAAAGTTTGGGAAGTGGTTCCAGTGGTGGCCTAAACCCCCCCCCCCTCCCCCAGTCTAATATGTTATGTGATTTACATTGTGTGGCTTAATATGTAATGGAGATTATGGTGTGCTGTGTATCATGTAATGGGCATTGCGGTGTGTGTAATCCTGGTGCAGTGTGTCTATGGTGCTCTACCTAGCGTATTGTTTGGAGTAATGTGAATTGGTAGTAATTTGTGGCAACGTCCCGCCCCAAGGCCCTACATTTTTGTACCTATTTTGTGCTACTGGGCACATTATGTGCTACGGGCATTATATACCCTTTTTTCAGTGTGGTACGACGTACCTTTAAAAAAATATGTGGCAGGTCTCATTTAGGTTTTTTGTTGTGCGCCATCCGTGAGGCGCTGACTAGAGTGGTGTGGCCAAAATATCTGACTAAAATATTTTGTGTAACAATAGGTGGTGGTAGGGGGCCCTTCCTATTTAGTCAGTCCCGGGCCCCACGATTTCTGATGGCAGCCCTGGTGCGGCGTTCCCCGGCCAGCTGAGTTGATAAATGGGCTGGTGGTGGCTGTTTTCCTGCTCCTTGAAGTTGCGCGGCGGGCAGCTTCTTTCCAGCAACTCAGTGCCATCCTCCAGTGGCTGGAGCCCTAGGCAAATGCCTTAAGCTGCCTAGTGGTGGCGCCGGCCCTGCTCTCTATGCCCCTGTCTACTACGAGTATTGTACCACACATTCACAGTAAATAAGAGTGTTTGTTTTTGTTTTAAATACTGCTCAGTTTAGCCTCATTTGTGACTTAAATAAGTCATGACTCATGAGTAAGCCCAGGATTCTCAGATTCTAACCTATTCTTATCCTTTCCCATTATACTAAAATGTTTATTTCCTTTTATGTACCATATTTATACAGGACCTAAAGTTACCTAATCTGGGTGCGACAGGGCATCTACAGGGGCAAAACAAGGGGGGCACGGGCTGCACCAAAGTGTCACCTGCTGATGGATGGCATCAAAGTACCGGCTCCTGCTCAGTGACAGTGTGATTAGGTATGAATTAGGCTGAATAACATTATGTGCAGCACCAGGCTCCTGTCACCATAGGTGCCGATTTATGTTTTTGCTGGTGGGTGCTCAAGCCCAAAATATAGGGGAATGGGTTCAAGGGGAAGGGGCGTGGCCACAAAATAATACCAGTATGCAGCACAGTTGTCTCCAATATTCAAATTACGGCTACAGTGTTTCCCTTTTTACACATAACTTGTGGACCTGCAGCTGTTTCTCTATGATAACCGTACGTACAGGAATGCCGGGAAGATACTTCTGTCAGCTCTGTTAATGGCACTGGGCAGCATCTTTTATGCGGCAGCCACCGGGTCACTAAAAAGTGGACGGAATACACTCTTCCCGGCATAGTGTTTGCCAGGCAGCAGGGCTGGCGATGTGGGTGCTGCAGCTGCAAATTAGCAAGTTAATATGGCGGCCCAGCAGCGCGACTTGGGCCCATGGGTGCTCATCAATTTCCGTGGGTGCTCGGGCCCTTGAGCACCCACAGAATCGGCACCTATGCCTGTCACAGTGTAGGAGACTGTACTGCAGACATACAGTCTCCAGGGGCAGCCAGCATCACCCGGACCCTTGGAGTTACAGAATAAGAAGCTCAGTACACTTAGCCATGCACCTCCCATGTAGCCACACCCTGATCCGTGACACCACAATAATGTTTTAGTGGCTATCACACCAGGTGTGTAAGGGGTAGGTGACATCACAGCACATCTGTAATAAAGGCACAATGTTTCAAACATAATGATACTTTATGTTGCATGGTTTTGTTTTATTTTTATGCAATGCATAAATTCATATAAAAACCAAAAACATGGATTGAAAAAAACTAATTTTCATTTTTTAGATACTAAAAATCCAAGGCTTACTCATGAGAGTGAGGGGAAATGAAAATAATAATATTTTTTTCAAATACACTTTTCTTCTCAGGCCTTTATGATTAATGTGAGGAGCACACCTGTAAAATAACCGTAACAATCAGTCATAAAAAGAAATGCACCCACCTTCCCAGCCTTTAACTATCCTCAGAGCTTGAGAGATTGATGTACAGTACTTAGCCTTGGAGGGAGGTAAAGTGGAGAGAGATAAAACACCAACCAATCAGCCTCAAACTGCCCTGTCACAGGTGGTGATTAAAAAATAGTAGACAGGGGGCCAGATGCACTAAGCTTTAAAAGTGATAAAATGGAGAGTGATAAACAACCAACCAATCAGCTCCTGCCTGACATTTTACAAACACAGGCCCTTATTCATATCTGATCGCATTACAATTTTGTTCTCAACAGTGGCGTAACAATAGAGGGTGTGGGGTGCAGCTGCTATAGGTCCCAGGGGCTTGGCGGGGCCCGAGGACCCAGCAGACAATCCTCTGAACCCTCTTAAATTTTTTTTATCAACCTGTGCCCCCCACCACGGCGCTGCTGGTGGAAGTAAGCTGGTCTGCAGTCCATCCATCCCCCCCACCCCCTGCGCTACTGACAGCAGGCCATAAGCTGAAATGAGGACCACCCACCCCCTGCGCTACTGGCGGTGATACAGTTGGATTGGTGTCACCCCACCCCCGGCACTGCTGGGGGATGTAAACTGAACTGGAATTCACCCACCACAGGCGCTGCCACCCTCCGTCACCCTAAAGCAGTGTCCCGTTATCTAACTAACAATACCCTATATTTATTTAACAAAAAATATTGCTATGGGGCCCACAAAAGTCTAGTTACGCCCCAGGTTCTCAAAATGGGCAAAACCATGTGCACTGCAGATGGGGCAGATGTAACATGTGCAGAGAGAGTTACATTTGGGTGGGGTGTGTTGAAACCTAAAGTGCAGTGTAAAAATAATGCAGCCAGTATTTACACTGCACAGAAACAAAATAACTCCCCCAAATCTAACTCTCTCTATACATGTTACATCTGCCCCACCTGCAGCGCACATGGTTTTGCCCATTTTGAGAACAAATTAGTACTGCAATCAGCTCTGTATAAGGGCCACAGTCTGTGACATGGCCGGTAGGAGCTGATTGACTGGCTATTTATCACTCTCCATTTATCACTTTTGAAGCTTAGTGCATCTGGCACATAAGCTGGTAGGTTTGTACTTTATCTCTCAACAATGTATCACTCTCCAAGGCTTAGCATGGAATGTTTATCTCTATAACCTAAACAGTGGTGTAGCTACAATTTGGGCGCCCCCCGCCGTTAGGGGGGGGGCAGCCCCCCCACCGCCGCCCTGCCAAGCACCCCTACCCCGCCACCCATGCAAACCCCCCTCAACCCCCCACAGCCTTAACTATCGCGCTGGTCCCGGCAGCTCCGTTCTTCTGCTGAGGACCACCAGAAAATGGCCGCCCCCTTACAGCAGACAGTTTCAGAGAACTGTGTGCTATATGGGGGCGGCCATTTTGTGGTGGTCCTCAGCAGAAGAACGGAGCCACCGGGACCAGCGAGATAGGTAAGTCTGCGGGGGATTGAGAGGGGGTTTAACTATAGCACCGCAGCCCCCGGTGCCCCCACAAGCACAGCGCCCCCCCTCGTGGTGGCGGGGGCTGCGGTGCTATAGTTACGCCGCTGAACCAAAAGATGACCATTATATGGCAGCCATGACAGGGAAAAACAGCAACAACATGTTTATCAGCATAGGCTGGGGACTCTATGGTGCGAGCACAGCTACTAGCCAATCACTAAAAACATCTAGGGCTCTTTCAAACCCCTACCATTGTTGACTGGAAAAAGACCAATCACAATACTGTGACCTACAGAGTGGCAGCTTTGCTACCCCAAGTGTGTAACTGTAATGAAAAGCATACCTCCCAACTGTCCCGCTAAACGCGGGAACGTCCCGGTTTTTGGGGATGTGCCTGCGTCCCTCCCGCGGCCGGCAGTGTCCTGCTGTGGGGGGGGGGCAGTTGGGAGTCATCCCCCAATCTGACAGAATAGACGCGCACAGCGTCTATTCAGCTGCGCAGTGGTCGAAAACGAGGACGCAACCTAATTTGCATAAGCCACACCCTCGTTTGCATGTACCACGCCCCCCTTTCAGGCGCTCCTATTCTTCAATTGAAAAAGTTGGGAGGTAGGGAAAAGGGGTCTACAAAACCCTTATGGAATCTATTTATTAATCAACTAGTTAAAAGTCTGTCACAATGACGGCTTCTCAGCTTCTCCGCTTCTGCAATAAACTTTCACATTGAGCTGTTACAGTTTTTAGCCCACAAAGTCTCCACCTCGCCCCCATGCCCTATCTGCTCATAACTCCAATATTTGTCTTCACAGCTCCCTATCTCCATATGCAGCAAGTTTGAAACAGTGTTCCTGCAAATATTGCTTTTACTTTTTATTATGACATCTTTAAACATATAAGGGAGTAATTTGATCCATCCAGCGGCCTCTAGTGGTCAATGGCTGTACTTCACCTCGTAGAGGTGAGGAGTAGTTCGCCTTTATATACTGTATATATAGATTCAGTATATAGAATGTTTCATCATGTTTAAGGGCAGAATTAAGTACCCCCTGAATCAACTGTCCTCATACTTCTCTTTGGGAATAGTGTTTAGCAACATCCAACAAAGCTTTGCAGGTCCATTTTGCCCACAGAAACAATGGGTGATTCTGTATAATCTCAGTCACCAGTCTATTTGCCTCTGAATGGGCCGAACATGGCGACAATGTTGTGAGCATAGATGGAATCGATGGTGTTACACAGAGTTGTGCATACTCATGATTTCAGACAGATCTCTTGCAGCAGGTATCAGTTTTAGATTTAAATATAACACGTACGTATCTGTAATGGGCATAGTGTTGGATCCTGAGCTTATATGTTTCATTCCAGGTTTAGGGGATGTTGAAGGAAAGGTGTTTGAATTATAAGGACGGTGAAGATATCTTTGCGGACCTGTAATGTGGAAAACAACACAATCATTAAAATAATAATGTACTTATGTGCTATGTCCTGTAGTGAGAGTGACACAGCAATGGGAGTCTGTACTGCCCCAACACACACACACGCACACACACACACACACACACACCAACACAGCTCTTTCCGTAATGAACGGGGAAGGATAAGTAACTGCAGTCCAGGGGTGCATAATGGGCCATGTTTAACCCTTTGAGAGCCAACATTTCTGTGAGAGATGTGCAAAATATCCGCTAAAAAGTCACTCACATTTGTTATATAAATTCAAATAAAAAAATGTTATTTAAAAAGATTATATTTTCTATTAAAGGTCATTATGATGAATAAAAATATTTGTTTGACAATTTTCACAACTATTTTGACAAATTCACTTGTCACTCAAAGGGTTAATGCATACTTCCCAACAGTCCCAAAAACCGCGGGAATGTCCCGGTTTTTGGGGACATTCCCGTGTCCCTCCCGTGGCCGGCAGTGTCCCGCGGCGAGGGAGGGCTGTTGGGAGTCCCCCCTGTTGGCTGCTGAGCAGCAGTGAATAAACGCTGTGCGCATGTGCACAGCATCTATTCCCGCAGCCAGGGGGCATGGCGAGAGGCTCACAGAGCCTCTGGGTCATGCCTCCATAGCGTCAAAATGGGGGCGTGGCCTCGTGAGGAGCCGTGAGTATAGACCACGTCCCCAAAATTAGGTCACGCCGCCAGTGCGCAACACTATGTCCCTCCTCCGTCTCCCTGAAAGTCGGGAGTTATGTTAATGTTGAACTTGTGTAGTATAAATTCATACAAATACAGCCAATTAGTACAGGCCAAATAAAGTCAATTAATTGAAGTTAAGTTAAATATTGCACCCATAAAAAGAACAGTCGCCTTGACCGTGCCGGCATTATTAGCGGCTATTTTGAGGACCGCTCACAGCAACGGCACTCCAAGGGTTAAGCCACCTTTCTCCTAATAAAATAAAGTATTGATACTAAAATAATGGGAGGGACTTAAGTCTATACCAAAATGATATCACATAAAGCTGCATCCTGGGATGGCTCCAGGTTTCATCACTAGAAAACTGCATTGTTGTTTGTTATAATTGGGTTCTGCAGGATCTCAGGAAATGGTAACAACTGAAGTCTTACGTTTTAAACTTTGCCTTCCCCAGAAAATGTGACCATTTTCCAACCCAAAACACAAACTGCGCATATAGCACACATACAGGAATATCCTTACCATCGTCTTCATCCTGCAAACATACAAGAGTTTTATGAATGAACTGAACTGAGTTTGTGACAAGTGGCAAAAATACATTTAATAGTTACAAAGGTTATGGTTTTTCTTTTGCATCATTTTGTTTCTAATTTTGAGGATGCTAAAAATCATGCTATGCTATAAAGTGGATCCCTTACGATTGCTCAATAAAATCTTTTTTTCTCTGTTATCAGCAAGCTGACACACTAATGCTTTCACATTACAAACCCTGCTCTAACCTGGTATTTGAAAACACTTCTGAAAAAGTGAAACCCCTTTCACATCTCACGGTGGACGTGGTTTATTACTGGGTTGGCACCAGGTTGGTGCCTTTCACACTGAACCCGGTTTACCCATTGAAAACAGTGTGATGTCATGTGGGTACTTGTGTACTTTCACGGCTCCCATCGCATGCCATTGCATGCCAAATGTAGTGGCATGCGATGGGATGCGATTTTTGCAGTTTTTAAGCATTTTTTAAAAGTCGCATGCGATCGCATGCGATTTTTAACAGAAATGCATCCAAATGCATTGAAATTAGTATCAAACATGTTCAATGGCCCCCAAATGTCATTTTTGAGGCTGTACCACCCCCACTATCAACGCGAAGCGTGGCGAGCGCAGCGAGCCCGCGAGGGGCGGTGGTACACGTCCTACGGCTTTTTCATACCCCCACTATCCACGTCGGCGTGGAGTTGAGAATAGAAAGGGTGGTGAGCGCAGCGAGCCACCGAGCCCGAAGCGTGGCGAGCGCAGCGAGCCCCACGAGGTGACGCGGACACCTGTGAAGCCCGCGAGGGGACGCGTATACCGGTGAAGGTATCCGTGTCCCCTCGCGGGGCTCGCTTTCTATTCTCAACTCTACGCCGACGTGGATAGTGGGGCTTCGGGTTCGCGTTGATAGTGGGGGTGGTACAGCCTCAAAAATTACATTTGGGGGCCATTGAACATGTTTGATACTAATTTCAATGCATTTGGATGCATTTCTGTTAAACGAATCGATGCGGTGAGATGCGATTTTTTACTATACGATGGACATCGTGGGAGCCGTGATTGTACACAAGTACCGTCATGTGTAATGGATTTTTATGGCTCACATATTTGTATTATAGCTAATTATAAACCTGTTTGTTGATGTTTATGTAATGTACCAATTACAAATGTTTTTATATATTAGAGAATCCATTACAGTGCCCGTGATTTGCCTGACAATTTCTGCATCCCTTCTTAATGTACTGTAAGCATCCCCTCCTCATCAGTCTATGTTGCTATAACTGTATGCTCTGTAGTGCAGAAATATGCCAGCAATGCTTCTCCACTACTTCCAATGCTATTTCTCTGGTTTCCTGATTCAGGATTGTGTCATCAGGCAGGGAGACAGTTTATCACCTTCTGTGGCACAGTCATGAGGGTGCGTGTCATGCTCCACCCAAAGGGCGTGTCTAGTTCCATATATGGAGAGATTGTGAAAACAGATTGTGAACGTGGCACCTAGAAGCGTGGGTGTGTGCTGCTACATCTGAGAGGAATCTTTTAAAATGACTTATATACAAATGTAGATGAGCCCCAAAGCAGTTAGGGCCAGATGTATCAAGCTTCAAAAAGTGATATAATGGAGAGTGATAAACAGCCAGCCAATCATCTCCTAACTGTCACGTTACAGGCTGGGTTTAAAACTTGACAGGTAGGAGCTGATTGTTTATCACTTTCCCTCTTATCGCCTTTTGAAGCTTGATACATCTGGCCCTTAGTAAGAGATACTATACTTGGTAAAGTGCTGGGAAATGGTGCTGATGATTCAATGTAAATGTATCTATCTCTCATTCCTTTTTTACCCAAAAATGTAACTAGGGCTAGGTGAAATGAGGGAGATTGCTGGACTAATGAGGGAAAGAGGGAGATGCTGCTATTTCAGGGAGTCTCCTGCAGAACGCAGGAGGGTAGGTAACTATGTAATGATGTCAAATGAGGTCAGAAGATGACCATTCTCAGCATTGGCATATCTATAAGAGGTGCAGGTCACTAGGTCCCCACAGGCTCATGGATCCTAGAGGGCCACATACATACCCTGCGCTCACAGTTTCAGGGCCAGACCAGCCATCTAGCCATGAAGGCCTATTGAGAAGGTCCACCTCCTGGCCACGCCCCTGTGACTTGCAGCAAGCCCCTGTGTTGCATGAGCATGCTCACAAAATGCACTGCCACACCCCTTTTTTTGAACATCTTCAGTCGCAGTTTGTCCCTCCTTAGGGGTCTATATATAACCTCTCTACTGATGCTGCCATAATCAATAGGGAAATAGCCCAGGTGCCATTTTCCCAAAGTTTTACACATGAACCACAGGGAAATCATCTGTAAAATGACGCCAGTGCCATTTTCCCTGAGATCTGTGCATACACATACAGTACCTCCCTACATTCACCCTACAGCAGGCATGACCGAAAAGGGGGCGTGGTATCATTAAAAGGAGGTGTGGCTTTGTGGGGTTGACGTTGCCACATGTCATGCCTCATGCTGTCATCAATATGGAAGTTTGGCCATCACACTGAGACCTGCTGGCATGCCCCCTGTCCCCCTGTCTCTGTGAATAGACACTGTGTGCATGACTGCAGCATTTATTTACCGCTGCTGAGTGACAAAGGGTCTCCCAACTGTCCCTTCCATATCTAAGGACACACTGCTGCCCACAGTTGGGACAGTGTGACAAAAAATCACGACTGTCCTGTGAAAATCGGGACAGTTATGAGGAATACATACAGTACTTGGTGAGTTGGTGCATGTGCCGGTTTGAGAGCTGGGGACTACACAGGGACCGCACTGCACAGTGGCTCCCTCCTCTCTTACACTCCCCTGACTTGTGAGAGCAATCATCTTATTTCTGTACTATCAGGTTCCTTCCTTCACACTGCAAAAGATGTTTATGTATAATCTAATAACTGGAGCAAGGAAGCACATTAATAAAACTGTAAAATGGAAGCACTGGGAATAGTTAAGATGATATCCTGTCTACTAAAGCCAAACAATGCATTCACATTTATAAATGGTTTACTCACTGGCAATATGTCTTCAGAATCCGCATTATGCCTAGAACACAGATAAAGAATGGAACGTGTTATCTATGATTATGAAACTACATCAGTAAAGCTCTCAACATAAATGGTTTTTGTAAATGGGAAATGCTAGTGTACACTACAGTTACTGATTTGCTCTCAGTTTAGCGTTCTCCAATGAGGCATTCTCTCTGGTGGTTCTGAGGTAGTGGGTCGACAATGTCTAGGTCGACAGTCAGTAGATCGACCACTAATGGTCGACAGTGACTAGGTCAACACCTAGAAATGGTCGGCATACCCTAGATTGACAATGACATAAGGCCAACACAAGCAAAAGTTTGACATTGGCGTGGTCGATACTGAAAATGTCGACACACTTTTTAATTTTTTTGTGTGCCGATGTCAACAAATGTTGACATGGACATGGTGTACCACGTCCCCTCGCATGGCTTGCTGCGCTCGCCATGCTTTGGGCACGATTGTAATCTGACTCTATGCCCACTTGGATGGTGAAGTATGAACCAAGAAAAACTTGTGTCGACTTTTTCAGGGTCAATTATGTAAATGTCGACCTTTTGCTTGTATCGACCTTCTGTCAATGTCGACCTAGGGCACTGTATGTCGACCATTTACAGGTGTCGAACTAGTCACTGACGACCGTTACTAATCAATCTAGTGACTGTCGGCCTAGACATTCTTGACCCAGGGACCGGATGCTCTCTTTGGTAGCCCAGGGAAAAGGGCGTAGTACAAATAAAGTGAATCTATGCAACTAATGTGATTATGTGTCCACCAATGGACAGTTGTAACAGAATATTGTCCATACTTTTCAACAGAAGCATAAAGCTCATACACAGCCATGGAACTGGCCTGATAATAGTATACAGTGTATGTGTATGCAGGGGTGTTAGCCAATAAATGTCTTAAAACACAACTGCCAATAGACATATCTCGGTGTGTACAGGGTAAACTGGGTACACACTTTATCAATGACAGATACTGATACCAGTGGCGTAGCTACGTTTTGGGCGCCCCCCCGCCGTTAGGGGGGGCACCCATACCCACCCCCCGCCGCCGCCCCGTCGAGCACCCCCCCCCATCGCCCCGCTGCCTATGCTAACCCCCTCCCCCGCAGTCTTACCTATCGCGCTGGTCCCGGCGGCTCCATCCGTTCATCTGCTGAGGACCACCACAAAATGGCCGCCCCCGTACAGCAGACAGTTTCAGAGAACTGTTTGCTATATGGGGGCGGCCATTTTGTTGTGGTCCTCATCAGAAGAACGGAGCCGCCGGGACCAGCAAGATACGTAAGTCTGCGGGGGATTGGGGGGTAGGTAACTATAGCACCGCAGCCACCGGCGCCCCCACATGCACAGCGCCCCCCCACGGTGGCGGGGGCTGCGGTGCTATAGTTACGCCCCTGACTGATACAGAAGATACAGTAATTGGATAGTTTGTAGAAGTGGAGGATTGTTATGCCAAGTTTATACCATAATGCAGCGATTCCCAAACTTTTTGGAATCACGGCACCCTAGAGCATCAAAATATTTTCAAGGCACCCCTAGGCCAAATGTTTCTTATTGAGAAATTCAGAAAAAAATATTAAATTAAGTAAATTGTCATTATATATATCACAATTATGTGGTGAGGAAGAGGATTCACTTCTGTTTGTCCACATATATTATGATTGGCAGCCACCAGCACTGGTTTTGCCTATTACATTGCCCATAAATAATATAATTTGATCCTGATCCACCAACCCAAGGCACCCCTGCAAGTGTACTGCTGAGGCACCCCATTGTGCCTAGGCAAACAGTTTTGGAACCACTGCCATATTGGGTCCAAGTAAGGTTTTCAAACATGGGTCAAACTTGTGTCACAGCTGGATCAGACCTCCTTTACAATGCAGTCTGCCTTGCAAATTGGCAGTAGACCCCTTTCAAATCTAATCTTTACTCTCTGTTCCATACTTACTGTCTACCCCACCTGTGTCACCCCTCTTTGTCTGCCCCTCTTCCCTCATGTGCTTTTCCTTCTCTTACTTCATCCTGCAGTTTAAAATCAGTGCCCAATATTGAATTATGCCATATATTACTACCACAATTAAATAATAAGCCACAAATCAGTAACTCAATACATAATAAGTCTCACATCACTGCCCCAACATGTCTTTCTGCTACACATCAGTGCCACAACACATCATTTTGCCACACTTCAGTGACCCTAATATATATTTTTGCCACAATGAAAAATATGCCACACATCAGTGACCACAATATATAAATATGTCATACATGACTGCCCACAAAACATAGTTATGCAGCACACGACTGCCCAGAATACTTAATAATGCCACACATCACTGCCCACAACACATAATTATATTGCACATTACTGCTAACAATACATAATTAAGCAACACATCAGTCTTGCAATACATGCTGAACATTACTGCCCACAATATATAAAGAAAAGGTACCTCCACGGGGGGAGGGGGTGGTAGGTGGCGCTGTGACCTGGGTTGTGTCACTAGCAGCTGCTGGTTTGTCGGGTTAGTTAGGCCCGAGCTGGATAGAAAAGACAACTTGGATGTAGCAGCGCTGTAAACTAATGTATGTTTTTGTAAAATTGAGAATAAAAATAAGGATTGGACTGATTGTACAATTAAAAACAATAATACATTTATTAATAGAGTGACCAAGTGCTGGTATGGTAAAAATGGGGGGGGCGAAGATAAAATCAAATTGCAGAACTGTCCATTCCTATTGTGCCGAAGACAATATTTAGTGCAAATGCATAAAAAATGGATGGGGGTTACCGTCCACCTGTAGACACACCGGGGTGTAGCTTGTGCTCCCTGGGACTCAAGGCCCGAGTTGTTGATAGGGCCGAGTCACTGTCCAGAGTGGGGGAGACACCCGGAGATGGTACTCCCAAAAGATGGTGCTGGGGTCCTTTTTGGTGTTGAGTGTCCACGGTAAGGTAAATCCTTAACCTTACCGTGGACACGCAACACCAAAAAGGACCCCAGCACCATCTTTTGGGAGTACCATCTCCGGGTGTCTCCCCCACTCTGGACGGTGACTCGGCCCTATCAACAACTCGGGCCTTGAGTCCCAGGGAGCACAAGCTACACCCCGGTGTGTCTACAGGTGGACGGTAACCCCCATCCATTTTTTATGCATTTGCACTAAATATTGTCTTGGGCACAATAGGAATGGACAGTTCTGCAATTTGATTTTATCTTCGCCCCCCCATTTTTACCATACCAGCACTTGGTCACTCTATTAATAAATGTATTATTGTTTTTAATTGTACAATCAGTCCAATCCTTATTTTTATTCTCAATTTAAAAAAAACATACATTAGTTTACAGCGCTGCTACATCCAAGTTGCCTACAATATATAATTAAGCAACACATCAGAAGCCACAATACATAATTATGCTGCACATCGCCGCCCACAATACATAATTATGCTGCAGATCAGTCCAACAATACATAAGTATGCTGCACCTCACTGCCCACAATACATAATTATGCTGCACATCACTGCCCACAATACATAATTATGTTGCAGATCAGTCCCACAATACATAAGTATGCTGCACTTCACTGCCCACAATACATAATTATGTTGCAGATCAGTCCCACAATCAGGGCCGGCGCCACCAATGGCAAACCTAGGCATTTGCCTAGGGCGCCGGCCACTGGAGGGCGGAAAATGCCGCCCGGGTACCTGTACCTGTCTATTTAAACCTGGCGGCGGAGGCAGCGGGGGTCCCTGCAGTCTATTAAAAATCACGAGCGCTATCCGCCGGGCTATGCGGAAGCGCTTCTATTGTGAAAACTCTGGCAGCACGGCGCACGCTGATCTCAGCCAATCAGCGTGCTGCCAGAGTTTTCACACTAGAAGCGCTTCCGCATAGCCCGGCGGATAGCGCTCGTGATTTTTAATAGACTGCAGGGACCCCCGCTGCCTCCGCCGCCAGGTTTGATTAGAGAGAGCGCCGGACGAAAGGTACCCCCCCCCCCGGCACCGGGGCGCCCCCAGCCCGACTCGCCTGGGGCGCTCCGGTGCCTTGCACCGGCCCTGCCCACAATACATAAGTATGCTGCACTTTACTGCCCACAATACATAATTATGGGCATTCCCATATGCTAATGGAACAGTCCGCCACCCACCCCACCCTCAAAGATGGTTTGATTGCCATGGGTTCAAGCACCCAGTGCATGCAAAGCGCAAACATCGGCCCCGTGCGAACACACGCGGGCCAGCAAACTGACCTGAATAAGGTCCGAAGTGTATTACAGACGCAATGTTGCGACTTTAAATAGACAGAATTTATTTTTAAACATGTACAAAGTTGCACACAAAACGTTATGGAACCAGGCTGTTTGACACAACTGAAGCCACAGTAATATTTCCCTATTATAAATGTATTGAAAATTTCTCCATTGTGAGACGAATAAAGGAATTCTATAGTTCTATAGTTAAACACCTACAGACATGATAAAAAATTGTACTGTAGATTACTTTCTAATAAGTGAACAGCTGCTGTTATGTATTGCACTGTCAACTGTGTGTTATTGCAGTAATTATTCATGTATAACAGTACATGCCATCATTATGGCTTGGTTATTTTAAATATTCAATGCATTGTTAATACTTTAGTTTACAATGACACAAGAAGCACATTGATAAAGTATCAATAAAGGGTTATTTACCAATATTGTTCAAAAGTACAAATTTGCACGACAAGCAACCAATCAGTAAATCATTACAACACACTCGTACAACACCATCAGGAGAGGGCAATGATGACTCTAAGGTGGTGGCATACAGTTATACTGTAAATTACACTTCAAAATCCAAATTAATAAACAAAATTGATTCTTACCTTGAATAGCTTGGCTTTAGCGAGGAGGTTTGATTTGGCAATGGTGGTTTTCTCAGGTCTGGTTTTACTAGTACATTTTGCCTAAAATAAATAAATCTATTTAAAGCTTTTTCCATACAGTACACCAATACAACCTTCTACCAAGTAAATTACCCTGTATTACCACCTACATACTGTATATATATATATATATATATATATATATATATATATATATATATATATATATATATATATATCACTCACAAAATTCATAAAAAAGATATATGTTGGGGTGCCATTATCACCCAGGCCTCACAAGAATTCCTCCAGGTGCGCCATATTATATCCAGAAGATGTTTTCAAAGAGCACACTCACCAGACTTTTTAAAGTTAAGATTCAAACCTTTAATATTCCATTAAAATTCAGGTCCAGTCGACGTTTCGGGTCTTAGCACGACCCTTTCTCAAGACATCCTATCAGTCCAAACTGACAGCAGGAGGACCCACCAGGCTCACCCTAAATACCATACACTCCGCCCCTTAAGGCTATCAATAACCAATTGTAACAGCCATATTATGCTCAGATATCATAGCATCAGCTGGAAGAATATTAAAGGTCTGGTATTAATAGTCTGGTATGGCTGGCACTCCACAGCTCAAACTTCAGTATACAAGCACCAGGTGCCTTCCCTGGGCAAACCCTGTTGGGTTACCAATGTACAGCGGGTAGGTGGACGGCACTTAAGCATCTTATAATAATACAGAAAACAGGAGTTTCAGGACATCCTGATGATGAGAATAAATTTCTTGGAATGATTAACAGGTTTCCTGTCTTCATTATTATAAGACGCTTAAGTGCCGCCCACCTACCTGCTACAGATGTAGCCCCTCTCGTTCAGTCCCAGCGCCCACCAGAACCTTCCCTCCGGCGGAGAGGGACTACATTAAAACTGGGACGTGCGTGCATCTCACGCGCATGCGCGTCCCAGTCTTCGGCGGCGGCGCACTGCGTCCCTGCCCATCTCCACTTCAAAGAGACGGGCGGGGTTAGGGGAATAATTTTTATCCTGAAGAAAAAGACATATATGTCTTGAAACGTCGATATGACTAAATAAACATCACCATCTGTTTCACTACAAGCCCACCGAGTACCGCCTGCAGTTCTTCTCTCTCTCTCTCTCTCTCTCTCTCTCTCTCTCTCTCTCTCTCTCTCTCTCTCTCTCTCTCTCTCTCTCTCTCTCTCTCTCCCATATATCCATATGTACTGTAGATAGCAGAGTGATATCCTGTTATGGATGGGTGATTGTATGTGTGCCCCATAATTCTGAAAATGCTCTGGCAAATTTGGCAAATAAAATTGGTCAATTAAAAATGGACTAAGATCACTCTTAAAAAGGCGTGCTGCCTGCTATATGTCTACGTATAGTCAGATCTCTTAGAAAGGGGGTTTAATTTGCCCCGTGTGTATGCCCCTTTAGTTACACTCTGTATTGTGACAAATACGTTTATCTCTCTGTGATTATAATATACACAAACCTCTAATTAATAAGTTTGTCTGAAAGTGGTTGTTTTTATGTAGCAAGATATATTTACTCTGTAGTAAGTAGTATATGGAGTACTGTTTATGTCACCAGCATTTACCTTAGACGCCCAGGTAGCGTGGAAGTCTAGTAAAAGAAAATATAGCAGTTAGTATCTAGAATTATAATGAAAGATCTTTGACCATCAAACTTTTCAGTTGGTCGCGTTGAGTATAAATACAGAAATGCGCGTGTGAATTACTAAATCATAGGTCCCCCGTGCGAACGCGCTGGGGACCGAGTAAATTAGAATAACCCCCTTTAAGTACTCTTCTGTTCTGTACGTGGTCACAGATACAGAAATTTCTCAGCGATCACAAGGAATCGATGAGAGTTCAAGGAGCAGTTCCACCACTAAATTACAGCAAGCGAAGGTCAATCATAATATTGCAGCAGTAATTTATATCCCTCCTCCTGCCTATTTGGTAGCATAAGCTATGGTAAATAGATGCTTGTCTGAAGATTTGGTGCCATAGAATCGACAGATTGTGGCCAAGTAAACCATGTACAATGTTTATTTCTTCTTTGCCTGTTTGTAAGTCAGCTCCATATACGAGGGTTATTTATTAACACTGCTCAAAGGAATAATTCTGCACTTAAGCAATAGCTGGATGGATGGATATCCAACATTTGCATTAATTGTTTAACAGTGGACTGTAGAGGTTATTGCTTGTTATGGAAGGATCTACAGTATTTGTATACTCTGTGTCATTTATTGTTTTATCATTTTCATTATATATGGACACAACAGGTAACATTTAAGGCTTAATAAATAAACTACTCTGCCCAATATAAAAATACACAAAATTGAATATCTATAAAAATAAATAAATAAACTTTACTTGTTTCAGGTTTACATTTGAGGGCTCAGGTTGAAATTTCCCTGAAATAAAAAAAATACATAACAATAAATCTCATTATTAAAGGAAGTAGTTGAAATACTGTACAATATATATATTGTAGGAATTGAAACAGAAATCATAATCAGAACCTTATTGAGCTGACTTTGTACTGCTTAAAAATCCTTATTTTTTTATCTATGTGTCTGGTAATAATAGGAAAACAAGGTTGTATTTAGTTACACAAGAGCTCATACATCCGTGTAACCGAAATGTCTTGGTCTTTGCATTGTATGCAATTACATTATGAATTATCTTTAATGGTGAAACTTTCCAAGAATACACAAAAAAAAAAATACAAAATATGTACTAAATATTCAAGGGTACAAATATGTCCGCCTTATACACTATGGCTTCAGTCTTGCTGCAGCAGGTGCATATTGCTCATTGATCTGGAACTTCCAGGCATTTACATGACCTGTCCCAGTGTGGTTTAGAGTTCACCAAGTGTAACTGAGCAACGATTGTCATTAATAAAGTAGGTATAGCATACCTCCCAACATTTGATCAGTGGGATCCCCGTGTGCGGCGGCAGCCACGAGTTCCTGAAAAGGGTGTGTGTTTTTGTGGCAATGCTGCGATTGCGAGACACTCCTCCATTTTTCGTCACTGTGGGGCATTGCCAGGACTCTGTGAGCTAGGGATGGCTATGGGTGGGTTCACCATTGATGGTCAACATCAACGTTAGCCTTGGTGGATATTTGATGGTGTTAACCAATTGCATGGGAACTATCGAGGGTTCACTCCACCGATGGTCCCCCATGTTTTCCTATACACATGGCTGTGGGCCAATCGGAGCCCGGGATGGGGCTTCATAGCACCATCAAGGGGCTATGCTAAGCTCTGTGCCCCATTCCTTAAAGGGAATAAAATACATTCATTTTATTTTTTTTAGAATTGATGTTGGGAAACCATGTGTATTCTACATTGGCCATAGACTATCAATGATATTGAATAATCAATGGTCAATGGCCATCCTTACTGTGAGCTGCTGGCCATGCCACTAGTGCACCAGTCTCCATGAATAGGTGCTGTACGCATGCACACATAGTCTATTCATCGCTGATCTGCATAGCAGGGGAGCAAGTGACATATGGTTTCCCATCTGTTCCCTCCCCCTCCACAGGACATTGCTATCCCATGGTTGGGATGCAGGACAGTCCTAAAAAAAGGGGACTGTCCTGCAAAAATTTGGACAGTTGGGAGCTATGGGTATAGGCTGTTATTCAGAACTCCCAAATCTTTACAAGTGAATTTAACTGATGGCAATTTCTCAGTGGCTTCTATAAGTTTGGAGGTTGCTAAGAAACTCCTAGCCTGTTGGACTTGATTATCCAACTAATCTGCATGTTGCTATTGAGTCTAACAGCAGAAATGTCGACCAGGGTGTTCATGTGCAGTAGTGTGGCAGTGACATCATCTACTGTAGCCTGGGTTACTGTACAGGGGGTGATAGTAAGAGGCAGCTCAGGAACATACTCCATTCCAAATGTGCCTACACACGGCAATTTCATCTTATCTGACTAGATCGCCTAGAAAATGCTCCTACATTGCTCCATGTGTAGGGGTCATAGCGATAGCGATGTGTGGCCTTGCCCGGCGATTAATATCCTGCATCTCACCGGAGAATACTGTCTGTGACAGATTGCACAACATACAGCGCAGACACATCGCTGTGCAGGATCTTGCTGAGTGATCTGAGCAATCTACATTGCTCAGATCATTCATCAGTGTAGCCCGCTGTGTAGGCCCCCTAACAGTTGAATTCAACTCTAAACTGTTTATCTTACTTGTTACTAATCACTGGGGCAGTTTTATAAGAAACACATTTAGAGCATACAGATGGAGCACCTCTCAGCCAGCGCTGGGAGTTGCCGGCGGAGAGGCGCTCCATTTGACGAGAACGTACGAGCGTCTCACACGCACGTGCGTCCCCATCAACGTGGCGGCGGGGAGCACTTTCCCCACCTGTCTCCGCTTCAGGGATACCGGCAGAGATCGGGGGAAGCTAGGGGGGGGGGCGGCAGTGGGGGAGCAGAAGCAGGCGGCTGGCGCCTGCCGGAGGCTGGCGGCGGCTGGCGAATCAATTGCCAGGAGCAGCTCCATCTGTATGTGTGTTACAGTGAATGTGTTATGCAAACACAATATGTATACTGACCTGAAACAGGTTTTGCAGTGTTTAATGGGAGAGTTGGCTTTGACTCTCTGTGTACAATTGGAGGCGCAGCTGTAACAATAGACAAAACATAAGTTACTGAAATGATAAAACATATGAATGTATTCATGAGGTCTTCTCAGTAGTCTTTATGCGTAAAAGGACAAAAGGAATCCTTAAGCGGAAATCATAGTTAGGAAACAAAAGGGAAAAGCTTTAAAAATGTAACAAAATAGAGACATAAGATAACTCATAATAAACAATGGGCCAGATGTATGAAGCAGTGATACGGGAGGAGAAGTGAGCCAGTGGAGAAGTTGCCTATGGCAACCAATCAGCCCTGAAGTAACATCTAACATTTGCGTAATATAAAACCATACAGAGCAGCTGATTGGTTGCCATGGGACACTTCTCCACTGGCGCACTTTTGCTCACTCCTAACAGCTGCCCCAATGTATCTGGCAAATACAATGTTAATGCTGTTTTGGAGAGTAATGGTTATATGACATTAAAATGCAGTATACCAAAAAAACCTGATAGAATACATACGGTGGCCGGCTGTCAGAGTACTGACAGTTGCATCCTGATGGAGATAATCCCGACAGGGTTCGGGTACGGCTCCTTCCACTCTCAACCCCCAACCTTCCTTAATGCGGCTTAACCCCAAAACCCCCTTAGCCGCCTAACCCCAATCCTTCACATTAGGGCAAAACCCTAACCTTCCTACACCACACCCTAACCCACATCCCAAGCCTAACCCTAAGCCCCATTCTTAGTTCCTAATCCTAAACTCCCATCCCGCAGCCTAACTCTAACCCTCTCCTCGAGCTCCCTCATTGGCCAGGGCACTGTAGATCTGTCGACACCCCTGTATCTAGAGAATTATACCTGCTACATCGCTGTGTGTCAATGTAGCTTCCATTGTGTGTACTTTTGCTCAATACTTACATTTCTGTTTTAAATGAGTACCATGTGTTGGGGTTCCATGATGACAGATGTCGACATAGACATGAAAAACCATGAAAAACTCATGGCAACCTTTCATATGTCTACCTTTTTCCTGATGATCCTTTACTGGTGTCCACCTTTCGTCAATGCCGATCTTGTGCCTGTTGACCTTTTGGTGTTAGCCTATTGACTGTTGACCCACACCCATGTAACTGTAACATGTTCTTAAAATTTTTAGAGTTGTTTTTAGAGAAAAACTGAATTGTCGATACTGTATGTACATTAAATAGAAAATCACTGCTCATGTGAAACATTTAGGGCCAGATGCATTAAGCTTCAAAAGTGATAAAATGGAGAGTGATAAACAGCCAGCCAATCAACTCCTGCCTGACATGTTTTAAAACACAGTCTGTGACATGTCAGGCAGGAGTTGATTGGCTGGCTGTTTATCACTCTCCTTTTTATCACTTTTGAAGCTTAGTGCATCTGGCCCTAAATGTTTCACATGAGCAGTGATTTTCTATTTAATGTACATACAGTATTGACAATAGTAACCCTTACATTTATTCTACAGACAGTCAATACCGGTATGGTTAAATAGTGCAAATGAATAGCACATTACTTGTTTGCTGTGGAGGTTTTGGTATTCTGTGGTTTTCTTGGCTTGAAGAAGGCTGCGACACTGGGAACTGGGAACAATATCCTGTAATTAGTGCTCACATGTGTAATCATATGTAAAGTACACATGCCTCTATCAACATGTAGAGGTCAAACCAATTAGGAACATACAATACATGGAAAAATGCACACATCGAGAAAATGACAGATTCCACAAATTCCAATCAACAATATTTACAGCCAGATTAAGCCTTTGGGGGTCACTTTAGACAGGGGGCCCCCTCCCACTTGTCAATACTGGCCGCAAACTGCAAAGGAGAATATTACACTGTCGAAACACAGAGTAATGGCAGTATAAACTTGGTCAATGGGTAACTGTGTGTGTGTGGGGGGGGGATAATATATGTACACCACATGCAAAGCCCGTGTTTATCCCTCTGCAACTTACTCTGTAGGAGACCTCACAGGCTCAGCTTTGCCTCAGATTAAAAACCCTCCCATGAAGAGGCTGCTGCTGCTGTCCTCCATGGGCCTGAGATGCATGGGATGAGCTCCACCAATCAGAGCTCAGCAGTCTCATGGGACTTAGTCAACTCCCAGTAATACACTGCACACTTGGGAAGTCTGGGTGCCTTGGCTCCCGACGTTCAGCACCATTAATCCCTGTCACATTGGCAGATAGGTGAAGCTGCAGTGCTACCCCACTCCTATTTACAAAACATGGGGTGCCCTAGATAGAGGGGGCCCAGGAGTACTGACCCCCATGAGCTCCCCCCCTTAATCCGGCCATGCAAGATTGCACGACTTCTCTACAGAAGAAACATGGGAGAAGTGCATGAAAATATGAGGAAAGTACCAGTCTGGACCGCAGAAAAGTCAAAATTGAGATGACAAGATCATATACACGGCTGCTAGTGGCCATACAAAATGTACTGTCCTGAAGGGTTTTAAACAATGTAAAATGGGTGATTTTTTCACTTTTTATTGCTGGTAGAAAAATGACAGCCAGCAAGTGACTTTCTTCCAGTTGCAGTCCTTCCAAAATTCTGGGGTACAAAAAAACGTCTATATAGTAATTGTCTGTGTTTTTATACATTTGCAAACAGTTGGAATAAAATACTTTTACCTCTTATCTGCAATTTCGAAAATCACATCATTTAGTACATTATAAAACTGTACAGAAAATTGCCTGACAACTGATGTTTCTTCACTGCCCAGATTATGTTATTTAAACTCCTACAAGTGCATGATTGCGAAGGGTGCACCAGATGTTCCACACTGTTTCCTGGCATTTGTTCCTTAAATAAAGATTATCTCTACCTATGTATCTGCTCTGGGGTTGCACACAACCCCCCTCCCAAAAAACAAACAAAAAAACCCACGTTTCATCCAGAAAACCAATGCAGGTTTGGAATTGGATTGCACATTTAGGCCCTTATTCAGATCTGATCGCAGTACAAAACCATGTGCACTGCAGGTAAGGCACGTGTAACATGTGCAGAGAGAGTTAACTTTGGTTGGGGTGTGTTGAAACTGAAATCCATATGCAGTGTAAATATAATGCAGCCAATATTTACCATACACAGAAAAAAATAACTCACACAACTCTAACTCTCTCTACAGTGACAAACGCAGGATTTTCATGGGGGGGTTTCTATATATATACTTCAGTTCGGGATAAATACAGGAAAGATATACATTCATATACATATATACACCATAAAGGGATTTGACTGGCTAAGGGATTACACACTGGTGGCTGTCATGCTTATATTACATACATATAGTTACATACATACACACACAAACACATACAGCATACGTACAATCATACATACACGAACACATCATACATGCATACACACACACACACACACACACACACACACACACATATGGTATACTTATTTACACACATACAATGCATACATACAGTACTCATAGCATACATACACCCCCCTCCCTGCGTGCGCATATGTACTTATCCCCTGGTCCCCCCTTTCATCCGGCTGTGCTGGCTACACAATGTACAGTAAGCTACCAGGGAGGGAGCAGCAACTGCCACTCATCCTGCCCCCGGCTTCCACAGCCCCCGAACCAGCAGGCCTCTGCACCGAGATGAGTCCCCCGTCCCCTCCCACTGGTAGTGCTCACCTCCCACCTCTCTCTGCTGCAGACCTGGCTCCTGCCGCAATTATCGATGACCAGCCGCTACTTCCAAGTGCTGCGCATTTTGCTGTGCCCCTTCATGCTGAGCAGCCACGGGTCAGCATGAGTCAGCGCTGTGGAGCCACTGCCGGGCAATCATCAGCACTGGCGAGCCAACGCTGGGCAATCGTCAGCACTGGGGAGCCGCTGCCGGGCAGGTGGTCGGGTGCCCACTTAAAAAGAAAAAGCTTGGCCTGTGAGGGGGTTTTCTGGGCAACCAGAAACCCCCCTGCGTGTCAGGAACCAGTCTGTTTTGTTTTCTGTCAGTTTCTGTTTGGCATTTTGACTCACTGGTGACCTCCAGTGGCAGGTCTGTTGCCATTACAGCTTTGTGTTCTGGGAGCTTAGTTTATTCACTAGGCTGTGAGATATTAAGCTAATCAAGCACTAGCCTGGGAGCTCCCTGAATCTTCAGGTGTAATTAATCACCTGAGCCCTTTATAGGGAAGGCTCACCTGCAGTATTCTGCCAGTGATAGCTTTCTGTTTAAGTTCCTGCTGCATTTGCAGGGAACTTCTGTTTGCTCCTAGCCACGCTTCCTGGTCCCTTGTTCCAGTCTCCTGTTTGGATCCCAGGATATATCCTCTGCAGCTCAGCTCCTTGCTAGTAATAGCATAAGCCTGATTACCCGGTCCCCGGAGCATTGTTGCTCCAGTCTTTGAAGTGTCCTGGTGTATACTCCTGCTCTCTTGTCTCCCAGCCTGCTTGGATCATCATCCTGTCCTGGGCCAGAGCCTGCACCTGTCCCCGTTACCAATCTGCCTGTGGGTCACGTAAGTGCTCCGTTGGAGCCTGCTGGTTATTCCTTATACCATCTTTGGCCCGCCGTGGCTGTACCCCTCCGTGGGTCCGCTGTTACTTTGCGGTATCATTTCTGTTGTCCTTCCTCTTTGGTTATTGTCTGTCACCTTAGCGTTGGGTAGGCAGGGGTATTTCCCTTCTAGCTACTCCTTGTTTTGGGGAATCGCAGTCTCGGGGTGTCCCTGTTCCGAGATTCCCTATTTCCTTGTTTGTGTCTGCGACTGGGTCGCCGTTCCCCGTTCTTGGCCCGGTGCCGGTAGTCAGGGGTATATTCCCAGCTAGGCCATTGTAGTAAGACAGTCCTTTTGAGATACCCCCTGGCGATTGCTCACCCCTTGTCTTTACCTAACACCTGGCTGCATCGGGGTCAGAGCCGGCCTAACTGGCTCTGTCGAACGCGGCGGCTACAGGCGAAGCCTAGCACTTGCAGGGGTATTCCATCTGCCCGGGGGACTCAACAGAGTCAGTGTAGGTTTCGCTGTGGCCGTTCTAAACAGCGGTCCCAGCTGCGGGCTCACGCCTGACCTTTTTCCTCCTGCCAGCTGTCGTATCACCCAGAGCCCAGGCGAAAACCATAACATTATCACTGGCCATACCGATATATGCATGTGTTCACAGTAGTCATAGGTATACATGCATATATAAAATTTTGTTTCAAGGTGATTTGGGTGTTTTTGATTGGTAGCGGGACTTATAGATTTGTCCATATTAAGATTTTTTTTTTCTTCCCGCATTTTGCCCGTTACGGGGTTTTGCTTTATTCAGCTTGCCCAGGTGGTCTGGTCTGTTTGTTTCATTGCTGTACTTAATCATGCAGGCCTTGTAAGCTTCCTTGATGGCCTTAAATACGGCCTTTACAGAATTAAAACCTGAGCGGGTTAAGGGTCTGCAGCAGTCATTTCTGCAATTGCAAGATCTGTTAACCCAAATTTTCCTGGATCTGTCTGAGGTTTTTGGGGCTCAACCAGCTCCTAGGGAGACCCTGGCTAAGGGGGTAGTCAGTCAAACTTCAGATCAGGAGATTCAGAAGGGACATAGAAGTTTTTTACGGCCAAGGCTCACACCAGAAGAGCGGCGACGGCGTAAAGACTTTAACCTATGTCTGTATTGTGGGGAATCAGGCCACTTTCTCCAGTATTGCGAATTGCGCAGACCTGGTGGTGGTACTGGGAAGGGTTTTCCTCAATCCAAGTGGTATCAGGAGATTACATCTATGCCTATCTCCTCTAAGCAGGAGGAGCCTGACCACACACCCCACATACGTAACGCTCCGACTTACAACTGGGGTCCTAAGACTAGAGCGCCCCATGTTGAGGTACTGAATCAGACGGGAATGTGGAATTCATCCACAAAGATTCCAGACAGAAAGACGTTAGATACTAATCTTCCAGTCAGGGAGATCAACGTTCTTTCAACATTGGAACTGTTAAGTCCCGTAGAGGAGTATCAGGTTTTTCCCTCAAAAGGGGCTTCAAGCGGCATAATCCCAGAGGGGGTCCTTGAAGCCATCACCCCTAAGAGGGTCTTGGGGAACTTAACCCCACATGGAGTTATGGAGGTCATTGCTCCTGATGAGGCCTTGGGAGGCATAACTCCGAAAAAAGAATCCCTGACATCAGTCTCAGCCGGGATTTCTAGTGACATCTTCCCCGATCTTGGGGTTCTCGGAGTTGCCTCTGAGGTTGTGGATCCAGGAGTCCCGGTCTCCTTAGGCGAGTCCGATGCCGGGGGCTCATCTAGCGGCAAGGGCGCTTGGGGCTCATTGAACGTTTGTGGTGCTCGAGGTCAGTCGAGCCAATTTGATGCCCAAGGCCCGCCGGACGTGTCTGATGATACTCCTAACACTCCATACTTCGATGGAGATTTGGCCCAGCTCCGACCAATTGCTCAGCAATTCCTCGCTGGAATGGACTTCTCACATAATGTGAAGATGACTCCTGCTTCTGCTGTCCGTTATCTCTTATCATGCTTTAGAGGAGGAGCTTTGGAGTGGGTTAAACCTCTCATAGAGGCTGACGATCCCATCCTAAGGGATCTTCCGGGTTTCCTAAAAAATGTGCGGAAAGTGTTCAGCCCAAAGGCCGAAGCCCCGAGTGGGGGCCCAAAGGCCGTAGCCCCGAGTGGGGGCCCAAAGGCCGTAGCCCCGAGTGGGGGCCCAAAGGCCATAGCCCCGAGTGGGGGCCCAAAGGCCGTAGCCCCGAGTGGGGGCCCAAAGGCCGTAGCCCCGAGTGGGGGCCCAAAAGTCTGTTTCGCCCCAGAAGGTGGGCAAGTCTGTTTCGCCCCAGAAGGTGGGCAAGTCTGTTTCGCCCCAGAAGGTGGGCAAGTCTGTTTCGCCCCAGAAGGTGGGCAAGTCTGTCTCGCCCCAGAAGGTGGGCAAGTCTGTCTCGCCCCAGAAGGGGGGCAAGTCTGTCTCGCCCCAGAAGGTGGGCAAGTCTGTCTCGCCCCAGAAGGTGGGCAAGTCTGTCTCGCCCCAGAAGGTGGGCAAGTCTGTCTCGCCCCAGAAGGGGGGCAAGCCTGTCTCGCCCCAGAAGGGGGGCAAGCCTGTCTCGCCCCAGAAGGGGGGCAAGCCTGTCTCGCCCCAGAAGGGGGGCAAGCCTGTCTCGCCCCAGAAGGGGGGCAAGCCTGTCTCGCCCCAGAAGGGGGGCAAGCCTGTCTCGCCCCAGAAGGGGGGCAAGCCTGTCTCGCCCCAGAAGGGGGGCAAGCCTGTCTCGCCCCAGAAGGGGGGCAAGTCTGTCTCGCCCCAGAAGGGGGGCAAGTCTGTCTCGCCCCAGAAGGGGGGCAAGTCAGTCCGGTCCCTGAGGGGGACTCTGCCAGTCCGGTCCCTGAGGGGGACTCTGCCAGTCCGTTCCCTGAGGGGGACTCTGCCAGTCCGTTCCCTGAGGGGGACTCTGCCAGTCCGTTCCCTGAGGGGGACTCTGCCAGTCCGTTCCCTGAGGGGGACTCTGCCAGTCCGGTCCCTGAGGGGGACTCTGCCAGTCCGGTCCCTGAGAAGGACTCTGCCAGTCCGGTCCCTGAGGGGGACTCTGCCAGTCTGGTGCCGGAGGGGGACTCTGCCAGTCTGGTGCCGGAAGGGGACTCTGCCTGTCTGGTGCCGGAAGGGGACTCTGCCTGTCTGGTGCCGGAAGGGGACTCTGTCTGTCTGGTCCCGGAAGGGGACTCTGTCTGTCTGGTCCCGGAAGGGGACTCAGTCCATCTAGTCTCAAGTGGTATCATAGAAGCTGTGTCCCCGGAAGGGGTGGCCATATCCTTGTCTGAGGTCCCAAAGACCACAGCCTCAGCAAGGGTCTTGATGGCTGCAAACCCGGTGAGTGTTTCGGTTTTGCCAGCCTCTCGGGAGGCTTCAGAAATCTTAGCCCCCAAGGTTGTTGTTCCCATAGAGAATTCCAGTTCTGAGGTCCCAGAGGTGGATGTCCCTACGTCCATCGTGTTTGATGGAGATCTTGCCCATTTTATTGCCCTGGTTGGACACTATGTTTCCCTGTTTGAATCTGGACCATCTTCAGGGGTCACTTGGGCTAACATTGTAGACCTCATCATTTCTGCTTTTAGGGGTAGACCTCAGACATGGGCCTACGAGCGGATCAATGCTGGTGACCCTTGTATCCGAGATCTATCTTCTTTCTGTGATGCAGTTATTAAGAAGTTCAGTCCCAAAAAGAAGGATGGGGTTCCACCAGCTCCTGGAAATGTGGTGCCCAGCATAAGCCAGGGGTTTAAGGACCTGGCTTCTGGAGACTCACAGTCTCTGTTTGTTCGTTCTTCTGCCTCATCGCTTGGTCCAGAATCCAGGAGTTTAGCTATTGGTTTTGTCTCACTGACTCCTGACAAAAAATTTTTGGACACATCTGGTACCTGTAATTCTGGGTCTGGGGAATCCAATAAGAGTTCTGCCTATGGCCAATTAAGACATTCTTCCCTTTCTGAGATTCCATCTGTTAAAAAGACTCTCATGATCTCCTCAGATCGAGACTTCAACTCTGTTTCTGATTTGGTAACCCATAGCTGTGATTTGATAGAAGGTACCATCAGATCTGATAATGTGTGGGGCCTTAAACTGCTGATTCCATCAAAATCTAGGAAAAAGAAAAAGAAGCATTAATCTTTTTCCGCTTTCCTGGATCATCTTGTTTGTCTTTTTGGTTGTGCCCTGTGGTCACCCTCAAGGGGGGGCACTGAGACAAGCCGTGGTTTTAGCTTGTGTTCACCTTTCTGTTGCCTTTGCCCCGTTATCCAGAATCCAGATACATTTAATTTTTGGAGGTCTGGATTTTGGGGTCTGTTGACCCCTCCTCAAGGGGGGGGTACTGTCAGGAACCAGTCTGTTTTGTTTTCTGTCAGTTTCTGTTTGGCATTTTGACTCACTGGTGACCTCCAGTGGCAGGTCTGTTGCCATTACAGCTTTGTGTTCTGGGAGCTTAGTTTATTCACTAGGCTGTGAGATATTAAGCTAATCAAGCACTAGCCTGGGAGCTCCCTGAATCTTCAGGTGTAATTAATCACCTGAGCCCTTTATAGGGCAGGCTCACCTGCAGTATTCTGCCAGTGATAGCTTTCTGTTTAAGTTCCTGCTGCATTTGCAGGGAACTTCTGTTTGCTCCTAGCCACGCTTCCTGGTCCCTTGTTCCAGTCTCCTGTTTGGATCCCAGGATATATCCTCTGCAGCTCAGCTCCTTGCTAGTAATAGCATAAGCCTGATTACCCGGTCCCCGGAGCATTGTTGCTCCAGTCTTTGAAGTGTCCTGGTGTATACTCCTGCTCTCTTGTCTCCCAGCCTGCTTGGATCATCATCCTGTCCTGGGCCAGAGCCTGCACCTGTCCCCGTTACCAATCTGCCTGTGGGTCACGTAAGTGCTCCGTTGGAGCCTGCTGGTTATTCCTTATACCATCTTTGGCCCGCCGTGGCTGTACCCCTCCGTGGGTCCGCTGTTACTTTGCGGTATCATTTCTGTTGTCCTTCCTCTTTGGTTATTGTCTGTCACCTTAGCGTTGGGTAGGCAGGGGTATTTCCCTTCTAGCTACTCCTTGTTTTGGGGAATCGCAGTCTCGGGGTGTCCCTGTTCCGAGATTCCCTATTTCCTTGTTTGTGTCTGCGACTGGGTCGCCGTTCCCCGTTCTTGGCCCGGTGCCGGTAGTCAGGGGTATATTCCCAGCTAGGCCCTTGTAGTAAGACGGTCCTTTTGAGATACCCCCTGGCGATTGCTCACCTCTTGTCTTTACCTAACACCTGGCTGCATCGGGGTCAGAGCCGGCCTAACTGGCTCTGTCGAACGCGGCGGCTACAGGCGAAGCCTAGCACTTGCAGGGGTATTCCATCTGCCCGGGGGACTCAACAGAGTCAGTGTAGGTTTCGCTGTGGCCGTTCTAAACAGCGGTCCCAGCTGCGGGCTCACGCCTGACCTTTTTCCTCCTGCCAGCTGTCGTATCACCCAGAGCCCAGGCGAAAACCATAACATTGCGTGCGCCACTGCTCTATACATGTTACATCTGCCCCACCTGCAGTGCACATGGTTTTGCCAATTTTGAGAACAAATTTGTACTGTGATCAGATCTGAATAAGGCCTTAATTTGCAGTGCAAGCTCACCCTGAGCATGGCTCGCAGGACCCAACTCGCACCTACTTGGATTGATCCATTACTGTAGATCTGAGGAATATATATATATATATATATATATATATATATATATATATATATATATATATATATATATATATATATATATATATATATATATATATATATAAATAATAAAAACTTTAATTTAACTTTAATTTAGATATATATTTTGATTTGTATTATAAAAGTCAAGTAAACCTAAAATGTAAATGAATCTAAAGGGACCATGTTACAATTGATACAATGATATAACATGAGACGTTTGACATTCTATTAAGAATTATTATGCAGATATATGCAATCTGATTTTCTATTGTCATATTCAGGGAAACTGGCAGTGGTGGTTTAGTATCATTTTCTGTATAATATACCGATCGGATTTTAATTTTAGTGGTCTTTTTATACTTCTTAAATACATAAATTAAAAATATACATATATATAAAAAATGCACAATAGCTATTTACTTAAATGATCCATACACCAGTACCTATATACATCATAAATATTGGGAAATGCATCAAACCTTGGAGTAGAGATAAAACAGGGAGAGATAAATGGCAGCCAATCAGCACCTTATGGTTATTTTAACACAGCCTCTAAAATGGCAGTTAGAAGCTGATTGGCTGGTACCTTACCTCTCCCAACTATCCAAGGTGTGATACATGTCCCCCTCAGTCAAAATGAGGAGTATCCCAGGCTGGATTAAAGGTGCAGTGAAAGGTGTGCAGTGAAAGGGGTGGTTGTCTCACGTTCACTACATAGGGGCCCCCATCCACTGTCCCTAAATATCACACCCCAGAGGCAGCAGCAGCGCTATTAAAAACAAAGCCCAGCATAGCTCCTAATAGTCTGCATGCAAGCAGCTGCTGCAAGTGTTGGTGAGTTAGCCTTAAGGAGCAATAACTTAAAAGGTCAAATCAACCTTGAATTGTCTCTACAAATAATGTTGCTTCAAATCTACTGTACAGCATCTGCTGAATCTCCGAAATCCTACAGCTTGCAGGCTATAATATTTACCCATTTAGATAGTCATTTTAGAGATCATTTTAGACCACTGGACCTTATAGGGCAAACCCACAGAGAAAAGCTGAACCACAGCAGTTTCTGGCAGTATTTGTGAAATGATTTAACACATCAAAAACAACTTACGGTTTTGCCTCTAGCAGACAATAAAGGAAATTCAGGTCTTGTAGGAGGATTAGGTGGACCTTTAGGATAATTCCCAGGGACTGGCCTGTCTGAAATATGATAAAGAAAATGATCAGAGCTGTGCTAAATAATACAGAATCAAAGCTACCTGTACTGTAGTTAACAAAACTAAAGAAAGTAATTGAACAGACATAAGAGGGGGGAGATTGAGCAGCCTTCGAAAAGTATGTAGTGCAAGAGTTTGTACGAGTTCTTATAAAGTGGCAAACATTTATACGGCAAAGCCAACTTTCACCAAGTTTCGCACTTGCTCCTTCTCACATTCTCCCCAAAGATTGCTGCTTAAGATCTCCGTTACGCAGCCCCACTGAACCCGAATCCCCTCGGTACCATGCGTTCGCTAAAACATCCCCTCCCATGGTGCTGCTAGCAGGAGAAATCATGATTTCATGATTTCTCCTGCCTTCGGAAATTAAAGTCTTTCTGAAATTAGTTTATAGCATTTAAACAAGATAGGACATCATTTGCCACATACAAAGAATATAATAAGAAATTTAAAAATACAGTCAAGATGGCTAAATTAGAGACTGAACGTAAAATAGCATCAGATAGCAAATCTAATCCTAAAAAATGTAACAGTTAAATAAACAGGAAACGGTTAAGGAAGGAAAATATTGTAACCACTAAAAAATAAGTAGGGTACCCTGGTAATAGAAGGAAAAGAGAAAGCGGAATTACTCAATTTTTGCTGCAGTATTTACAAGGGAAGAATCTTCAGAAGATCTCTCATAGATTAAATGCTCGGCTCTTGATTGCTTCTAAACTGTATGTTTGAGTGAGGAAATAGTCAAACATACTGTAGCTTACAGAACCTAAAAAGTAACAAATTTCCTGGCCTGGAAGAAATACATCCTAGGATACTAAAAGAATTACAGTAAGTTCTGTCAAAGCACTACTATTATATCTGATGTTTGAGGAATCAATAAACTTGGGGACAGTACCAAGGTTCTGGCGCATAGTACCAATATGGAAGAAAGGAAACAAAACTAACCCTGAAAATTATAGATCAGTCAGCCTTACATCCGTTGTGGGGAAAATATTAAAAGGAATAATAAGAGATAGTATCCAAAATTTCTTAGAACAGGAGGAAGTAAGCATGGGTTCATCAAAAATAGATCATGTTAGACAAATTTAATTAGCTTCTATGAGGAACTAATACTGCTTGATTTCGCTAAAGCTTTTGACACAGTGCCTCATAAAAGGTTATTTATGAAACTAGGTAATTTTGGGTTATGAGATATAATTTGTAATTGGATTATAAACTGGTTGCTCAATCGGGGACAGAGAGTGGTGGTAAATGGCATACATTTCAGCTGGGGTAAGGTCCAAAGTGGAGTCTCACAAGGTTCAATATTGGGACCCACCTTGTTTAATATATTCATTAATGATATAGGAAGTGACATAGTGAGTAAAATTGTAATATTTGCGGACTACACGAAATCGAGTAAGGAAATGAACTCAGGAGAGGATGTGGAAACACTACAAAGTGACTTAAATAAACTGGAAACGTGGGCGGATAGGTGGAAAATGCAGCTTAACGTTGATAAATGTAAAGTAGTTCATTATGGGAACAAAATTAACAAGCTACTTATAGGCTAAATGGAGTTATTATAGGGAATTCTGCTGTAGAGAAGGACTTGGGGGTCATCATAGATAAAAAAAATTGAGTAATAGTAAACACTGCTCAAGTGCAGCAGCAAAAGCAAACCGGACACTGGCATGCATTAAAAGGGGTATGGATTCAAGGGAAGCCAATGTGATCGTGCCTCTTTACAAGGCATTGGTGAGACCACACTTGGAATACTGTGTTCAGTTCTGGCCACCGCACCTTAAAAATGACATAAATGAATTGCAACAGGTACAGAGAAGGGCGACTAAGCTAGTAAAAGGTCTCAAATCACTAGAATACAAAGATAGGTTAACCAGGCTGAATATGTTTTCACTGGAAAAATGGAGGTTGAGAGGAGATATGATCAAATACAGGATTGGGAATCATATGGAACTGGGAGATGATTTGTTCACTAACCGGTTTACACGTGGGACACGCGGGCATATACTGAGGTTCAAGGAAAATAAATTCCATACTGAATTAAGAAGATGATTCTTCGCCATTAGAGCAATAAAATCTGGAACTCATTGCTTGCAGCAATTACTGTGACGTCAGCCGCCCACGCCTGGCAGGCATTGGCCCGCACGCATACCCATGGGAATGCCAGAGTACCCTTGCGAACGCCCATGGTCCAGAGCCATCAGAGTCATCCCGTAGCTGTTACAGGTTCTGCATAAACATGGCTTCTTCTGTCTCTAAAACTCCAGCCCCTTTTGTCTCTTCAGGTCCCTTCTGTCTCTCCATCCCCTTTTGTTTCTCCAGCTCCAGCCCCGTCTCTCTCTCCAGCTCCAGCCCCTTCTGTCTCTCCGGCTCCAAAGTTCAGACAATTCTGTCTCTCCATCTCTTTCTGTCTGTCCAGCTCCAGTCCCTTCTGTCTCTCCACCTTCTATCCCACCAGCTCAACCCCCTCCTGTCTGTCCATCTCCTTCTGTCTGTCCAGCTCCAGTCACTTCTGTATCTCCATCTCCTTCTATCTCTCCAGCTCAGTGGTGCAAGTAGAATTTTTTCTTGGTGGTACTGATAGCCTCCACCAAAAATGGGCATGGTCATGTGTCATCAGGGGGCGTGGTCACACAAAGCTAGAGGAGTGACTAAATGACAATAGAGGCGTGGACACAGGAGACAGGGAATGAGAAACTGGGAATGACTGGGGGTGGGTTGGCTCTTGCTTGGGGGAGAGCCAGGCAGCTTGTGCTTACAATAGTGGAGCCTGCTCTTCATGCTGTCGGCGCTGCTGATGCCAGTCAGTGTGACAGGCTAAATCAGCAGTAGCCGGTAGCTGCATACAGCACCAATCATAACGCTGGGTGGGCGGGCTGCGGATGCATTATATTTAGACTTAAAATGAAAATAGAAATGACAGTGGATCAGGGGTAAGTGGTACTGCGTACCTGCAACATATTTCTTACAGGTACTCCGTACCACGCCGTACCCCCTTATTTGCAACACTGCTCCAGCTCCACCCCCTTCTGTATCTCCCTTTCCTTCTGGGCCAGATGTATCAAGCTTCCAAAAGTGATAAAGTGGAGAGTGATAATCAACCAGCCAATCAGCTCCTACCTGCCATGTTACAGGCTTGGTTTGAAAAATTACAGGAGCAGATTGGCTGGTTGTTTATCACTCTCCACTTTATCACTTTTTGAAGCTTGATACATCTGGCCCACAGTCTGTCCAGCTTCAGTCCCTTCTTTCTCTCCATTCCCTTTGGTGTCTCCATCCCCTTTTGTCTCTCCAGCTCCAGCCCCTTCTGTTTCTTCAGCTCCCTTCTTTCTCCCCAGTCCCTTTTGTCTCTTGCTGTTATGATAACCCTAGACATGGGCTCCAATAAGAGTGTGTCCTATCAAAGAGCTGGAAGCAGGGTAATAGTTTACATTTCGGGTTCCCCATTGCTAAAGCGCACAAGTTAACATTGGTATGCAGCGAGGACCCACAAAGCGTGATCCATGAAATTCCTCTAACAAGCAACATCTGTGGCAAATAGATAACTATAACCTTCTTAAATCTACCATTATAAAAGCTGCATGTATTTGCAAATGACTAACCAGCATAATCTGAGTCGCCTAACTTTGTTTTTGGCGGATTGATTAGGCAATTTTCTATGTTGGATGGTGGTGGCTCATAATCCCCATCACTGTTACCACCATCATTATCATCTGGATTGGGGGACTCGTAATCTCTATCATCTTCATCTGGTTCCACATAGTCATCATCATCCTGTAATTGAGCACAGCACAAGGAGGGAAAGTCAAAAGATCTCAAAGTTTATCTACAATAAATGGTAAAAGATGAATAGTGTATCTGTCTTATTGTCTATCTATATCAATCAAGAAGATTGGGAGTGAAACAATCAGGCACAGTGCTACTGGCAGACATGTATCTGTCACATAGTATTTTATTATATTTACATACTGTAACCTTTTCACACATATCGGCTAATCCAGGGGTTTAGGGGTATATTGCAAAATTTCCAGGATTGCATGCGTATGAACTTGGGTCCTTATTCAGACCTGAATGCAGTACAAATTTGTTCTCAAAATGGGCAAACTCATGTGCACTGCAGGTGGGCAGATGTAACATGTGCAGAGAGAGTTAGATTTGTGTGAATTATTTTGTTTCTGTGCAGGGTAAACACTGGCTGCATTATTTTTACACTGCAATTTAGATTTCAACACACCACTCCCAAATTTACCTCTCTGCACATGTTACATCTGCCCCACCTGCAGTGCTCATGGTTTTGCCACTTTTGAGAACAAGAAAAAACAAATGGTTGTTTGATACCACTCTTGCGCTGATCACTGAATGCAGCTGGAAATTTGAAATATGAAGGTTTCCCCACCTTCCAACAAATGGAATACAAGAAATGTTCAAATTCCCCCTAGCGCTTTCAGATAACTTACACTAAAATGTATAGGTAAGTGTCCTTCTAACTTGTGCAGTAAAGTCCTTGAAAAGTTCACAAGAATACATCTGCAATCAAAGTCAAAGTCTTCCCATGTATGATAGGAAGGAAGATATGTCCAAAGTCAGTGCTTCTACAAAGAAAAAGAAATAGTGCAATACTGCTTTGCTGGAAAGGGATAACAATTTTTATTTATGCACTCACAATTTCAATGTATTATAAAAACATATAGTCACCAGCCGGTGATAAGGTGGGGAGGTTACACCCCATCTTTCTCAAACGATCCTAAAGGCTCCGGAACCTCTTTGGTCGAAAAGGAGATCAGGGGCAACAGACAGAAATTCCTCCTCCAAAAGAACGGGTGATTCTACCAGCCACGGGAACACCTGCTTAATGCATTTCGGACCTTCAGGTCCTTCCTCAGAAGCATGATGTTTCCCGTGGCTGGTGGGATTTAAATAGCAGAAAGGGCGCCAAAAGAAACTTACGCTGGCACTAGAACAGGAAGTGGAAGGGGCTACGCAACTTTTGCGTTCCACCCCGACTTCCTGTTTGCATTCCAGAGACGGAACGTCACTTCCGGGCATCCTGTGGATGCGGCTGACAACAAGAGTGGGACATGTTTTCATTGCGCTCCACCTCGTGTTCTTCCTGCGTTCCAAGACCCGGAAATTCACATCCGATATTATGTAAACATTATATTGCACATCTCCCATATATTATTTACATTCTTTTTTTTTTTTTAAATATACATATACAATTATTCCTTATAAGACGTTCTCTTCCAGTCCTTATTCTTTTTTGGGGATCAATTCTTCATAAAACTTTCTTTGATATACATCCATTAATTTAGGAGTGGTCCCGAATAAGTCCATATGTAAAACATTTAAGAAGGAGAGAATGGGGATGTCAGTCTTAATACATATAATATATACAGTTATAAAAATAACTAGACTAAATATACTAAAAATAAGATATTAAAAAGATATTAAAAACATAAAGATAAAAAGTACTATAAAAACCATTTTCTCTCGAATTCACTATTGAGACCGTTTGGCACCAGGGTATTAAGTTTAAAAATCCATCTCATTTCACACTGTGCCAAACGTGTATCGACAGTTTTATTGCGCCATGTTGGTGTTATGATTTCTAGGCCACCAAAAGACTTAATACAGCTATCTTTTGAATTGTGAATCTTCTTAAAGTGGGCTGGAACTGTGTGGGTTACTAAACCCTTTCTTATATTGTACACGTGTTCCGCTAGGCGGAAACTTAAAAACACGCCTAGCGGAACACGTGTACAATATAAGAAAGGGTTTAGAAACCCACACAGTTCCAGCCCACTTTAAGAAGATTCACAATTCAAAAGATAGCTGTATTAAGTTTTTTGGTGGCCTAGAAATCATAACCCCAACATGGCGCAATAAAACTGTCGACACACATTTGGCACAGTGTGAAATGAGATGGATTTTTAAACTTAATACCCTGGTGCCAAACGGTCTCAATAGTGAATTCGAGAGAAAATGGTTTTTATAGTACTTTTTATCTTTATGTTTTTAATATCTTTTTAATATCTGCTTTTTAGTATATTTAGTCTAGTTACTTTTATAACTGTATATATTATATGTATTAAGACTGACATCCCCATTCTCTCCTTCTTAAATGTTTTACATATGGACTTATTCGGGACCACTCCTAAATTAATGGATGTATATCAAAGAAAGTTTTATGAAGAATTGATCCCCAAAAAAGAATAAGGACTGGAAGAGAACGTCTTATAAGGAATAATTGTATATGTATATTTAAAAAAAAAAAAAGAATGTAAATAATATACGGGAGATGTGCAATATAATGTTTACATAATATCGGATGTGAATTTCCGGGTCTTGAAACGCAGGAAGAACACGAGGTGGAGCGCAATGAAAACATGTTCCACTTTCGTTGTCAGCCGCGTCTACAGGATGCCTGGAAGTGACGTTCCGTCTCTGGAACGCAAACAGGAAGTCGGGGTGGAACGCAAAAGTTGCGTAGCCCCTTCCACTTCCTGTTCTAGTGCCGGGCCGGCGTCTGGAAACGTAAGTTTCTTTTGGCGCCCTTTCTGCTATTTAAATCCCACCAGCCACGGGAAACATCATGCTTCTGAGGAAGGACCTGAAGGCCCGAAATGCATTAAGCAGGTGTTCCCGTGGCTGGTAGAATCACCCGTTCTTTTGGAGGAGGAATTTCTGTCTGGTGCCCCCTGATCTCCTTTTCGACCAAAGAGGTTCCGGAGCCTTTAGGATCGTTGGAGAAAGATTGGGTGTAACCTCCCCACCTTATCACCGGCTGGTGACTATCTGTTTTTATAATACATTGAAATTGTGAGTGCATAAATAAAAATTGTTATCCCTTTCCAGCAAAGCTGTATTGCACTATTTATTTTTCTTTGTAGAAGCACTGACTTTGGACATATCTTCCTTCCTATCATACATTGGAGGACTTTGACTTTGATTGCAGATGTATTCTTGTGAACTTTTCAAGGACTTTACTGCACAAGTTAGAAGGACACTTACCTATACATTTTAGTGTAAGTTATCTGGGTACTTGTGAGTTAACTGGGCGCCCGATTTCTAAATCGGGTCGGATCGGGCACATCGCATCGCATCGCATGCGACCATCGGATGCGATGCGATGCGATGACCCGATTTTTCCATAGGAATCAATGTTAAAATGGACTGAGTCCATTTTAACATGGAATTCAATGGGAAAAGGGGTCCTTTTCATACCCCTACTATCCAAGTGGGCATGGAGTTGGATATAAACCTGTGGCGAGCCACCGAGCCCGAAGCGTGGCGAGCATAGCGAGCCCCGCGAGGGGACACAGAATACCGTCCCCTCGCGGGGCTCGCTTCGCTCGCCACGCTTCGGGTTTGGTGGCTCGCTACGCTCGCCACAGGTTTATATCCAACTCCATGCCCACTTGGATAGTAGGGGTATGAAAAGGACCCCTTTTCCCATTGAATTCCATGTTAAAATGGACTCAGTCCATTTTAACATCGATTCCTATGGAAAAATCGGGTCATCGCATCCGATGGTCGCATGCGATGCGATGCGATATCGCATCGCATCTGATTGTATGCCTTAACTTAAGGCATACAATCAAAAAATCGGACGCCCAGATAACTCATAAGTACCGTTATCTGAAAGCGCTAGGGGGAATTTGAACATTTCTTGTATTACTTTTGAGAACAAATTTGTACTGCGATCAGATCTGAATAAGGGCCTTACTGAACATTACTAATGACAGAATATCTCTTACTTGCTCCATCCAATCATTCCATCGTAAGCCTCCTGGACACCATTGTAACTCTCAATTGTTATAACTCTGCATGGTTTCATACGCGTCCTTGAACAGTTCTATGCATGTGCACAGCCAATACTGTGCTCTGACTATTGTCACGGTACTCATTCTGCATAAACCACTACAGCATTTTATAAATGCAATGTAGGTCATAACTCAAAAATAGCTGGATAGAGTTATTAACCTTTCATCATTTTTATCTTCAACATTTATGCATGGGTGCCGCTATGGTAGAACTATATCAATTTTGTGCTGAGGTCAATTAGTGCTCTGAGTATTCAGGGACAAGCAAGAAGATGGCTCTATTATGTTACAGATTCCTGTAGTGATGATTATAGCTAATGTCTCATTAAATGTGGCTGGTGGTGCAGCCTCTTTTCCGCTACTGCACTCTTCTAATAATCACATCCCTACAGCTACTGCAGCTCCCACTAAGTAAATCAATGTCTCACCACTACTACAGTACTTGCGGGAATATCCCTGAACAAAGGTGGGAGGAGGCAGGACAAGGTGCAGTGCTTTCGCTGTGAAACACATCATCAAATTCCCAGCTCACGAACTTCATTGTAAAAGTGGGCTGATCCAGAGGTTGGTCTATTCCTCAGGACTGTAACTAGGGTGGCTCGGCTGGTGCTGCTGCACAGAGCACAAGATGCGCCCCCTGCTTCTATATTAGTTGCAATGCATCTGGCACCTTCAGGGAATTCACACTGACTCGCTGCCGCAATCTATCCCTGCTCCCGTTTTACAGGGTGAGACGTCATATGACCCTTTTCCCCATGAGGACACATCTTTGGGGATGTGTTCAGTCTCTACCAAGCATATGTGGTGACACCAATGCTCTTTCTGGCATGGAGTACCTACAGTAGTCTGGGAGAGATTCCTGACATTGAGAAGTCTTCAAGATATTTTGTGAAGGCAGGGCAACTATGTCCACCACTTGCAATTATATTACAGTACATCAGCATTATTTCAGAATCAGAATCAACTTTTTTGGACATGTATATTTGCGTATACCAGGAATTTGATTTGGATTGCTGTGCAACAGCCAGTTAGATACAGTTCAACAGTGACAGATATACAAACACATACAGATTTGATGTACCCTGAGGGATAAAGAAAGGGGGGATAAGGAAAGACGCGGGGAACACATACCTGCCGAGCTGCTCAGCGCCTAGGCAGCTGTCAGCGGCGCAACTGGTCTTTGCAGCAGCCAGGTAGGTACACTTTAAGCATAGGCAGTACAGTTATAGTAGAGACAGTACAGTTATCACACAGGAGACATGGGGTTACATGACTGAGTGCACAGTTCCTAGGCAGCCATTTGCGGCGCTATCTGCAAGGGCTCAACAGGCCATCTTCCTGTAAGGAGAGCCAGCGTGGGTGGTGGTGGTGTGGTGTTGGTGGGTGGGGGTGGGGTTGGGAGAGTCAGTGAGGCCGGGGGGGGGGGGGTAACTGAATGTGCATCTCTGCTGGCCCTCTACCGAAGGTGCTTGATGGTGCTGCCAGGGGCTGAAGGTGATGGTGCAGCCAGAGGCTGCAGTGCTGCCCACCAGAGGCCGGGTGTCGCTGCGTCCTGTGCTCGGCACTTCTCTCTTCCCAGCCTTCTTCTCTCTGCCCGGCGCTCGCCTTGCCAGCCTCCTTCCTCTGCTCGCCTCCTCTGCCTTCTCACTCTCCTCCCCTGCCGCCGCCACGCGGCTCCGGAAGCTGGGGGTGGTGGAGCTCCGTGGATGGAAGAATGGAGCTCCATGTGCATGCGACCATCCCCCGGCCTCCACCAGAAGCTGTTAACGCTGTGCTCTACTTGTTTCTGTTTGGGGTAAGTCACCTCAATAAGTAATATTTCCCTAAGTGTATACTTCACTAAAGGAAATGATTGCTGTGTGCATTATACACCGACTTAATCCACTGGCTTTCATAAATATCTCTTACTTACTGTATTTATCAACATTATTTTTTGACCCTTCCGGGGAAGACAGGTAGGAGCAACTGGACCGCACATGCGCAGACACATATAAACACAGTGCTGATAATGATACTTGTGCTGAGGGATCAGCAGGGGCAGAGCTTTCACACAAGCATTGTCCCTACATGCGATAATTAATACATCAGTACAATGTACTCAATAATCACATTGCAGATTGGTGCAAATTCATCACATCCTATCTGCATCTCAGATGCGGATTCTAATAAATATGTCCCAATTTGCATATCTGCATAAATTAACATACATAGGTGACAGATGTGCATTAGTATTTATAGAAAAATAAGTACAACAGTTTCTGTTAATAAGATGGATATTAGCATATGTTTATATGACTCCCAACTTTTGAAAGCTCGGCAGTGGTACTTTGCGGGTGGGAGTTATGTGTTTACATACAGTACAGACCCCATTTGAGAGCACAGAATATATATATTTTATTTTTTGTAGAACTCGCTAATTTCTATTTCTATTTTAGTCTCTATTACATGAAAAGTAGAAGTTGTAAAACTTACAAATGAATCAGAGTCTGAATCCCAGCTTTCTGATGCGTCTGCAAAAGAAATAAGACTTTACACCTTACTACAGTATATCAGTATTAAGATGTCACTGAGCAGCACATGGGGGGAAATTTACTACGATGAGAGTTCTTTTTCACATGGGATGTTGCTATGGGCAACCAATCAGATACTATCTAATACACACCCTCCAACATGACCCATTCCCTTAGGTACAAAATGCTCTGTTCCTGGACTTCCCTGCCAGTGGCAGTTACAGAGGTTGGACTCCAGCACAGTCCAAAATTCAAAGAGGGGGGTCACAGTGAGTCCAGGACAGTGATGTTTGGGATGGCAGTAGGTGTGGCTCCCCTTTTTGAATATTGGACTGTGCTGCAGGCTCACATCTGTAACTGCCACTGACAGGGAAGTCCAGGAACAGAGCATTTTGTACCTAATGGAATGGGTCATGTTGGAGTGTATGCTATTATCTTCTAGAAGGTACTAAATAAATAAGAAGTCGATTCTGATTGGTTGCCCATAGCAACATCCCATATGAAATATAAGTTCCATATTAGTAAATTCCCCCCCATCTATGTGATCCACAATGTAGGCGTTCTCCATTGAATAGTAAGTAAAAATTCTTTGGAGTGCAGGACTAGGTCCTTTGATGAAGTGTGGGTGAAGGTCTTCAGGAGGGTAAAACTGCATTTGACGAAATGAGGAGCTAATTGTGACCAAGGCCGGACTATCTGGCACAGCTGGCTTATAATAATAATACTAATAATACTACTACTAACAATAATAATAACGGAATAGCCATTGCGAATGGGTCGGCGACCAGGCCACCATTCGCAAGGTGGGGTTTTGTGGACTCGCAAGACTGCAAATTCGCAGCCTTGTGAATCAACCAGAATAATCCCCTACATTTCCTATATTAGGTAACCATTATGGGGGAAATTTACTAAGAATACGAATACAATAAATTGTATTCGTATTCTTGCTACGAATTAATACGACTGCCTACCTCGTATGCAAAGTGGTGTTCCGGAGGGGGATTTACAAAGCAGTCATATACGACTGCTTTGTAACCCTCCGATGTCGTATTAATTCGTATAAGCTGGCCATATATACGGCCGCTAATACGAATTAGTGTAGGCAGTGTGCAGGGATCAGTCAGATCCGTGCAGGCTGCAGAGTGTAAAAAAAATGGTAAAATAAATAAATAAATAAAAAAAAACAGCGTGTGGTCCCCCCCACAGCTGTAACCAGCACCAGGCTGAAAGAGCAGGGGCCGGTAATTAAAAATCAGGGAACCCGACAAATAGGGGTTCCCCAATTTTTAACAACCAGCCCCAGGCTCCAGGTCCGGGGCTGGTTCCAAAAATATGGGGGACAAAATGAGTAGGGGTCCCCCGTATTTTAAGAACCAGCCCCAGACAAAACCAGCCAGCAGGGTAATGCCACAGCCGGGGGGAGACTTTTTATACAAGTCCCCCCGGCCAAAGCATTAACCCTCTGACCAGTCAGCCTGGCCAGGGGCCCTGGGGGAGAGGGGACCCCCCAATAAAGGGGTCCCCCCTCCAGGACTTACCTGTCCAGGCTGAAGCATGGTGCTGTCCTCGATGCCCCTGGGCGGTGGGCATCGAGCTGATTTGAGTGTAAAAAATAAAATAAAAATCTATTGTTTTTTACTGTGGAACTATGAGTCCCAGCAAGCCTCCCCGCAAGCTGGGACTTGCAGAACCACAAGTCCCAGCCTGCGGGGCATTAAAGGGCCCGCTGGCACTTGTTGTTCCACAGTAAAAAAAATTGTGAAATAAATACACACTGACACACAATAAAACTTTAATACATCCAAAGCCCATACATACTGATACTTACCTATCTTGAGCCCGTAGGTAGGTCCCTGGGTCTTGGTCCGGTGCCCTGTCCTGCTCCATGTCGGCGGTCGGCTCCATCTCTGTCGGCGGCGTCTGTGTCGGCGGCATCCATCCGGGTCCAAAGAAATCCATGGGGGACCTGTGGAAGGAAATCCTACTCACCCAGGTCCTCCATGGAAGGTCTGAAGTCTTGATCCGCCGTAGTTTTGGACTTCTGTCACCTTCTAAGATCCATCATCTTCCGCGCCTCTCTATAGAATGATTCTATTGGCCGCTTAGCGGCCAATCAGAAGCCGCGCTAAGCGGCCAATAGAATTATTCTGATGAGCGGCGCGGAGGATGAAGGATCTCTGCGCCTCTCTGACAGTCGGATGCGGGAAGCCGATGGAGTCGCCGGCGTGTCACAGAAGGTGACAGAAGTCCAGGACTACGGCGGATCAAGACTTCAGACCTTCCATGGAGGACCTGGGTGAGTAGGATTTCCTTCCACAGGTCCCGCATGGAGCAGGACAAGGTACCGGACCAAGACCCAGGGACCTACCTACGGGCTCAAGATAGGTAAGTATCAGTATGTATGGGCTTTGGATGTATTAAAGTTTTATTGTGTGTCAGTGTGTATTTATTTCACTATTTTTTTTACTGTGGAACTACAAGTGCCAGCGGACCTTTTAATGCCCCGCAGACTGGGACTTGTGGTTCTCCACAATGAGTCCTTGCTGGGACTCATGGTTCCACAGTAAAAAACAATAGATTTTTATTCTATTTTTTACATTCAAATCAGCTCGATGCCCACCGCCCAGGGGCATCGAGGACAGCACCAGGCATCAGCCTGGTCAGGTAAGTCCTGGAGGGGGGGACCCCTTTATTGGGGGGTCCCCACTCCCCCAGGGCCCCTGGCCAGGCTGACCGGTCAGGGGGTTAATGCTTTGGCCGGGGGGACTTGTATAAAAAGTCTTCCCCCGGCTGTGGCATTACCCTGCTGGCTGGTTTGGCCTGGGGCTGGTTCTTAAAATACGGGGGACCCCTACTCATTTTGTCCCCCGTATTTTGGGAACCAGCCCCGGACCTGGTTGTTAAAAATCGGGGAACCCCTATTTGTCGGGTTCCCTGATTTTTAATTACCGGCTCTTTCAGCCTGGTGCTGGTAACAGCTGTGGGGAGACCCCACGCTGTTTTTTTTTTTTACACTAAAGCCTGCACGGATCTGACTGATCCGTGCAGGCCTCTGCCAAATAGACAGGGAAAGCAAGGTGTATTTTCCTGCCGTATATTCGTGGCAGTTTCACACTAATTAGCAGCCGTATTTTCAAAACGGCTGCTTAGTAAATCAGAAACCACCATTCTTTTGAATGGTGATTCCTGTCGTATTCTATCGATGGTGTAGACATTCGTATTTGTCAATACAAATACGAATGTCCCATCATTAAGAATACGAAAATAAGATTTTTTTCCACTAATTTTTTTTAGAAAATTTTCCCCTATAGGTCATTATGATGTTTGCCAATTTTCACACCTATTTTGACAAATTCAATTGGCACTCAAAGGGTTAAGAAGAAACATTCACTTACTTGCATTGGAAGTTCCTTGCATATTAGGGTAATGCAATTGGCCTGCTGGGTGAAATTTCTGAGTTTCCGGCCTGAGAAGAAGTATAAAAGGAAAATAAAAAGGTTTTCTCTGTAGGTGGTTTAAGCATCAGAACTGAGTGGGTAACGGAAACGTTGTAATTTCCTTTTTTTTGTTTGTTCTGTATCTTACAAATGCCTTGTGGTTACTAAAGACTATTAATGGGTATTGTTTTTTTTTTTATTATTGTACTGTACACTTTTATAATTATTTTTAAAATGAGAACATACAGTAGGTTGTAAACTCTTTTTATTACGTTTTTTTTTTTTACTTAAGGACGATTACCCAGCTAACTGGCCAATGTTTTCTCCAAAAATATGCATCAAATGTACAGCTTATTTATGTGATCACATTATGTAAATAATCGCTATTAAACTCGATTCAGTATATTTTTATTAACCAATAAATACAGATTTGATAATAAAAATACATTGAATCGGGTTTAAGCAGCTAGCATCATTTGGTAAACAAAATTGACAATTTTGGGAACATTTTTTGACAAAGAGACGGTCAAGTCTCTTTTTTATAACTGTCCCAAATTATTAAACTTTTACTCTATTACTCTTTTTGCAGGAATTCTTGTCTAGAAAAAAGAGTAGCCAACAACTGGGTTGGGCCCTCTGAGTATCGCACAGATGTGGCTAAATTCAGCCTAGACTTGTGGGTGATCCTTATAGCAAAGAGAACTTGGAAATCACTTGCGCCCCTGGACTGCCGCACAGTCTTTACCAAAGGTTACCACACCAAATAGACAATTTGTACACAAAAAGGTAGAGACTATCGCGCTGTCCTGTGGAGGAAGATTCTTCAATCTTGATCAATAGTATTTCAGTTGCTGACTGCAAGTCAAAGAAAAGGGCTCAACAGGGAGGGTATAAAGGCAGATACACAGTACCCAATCTGTGTCACTGACCTGTTTCCCAAGCCCTATTTGCATATAACGGTATCTTTCAGATCCACACCTGGTCCCACGTCCCCAGATGAATAGGGCTTACCTTATAGCTATGCCCTATATGCACATATAGGTTTCTTTCAGTCCTTAGTCCTGGATCCTCCAAACCCAGACAGATGAGACACTCCAATTGCATCACACGTAAAAAAAGACTTATTCAGCAACAAATGGTATCCAAATATAGCCTCCAGCCTATATACATGGATTAAAAACAATAAAAAATTGCCCCAAAAAAGGGGAAATCCTTTCATCTGCCTAAACTCACCAGGGTGTTAGAGAATGAGGAGGATCTGCCTTACAGATGAAAAAAATGGCAACAAGGATCCCTGGACAATGTAGATGGTGCTCCCTCCTCACCAACGCGTTTTGGGCCGTGCCTCATGTGCCTAGTGGGAAATCCTGCCCTGATCCTAGTAGGATTTCTAGTCAGGCTGTTTGTGGCCAGAGAAGAGGTATAGGAAAGCAACACCTGTCATGAGTCAGTTGATGGAGCCACAAGATCAGAGGGACGGGCAGGGCACTGTGAGTCCAGCGACTTCAGAAAGATCACCTCCCAGCACTGCCAATGGGTGTTTCTGACATAGACGCATCAGGCAACTGGTTAAAATGTAGTTATAGCAGGATATTTAATTGAGGGTGTGGAATTCCAAAACCCCATGGCGTTATTTCAGCAGCTGTGGAGATTTGCTATTCAGTTGCAGGACAGAAAATCACTAGAGAAATGACTGTGGGCGGGATTTATCAATACTCGCATTTCTGTAGTGAAGTGGAGTCCTTTTTTTCGTGCTGTTTTCGCAGGCTTTTTGCGGAGTTTTCCGCGTTATGTATGATTTTTTCCCTTGTTTCTTAGGTCTGCGGTAATGCAGACCTCCGTCGGAATCTTTTCGTTGTTTTGTTTTTTTTGTGCGCATGCGCAGATGCGTCCTGCTGCTGGCTGGGTTTCCCCGGCTCGTAGCGCTCAGCTTTTGTTTGACTTATCCCTTGTATTGCTGGCGAACTGCAGTTGTGACAGTTCAATTATTAAAGTATAATGTATTTTTACAGTGTGTTATTTACCTTATGAAAACAGGTTGTGCTGTGGGATGTATTTTACTTGTATGGGAGGCAAGATTGGTTCTTTTTTGGAAGGTGTGAGGCACAGATCATCAGGGCTGAGGCAGTGTGCCTCACACCTCACTGCCTCTTGCCTAGCCCTGATGATCTGTGCCTCACACCTTCCAAAAAAGAACCAATCTTGCCTCCCATACAAGTAAAATACATCCCACAGCACAACCTGTTTTCATAAGGTAAATAACACACTGTAAAAATACATTATACTTTAATAATTGAACTGTCACAACTGCAGTTCGCCAGCAATACAAGGCGAATTATGTCCAAAAAAAGCTGAGCGCTGCGAGTGTTAATACATAACACACCGCTTCAGCTACAATACACTGCTATGGGATGATCTTGCGCGCCGGAAACTCCGCGATATTTCAACCCGGCGGAGTTTTTTCATGAACAAGAATCGGAAACTTTATTCATACATCACACGAACAGTCGGCGGAAGCGAAAACGGGATGTCAGCGCGACGGTAAGCGTTGATACATCCCGCCCTGTGTCTCTTCGCACACCTCCAAGTCTGATATTTCTTAAAATTGTTATTTTTATTAGAAATTGCTAGGACTTGCCCTGGCACCCTGGCGGTTGTGCCTACCCCAACCCCCTCTCCTGAGGATTATTACTAATTACTCACTTTCTGAAGCTGTGTCATCTCCTCCAGATTTGGAATGCGGGTCTTCTGCAGCCGCGGTGAGTGTGATGTAAATGTGTGACTGTGTTATCGTGTGTGTGCAATCATGTGTGCAAACCCCTCCCCCACTATGCAAGTGTATTCCCCATGTAGCATTTCAGCATTGTGGCTGCGACTTTAAGGCACCAAACAGGCACGAGCGCCCATGGCCAGCAACGATGAGCGTGGCTATATCTGTACTTATCCATCATGCTATACCATCAGAAAGGCATCTGATTGGCTCCAAATTTATTCTACAGAAACTCTAAACACACAACCAGTGCCATTAAGAACTACCTTCAGCATAAAGAACAATGAGTCCTGGAAGAGAATAGGTCTTTGTCCCTCCACAGGGAAATAGACCACAAAAGAATATAATTGTGCAGCACCTTTGATAAAACCCCCCTCGTATAAATGTGAGCTACTATGGGACATTAGGTACACTTCTTACGAACAGCATATTGCTTGAAACGCGTTAAATGTGTGTATCCCATCTGCCCATCTGGCTTGTACCTGTACTTGGACGATCCATATCATCATCTTCTGACCGGACGAGCTGCAGGAGTTCTGAGGGAGATTGTGGTCTACCAGTATAGCAGCTTGCCAGTGGGATAATCTTTCATGCTTTTATATGTGTCACTAAATTGTAAGTGCAAGGATCTATTAACCCTTATTGTTTTATCAAAGGTGCTGCACAATTATATTCTTTTGTGGTCTATTTCCCTGCGGAGGGACAAAGACCTATTCTCTCATTTCAGGAAGAATCATTGATCCCTGTTAATATAGCAAGAGCATCCTGTTATACAGGTCTATGTATTTTTTATTCTGTTACGTTGTGTTGATATCAATCTGTAGGGGAACTAAAGGGAAAAACATGAAAAAGGTCGACCAATGCCAGTGAGTTTTTCGTGATTTTTTTGTAAATTTTGTTCATACTTTATCATCCTCTTGGCTTGGGTATAGAGTTAGATTCTAATACTGAGCGCAGTGATGTACCATGCCCGTAGCATAGCGAGTGCAACGAGTCATGCCAGGGGATGCAGTACACTTATAAGGTGTCCATGTCGACAAAGACAACAAAAAACACAAAAACTGCACGTCGACCTTTGTTGACCTTTTACATGTCGACATTTCGACTGCCGACCTTTGGACCATGTCGACCTTTTGACTGTTTACCATGTCATCCATATGAAGGTCGACCAATAGTTGTCAACCTTTTGACTGTAGATCTGTAAGTCTAATATACCATAACCAACTTTTGCACAGTACTGTATATCTGCATACAAAAAGATCTGGTAATATATTCCTAGTAGAAGAGTATTTTTAAATGTATTTGCAAACCACTCAGGGCCTACCTTGTCGTAAATAGTCCTCTCTTTTCTTCTTTTTTGTTTATTTCTTGTTGAAGTTTAATAAGGATTCTAGAAAAAAAAAAGAAAATCATCACAAAGATAAATCTAACGTCAAACATGAATGTATTGACGGGTTCTCCTGGTTTACAGACACGATACCCTCATATCTATGGCAACAAGTGACCTAGGCCAATATTCTCCAATATAAAACACTAGGCATAATAAATAGGAGCACAAGTTGGGAGGTATGCCATGTATTCAGCGTCAGTTTCACCAAAATGAGCTATAGTTGGAGAAATTTTGGGGGTTATTCTGTTTGATCTGTTCGGATGCGAATTTGCATCCTTGCGAGTCAACCAGAATCCCACCTTGCGAATGGTGGTACGCCGGCCCACCATTCGCAAGGTGCGTACATTCGCACTGGCTTCAAATGGATTACATGAACATCAAATTACATGAACATCCATTCGCAGCCTGCGGGGGAACACTCACATAATTCGATGGTCGCCGACCATCGAATGATGCGGAATGTGCACACAGTTCTAAGTTTGCTCAGAGCAACCTTAGATCTGCATGCACATTCTGAGTGTGCGGGCAGCTGACATCCGGTGCACCCGCATCATCGGCCCATTAGCATGAGAACGCTGGGCACCCATGAAACGCTGGGTGTTCCCATATGCTCATGAGCCGCCCTGCCGCTCCACGCTCCCCCGCCCTCTGCTCGTATGGGAAATGCGCTTGCGCAAAGAAAATACATCTGCCCCGTAAGAACGCACACGGCCATGCGAATGGACCAAAATAAGGTCCATTGTCCAACCTTTACTTTAATGGTATAATCCTACTTTGCGGTCTATGTCCCAGTGTCACAATATGTTCTGCATTTTACAGATTTGGGGAATTTGGGTATGTATGTTAATTGCTAGTCTGCAGCCATTTCTGCAGTAGGATAATGCTATGAAGGGAACCATAAGCAGATAAGGGACAACCTAGTGATTTTCAATTCTAGACACACCCTTTGTGATGTGGCCACAGCCCAGTAGCACACACAGGGGGGGTTTCTGGGTACCCAGAACCCCCCCCAGGAGTCTAAGGACCCTAGGCTGAAAGCTGAGGGTCCCCTCTTTCTATTGGTACAAGAATTTTAAAAATCGGCCCTTGGGAACTGGAGATATCTGACTTCAAAGCAGTGGTCCCCATCCAAGCCTGTTAATTGCTATTCCCAGTCAGATTTCAGGTTCTGTCTGACTTATAGTTTTTCTGAGGGTATATTTCAAAAGCTGGGACTCTCCCCCTTTAAGGGACACTAGGAGCTTGTCTCTACTGTTCCCAGAACCAGAGATATCTGCCTTCAAGCAGCTGGTTACTGCTCCAGCTCTACACACCTGGTATGTATCTGCCTCCTGAGCTCTGATCCCCTAGTACCCAATAGCATTTGGTAGGTGGGATTCTCTAGTTTTATTTCCAATAAAATCTAAGAAGTCTATTTCTGGGAACTGGAGATATCTGCAGTCAAGCAAGCTCTCCTCCCACCAGAAAATTATGAATAATAAGCCCACTCCACTATACACCCCTCCTCTGCATATTAAACATCCTGTACAACCCTGGAAGTTATGTATCAGGGCTCCTTTATTCAGCCCAATGCCCCCTTCTCCCACTCCATCTCCCACCATCTGTACAGTAAAGGGGTAATTAGTGGAAATTACTGATCCAGGCCCTACATGCTGAGCAGTTGATATAATACCCCCTACCACCCCCGGGACATCAAAGATTCACCCACCACTACTGCTGGAGGATCGGTAGAGGCCCCAATACTTTGCTATGCCCAGGGGTCTACACTGTTTTATATTTATATATATGTGTGTGTGTGTGTGTGTGTGTGTATATATATATATATATATATATGTAGAAAATATAAGAACAGAGGGGCGCTCCATAGTGCATAAAACAGTTTATTTACATAAAAGCACACAGCATAAATGATAACCAGCCAGTGAGTGCTCGTACCAAAGTAATCCTCAGTGTGGGCTGGATACCACAGGGTTCAAAACATTAACCAAGCCAGGCAAATCTCCAACCTTTATCCGGAGCAACCGTCAGGAACTCACAGCCCACGCTGCTCTCCCCTCCAGGGGTTACACAGCGTGCCGGGAACCTCGTACGGGAACAGATGGAGGAAGGACAAAGTGTTCCACGAAACGCGTTGGGGCGTGGCTACGGAGACGCTCGCTGCATGCTGTACGCTGTCCAGGCTGTCCTTCCTCCATCTGTTCCCGTACGAGGTTCCCGGCACGCTGTGTAACCCCTGGAGGGGAGAGCAGCGTGGGCTGTGAGTTCCTGACGGTTGCTCCGGATAAAGGTTGGAGATTTGCCTGGCTTGGTTAATGTTTTGAACCCTGTGGTATCCAGCCCACACTGAGGATTACTTTGGTACGAGCACTCACTGGCTGGTTATCATTTATGCTGTGTGCTTTTATGTAAATAAACTGTTTTATGCACTATGGAGCGCCCCTCTGTTCTTATATTTTCTACAGACATCCATTATTCCTGAGGATCCCAGGAATCCTATATGAGGGAGCTGCAGTCCAAACAAACTGGGACTTTGTGCTACATTAGCCTATGGTATAGGCTTATTTTTGCTGGACTGAGAACCTTTGTCTTAGCGCTATATATCCTTTTGTTTATATATATATATATATATATATATATATATACACACAATTATTATTATTATTATTATTTTTATAAATTTGGTCTATCTATAATACTTTAACCGACCCGGCATATACTGGGTCACCTAAGTGTCCATCTCCATGCTTTGCTCCGCCCCTCTGGAAACCCCTTTCTGAAAATCCTGTGTTTGCCCCCTGCCACAGCCCCTGCCCCAATTTACTTATCTGTAATGTTAGAGGTAAGCTTAAGGTGTGCCTGAGAGTGACAGAATGGAAACACATAATATAGGGCCTTATTCTAGTTCACTCTTTCTGACAAAATCCTTCTTAGATGGCCAAAACCATGTGCACTGCAGGTAGGGCAGATGTAACATGTGCAGGGAGAATTAGATTTGGGTGGGTTTTACTTCAAAGTGAGATCTACTGTATATTGCAGTGTAAAAAAAAAAGCAGCCAGTATTTACCCTGCACAGAAACAAAATAACTCACCCAAATCTAATTCTCTCTGCACATTTTACATCTGACCCCTGCATTGCACATGGTTTTGTCCCTCTAAGAAGGATTTTGTCAGAAAGAGTGAACTAGAATAAGGCCCATAGTACCAAATAATATAGGCCCTTATTCAGATCTAAGCGGTAACGGCCGCTTGCGGCCGTTCCGCCGATGTTTTCGCTCTGCGCATGTGCAGAGGGCACTCTGCGCATGTGCAGGCGAAATCGCCGCACAATTTTTTTTACCGCCGCAAAGGGGGTGGATAGGGGCGTGAGGGGCTACTTAGCCTCATTTCCCTATGCACACGCCCCGCGTTTCATGGGCGTTCCCATGCAAACGCGGGGCGTACGCATGGTAATGAGGCTGTGACGCATGTGTTGGGGGCGGGCATCTGACATCGCCGGATGTCAGCTGCCCGCCCCCATACATGCTTTCACACGGACAAGTGTCCGTGAGGTCTATGGTTGCGGGAGCTGGTGGAGCGTGCGGCCCTGCCTTCGATGGTCGGCGACCATCGAATGCAGGGGGCTGCTCCAAGATGGTGGAGGCGTCTCCCCCGCCATTTTCATGCGGACCGCCACATGTCCGCGTACGGACGGCCGTGGCGATCCGCATGGAAGGCGGGGATTCGCCTGCACGGTCGGAGCCGCATATGCGGCTCCGGCCGCACCAAGCAGAATAAGGGCCATAGTACCAAATAATATAGTACCACACGGGGCATGCATTTCAGTCACCAATCCGAATAACGGTGCTACAGTATATACTGTATAAGGCACACCTTTAATTAAGCAAAGTATGCAATGACACACATTTGCATAGCAAAAGGTTTATTGCAAATCTACATTATACTCATTAACCATGTAAAAAAATAAGAGGAAATATATGCAGGAAATGGCAAGTAATAAATCCATCTGAAAGTGAAAATAAAATATGACTTTGCATAATTAAATGAGATATATACTGGGCATCAGAATAAAAATGAACTGTTGATAATGGAAATAGAAATTCTGTATGCTGCCATTTCACAAATATGTTGTTAATTCACCTACTGTTGCATTCACCTACTGTATATTCAGAGTTATACTCTCCTTTGTGACAGGCCTCCCTCCATCTTTACAACTTTATCACTTTTTGAAGCTTGGCACATCTGGCCCAATGTCTGGAAACAACTCTAATTACACATAGGGCGGTATTCAATGTGAATACCTGCGAGGTGCAGCGAATCCTTTTTTGGATTCGCTGCACATTCGCCACGTTCCGGAGCCGGCGGGCTCCGGTATTCAACGAGTCAGGGGCAGCGAGCCCCTGACTGGCGAATATGAGCTCCTGCGGCGATTGCCGCAGGGAGCCTGAGGACGGTGCCAGGCAGAGAGATGGTAGTCTCTCTGCCTAGCCCAGACCTTTGTGGGGGGTTAGGTGGGCTCCCCGGGTGCCAGGCAGCACAGGCTGGCCCCCCCGGGGGTGCCAGCAGGGGGGCGTATATTCACTACACATGATCGTAATGATCGTGCAGTGAATATATGAATATGTAATGAGCGGCTCGGCTCCGGTGTAAAAAAAAAAAAAAAAAAATATTATTTTTAAAATTAAATATATATTCATGTGCTTACAGCACATGAATAAAAATAGCATGCCCCTCCTCAGAATAAAATTCCTGATTTTTTTTACACCAAATGTAAAAAACAAAACACTTTATTTTAAAAGTTCACATTCCACTTCACCATAAAAAGATAGCGATTGCTACTCGGTGAATCATGGCGAAAAAAACCTTCAAATGTATTCGCCATGTGGTCATTGAATAGGGTGATTCACCGTTTTTGTCAGAAATTCGCCAAACAGCACAAATTCGCCATAAAAACCTGGCGAATCAGGCTCATTGAATACCGCCCATACTGTACATACAAGAACCTGTATTGCAATGTGACACGCAGGCCCCACGGCGGTCCGGATGCGTTAGCAGTGTCCTGACTGCTCACACAAAACAATCGGTCATCGACACCTGTCGCATTGTCACCACCCCGTTGCCTTTTCCTGCCGCCACAGAAACAATTGTACTCGCCTTTTATTGCGGTTTTAAAGCTTGTTCATGTTTGCTCTGATGCACGTGCATAGGTGTGGAAATCTCCTAAGAGTGATTTTTGCACTTCTGCGGGAACCTCTGAATCAGGCCTTTTGAGCCAACACGTGCCTTTTGTGCCAACACATCACCCCCATCAGCCACAAGTTGAGAGGCCACTGAGTTGCATACAACTACTTGCAAGTGATTTGTCTCCTGAACATACGTAGAGCAGAAACATACAAGATGCTGAAAATCCACAAAGCCACCCACATTCAGCAATACATCAGCTTCTGCCAGAAAAACATAAATCTTGGGTGGATTGATAAATGAATGACTCTTGGCAAAATACATTTGCATAAAACCATGACAGAGGGTAGTTTTGAACCACCTCCAGTCTTGAAAGGTTTAACAATTGTGTAGACTGCATGGTAAAATGAAGAAGTAAAAAAGGAAATTTCTTATCTACATAAACACACAGGGTTACTTAATTACTTACTTAATTCCGGGGCTGCTCTTATTAGGCAAGCACTCATATGATATACACTGAGAGATGAGACGGAAGACTCACAGATTCATATTGTTACAGACTTGCCTACCCTCCCGGAATGGCCAGGAGCCTCCCGGAAATCGGGTCCTTCTCCCGGGCCCCCTGGGAAGGTAGGCAAGTCTCCTGCTTTGTGGTAATAGCCCCCGCTCCCGCTGTGCCCGCTGGTTTAATTACTGGAAATCGCGGGTCCACGGAGAGGGGGCGGGGCTAAAATGACGCGATCGCGTCATTTCGCGTAGTTTAAGTGGGGCCAAGTGATGTCAGCCTTGCTCCCGCCCCCCTGACGTGTTGCCTCTGCGGGGGGTGAATTTGAAAGTAGGCATGTATGCTATTGTACAAGATTCATCTGTACGTGGATCTTGCAGCTAAACATAGGGCTCTACTCAGACCTGCTTGTTGGGCTGTGAGTGTTTGGAGCCTAGCGGGCAGGTAATGGCCCCCCACACCGCACCACCCGAGTGAAATCTCGCCCATGTGCACGGCTGTGAATGCAGTGCACATGAGGGGGAAAACATTCGGAATCACTCACCATCAAATGGCTTTCTTCTCTGTTGGTAGTGCCGAGTAAGTCTAGAGTAACTCAGTGCTGTGGAGGCTCAGGGGAGAAGGTGGCCCCTCATGATGTCAGCGGCCCTCCCTCTAGGGATGCCAATCCCGGGGCATTTTTTCAATCCCGGGATTCCCGGGATTCCTGGGATCCCGGGATTGGCATCCCCACCAAAAAAAAAAACATTTTTAGCATAGGACCCACCCCGGTCGACCCGCACATCTACTTACATTAGGGTGCGGGCGGGCGGCCGGGAGTGGGTTTGGAGGTGCACGGTGCCTCCCGGCAAGTGCACCTCCATAGAAGACAGCAGGCGGGCGGAGGCAGGCAGGCGGGCGGCGGAGAAGAGGCAGGCAGGCGGAGGCGGGCAGGCGGGCGGAGTCAGGCCGGCGTGCTGGCGGGCGGGCGGAGAAGAGGCGGGTAGGCGGGCAGGCGGTCACTGGTGACGTGTGGCCTGCGCAGCGTGACCTCTACTGCATGCGCAGTCTAATCCCAAAATCCCGGGATTGGATTCTCCAATCCCGGGATTGAAATCCCGGACTTTTTTAGGCCAAATCCCGGGATCCCGCCGATCCCGGGATTGGCCACACTACCTCTCTCCCAATGGCCGTGGAATGCCTATGGTTTTTTGGGCACTCCCAGAAAATGCATGGTTATCCCTCAAATGGCCACATAGTGTCAATCACCATGGGAGCAGCCGGCGAAGGACAGCCTTCACAAACTGTCTTTGTATGAATGGCTCACCATGCGCATGTGCGGCCATCACAAAATTGTTCATGCTGTGAAATCTGCAGCAGAGTGAACAGGTCTGAATCAGGTCCATACTCCATAGCCAAGTGCACAAATCCATTATATTTATATCACAACTAATGGTATCGTTCATGCAGCACAGAGGACATGCAGCATGCTCAATGTTGACTCAATCGTCAACAAAGCATGCAGCAGCCAGGGAGCTGACAATATCATTTACAGATCCCATTCAGTGTGTATGCACTATGCACAATATACAATAGGTTACCCAGGCACATCCCACAATGCATTGTAGCTTTGGGAGTCGGGACTGGTCAGCGCACAGATAAGTCCTCCTCCACAACACAGGGAGCTGACCAGCCCCTGTGGGTGGCTCAGTCACTACCTTGCTGCAGCCTCCAGGGGTGACCCGGGGCTATGGCACACACACTAAAATATACATTTTAAAATACTTGCTGCCTAACGCCAATCAAACAGTGTAAATTTGGTGCCTAGCACTCATTGTCTCTTTAATAACGGTTCTGTAGCACAGGGCCATGTTCCCCATGTGGGTTGTGTCTCTGGGCACAACATGGCTTAAGTAAGGGTACATGGGGAAGTGGGCCCTACTTGTGAGAGCCTACAGAACATGCACCCATACCACCACCATAGGTGAGGTATGCGCCCCAACCACCATCGGAGAGACATGTGCTCCCTCCATCACCAGATGCATGTTCTTCCACTATCACTAAGGAGACATGCAACTTCATCATCACCAGAGAGGCATGCTTCTCCACCATCACCAGAGAGGTATTCTCCTCCACCATCAACAGAGAGGCATGCTCCTCCACAATTACCTGGGAGGCATGCTTCTCCACCATCAACAGAGAGTCATGCGCCTCCACCATCACCAGATTCATGTTCCTCCACTATCACCAAGGAGACATGTGACTCCACCATCACCAGAGAGGCATGCTCCTCCACCATCAACAGAAAGGCATGCTCCACTACTATCAACAGAGTCATGCTCCTCCACCATCACCACAGAGGCATGCTCCTCCACCATCACCAGAGTGCAATGTACCACAACCATTATGAGAAATGCGCCTACTCTATCACAGGAGAGGCATACGCATTTGCCACCAACATTGGAGAGGCAGGTGCTCCCACTACCAGCATTGGAGTGACATGGTCACCCACCACTAACATTGGAGAGGCATTCACTCCCACTGTGCTGCCCTAGTTAGGGTTTCTCAAGTTGAATCCACCATTTTGTATGGATGCTATATGATTTATTGAGTTCTTATGTATTTGTTATCCTTTGCTGCCATCTACTGGCCAATGTTATATTTACCTCTGTAAGTTAATGTAATTACCATATGTATGTGTCATGTGACTACTCCTGTTCTGTGAGCTCACTTCCAGTTCCTGTGTCAGTCTCATGTGTAGCAGACATGTTTTCCTGAGCTGCAGAAAGGATTTTGCTTTGACCTCTATGTATCATCCCTCAAGGTATATCTGTGCATCATCTCAAGGTACAGCAATAAAATACCTAAATCATTACCATTGTATCCTCCTCACTGGATCCTTACATGCAACTGGTGTTGCTAAGGGAATTTAACATAACGAGTTCACTATCTTCCACTGTTTGCATAAGGGTTGCCACTCACAACTATCAGAGACTTCCTTCACGTGCATCTGTGGCAGAATACCCACCACCATCATCGGAGAGGCATGCACCCCCACCACCACCATAGGAGAAAATGTGCCCCAATCAATTGAGAGGTATGCACCACCACCACCACCACCACCATTGGAGAGGCACGAGCCCCCACCATAGGAGAATCATGTGCCCCACCACCATCATAGGAGAGGTGCTTGCAGACACATACTGTATTTTGGGAGCTACTGTGCCATTGGCAGCATTGTTCATTTGGTCAGATAAATAATGATATAATATATAATATATAATAATTATTTCCTGGCATGGGCACCTACACAACATTTATATTGGAAATGAAGAAGACGCGTGTGCCGGGGGCGGGCAGCTGACATCACCAGATGTTAGCTGCCCGCCCTGTTGGCGTAGCTGGGCGCCATACATCTGAGTCACCAGAGAGTGACTTAGATTTGCAAACGCTCAAGAAAACATCTGATTATTTACTTTGCACAAAAAAACGAAATAGCACCCAAATCTAACTCTCTCTCTGCACATGTTACATCTGCTTCCCCCCTACCTGCAGTGCACATGGTTTTGTCCATTAGAGAGAGAATTTACTTTTGTAAGTGAACCAGAATCAGGCCCAATACCCCATAATTAAGTTTTTGGGAGATTTTTGCCAATTTATTAAAAATAAAAAACTAAGAATTACATGTACATAACTGCCACATCTTGAACATTATAGTCATAGAACTATACCACATTAGTGATCACACTCAACGGACAACTTTATTTTACATTTATTATCACACTTTAATACACATTGTTGCACTTGATTTCACTGTAAAATAATTTTTAACCATATTTCACAGTTTTTAATTGATAACCAATAAAAGCTACATTTTATTGTAAATTATTTTCTTGGGACACCACATTAAAAGAAAACATGGCAAATAAATGCTAAATAACAATGCTAACCAGTCCAGTCCCCTTGTAGGAATCCTTTTTCTTCTTCATTTTTTGTGTATATTTACACTAATTCCTAGGAAGCATCTCCCTATATATGAAACACTAAATTTGTAAAGACTCTGCTTTATAGGTATTGTCTGGCTGTCATATATTTTAGACTGTGCTGATTAACCTTCATGTTTGAATGTACATAAGCATTTACAACTTTTGCCAAGAAGCTCAAAACTGAGCTCAGGTGCATCCTGTTTCCACTCATCATCCTTGAGATGTTCCAAAAGCTTAATTGGAGTCCACCTGTGGTAAATTTAGTTGATTGTACATGATTTGGAAAGGCACACACCTGTCTATATAAGGTCTCACACTTGGCAAGCATCAAGTCAAAGGAATTGGGTGTACACCTCTGAGACAGGATTGTATCGAGGCACAAATATGGTGAAGTGTGCAGAAAAATGGAAGAAGTTGGGTACCACCAAAATTCTTCGGTACTTGTGTAGTTTCACGGCGCCAGTATGGCACCGTGCGTCTGAGTCCCCTTGCGGGGCTCGCTTCGCTCGCCCACGCTGCGGGCTCGGTGGCTCGCTACGCTCGCCACACTATTTAAAATCAACTCCATGCCAACATGGATAGTGGGGGTATTGAACTATCCACGTTGGCATGGAGTTAAGTTACTTTTTTTAACATAGTTTGTGGTGAGCGTAGAACCCGGAAGTAGCACTACACAAGTACCAATTCTTCCTAGAGCTGGGCGGCCGTCTAAACTGAGTGATCATGGGAGAAGGGCCCTAGTCAGTGATATGACCAAGAACACGATGGTCACTCTGTCAAAGCTACAGCATTCCTCTGTGGAGAGAGGAGAACCTTTCAGAAGGACAACCATCTCTGCAGCAATCCACCAATTAGGCCTGTATGGTACAGTGGCCAGAAGGAAGCAACTCCTTAGTAAAAAAGCACACGAGAGCCCACTTGGAGTTTGCCAAAATGCACCTGAAGGACTCTCAGACCATAAGAAACAAAAATCTCTCGTCTGATAAGATAAAGATTTAACTCTTTGGCGTGAATGCCAAGCATCATGTTTGGAGGAAACCAGGCACCGTTCATTACCAGGCCAATACCATGCCTATAGTGAAGCATGGTGGTGACAGGATCAGGAACTGAAAGACTAGTCAGGATAGAGGGAAAGATAAATGCAGCAGAGACTGTACAGAGACATCCTGGATGAAAATTTGCTCCAGAGCGCTCTTGACCTCAGATTTTGGCAATGGTTCATCTTTCAGCAGGACAACGACCCTGTGCACACAGCCAAGATATCAAAGGAGTGGCTTCAGAACAACTCTGTGAATGTTTTTGAGTGGCCCAGCCAGAGCCCAGACGTGAATTTGATTAAACATCTTTGGAGAGGGCTGAAAATGGCTGTGCACTGACACTTTTTCATCCAACCTGATGGAGCATGAGAGGTGGCATCATATTTAAAAAGACTTGAGTCTGTTATTGCTGCTAAAAGTGCATCAACAAAGTATTGAACAAAGGTTGTGAATACTTACTGTTAGAGATGTGCGGCGGACACTTTTTCGGGTTTTGGTTTTGGATCTGGATCTCCCTTCGTGTTTTGGATCTGGATTGGTTTTGGCAAAACCACCCTTGTGGGTTTTGGTTTTGGATCTGGATTTTTATAAAAAAAATGCTAAAAACTGCTAAAATAACAGAATTTGGGCCTGTTTTTGCCAAGTATTATTGACCTCAATAACATTAGTTTCCACTCATTTCTAGTAAATTTTGATCACTTCACAACTTACAAAATTGTTTTCATTTACTGTAGTTGGGCCAAAAGGGTATACCGAGGTAGCTGGATGACTAAGCTAAGCGACAGTAGTGGGCATCACATACATGTGGACCTTACACTTCCAACCTGGCACATCTTGGAAGCAGAGCAGCACGGCAGGGGCAGACAGGGTGGCATTTTAATAAACTATCCCAAAAAAAGAGAAATGCTCCAAAGAGCAAAAAATACAAAGAGGTATCGGCCTTGTCATGACTGATGGTAGCAGCTTCAGCACTGTTCAGTTCTCTGAAACTGTCTGCTGTATGGGGGTGGCCATTTTGTGGTGGTCCTCAGCAGAAGAACGGAGCCGCCGGGACCAGCGCGATAGGTAATGCTGTGGGGGATTGAGGGGGGGGGGGGGTTTGCATAGGCGGCGGGGCGGCAGGGCAGGGGGGTAGGGGTGCTTGGCGGGGTGGCGGCGAGGCCCCCCCCCCCCTAACGGCGGGGGGGGCACCCAAAACGTAGCTACGCCACTGCTGTGGGGGTAACACACCCCTAGCACCCTAAGGGGTGGGACAGCAGCACAGTGTATAACAGGATACAGCATAACTGCAGAATGTGTAGAGCAATTTACACAAAACTTGGCACACATATGATTTACAATCTGAGAACAAACACCTTGGAGTAAGACACACCTAGAACCCTTAGGGGTGATGCAGCAGCACAGAGTATTTCAGCAGACAGCATAGCTCCGGAATGGCTGGAGCAATTTACAAACAACTTGGTACACATATAGCTAACTGTCTAGGAACAAACACTGTGCGTAGAGCAATTTACACAAAACTTGGCACACATATGATTTACAATCTGGGAACAAACACCTTGGAGTAAGACGCCCCTAGCACCCCTATAAGTGAGGCAGCAGCACAAAATATTTCAACAGACAGCATAACTCTGGAATGGCTGGAGCAATTTACACCAAACTTGCTACACATATGACTTATAATCTGGGAACAAACACTGTGGGGTAACACACCCCTATCAGCCCTAGGGGTGGGCTAGCAGCTCAGAATATATCAGGACATGCATGATATGTCAGTGACAACAAGCCTGCATGTGACAGGGGCAGTGACATGCTGTGAAGAAGGGCATAGGCGCCGATTCCGTGGGTGCTCCTGGGTCCGAGCACCCATGGAAAATGATACGCACCCATGGGCCACGGCAGGGGCTCACTGCCACTCGCCGCCACCCTGCGCCGCTATGTCTGAAAACCCCCTCCAATGATCCTTTCCAGGCCCCACAGTGTATTAGCATAGAGTTTCACCTCCCAGCAGGTTCCAGTGAGATCTCACAGGAATCTTGAGCCCAGAGCCCAGCAGAACTGCTGGGCAGACAGTGGCGGGGTCCCTGCGGCGGATAGGAAGTCAACGGCGGGGTCCCTGCGGCGGATGTGAACTATTAGTGGTTCCCATCCACCACAGGGACCCCACCGCTGACTGCCCATCCACTGCAGGGACCCCGCTGCCTCCCCAGCACTGCACGGACCCTGCTGCGGCGCTGCCCGGATCCCCGCCTGCCTCCGTTCCGGACTTGTGGGGGGTCTGTGGGGACTCATTGCAAGGCCACACCCCTTCTCTAAAGGACACAAACCCACACACTGAGAATTATATAATGGCAGTAGCAGGGTCTCCCAGAAGCACAGAGTATATCAGGTGATGCCTAATGTGCTGCCCTATATAAGAAACTGTAAATAAATAGATCATTTCCCAGGGACCCTGTTCTAATTTAACATCCTCATCCCGTAGCAAAGCACGGGGATTCTGCTAGTATATGTTGCACTCTATTTTACAGTGCTTCTTTGCTTTTTTTGTTCAGAGATTCTATTTACATGTTGGAAAATACATCAACATTTCATGTTGTTTCACAATACAGTGCGCTGAAAGTTTCTGTGGTTTATACATCCTTCCTGGTCTGCAAACAAGAGAATTATCAGTTTGTGTGCTACTTAGGTTTTAGTTACGTACTGCAGAACAGAGAGCATACATGTGTCCGGTGGAGGCTCTGGAGGAGGGGGGGATGGGACGAGGGCTGTAGCACAGGTCAAAATTTAAAAAGGAGAGGCAAGGGCGTAACTACCATAGGTGCAAGGGGTGCAGCTGCTATGGGGTCCAGAGCTGAAGGGGGCCCCTCTTTGCTGTCTAAGTAATATGTTTTACATATATTAATCACCATCAGTTGCTAAATAGGGGGCCCTTACAAACTTTTGCTATGGGGCCCACGAATATCTCGGTACGCCTCTGAGGAGAGGCACCTGCCACCAACTCAGCTGCCATTCCAAAATGATTCACTAGCAGTGAGTGTGGCCAGTGGCGTAACTATAGTCTCGCAGCCCCCGCGGTGGCGGGGAGGCGCTAGGCAGGTGTGGGCGCCTGGGGGGTCTGCGGGACTATAGTTACCACCTGGTCCCAGCTCCCGACTCCTGCCCTCCCCCTCCTTACCCCATTGCCGCCGGCGCCGCTGCCTCTAACCCGACACGCAGATCAGTGTCGGGTGACGGGCGGTCCCCGGCTCCATGTGCAGTGCTAATATAATAAGAGACACTCGGAAAATGGCTGCCCCCATAATGCTGTATGGGGGCAGCCATTTTCCGAGTGTCTGTTATTATATTAGCACTGCAGCTGGAGCCGGGGACCGCCCGTCACCTGACACTGATCTGCGTGTCGGGTTAGAGGCAGAAGCGCCGGCGGCAATGGGGACGGGTAAGGAGGGGGTTAATATTTCGGGGGGGGGGGGCGCCCGAAATGTCCGGCGGGGGGGGGGGGGGGGGGGGGCGCAAAAAAATAGTTACGCCTCTGAGTGTGGCTCCCCTATTTGAATTTTGATATGTACTGCTGCCCCTTCTCTGGAGCCTTCCATGCATGTGTCACATGAACCAAGTTAAATACTTGCTTTAATACCAAAGTAAAAAATCTCACCCAGGGTCGGTTCTACTATTAGGCAGCTTTCTAGGGTGCCGGGATCTGGGGGTGGTGACCAAGGGCGTAACTACCATAGGTGCAGGGAGTGCAGCTGCTATGGGGCCCAGAGCTGAGAAGGGCCCACTTTGCCTGTCAAAGTATCATGTGCTATATACATTTTTTAGCATTAGTTGATCAATAGGGGCCCTTACAAACTTTTGCTATGGGGCCCAAATGTATCTATTTACGCCACTGGTGGTGACACTGAGTCTGCCTATAACAAAATGAATCATGTCTGTGAGGAAGAAATCCTTGTAGTACTTAATACAGGTGGCGGCCATGGAACATTAAAATGCCAGCTCCACACTTTCACATGAGGGTCTGAAAAGTGGTTATTGAGCGGATGGATGTGGTGGTGGTGTGTGTGTGTGTGGGGAGTGGGGGGGTTGAAGGGTGGCAGAAGTTTGAAGTTTTGCATAGAATGCCAAGAAGCCTTGCACTGGCCCTGTCTTCACCATCCCCAATATGGCGATCACAGGCAGGCGATAACAATGCTCTACTGAGTCTAGTGATATAGGGCCTTATTCTAGTTCACTCTTTCTGACAAAATCCTTCTTAGATGGACAGAACCATGTGCACTGCAGGGGGGCAGATTTAAAATGTGCAGAGAGAATTAGATTTGGGTGAGTTATTTTGTTTCTGTGCAGGGTAAATACTGGCTGCTTTATTTTAACACTGCAATATAGATCTCACTTTGAAGTAAACCCCACCCAAATCTAACTCTCTCTGCACATGTTACATCTTCCCCACCTGCAGTGCACATGGTTTTGTCCATTTAAGAAGGATTTTGTCAGAAAGAGTGAACTAGAATGAGGCCCATAGTTACACATGTAATGATTTGTTCACTTTACATTCATCCAATACTAAATGGAGAGCAATAATATGGGTACATAAAGGTCCTTTTTTCCATCATAATATATAAAAAATGTAAATATGAATGGCATGTATGTTAAATATTTGTTCAGGCCTCAGTCTAAAATGGAGCTAGGAATTCTTGCACAGTAGTAAATCAGCAGTCAACGCAGAATCAATCCCAGGCATATTCTATAGGAGAATTTATGCCTGGGAGTGTAATAATTGCTGGCAATTTTTTCTTTATTAAAGCTTGAGTACAAAGCAAAAAAAAATAAAAATGTACGGTATAAAAAAAGTGCTACATCATGTATTACAAGTATCTAATTAAAGGAAAGTACCAATATCATTTAAGCCAAAAATGGAAAACAAATTAGAATGAGACAGATATTGATCCAAACCAAATGTATGAACCAGAGCTATGAAGCATGGCCAATGATACGCTTCTATGCCATGGTAGATGCAGAATCTATGTATTGATTGCCAAAGCATTTTCATTCGCAATTTTAATGTTAATGTTGTTTCTTGTTGAGCAATATATGTAAATACTGTATATCATATATTAGGGAAAATATAAAGATTCTTGTATACTTACGGTACAGCTATTTTAGGAAACTTCTGCATGTCATTTTCTGACATTTCCTGTAACAAGAAAGACAAAGTTGGGTGAATTGAGAAGGGAGATGTTTTACATAATCTACAATGTTGTGTCAATGGAAGGGTGGATCGCTCATGGACCTTATTGGGAAGATTTCCGGTAGGCCAATGCACCTATGAGGCTGCCTTTATAAAAAAAATAGCTGTGGCCCTGCACAGACTATTGGCCCCGTCTCCCACACAAACTTTGTCGATTAACAGAGCACAGTACCAAATGCTGAAGATACTCATCTAAGGCGGGTGCCCATCTATGTCCATTATGTGTGCACTGCAGGTCCCGGTTATTTGAAATAATACCCCTTTCAAACCATAAAATGCAGGGACTTACACGGGAATATGGTCCCAGGATCATTCTGGGAAATTCCCGGGCTTGCCCATTTTACACCAGCCTAGTCCCTCCTGCATTTTCTGGTGTGAAGGGGAGAGAAAGCCCCCCTCCTTTAACCGGCAATATTGTTTAACCAGCTATATCTTCGGAACAAACTGACTCATTTACATGAGACCAGTATCATATTGAAGAACTTTTGAGTGGGCTTCAAATGATTTTGATCCCATGAAACTGGGCCATTTGGGTCCAGAGAAATCTGCCCTCAAAGAACATGAACAGCCATGAAACTACATTTCAGAAACAAAAAAAATCGGTTTATCCGCAATATCTCTGGAACCAAATAACCCATATGAACCAGCCTGGTATCAGATTGAAGGCCCAGCGATTTGGGTTCGAATGAACCTTGAGCTTCTGTGATGCCAGGTGGGGGGGAACTGGCAGCCATCGGACCTGGGTGGGGGTTTGAATTAGCGGGTCCCATGTTATCATATGGGGAAAACGTTCCAGCTTTGGCCGGCGGTATCTCCGGTTTCCAAGGGGCTCGTTGGAAAGCCCCAGTCCTCATCTACAAAATGGGCCTATTTGGAGAGTCGTCCTGGAGCTGTAGCTCCATCAGGCCCATTGTTAATCCGGCCCTGACCACACACCGAACTCTAGCTCTTCCTCACACTGTCACCACACACCGTCCTGTTGTTCTCCCTCACCCTGTCACCACACACCGTCCTGTTGTTCTCCCTCGCACTGTCACCACACACCATACTGTTTCTCTTCCTCACACTGGAGCAGATGTATTAAGCCTTAACAAGAGATAAAAGCAAGGGTGATAAATCATAATCATAATCAACTTTATTGGCCATGTGTGCTTGTGCACACTAGGATTTTTTTTGTAGATTACAGTGCAGCATCAAGCAGGGATGAAGAGGGGGGGGGGTCATTACATACATTACATTGAGACATTACATGCGAGGAACATATGCCCACCGAGCAGCACAGCGCCTAGGCAGCCATCAGCGGCGCCACTGGTCACTTCCGCAGCCAGGTAGGTGACAATATAAGCAGGGACAGTGTACTGGCACACAGAGAACATATACCCGTCAAGTTGCATAGTGCCTAGGCAGCCATCAGCGGTACCACTGGTCAATGCAGCAGCCAGGTAGGTAACAGTATGAGCAGACACATTGCAGTTATAGCAGACATAGCAGAGACAGTACAGTTATCACACAGGGGACACGAGGTTACATATGGCTGAGTGCACAGATCCTAGGCAGCCATATTGCGGCACCATTTGCGGTGAGGAGGGGGGCAGGGACGGGGAGAGTCACTGAGGCCTGGGGAGAGTCAGTGAGGCCTGGAGACCTGGTGCTGGAGTTGGGCCCTCTCTGGGCTGAGTTCCACACCGCTGCTCCTGATAGTCTTATCATGCCTGTGGCACCGCCACAGAATAGGGGGCTCCCGCATCTGCTGGTGCTGGGGGTCAGCGGCTGGGACCTGTGGGCCTAATCACTTCCAATGTGTCCGGGGGCCTTTGTTGGGGGCCGCGGCTGAGCAGTAGGCCAGAGTGTGAGACAGGGGGGCCAAGGCTGGGCCTGCAGGGAAGGGGATGCCGGAGTCTCCCAGGAGCAGGACCAGCTCCTACCTGCCATGTCACAGACTGTGTTTGAAAAATGTCATACAGGAGCTGATATGCTGGCTATTTATCACTCTCCATCAGGGGCGTATTGGCCATTAAACTCTCAGGGAAGTTTCCCGGGAGGCCGGCTGTCCGTGAGGCCACTTGATCCCTGACCCGATGCTTTTTTAGTTAAATGATGTAAAATAAACCCCTCTCCGGAACCTGGACAGGAAGCGGCATCTCAATAGCTCAGACTCAGAGTTTCTCTCTGTAGCACAGTCAGAGACCCTGCGTCCTGCATCCTGTGAGAGCCGGCCCGCCCCCATTTCCTGCACTGTCACAAGGGGTTCCGCCACTACAACCTGGCAGCCGCCTGTCTTTTTTTTCTTAATGGGAGCGGGGGCAGTCTGTACCGAGCTAACCGGCCCCGGGAGGGAGGCAGCTCCCTCTTCCCCACTAGTCACCGGAGAGCAGCCGCTGGATGTTTCTTATCAATCCTTCCCCCTGCCCTGCACAGAGCTGGACGTACAGCGCTCGTCCAGGCATGCAGCGCTATTTCAGACCTATAATGCTGCCAGACAGATTTCATACAGAGCTCCCATCTCTGCAGTGTCTCATCATAGCACCGCTCCTTTGGAGACACGCAGCAGGTACTCTTCACCCTGAAGGGGAGGGAAAGGCCGGGAAGGGGACTTGGTTCCAGTATATCTGCACTCCTGATCCATGTATCCAATACAAAGTGTCAGTGCACCCCACCCCTATTCCCTGCACAATGTAGGTACTGTATGTGTTTGTGTCCCCTGGTCCTTGTGTGTGTTTGCGCCCCTGTACAATGTGTGTGCCCTTTGTTTATCTCTTATATATTTGGCTGCATCTGTCACTCAAAGTGTGTGTATAACAGGAGGGACAAATTGCTCTGTTTCTGGACTTCTCCCTTAATTAATGATTGCCAGCACCTGTGTTGAAGCACCTTTCTAATCAATTAATAACATGTGTGAAACAGGTGATGGCAATCATACATTATGAGGGAAGTCCAGAAACAGAGCAATGTGTCCCTCCTGAAGAGGGTCATGTTGGGAGGTATGTGACTGACTCACATGACAGAGAACCAGCCCAGTGAGCCCACAGTGCCAGACATCCTCTGCCTCCCCATGTTGTCCAGCAAAGACACTGTCGCCCCCCGTCGCCCCACCCACGATTCGCGCCCCTCCTGTGACCCCCTCCCGCGATTCGCGGCACCCCCTTGCGACTCCCGCAATTCGCGGCAACCCCCCCCCTCCCGCGATCCACGGCACCCCCCTGTGCCCCCCCTCCCGCGGTTCGCTGCAACCCCCCACGCGATTCACGGCAAACCCCCCCGCAATTCACGGCACCCCCGCGACCCCCCCTCCCGCGATTCGCGGCAAACCCCCCCCCCCTCCCTATGGCTATGGTCGACAATGAAAAAGGTTGACATGAGATTTTGAGATTTATTTTCATTTTTCGAATGTTCTCATATTCATTCTCATGTGTCGACATGGACACCAATGAAATGCCACACTTATGTCAACATTTACATGTGTTGACCTTTCTGTGTTGATTTTTTCTTGTGGCGATTCGCGGCACCCCCCGCGACCCCTCCCACGATTCACGGCACCCCCCCTGCGACCACCCCCTCCCGTGATTCGCGGCACCACCCCACCCTGTGACCCCCCTCCCACGATTCGCTGCTAACCCCCCCTCCCATGATTCGCGGCAACCCCCCCGCGCCCTCCCTCCTGCGATTCGTGGCTTTTTAATTAAACAAAGCAATACACACCCCCTTCCAAATCACATGCTCTCTATTTAACACATTTCACCTATAACTCAAGTTGCAATACAGGGCATCTTACATACAATTCTAACCATATTTCTCACAATACAACGTTCACAAATTAAGGGGGCGCAGCCCCTTACGACAGTGTGAAGAGCGCCCGTAGGGCGCAATGAATCACCTAGTATACAATATTTATGTGTGTTAGTGTGCCCCTGTGTGTCAGACTGCCATAGTGTGGGAGGACGCAGCAGACCCCTCTTGCTCCGTTAAAATTTGCCCCAGTTGGCTACAGGCAGGGCCACTCACTCTGTAAACACCCATCTCTCACTTTTGTTTCCACTCCTCTCTCCCCTAACACCCTCTTTGTCTTTTAAAACCTATTACCCCCCAGGTCATAGTAGTGGCAATGAAGGGGCCCCCCCTCAAGATTTTGCTATGGGGCCCAGAAGGTCTTAAGGCCCCCATACACTATGCAATTTTGGGACGATTTCATTCGATTTCGGCACTTTGAGCCGATAATTGGGTGAAATTGGCCCAAAATCGCAAGTGTGTGACATCTGATCCGATCCGCAAGCGATTTATCACATGTAAAAATTGGCTCATCAAGTGCCAAATTGTATGTGAGTCTCCCGGGTAGCTGCCGGGCGGGTCACAGGAGAATTGGGTCCGACATGTCCTAATGTATGGGGTCCCTTAGTTACGCCCCTGACCTGAGACTAGAGTCAGCCGGCTGAAGTCTGCTGGAATGGCCAAGTAATGTGCTGGGCAAGGATCCTGATGGCTGATTGAAGTCCTGGCCAAGAAAGGGCCATGTTCTACAGTATATTCCGGGTCCAGCAACCCAGCAATCCAACCCGGGGTATAAGCAGTGTTATTCACGGGTTGCTTGGCAGTTTGAATGGGTACCCTGGATTGAGCGACATTTGTCCTGTTCACTTCTATGGAGGAGGCAGCAGCGTCACATCTGTGCTGCCTCCTCCCCGCCTGACATACTGACGCTCTACCTGTACTGGCAATAAGCCGGGTCGCTGTAAGCACCAAATATTGCAAATGATGGGTCACTTCTGGTACAGACTAGTGTTCAAATCCCAGGTGCAACATGATATTTGCAATGTGAAAGGGGTATAAGTGACTCATACCCCTTTCACACCGAGCTGCAAATTACTGGGTTAAAAATTTCAACCTGGTAATTTGCTGAATAATGGGGCCTACACACATAGCGATATACAGGCATTTCACTAGATCACTTAGATAATCTAGCATCACTATGTGTGAAGGCCCCTTAAAACAAGTATTTATTTGGTGTAAAAGGGACAGTTTGGTAATTATTTTGGCTTAAGGGTGCCTTCAAAAAGTCATGGAGACCCAAAGGGTGCCTTGGACTGAAAAAGTTTGGGAACCACTGTACTAGCCCATTCATCAGTGGCGTTACTACCGAGGGCCAGGCCAAGGAGAGTGGGCTGTAGTAAGCGGGAGCAGGGATCGATGACTGCAGTTGATCTTTGGTGCAGTCAGGACTGGGTGTAGGGGGAGCAGCGGGCCCAAGAAACAGCTCGGGGCCCGCTGCTGCCCCTGCACCCAATCCTGACTGCACCAACGATCAGTGGTAGTCAGCGCTCCCTGCTCCCGTTTACTACAGCCCACTCTCCTTGCCCCCCCACAAGCTGCAGTGCACTCTCCTGGCCGGCTTACAGCTGCTGTAATGAGCTATGCTCGCCCCCCTCTCTGTCTAATACCCCATTCTCACTGCAGCCAAATTCCCGGGTCTAGCATGTGGACCCGGGAATTTGCCTTTTAACACGGGTTTTTTGGCAGTGTGAACGGGTCACACACAACAAGCATGTAACTCCCCCTGGCAACAAGTGTGTAACTTTCTCTTGCAACAATCATCTAATCCCCCATGGCAATGAGCATGTCAGAATCAGAATCAACTTTATTCTCCATGTGTGCTTGCGCACACTAGGAATTTTTTGTGGATATACAGTGCAGCATCAAGCAGGGATGAAGGGGGGGGGGATTACATACATTACATTGAGATGTTACATGCAGGGAACACATACCCGCCAAGCAGCACAGCGCCTAGGCAGCCATCAGTGGCGCCACTGGTCGTTGCACCAGTCAGGTAGGTAGCAGTATAAGCAGGTACAAAACAGTATCACACAAGGAGCACATACCCGCCGAGCTGCACAGCGCCTAGGCAGCCATCCGTGGCGCCACTGGTCGCTTCAGCAGCCAGGTAGGTTACAATATAAGCAGGGACAGTATACTGGCACACAGAGAACATATACCCGCCAGGCTGCACAGCGCCTAGGCAGCCATCAGCGGCGCCACTGGTCGCTGCAGCAGCCTGGAAGGTAACAGTATGAGCAGAGACATCGCAGTTATAGCAGAGACAGTACAATTATCACACAGGGGACCGGGGATTAGAGGTTACATGTGGCTGAGTGCACAGATCCGAGGCAGCCATTTGTGGCGGGGGGGGGGGGTTGGTGGGGGTGGGGGAGGGGAGAGGAGAGTCAATGAGGCCTGGGGAGAGATGTACAGATGTAGCTCCACTTATCTTTACAGGGACAGGCGGAGCTTCCCGCCGCCGTCCGCCGCCTCCCCTGCCACCACCGACGGTCCCCATGTTCTCACACCTTGCCCTAGTGGATGGTAGGGCATGAAATATCGCCTGTCGGCACATGTCGGCTCAAAAAACTGTGAAAAAAACCCATGTCGACCTTTTGACTGTCGACCTAGACACAGTTGACCTAATGGTAGTGTCGACATTTTTGCTTGTCGAACTAATGGTGTTGACCTAATGGTTGTCTATCTTTTTTCTGTAGGCAAATAGTCCGGATACCGTAATAGGCATTACGGTGTGTGCCATAATATGTAATAGGCATTACAGTGTGTGGCATAATATGTAATAGGCATTACATGTGTGGCATAATAGGTAATAGGCATTGCGTTGTGTGGTATAATATGTAATAGGTATTACGGTGTGTGGTATAATATGTCAAATCGGCATAATGGTGTGACAATGTGTAATCTTGGTGCAGTGTGCAATTTTTTATGTAATTTTTTAATGTAAAATGTGCCCTGTTTGGTGGTCAACACCTTTTCCCCCAAAAATGGGCATTGCCATGTGTAATGGGCATTATGGTGTGCGTAATCCTGGTACGGCGTGTCTAAGGGGCTCTACCTGGCACAGTGAGTGGTGTAATGTGAATTGGTACTAATATGGGGCAACACCCCTTCCCCACACCCTACATTTATGCCTACATATAGTCAAAATCATATCCCACAGTGTTGTAGGGCTGGCGAGACTGATGCACGTACAATAGGTATTGCAATTAAAAGTAGACTGGGCAGCACTCCCCCCTCCCCCACCCCACCCCCCCCCTCCTGCTGCCGGCATTCGTCACCTGCAAGCCACTCAGGATTTGGTGTCACCCACAGGAGGCCACTCACAAAAAATTTCCAGGGCCACTTTTAGTCCCCAAACCGCCCCTGCTCTCCATGTTATCACTTTCAAGCTTAGAGAATCTGGCCCATTGTCACCACACACTGTACGGTAGTTCTCGCTCATACTGTCACCACACACCATCCTGTAGTTCTCCCTCGAACTGTCACCACACACCATCCTGTAGTTCTCCCTCGCACTGTTACCACACACCATCCTGTAGTTCTTCCTCACACTGTCACCACACACCATCCTGTAGTTCTCCCTCGCACTGTTACCACACACTATCCTGTAGTTCTCCCTCCCACTGTCACCACACACTGGGCCAGATGCACTAAGCTTCAAAAGTGATAAAATGTAGAGTGATAAACAACCAGCTAATCAGCTGCTACCTGTCACAGACTGTGTTTGAAAAATGTCAGACAGGAGCTGATTGGTTGGTTGTTTATCACTCTTTATTTTATCACTTAGTGCATCTGGCCCACTATCCTGTTTATTCTGCTTGGTACGTTGGGACCGTACGCCGGCAGATCGGGGTTTTTTTTGTTCTGCGCATGCATACCTTCCGCAATGCGCAGGCGCGGCGACTTCACAACGCTCACGGATGGGTCTTTCCGTGCGAAAAAACCTGTCCGCAAGAGTACAGTCATTGTGGGCGGCATAGGGGCGTGTTGAGGGGAGCGGCCGAAATAATGAGGAAAACTGGGCGTAAACATGGGCGTACACGGGGGTGTGCACCAAAAATGTACGGTGCTACAACCGCTCGATCGGCGAAAGCACAGTGCATTTCGGACAGAAAACAGGCGGACGCCAACGATACCTCCAGACCACCCCTAGAGATACCGTATGAGAGCGGACGCCTGGGTCTGCTAATTAATGCTGATTAGTACTCAAACACATACACCTGAATGTAATAAGCAGTGCTGCAGCCTATTAAGTCAAAACCATTATTTCACTACCTGCAAGCCACACACAGCCCTCAAACACATTGGAAGCATATCTTTATACACTTCTCTACATGTGCGATTAACTGGGAAAAGGGGAAAGGGGGGGGGGGGGGTTGTCTATGCACTAGTGTCACTGGCAATTCCACTAAAAGAAGTGTATGTCTATATATATAGTTCCACAATACGAAAATATTTGATTAGATACTAACGTATCCGTCAATTATATGTGTGGAGGTGCTCCCTAGAGAGTGATATGATGCAACGAAGAAGAAAAGAAGAAGAACTCTCTCTTTTTTAGGGGCACAACTTGGTTTGTTAAGTATAGTTAAAAATGAACTTTTATTTGGTTATCAATTAAAATATTGCGAGCCAACCATAAGGACAAGTACAATTTTACATACAAACATTAAACATATAGCACATGTCAGAGAGACTCTATCTCCTAGACAGAAAAGAAGAAAATTTCTATGTGATAGTTACAGTTACTGTCTGTGTTATCGCTTAGGTGCTTCAAAAAAAGCTATTTACCAAAAAAATTGACATACATCGCCGCCCCTCGCCGCCTGGCCGCTGTGATACCAGCGCATATGTACTAACATAAGCAGCTGGCATCGCGGTGCGTGACGGAGGCCCCCGTGATACCTGTAATGTGGTTTGCGAGGGTCACCTCCTGGGCTCTGTGGCGTCCCTGGCATCTCCCCACCCCCTAGTAGTAGTAGTACGTTTATTTATAAGGTGCCGCAAAGTGTCCGCAGCGCCGTACATAGCAAACAAAAAACAAATGACAAGGTAACGTACAGGGTGTTTTGAAAAATACAGTATAAATAGGGGTATAGCTGGTAGAAATAAAATCAGCTTCAGTTCAGAAGTAGGTGTCAAAATTGTCGAGGAGGCTGAAGATGAAGTAGAGGAAGGGAAGAACAGGACAGGAGGACAGGTGAGGTAAAGAGGTAGGGTGAGTACGTGAGGCAGGAGGACCCTACTCATAAGAGTTAACATACTAAAAATAGGTGGGTGGACGAACGAAAAACAACAGGATAAGTAGAAACGGATGGGAACGGAGGCAAGATAGGAGGATCAAAAGAGGTTAGGAGGAGGGATAGGCTAGTCGAAAAAAGTGGGTTTTGAGGGAGCGCTTGAAGGAGGTAAGGGAATCAGAAAGCCTGATGGGTGGCGGGAGGTTGTTCCAGTGCAGGGGGGCAGCACGAGAGAAGTCTTGGACACGGGAGTGGGAGGAGGTGATTAGGTGAGAGGTCAGTCGACGGTCAGCGACCCCCTGCAGCCGGAAGGACATCCCCGGCTGCAAAATGCTGCTGGGGGAGGTGGATCAGCAGGAAGGACATTGAGGGGGTGCGGATGCCGGGTAGCAGGGCAGCGATAGAAGCCCATAGGCTTCTATAGGGTATCACCACCCAAAGGTGGCGATACCCTGCCCGCCGAAGAGGGTGCGGCGGGGGTTTTAGTACATATGACAATGCGGTAAATGTGGGTTTTACTGCATTTTAATCATAATACATCCCGCCCCGTATACTGTAGTACAAATTTTTACTATATAGTCAAATCGAATGCATTTTGCTTACCATTCGATTCTATCTGATTCTATCCCAATTCGATGGCAATGGAATTGGGATGGAATCATAAGCAAAATCGAACCATGTGCACCCACTGTTAGATTGTAAGATCTCATGATCAGGGCCCTCCCTCCTCTTGATTCCCACTTTCAGATCAAACAACGCAGCTTCTAATGATCAAGTTTGTCATAAACTGTTAACAATGTCATTAATAACCAGGGGCACTGACAGGTAAAAGGGGGCGGTGTAGTCACCGGGGGGGGGCATGGTCACACCCTATGAAGAGAAATAAAAAATAAACGTAATCTGTGCTGGGACAGGCTGCAGATGTCTTGCTCCCCAGGTCAGCACACAACACTGAGAAGCGTGTGATGAGCTGGGGAGAGAGGCTGTGCTGCGGCAGCAACCTGTCATCCCCCTCCCCTCTGCCCGGAACCCTGCAAGAGAGGAGGGTGGAGCGGGACCTGGGCTCCTCCAACAGACCCTGGGTATAAAGTACCCAAACCATCCCGAACCCCACCCTCCCACCCCTTCTCGAAGACACTGTTTGTACCTATATCTACCGTGTGTAAGTCATTCCTCTGTAGAACAGTGAAGAACTTTGTGACAACCTATAAATAATTTGTGTGCTACAAAAAACTCTTAACAAAGTTAGTGCTACAGTATAGATTTAACTCACCTCATTCAACCAAAGAACACTAATCAAGCAACTGACACCTTGTCTCAGAGACTGAATGTAATCTATCATTTGTGTGTAAATACAATATATGTGCTAGTCATTTTAAGAACATTATATATTTAAATTATGACTAAGAATGGAGGGATAACATTCTTATGTATATTACTCCACCAAAGAAGAACAGAAATTCGAAAACCATCCTGGCACCAAGCTTCCTAATAATAACCCAAGATGTGACCTCCAGTTCCACCATGAATAGCTGTTGGCAATCTATCAGAGCACCAGGATGCCACAAGTGTGTGGTAAGGTTGGTGTCTAATCTGACCCCATGAGGTTAAGAAAACAACTTTCATTCCGCTTAGTGATAAAACACAAACACGTCATTAACAGTTTCATCCATTGTGAGTCTATGGGGGGTATGCAATGTCTTTCGAGCTCCCGCAGCCATCTCCCGACGGGGGAGATGGCTGCGGGGCCCTATTCAATGCTGTCTTCCCCGACAGCATTGAACAGGGGTTTTGCGCAGAACGAGCCCGACATCACAAGCTGTCAGGCTCGTTCTGCCGAGAAAAGCCGGAAATAGGCGAGCTCCCGGCCGGAGCTCGTCTATTTCCATCATCAACTCACGGCCACGCCCCCTTCTTGCCGCTCGGCGGCCGGGACATTGAATCCCGACTGCCGAGCTCCAGGCGAGCTAACCGAGAACGGGACAGGGGCACGGCTGTCGCGCTAGCTCGACAGCCGTGCCCATGACATTGAATACCCCCCTTAATATCATATATTGTATTTATTTACATGGAGAGGTGGATTACACTAAGTTAATTATTTAAAAAATAGTCTGAAAGTAAATTTTACGGAACACTGTGTATATAGAGATAGTTTGCAATTATGAATTCTGAATATTTCACAAATAATAAAAGTAAGATATTGCTATAGATTTTGACATTATATATACATAGGATATGGGAAACATTACAACGCTACATACAATTTTTGAAGAAAATTATTTTTAACAGTAGAAATTGAATATAGCCGTCCATTGATTGAGCACTATTATACCATGTGGACAGCAAATATATAATGAAATGCACAAGTCACACTGGTTATTAATTTCCAGCAGTACATTCTATTAGAATGTATATGCCCAACATGGCATTCTATACGTAACAAATGTAATATTCATCCCTCTTATTCACTACATCTCCTTCTGATGGGTAATAATAATTTTCAGGATGGGCTTGCGGCAAATCCTTTTTGCAGATGGGACTTTGGTGCTTTACACAATCAGATATTTTTCAGACTCTAATTTAGAAAGTCCTTTAAAATTTGAGCAAGCGCATAGACCACGTTCTCAAAGTCGGTCCTCAGGAACCCACACAGTGCATGTTTAGCAGGTCTCCTCACAGAATCAAGTGAAATAATTAGTTCCCCACCTGTAGATCTTTTAAAATGTGTTAGTCAGTAATAAGTGCACCTGTCAGGTGACCTGGAAAACGTGAACTGTGTGGAGTCCTTAGGACCGAGTTTGAGAAAACTGGAATAGACAATATGACTACTTAATATCTTGTGACTTTCTCCAAGCACAACACTATACTAGCAAAGTATTATCTTTCTAGAATCATAAAAACCACTTTAACTCAAAATCCTTATTGAGACCATGGGGGACCAGGGTTTTTAGTCTAAAAATCCATTCCATCTCTTTTTTTGCCAACATGGTTTCAGAGTCTCGATATTTCCAAGTGGTCTTTACATTTTCTCACTTCCGCCGCCCGCACCTCCGGAAACCGGAAGTGAGGTCGCGGCATTCTCCGCAAATAGAAGAGAACACTCTCCATGGAAACACACTGAACTACCAATGAACATTAACTTCCGGGGAGGTCCAGGTACCCGGACACCTATCCCGCCCACTCTTTTTCCCGCATTTTTCTACCATAAAAAGCAGCATTTCAGAAACTTTCATTAGCCTTGATAAAGAGTCCTAAAGACTCGAAACGCTTTGGACCAAGACTGCTGCTATTACCTAAGGACTCAGCCCAGTGCTAAGCCTGTGGAGCCTGCAGGGTGTATCTTTTTTTGGGACACTCTGCTTTTGCCATCTGTGGCTCCACCACCTACACTGGGTGAGAGGAAATTGTTCATGTTTTTTGTCTTTGATGTTCTATGTTTTAATGTGATGGTTTTACCGTTCTACCAATAAAATACCTGTTACCTGTTTGCGCCCAAGGAATTTAAAAAAAAAAAAATTCTCTACCAGTTCATATTGGGGTGTCCTGGAAAACACCCAGAATTATTCCAGGGCTGCATAGAGGGGTGCGCAGGGCGACCTAGATCACCTACCAAACTTCCAAAATATATTTAGGTTAGGTGGCTCACAACAAAAATTAACCCCAGAATTAATGTGTGCTTGTGTACATGTGGTAAAAGTGTGGGGGGAACGGGGTGGAACTGAGTTCCACCACCTATAACTGGAGGTGGAACAAGTTTCACCTCCACCACGGCCTTGCACAGTAAGTTCTACAGAAAAGCATGTTCCACCACCCATGTTAATAGGTGATTCAGGTGGCATTAGAGTCAACAAGATGGAGCCACCTCCTCTTCCTAAGTTCCTGGTGGCTCTATGGTTATACTCCACATATGGTCCGCTCTTCCTGGTACTCAAGTGGAAATGAGTTCCACCACCTCTCCAAGACCACTTTAAGCCCTGGTAGAGAATATAGATTGTCAGCTTTACTGGGGCAGGGACTGATGTGAATGTTCAAAAATTCTCTGTAAAGCGCTGCGGAATATGTATGCGATATATAAATAACTGTTAATAAATAAATAAATGGTGTTTTTTTATCAGAAGGATTTACTTATAGAGAGATGACCTGCTTTTATTATACTATCAGCAATTATCCTTCCCTGATTTAACATAACTGATTATCTTACTAAGGGGCAGATTTATTAACTTGCTATCAGGGGAATCTGCGCTATCCCCATGCGCTAAAGCAGGGGATAGCGCTTCCCCTGATCTAAGACACCCGCCGAGTGGTTGTATAACATGTGGCGGTGTGGGGCAGGAGGCATAGCGCAGCTACGATATTTCATAGGGCACGCCTACCTCCTGCCTGATTTATGAACAGTCAGCATCGCTGACCGTTCCGCCGCCTGCAGCTATCGTCTTCGACAGCTGCAGATGGCGATGCCCTATGCCTACAGCAGGGACAACGCTGTCCCTGCTGCTGGCTCTGAGCTGCACTGGTATCTCGCGTGAGTAGCGAGATCCCGCGCATGCGCAGTCCAGCCGGCCGGGGGGAAGGAGACAGCGTGTCAGTGTTAACTGACGCGTTGTCAGCTGGAGGGGACATCGCCGGAGGGGGGAGTTAGCGCTCCCCCCGCTTCGGTGGCAAGATCTTAGTAGATCTTGTTGCTGTCCCCTCCTGCTTCGCCTCGCTACGGAGGCGAAGCAGGAACTGCTATAATAAATCTACCCCTGTGTCTGTGATGTATCAAATGAAAAATGCAGTAAAAACGCGAAAACAGGATTGGCATAACCAATACACCAATGTGTCCAAAAAGTTCTAATACAGATGCATTATTATATATCTGCTTGTGGGTTGTATTGTTATTTTAAAAAAAATGGATTGAGTTCAAATTCTTTGCATTACATGATTTATCTCCCGCTGACACCAGAATGGACAATATTGGGATATCATCCAGGAAAAATGCATATATCTAAGGGCTGTATAAAAGGATGAATCATTCTTTCTTCAATAGCTAAAAAATGTATTCTGCAACAATGGATCCACTCCACTCCCCTATCATTATCCATGCTTAAGTTATTTTTACGTCTTTAGAATGGACTGGATTGAATCATCTCTTCATAAGGAAAAAAAAAACACTTCTATTCTATATGGGCAAGCTTTATTGACACTTTAAAATACACAATGTGTTGTGAAACGAACTGGAACCTAGGGTGACAGGCGGATCACAGTACCTGGCGCTCTAATATGCGTTAGAGGTTAAAAATGAGTGTCATATATTATTTATCCACCTGCTGCTGCTCGTGTTGTGTGAGCTAGCCTTTGCTCACAAAAAATAGGGAAAAACACAAGAACATTTGTAACACTAAGTGCTGCTGGGTGGATGTTAGTCTCTGAGTAACAGTTGCTGATCAAAATGACACTGGACACATTTGTTTAAAATTCAATCTTTATATATCAACAAGTTAAAAATAACTTTTATGGTGTGTACAGACGGTAAGATATGGCTTCCGATGTTGCCGATATAGTGAACATCGGAAGCCACATCGCTACCGTGTGAGCGCAAATCGGCAGTGAAATAGAGAGGGCAGGCAAGAATATATAGTGCAAATCTGCACTATATAGTCTAAATTGTGCCCCTCTAGCATGCCGAGTCCCGATGCAATGTGATCGCATCGGGACTCGCATAGCATGGCATATCGCCCCCGTGTGCACACACCATAAGTCTTGTTATATGTATGTTTATTTTTAACTTGTTGATATATAAAGATTGAATTTTAAACAAATGTGTCCAGTCATTTTGATCAGCAACTGTTACTTTAGAGCAGGGGTGGGGAACCTCAGGCCCGGGGGCCATATGCGGCCCCCGTAGTCGGTCTGAGTGGCCCTCCCACCCGCCCAGTGGCTTTGCCAGGAGTCAAGTACAGGGTAATTCTCGCGAGAGGTCGGTAGTTCTCGCAAGATTCCTCTTAATCAACAGCAGCCGGAGACTGTTATTCAGCGTGGGACGGCTGCAGCAGGACAATTTGTAAGAGAAATTTTTACTTATGGCCCCTGAAGGATTTTTTCCCCATACAAACGGCCCTTGGCACAAAAAAGGTTCCCCACCCCTGCTTTAGAGACTAAGGGTGCATACACACTGTACAATTTTTTTGACCAATTTGGTTGAAAGACATTTCCATTGAACCCAGTGTCCTGGACTAAAGATGTTGACAAAATATATTGACGACAGACAAAAGAAGATAGATCTAGCTACAGTTTATAGGCTCTTTTTGAAAGATATTCAAATTGAGCTGCATGCACAGTTGACGAACAATCTTGATGAACAACTGGCGGGTATGCGCATCATCATTCATCGTTTGTTTGTTGACAATATCTTTTGTCAACATCTTTCGTCCAGGACACTGGGTTCAATGGAAATGTCTTTCAACCAAATTGGTCAAAAAAATTGTACAGTGTGTATGCACCTTAACATCCACCCAGCAGCGCTTAGTGTTACAAATGTTCTTGACTTTAAAATACACACCTAATAAGCAAGTACATTATTGTTTTATATTAACACAGTGGTATGAAAACAGAATACCGCTTCAAGACCATCCAGCACAATATTCTAATGAATAGATGGCCATTACCATGGCGTGCATGACCTTCCCCCACCTCCTACCCCTGTTTATTCCTCCCCCTTCTCTTTTTATTTTTGATTTTCCTTTTTCTATATAGGATACAGTGGCGTATCTATAATGATTCTGTAATCCTTACCAGTGGAGTCCAGCGGGAAAAGGAATGCGGTGGGCATTTTTCCAGTGATTGGCGCATACACAGTGGACTCTGAGTGCTCTAATGCTCACACTCCACAGCGCCGCACCATTATTCCAGCAGTCCATGCATGTACATTAGGGTCTGTGCGTTCTTGTGCTCAGATCCTACTGCTCCAAGCAGAGAGGGTGGGGCCCGGCTGGAGGAGGCTGCAAACAGGCCTCCTCCTCTCCTAGGATGCCCCTGATAGAATACATTGTACGTTCAGATAATTCTTATGGAACACTTGTATTGAAGACGTTTGTTTTAATGTTCTTTACTAATGACATTTAGTTATTTAATGATAATTCTTTTTTTCTCAGAACGATACAAACAGCAAAGCCTATATTGGGCACAGTGGTGAATTTTCCCTTAGGCATGTGAGGCATATGCCTAGGGGCAGCACATGTTTGGGGGCAGCACTTGAATGCTTATGTTGGTACTGTCAGCCTTGCAAGTAACTGCAAAATATTCCCACTGTAATGTCTCACGTGCCACCTCGAATGTCCCTGTAAGCTGTCCTACTTAGTAAATATGTACATCTACAGTAATGAAAAAGGCTCCCAGCTCCCGTTCCCCCATGAGGAGCCGGCAGAAAGCAGCCGGTGGGGCAGTGCGATGAGATGAGCGCCCCCCGTGCACTTCCCATTACACAACACATAAAGTCTGTGTACTAGATTGCACCGTATCTAGTACAATAACACGCTGCTGTAGCACATTGTATGTTTTTTGTACTAGATGGTATGCAATCGAATACTAAAAGCATGGAGTTCATCGCACTGAATATGGGCACCTTTTGCTACACAGTAGAGTAGATTAGTGATACATTGTTTATGTTGTTGATTTTGTTATTTTGTATAAAGTGGCCACCTGAAAATTTATACTTTTTAAATAAATATGGATACTTGTGTATTATAGCGGTGCCCCCGATGTTCATCGCGCAATGTTTTCATCGCGTCGCATTGCATGGCATGCATCGCATGGCATGTGATGCGATGCGACGCGATGTTTGCCCCCTATGCGATGAAAGATCGTATAAGCACCATAAAGGGTGCTTTTAAGCACCCTAATGGGTGCTTACAATGTGAAATGCACCCCCACGCCACCCCCCCACTATAAACGTGAACCCGAAGCGTGGCGAGTGCAGCGAGCCCGCGAGGGGCGGCAGTACGCGTCCTCCGACCTTTTCATAAAATTGTATGACATTGTACAGTATAGCGCGATATCGCGTCGCATTGCATACCATCGCATGCCTTATGGTATGCGATGCGATGGGCGCCGCCAAAATACACAAGTACCTTAATATGTTATTTTAATGTTATTGTGTTTGATTAGGCCCAGACAGTAATGCATTAGCGCACGCAGGGGGGGTTTCTGAGTACCCAGAAACCCCCCACAGGAGTCTAAGGTCCCTAGATACAAGAATTTAAAAAATCGGCCCTTGGGAACCGGAGATATCTGACTTCAAAGCAGTGGTCCCCATCCAAGCCTGTTAATTGCTATTTCCAGTCAGATATTTCAGGTTCTTTCTGACTTAGAGTTTTTCTAAGGGTATATTCCAAAAGCTGGGACTCTCCCCCTTTGATGGAAACTAGTAACTTGTCTCTACTGTTCCCAGAACCAGAGATATCAACCCAGAGATATCAGCCTTCCAGCAGTTGGTTACTGCTCCAGCTCCACACACCTGGTATGTAGTTTTATATACTCGTTGGCAGATTGCTCTGCCTTCTGAACTCTGATCCCCTAGTCCCCAGGGGCGAATTTAGGGGCCAGGCCGCCCCTAGGCACAACATTTTTGTGCCCCCCCCCCCCCCCCTACCCCTATTTTAATGTAATCATATATGTATATACATTGTTATTTATATATTTCATAAAAATTTAACTGTAGTCCACCTTAATATTTTTTTAAGCACTCTGGACTGCTCATTGTACGGAGGACCCGGAGGGAGGAAGGCACTTATTAGTACAGTGATTAGCACAGTGTCTCCGTCAGTCTCTCTCCGGCTCACACACTGTGACTGACTGAGCGCAGGGAGGATCTGCACACCATTCAGCTCAGCTGCTGGATACACAGCAGCCAATAGACTGTGTGTGTGTAGAGTAGCCAATAGGCGGGAGCCGGCAGCAGTGAGCCTGAGCCATTTCCGGACGTGCAGGGGGACCGTCGGACCCAGACACTAGCGGTGATGTAATGTGCATGGCAGAGTGGGTGGGCAGTGGTGGGTGACAAGCGGCGCTGCCGCCGACATATGATAATTCATGTCTGCGGCGGCGTCACTTGTCCCTCGCCGCTGCCCACCTGCTGTGCCATTTAACAGAATGTCAGCCTGCCTGCCGCCCTTAATTGGTGCCGCCCTGAGGCCGGTGCCTCACGGGCCTAGGCACAAATCCGGCCCTGCTAGTCCCCAGTACCATTTGGTAGGTGGGATTCTCTAGGTTTTAATTCCATTAAAATCTAAGAAATCTATTTCTGGGAACTGGAGATATCTGCATTCAAGCAAGCTGTCCTCCCACCAGAAAATATGAATAATAAGCCCACTCCACTATCACCCCTCCACTGCATATTAAACATCCTCTACCACCCTGGAAGTTATGTATCAGGGCCCCTTCATTCAGGGCATCTGTGCAGTAAAGGGGTAATTAGTGGAAATGACTGATCCAGGCCCTACATGCTGAGTGGTTGATATAATACCCCCTACCACCCGCGGGACATCAAAGCTTCCCCCACCCCTACCGCTGGAGGATCGGTAGATGCCCCAATACATTGCTATGCCCAGAGGTCTACACTGCTGTTGACGCCCCTGTATGTTTATATTATTATTATTTATATACATTTGGTCTATCTATAATACTTTAACTGACCCGGCATATACTGGGTCACCTAAGTGTCCATCTCCATGCTTTGCCCCGCCCCTCTGGAAACCCCCTTCTGAAAATCCTGCGTTTGCCCCTGTAATGCACCTTATTACAAGCCCAGAATCCAGGTATTCCTATTTTAATATAAGCTCTATGATCATGAAGTAATAAGCAAAATAACTGTTCTCCGTCCAACATCGTCACTTTCAAGTTCCAAGTATGTCATCCTATGACTCAAGACGCAAGCAACACTTTTCCAAATAAGTTCCTCCACATAAAGTCACATTTGTGTAACAGTCACATGATTCACTGTGACTGTGCAGTGGCAAACACAGGATTTTAAAAGGGGGGTTTCTAAATAGTAAACACACTCCCCCCCGGCATAGGCAGATATGTCAGACATTCAGAATCTGAATACTGTAGGTCTGTATGGGACATGTCTGCCTATTGAGGGGCTGAGCTGGAGGGGGATCTGAGTTGTCACAGTGGGGGAGATTTACTAAAGGAAATTTGTAAAAAATAGGTGTATTTGTATCCAGAAATACCGTTATTTTTGACATTTACTATCCCGAAAATACGGCAATTCGTATCCGTATTGATAGCACATCAATACGAATACGAATTGCCGTTCTTTTGGGATAGTAATTGTCAAAAATAAGTGTATTTCTGGATACAAATACACCTATTTTTTACAAATTTCCTTTAGTAAATTTCCCCCAGTGAGTCTATGGGTGACATTTAATAGAATGCGATTTTTAGTCATTTTCAAATTCGCCCATTATCCCACTTTTTAAAATCGCATTTTTTGATCCGAATTCGCATATTTAATGAGGTGTGTATTGCGGGTAAAAAAGGGTGATAAAGTACGATAATGGGCGAATTTTAGTCATGAAAATGTGCTATTTTTAGGCATCAAAATGTGCGAATTTGAGAAAATGTGAGAATTTGTGTTAAAAACAAAATGGTGTGAGGTCCCCCCTCCTGAGCATAACCACCCCTGGGCTCATTGAGCCGGATCTGGTTCCAAAAATACGGGGGACAAAAAGCGTAGGGGTCCCCCGTATTTCTGAAAACAGCCCCGAACTCCTGGACCGGTCCTGGTTCCAAAAATACGGGGGACAAAAAATCTGGGGGTCCCCCGTATTTTGAAACCAGCACCAGGCTCCAACAGCCCGTGGTGTCATGCCACAGCCGGGGGACACATTTTATATAAGGTCATGAGCACCGTGGCTGGTTAGCCTTGGACGGGGTAGCTGGAGGAGTGGGGACCCCCCCAATAAAGGGGTTCCCCCCAGGCTTCACCCGTCCAGGGCTGAAGCCCGGGGCTGTCACCGATGTCCGTGGCCAGTGGACGCCGGCCTGATAAGGTTAAATCACACATTCCTTAACATTGCTTTATGCAGGTGAACTACAAGTGCCAGCAGACCTCCCCCGCATGTAAAAAGTGGCTGTGGCATGACACCGTGGGCTGTTGGAGCCCAGTGCTGGTTTCAAAATACGGGGGACCCCTACGCTTTTTGACCCCGTATTTTTGGAACCAGGTCCTGCTCAATGAGCCCAGGGCTGGTTATGCTCAGGAGGGGGGACCCCACGCCATTTTTATTTAAAAAAACAAGAACACGTTTACACATTTTTTTACACAGGAACATGCACAGATCTCAATCATCAGTGCAGGGTTCTGGCCAATTCGCCTTTCAGAACCTGGTCTAGATACAGTATGTGGCGAATTTTAGACACATTTCCCAATTTTCCTTTTCAATGGGAAAACATCTAGATGCAAGTTCTGGCGCGACTAAAAATCCTACTTACAGAATGTGCGATTTTGCAGCAAAATCAGTGGTTTTTGCCATTTTTCGCATCTCATTAAATATGCAAATTTGGGAAAATGTGCGAAAAAAATTGCACAAATCACATTTTCGCATCTCATTAAATGTCACCCTATGAGTCTAATGCAGACATAGCAGCCAGTCACAAACAAACAGAGACCCCCCCTAGGCAGTCACATATTCACAGAATCCCCTCCAGCACAGCCTACAGTAGTACTGGCATATGCAGTAAAATTTATTTCCCACTGTACCTCACACGCAGTTGGAGTGAATCTGTCTACAGCAGGGGTGGCCAAACCGGTCCTCGAGATCTACCAATGGTCCATGTTTTCCAGATCACCTAGCTGGTGCACAGCTGTAGTCAATACTAACAGTCACATATTCAAACCTGCTGCATTCATTCCTACTATAGATCCACAGGTTGCCTGGAAAACCTGCACCATTAGTAGATCTTGAGGACAGGTTTGGCCACCCCTGGTCTACAGACTCTGCCCTACTGCAGATAGCTGTCACAAACAGCCAGAGACCCACCCCCCCGCACCCCCCTTCCCCTGACAAACGACAAACAATCTAGCTACAGTTTCTAGATATCCAAATTGAGCTGCATGCACAGTTGACGAACAGCCTTGAGGAACAACTGGCGGGTACGCGCATCATCATTCGTCATTCGTTGCATACACACCATAGGTGTGCGTAGCCCATTTTATTAGGGGGTGCACCATTGGAGGAGCGTGTTCATCACACCTACTGGGCATGTCCATCAAAGCCGACTGGGCATGTCCATCACGCCTACTGGGCATCAATGCAAACTAAATAGAAGGTGACTTATTTATGTATATGGGCTTCAGAATTAATCATTCCCACATCACACACGAGAAACAGGGAAAGTGCGTGCCAAAGGCGCGCTGCAAAAATGTACACTGTAATGGCCATTACACATAATGCCACACCCCATAATGCCCATTACACATAATGCCACTCATCATAATGCCCATTACACATAATGCCACACACCGTAATGCCTATCACACATAATGCCGCACACAGTAATGCCCATTACACCTAATGCCACCCAGCATAATGCCCAATACACATAATACCACAGACCATAATGCCCATCAAACATAATGCCACACACAGTAATGGACATTCCACATTATGCCAGGGCTTGACGAATTTTTGTAAAATAGGGATAATAGGGACAGTGTGCGCTGAAGGCGCGTGCCAAAAACTCACACTGTATTGCCTAATACACGTCACAAACCCACATGCCATAATGACCAATACACGATATGTCACACACATTATACCAAACACTGTAATTCCCATTACACCACAAACTGTAAGTCCCTTTACATATTACGCCACACACCGTAATGCCCATTACACGTTGTGACTCACACCGTCATGCCCGTTACACCTCACACTGTGAAGCCCGTTACACGTTGCACCTCACACTGTGATGCCCATTACATGTTGCACCTCACACTGTGCTGCCCATTACACATTACACCTCACACCATGATGCCCCTTACACATTGACCCAGACCACGATGCCCATTACATCTCACACCGTGATGCCCATTACACATTACACCTGACACTGTGATGCCCATTGCACATTAGGCAATAATGCCCAGTACACATTCCATAATGCCCATTACATATTATACCACACATTGTAATAATAGCTATTACATATGATGCCACATAAGTGTTGCTGGGGGCCCCACACGCTGTACACCCTTCACCCATTTAATTCTACTCACCTCATCATCGGTCCGGCAGAGCAGCGGTAAAGACCACTGGGAAAATGGCTGCGAGGTGACCCATATTCACATTACACAGCATGTAGTGACCCATAATCACTATACGCAGTGTGCAGTGACCCATATTCACATTACACAGTATGTAGTGACCCAAATTCACATTACACAGCATGTACTGACCAATATTCGCATTAGTGACCGATATTCACATTACACAGCGCGTAGTGACCCATATTTATATTATACAGCGCGCAGTGACCCATACTCACATTATACAGTGCGCAGTGACCAATATTCACATTATACAGCACGCAGTGACTAATATTCACATTATAGAGCGCGCAGTGACCAATATTCACACGTAGTGACCCATTTTCACATTACACAGCACAGTGACCAATATTCGCACATAGTGACCCATAGTCACATTACACAGCGCATAGTGACTAATATTCATACATAGTGACCCATAGTCACATTACATAGTGCGTAGTGACCCATATTCATATTATACAGTGCGCAGTGACCAATACTCACACGTAGTGACCAATATTCACATTACACAGAGTGTAGTGACCCATATTCACATTACACAGTGCATAGTGACTAATATTAGCACATAGTGACCCATATTCATATTACACAGTGCATAGTGACTTATATTTGTATTATATGTAAACGCTAGATGTACCCTGAGGTATATAGATGCAGGGAACATATATTCGCTGAGCCACTGGACCCCCGGGTGGGGAACAATATAGGCTGAGACGGTACAGTTATCACACAGGGAACACGTACCTGTCGAGCAGCACAGAGCCTAGGCAACCAAAGAAAAAAAAATTCTTATCCACGGCGCCACTGGTCGCCGCAACAGCCGTGTCTGGCTGTTGCGGCGACCAGTGGCGCCGTGGATAAGATAATACAGCAGGGACAGTATGGTTAATACAGCAGGGACAGTACGGTTATCACACAGGGCACACATACGTGCTGAGCTGCACAGCACCTAGGCAGCCATCAGCTGCGCCACTGGTCACCGCATCAGCCAGGCAGGTAACAATACAGCAGGGACATTACAGTTTTCACAGTTATTTGCGGGCGGTGTTCTACTTGCTAAGCAGCAAAAGATTGTTGCTTAGTGAGTGATCCTGAATCAGGCCCCCTGTTCCCCTCACTACATTCTCACACACAGCCCACTCCCACACAATAAATGTCACACTCCCCAGTCTCTGCAGTGCACACATTACCTTCAGGCTTCAGCCAGGAGCCAGCCTGAGAGCCTGCCACAGTGGCAGAACAGTAGGCAGGGCCGCTGCAGCTGCAGTGTGGTCTACCCGGGCACAGGAAAAGGCAGGGGCATGACCTAATCACGGACCCCCGTGGCCACGCCCCCTTTTGAACACTCGACTCGTGCTGACTGCTGCTGGAGGAGCCCAGCCAGGCCAGCAACCCAGCGCAGGTACTGCTAGCCGGCCGGGAGAGGGGGCACTGCCGCTGCCGGTCATTAGGAGGTGCTGCAATTGTGCCGGGGATGCCAGTCATTAGGAGGTGCCTGTGCACCCCTGGCACCCTCTGTGTGCACACCTATGATACACACTGAAAGATATTTTGATCAATATCTTTCAGAAGGGTCAAAATGAACAAAATTGGTCAAAAACATGGCGTAACTATAAATTTTGCTCTCCCCAGCCAAAAAATTTGTGGCGCTCCCCCCATGGCATTTTGCTAAGACAAAAACACACCTCTATTATAACAATAACATGTGTGAGGATTGGACTGGGTGGGACTGTCTGTCTGCTCCCTCTCTGGTGGCTTCCCGGCTCCTCTCCAGCGTGTTTCCCCAGCGTGTGGCGTGATGACGTCACACGCATAACGGAGAAGCAGGAGAGAGGCAGAGAGACCAGCAGACTGCTGCTTCTCCTCCAACGTGTCCCAGGCTGCCCCTAGTCACCCACCCACCCATCCTGTACACAGTAGCTAATAGCCGGATCTGTGTACAGTTCAATTGAATCAGTGGGGATTTGTCTGTGTCATGGCCATGCCCGTGCCGCGGCTGACTTTTTCTCCAGTGATCAGCCAGTGGGCAGCGGCGGGTGTCGGCGCACAGTGCCCACACAGATCCTGCTGCCGCTTGCTCCCCCAAGCGGCAGAGGGGTCTGCCTTACAGTAGCTACACCACTGAATGCTGATATTCATGCAAGGGAGTGATTACTGGCAGACTGAGCATGTGCTATCATCACACTGTGCATGTGCCAAGTGCCTAAAGGTGCCCATACACATTACAATCATTGTATACAATATCGCATCTCATCGCATCTCAGTTTTGCGATGAGATGAGATCTAGTACAAAAAGAATGTGCTGCACATACTTTTTGTACTAGATCTCATCTCATCGCAAAACCGAGATGCAATGAGATGCGATATTGTATACAATGATTGTAATGTGTATGGGCACCTTTAGTGATCGCATTTATAATGGGAACTGTAATGCAGAGAACTTGCCATGGCCATTTTCGGGAGAAGTATCTGCCTTCAGCTGCAATCATGTACGTAGAGAAATATGCTGTAGCCAGGCTCCTTAACCATAGAGCTACCCTAGCAGTCAATATTTTGCATTCTAGCATATAAGCTATGAAGGTGTATTCAGTTGCACATGAGTTTGTGATCACTCCAGTGATGTCATGGGACCCCCCCCCCCACCTTCCCGCAGCCACCAGGTCTGTAGCTGTAGCGACATACATATCTGAGGTCCTGTAACATGTGCAGAGAGATTTAGATTTGGGTGAGTTATTTTGTTTCTGTGCAGGAAAAATACTGGCTGCTTTATTGTTACACTGCAATGTAGATCTCACTTTGAAGTAAAACCCCACCCAAATCTAATTCTCTATGCACAAGTTACATCTGCCCCACCTGCAGTGCACATTGTTTTGTCCATTTTAGAAGGAATTTGCCTTTGCGAGTGAATAAGAATAGGGGCCTAAATGTACTGTATGACACTCTTCTCTGTTGCAATGAAGTCTTAGAAAGAAGGTTTAGAGACAACACAGCAACATTTATACCTAGATATAATAATTAATATACAATGCTTACATATACTGTACATACTGGCCCTTATTCAGATCTGATTGCAGTATAAATTTGTTCTCAAAATGGGTAAAACCATGTGCACTGCAGGTGGGGCAGATGTAACATTTGCAGAGAGAGTTAGATTTGGGTGAGTTATTTTGTTTCTGTGCAGGGTAAATACTGGCTGCTTTATTTTTAAACTGCAAATGTAGATTTCAGTTTCAACACACCCCACCCAAATGTAACTCTCTCTGCACATGTTACATCTGCCCCACCTGCAGTGCACATGGTTTTGCCCATTTTAAGAACAAATTTGTTTTGCGATCAGATCTGAATAAGGGCCACTGTACATAACATTACATAGTTACCATTATGAAAGTCAACCAAATTAACAAATGATTTTCTAAGAATACTATGGGCAGATTTATCACTGCTTGGAGAGAGATAAAATATCAATGGACCGGCTCCTGACATTTTTCAAACACAGCCTGTAACGGTGCAGTTAGAAGCTGATTTTATCTCTCTCTTCCACCTTTTCTTTCCTTCAGACAGTTTGAACCTTAGATTAACATTCGTTCTCACAAATAGCATTTACTATGAAGATGTACAAGCTTACCAGAAACCTTTTCCCGGTAATCCCTTGCTTTTTAATGAGTTTATGACAATCTTTAAGGTTGCACTAAATATAAAAAAAGAAAATATTGTTATTTTTAGGGTTATTGGTATATATGAATTGCTTAAAAACTTGATCGCAGCACAAAGATGTAATATTTACCATTCTGAAATAATCGTTGAGTGTTTCAGGACCCCAGGTGCTCACTTCATTGGAAGGCGGTACCTTTCGAAAATCCATTGCTCTGTTAAGGGAATAACTGAACAATTCAGTTCATTACAGAACAAATCTTGTATCTGGGTATGTCAGCGTATTAGTGTAAGAAGCATGAACTGCAAAAGGAGAAAGAGATCCTTAGGGTTTACCAATCGTCGGAGTTGCCGATGTCATTTAGTTGGTTGTATGGTATTGCTTGTCCCCTAATAAACAACTGAATGCTGAAACATCTTCCACAAGACTGACAACTTCCCCCAGCGTACTGGGGCTCACTTCTCAGAAAATTCAGCACATTTCCGTTACCACTTCCTTATATAAAGCATGATGAAGCTAAGTAAACTGCAGTCAACAGGGATAGTGCAAGTTCCTTTAAATTAGGGATGTGCACCAGCCACTTTTCACATTTTGAGTTTTGGGTTCTGATGGGTTTTGCCAAAACACCCCCTAAACGTTTTGGGTTCTGATTTTTTGTTAAAAAAGCATAAAAACTGCTAAAATCGCAGATTTTTAATTTTTTGCTCCTACGCTATTATTAACCCCAATAACTAACATTAGAATAACGTAATGCCAGCAGTAAAAATGGAGTGGATTAAACATCCCCCATTAAGTGTGTCACACTGGAGCATGTGACTCAGCAACCAATAGGGGCATAGGCTGGGCAAAAGGGGCTGATGTTTAATAGGGCAGGAAGAGGAGGGATCTACCTCTTCTGCCTGCTGAATTTGGGGTGAGTGGTCGTGCTCTCCCCGTTCAGCGTTGAGATTCTTAGTGAGGTATTCCCTGGCTATCATTGCAAGCCCCCTCAGCTAGATCGGTCTGCCTATGGCTCACCCGCACAGACCTAGGCGTGCTGCTCGCGTGCCCGCCCGTTTTGCGGACGGCGACGGAGTCATGGCCGCGGGTTCCCCTGACACGTCCCCCCCTGCTGGCGCTCACCTTCAGGCGCCTGGGCGACGCCGGTCCCGTGGTGTGGAGACCGCCGCGGCTGGCCTAGCGCCGGCGCGGCCTACAGCACGCGCGGCAGCCGGGCGCACTGTGGTGACGTCACGCGGCCGGCCCGCGTCATCTAGGGGCGCCCGCCGGGGACACGCTCCGATCCCCGCTACAGGCGGCCGGGCCTCAAGCCTACCTGCTGCCGCTGACGATCCTGGACGGCCTTCTCGCCGCGGGGCTCCCGCATATAGGGCGCGGGGGCTCCCGGCGTCGGGCCTACTTCCGGCGTCGCGGAGGCAGGCGGGCAGGGGCAGGGGGGCACAGGAGCCTCAGATTGCGGCTCAGAGGGGGCAGGAATTGATGGCTGGCAGGGTGGCCGGGCGGCAGAGGGTGCCTGCGCCTCAGGGCCCCCTGCAGGCCTATGCAATTGGCGGGTCTGGGGAAGTTGACACCGGGGAGGTGGGAGAGGATGAGTGGGCAGATCTAGTGAGGAGGACCGTGGGCAGAGGTGCGGGGGCCTCTAGGCGCAGAGGCCGGTCTGGGCCGGTTTCTGGCACAGGCCGTGGCCCTGTGGCACAGGCTCCCTCCCCGGCCTTTGACCCTTCTTATCTATCTGCAGCCCTCTCCTCTGTCGCCAGCGCCCTAGCGCCCCTAGCAGATAGTATGCCCCAGGAGAGTGGGGGTTCTGCCCGAGGGAGACGTAGGGCTCCCGGCTCACAAGGAGGGCCCATACCGGGCTGCTCCAGATTTATGCAGGCTTTCCGCGACATGGGCTCTGCGGTGGCCGAGATGGAAGAAGGGACCAATCCCCCTGTAGCTCCTGAGAGGCGGGGGGGCCCGAGCGCGGAACCTGAGATCCACGAGACACCGTGTACTGGAGTGCGAGGAGTGGGCTGAACCACATGAGGACGAAGACGAGGCGGCTCTCGAGGCCGGCGAGTTGGATGAGGTCGATGATGACGACGACACTTGGGCGGCCCAGCCGGAGAGGCCAGGTGAGGACTCTTTGGAGTATGATGAAGGGTCTGATGGGGGTTCCTCTACCGGGGGATCCCAGGGTAGCCACTCTTCCACTTCCTCTTCCTCCTCTGCGGGTGGGTCCGACATTGGCAGTGCAGCGAAGGCCCGCAAGCGTGCAGCTAAATATGCAAAAAAGGAGGTGGGTAGGCGCGCTAGTCAAGTCAAGCGAAGGAAGATGTCCGCCATGTCGCGCAGGGAGAGGAAGAGGCGTAATTTGCCGGGTGTGGTTCATTGTGATTACACCGCGGTGTTAAGGGGTCTACGCGAGAGTTGCAGGCAGAAGATAGTTAAAGGGGACTATGTTGATGTGTTCAGTCTGACTGAGGACACCAAGAAGGCATTTAAGGCCGCCAAGGAAAAGGGTGGCATAGGATCGGAGGCATACCGGTCCTATGACAACTGGCTGGCGGGGTTCTGCGTATTTGCAGCCTGCTACTTGGAGGATAGGCCAGACGAGCACATCAACGTCATACGGTATATTCATATGATACACGAAATGCAACGTAAATATGGGGGTACTGCATGGCGTACTTATGACGACCAGTTTAGGCGCAAACAGGATTGTTTGCACATTTTGGATTTAGGCTGTAAGGACGTGGAAGTTTGGATGGAGGTGGCTCGCGTGCACTTGGACACAGTTGAGGCGGCTGCAACCTCCTCCCCTTCCACGTCTGCTCCCCTCCCGCAGCAGAGGCCGGTAGCGGAGGCCCCCGCCGCTCGCCGTTTCCCTGGGGCAGGGAAGCTGGGCACGATGGGTGCCGCCAAGGGCAAGTGCTTTGCCTTTAATAACGCTACCTGTCAGTTGGGCACCCGTTGGCGCTACAAGCACATTTGCATTACTTGCTCGGGGAACCACCCGGCTGCAAACTGCTTTCGCGGAGCCCGTCCCTCTAGGGGGGGCGGGTGCCGGCTCTGCCCCCAAACCCAATGGGCCTGGGGGTTCTCGCTAGGGCAGCTACTCCAGTCCGGGTGGAGGCCATGGAGGATTGGCTCCTCTCTTATCCTGACAGAGAAGCGGCTGTTTTCTTGAAGGAGGGTTTTAGCTCGGGATTTCGCCTTCCCGTAAAGGGGGAGGTGCGGGGAGGGGCGTTTAGGAATTTACAATCTGCGCGCTCACTCCCTTCCATGCTGTTGGAAAAGGTGACTAAGGAGGTTCAGCTGGGACGCATGGTGGGCCCCTTTCCCAGGCCCCCGCTAGAGGGTTTGGTCATTTCACCTGTTGGGGTTGTCCCTAAAAAAGCTCCTGGAAAGTTTCGGCTCATACAGCATCTATCTTGGCCAGCGGGGTTCTCCGTCAACGATGCTATTCCTGCCGAGTGTTGTTCAGTGACTTACCAGTCCTTCGACGACGCTTTGGCCATGGTGAGGTCGTTTGGACGGGGGGCACTCATGGCTAAGGTGGATGTTGAGTCTGCTTTCAGGTTGCTCCCTCTACATCCTGATGCATTTCGGTACTTGGGCTTCCGCATAGGAGAAGGGTATTTCATCGACAAATGTTTGCCGATGGGGTGTTCAGTATCCTGTGCGTTTTTTGAGCGGTTCAGTACCTTTCTGCATTGGTGTGTAGAACAGTCATCCGGTGAGAGCGGGATCGCTCATTACCTGGATGACTTCCTATGTGTCGGGCCGGCTGGCTCCGACCGCTGTTCCCAGCTGTTGTTGTCCCTGCAGTCCCTTTTCCGGCAGTTCGGTGTCCCTATCGCGGACGATAAAACCGAGGGCCCTGTGATGTGTTTGTCGTTCCTGGGAATTCAAATTGACACGGTACAGGACCTTTGTAGCTTGCCCCCCGATAAGGTGTCGAAACTGGGAGAGGCCATTGAGATGTGTAGGGACAGAGGCAAGGTCACCTTACGTCAGGCCCAATCAGTCCTGGGCCAGCTCAACTTCGCCTGCAAGGTTATCCCTATGGGACGTTTGTTTTGCAGGAAGTTAGAACGGGCCACCGCGGGGGTTCTCAGGCCGCACCACCTTATTCGCCTGTCCGCTGAGATTAAGCGTGACTTGGCTGTCTGGTCCTCCTTTTAGAGGACTTCAACGGGGTGCGGATCTGGTTGGCCCCCACGGTCGCCAATGGGGAACTACAGCTTTTCACCGACGCATCTGGGTCGTTGGGTTTTGGCTGCTTTCTGGCCGGTCACTGGTGCGCCGAGAGGTGGCCTGGCGATTGGGTTGAAAGGGGTCTTACTAGAGACCTGTTGTTGCTGGAGCTCTTCCCCATCATGGTCTCTATGGAAATCTGGGCCTCGAGACTAGCTAATAGGAGCCTACTGTTTTGGTGCGACAACTTCAGCACAGTCCATGCCATCAATCATCAGAAAGCGAAGTCCCTGTTAGTATTACGTTTGTTGGCGCAGCTCTCCCTCCAGTGCCTACGGCATAATATTCTGTTTAGGGCCCGACACGTTCCAGGGGTGGAGAACGAGATTGCGGATGCACTCTCCCGCTTCCAGTGGCAGCGTTTTAGGGAATTAGCTCCACAGGCTGACGATGTTGGGGTGCCCTGCCCTTCTTATGTTTGGCAGGTGATCGGGCAGGACTGGAGGGGTTAGCCGAATCCTCATTGGCCCCTTCTACCCTTAGGAACTATCGGGCGGCATGGACGGAGTGGGAGTCTTTCGCGGGCGGGGCTTCTCAGTCAGGTAGGCGTGGACAGCGTCTCTTGTTGTCCTTTCTGTGGTCGCTGTACTGCAAGGGAAAATCCAGGGCAGTGGCAGCGCGCTATTTGGCGGGGATAGCTTTCTTTGCGAAACTAAAAGGTTTTCCTGACTTTACTAAATGCTTTCTGGTGGTCAAGGCCATGAAGGGTTGGTCACGTGTAGTTCCCGTTAGTCCCGACTGTCGCAGGCCCATTGATGCTTCGCTACTTTCAGCCATAATAGATGAGATAGGTCATTCCGCTGATTCTGCTTTTGAAACACTGTTATTTAGTTTAGCTTTTTCCATGGCGTTTCATGGTGCGTTTAGAATTTCAGAGCTAGTTGCTCCGGCTAGGTCCCGCTCTGCTATTTTACTAGTATCCGACATTCGGTTGGACGGGGGGCCCTTTGGTTTAGAATTAGGAGATCTAAGACTGACCAGTCAGCCAGGGGTCGATGGGCTTCTATGACGCCGGCAATTCCGGCCTCTGTTTGCCCTGTAGCCCTAGCATCTCTGTACGCGGAGGTCAGGCCATCTATGGATGGTTCCTGGCTCTTGCATTATGATGGGTCACCTCTGACGGTGTATCAATTTCGTTGGATGCTAGGGCGCTGCGTGGTGAGATTGGGTCTGTCCCCAGGGGACTTTGGTACCCATTCATTTCGAATTGGCGCCGCTACCTCGGCCGCAGCGGCTGGCTGGCCAGTTGCTGAAATCAAGTCCTTAGGCAGATGGCGCTCAGCGAGCTATAGGAGATATATTAGACCTCACCTCCTGCCCTGAAGGTTTGCCTGTGCTTGTGCGTCCTTGTGTCTGCCTGAGGAATTGAATGGTCATTTGTTTCCCCCAACCCTGTGTCCTCCCTACTCGGGGTGTAGCTACGCTCTGCCATTGGGCCAGCGTCCGGAGTTTTCTCGCTTTTTGCCTGACCTAACGGACTGAATTTGGTTCACTAATTTGATTATAGTCTAATTAAGAGTCCCTCAGCAGGTCCAGTCGTTTTCCTCCGGCCGAGTACACCCGTCATTCCTTCTCCCTTACCATGCCTCACCCTCCCTTGTTTGTCTCTTACCCTTTGTGTCCTGGTATGGCTCCAATCGTGATTGGAGCATGTCTACTGGCACCTTAATTACTGTGCCTTATTCAAATGAATCTCGAAATTTCTTTTTTCTTTTTTGGCAGATCCTCCTTAGTTGTAAACGTGCCTTCATTCAGAACCCAATCTAATTACACCTTTTTTACGTTTCTTTCCTTAGGTCTGGGATTCGATAGGTATCTTTTGGGCAGCCAGGTCAATCTCCGCAGGCGAGGGTCCGGCTTTCGCTTGCTCCCAGTTAGTTAGGTGGCTAGGTGTTCGGGGTATGCGCTGGAGGGACCTGCGGGCGTTCCTTATGGGTAACGTTCGTCGCTACGGGTTGCCATCTGTTTTAGCAATTCATTTGGGTGGTAACGACCTCGGGAAGTTGTCCCAATTAGAGCTGCGGAGCTTGATCTTAGACAATCTCGCTGCCATCAAATCAGCTTGGCCGTCTTGCACCATTGTGTGGTCCTACGTAATTCCACGAATTAGTTGGAGAGGGGCTAGGGATCCACGGGCGATCGACGAGGCTAGGAAAAAACTTAATGCAGCCGTTGCTCGATGGGTGCTGGCCAACGGGGGGGCGGTTGTCACCCATGCTAGGATTAGATTTGGTTTTCAGCACCTTTTTCGGCCTGATGGGGTTCATTTAGTGAGTAAGGGTCTTTTTATATTTCTGGAGGGTCTGCTGGGGGTTATAGATTCACTAGTCTAGCTGGTGGCGGGGCGGGGGGAGTTCTTTTAGAAATCCCCCGCTCTGGCGGGAAAGAACGGCAGATTTAATCAAATAGTTCCTACTAAGTGTTAAGGTTGCCATTTTATTGGCCTATTTTTGCGGTGCTCTCACCTCTCATTGGCTTAGGCCTTTCGCTGTATCACCCGTGTCGGGGACAGCAACCTACCTGGCTTGGTGGGTAGTCAATGGGGTGGTGTAGTTGGATACCGTTTGTTTTGAGTTAGGACGATTACGTCAGATTTTGGGATGGAGTTTTGTAGTTAGCCGTTCTTTCTTGGCCACCATTAATTAATATCAATACTAAAACAAATAATCAATCTAGTTTAAAAAGTTGCTATAAATAAATCAGTTAACAATTTCTGCCAAACCTATGCCTCCGAGTCTTTATTTCAGGTTTAATTGGATAAGTTAGAAATATATAAGGTTATACATGCTAAAGGTACACATATGATGTGGGATGTTTAATTTCCACTCATTTCCAGTCTATTCTGAACACCTCACAATATTGTTTTTAGGGCAAAAGGTTGCACCGAGGTAGCTGGATAACTATGCTAAGCCACACAAGTGTGCGGCACAAACACGTGGCTCATGTAAGAGTGGCACTGCAGAGGCAGACAGGATGGCAGTTTGAAAAACTAAGCCCCAAAAAGACTCCTATCTGGCTTGATAGTGTTTACCATGTGCAGCCAAGGAGCAGTGGGCATTTCGTGCAGCACTGAGTTTGTCTGCAAGTGTGTAACTGTTTTTATCAGTTTTAATATCCAATAAGACCCCTATCTGGCTTGATTGTGTTATTATTAATTAATTAAATCTGATTGCTCAACTTTGGGATTATTACCAGTCGTCTCTTAAATCATTGCCTAATGGGTAGAGGGGAGGGGGGCAATTAATTACTAGGTGGCAGATGGAAGAGTTCCCCCACCTCCCTAGGACCACTTTTACCCCTGGGTTGGAGATGTATAATCTTTTCAGAAACGGGGGGGCTTCCTTCCTAACTGTAAATGTATAGTTAAACATCCAATAAGACCCATATCTGGCTTAATCGTGTTTACCATGTGCAGCCGAGTAGCCGTGGGCGTTTCGTGCAGCAATCAATTACTCTCATTAGTGAAATGCAAACAGTTGTATGCATTTAAAGACAAGTGCACTTATAAGTCATAACTGTCAAGAATGCAAACAGTTGTATGCGTTGAAAAGACAAGTCCCACATATGAATGACTCTCAGCAGTAGGATTAGTGGTTGGTGATGCAAGATGGAATTGTCCTTGGGCCCTCCCACCCACCTTTATGTTGCAAAAATAGGACATGCACACTTTAACAAACCAAATATTTCAGCGACAGGGCCTACAAAACTCTGGCTGAAATGATTGGTTTGTTTGGGCCCCCACACAAAAAAAAAAATTCATAATATCTCCCTGTATAAACTGGCTCTACAGCGACAAAACGTCATCGTCACTCGTCATCCTCCTCCTGATTCCTCGCCCCCTTCAGTGTGTACTTCCTCATCCTCACAGATTATCAATTCGTCCCCGCTGGACTCCACAATCACAGGTCCCGTTATAATCTCTGGAGGCAATTCTTGGTCTTTATTGAATAATTGATAATTGATTTGTATAAACATCATCTTCTCCACATTTTAGGAAAGCAACCTCCTTCGCCGCTCACTGACCAGGTTCCCTGCTGCACTAAAAACTCTTTGGGAGTACACACTGGAGGGGGGACAACTCAGGTAAAATAGAACCAGTTTGTACAGGGGCTTGCAAACTGCCTTTTTTTCCTGCCAGTACAGGTAAGGACTGTCTTACATGTCTACTTAGGTGCTGTCACTAAAGTAATCCTCCACCATTTTTTCAATGGTTACAGCATCCAATGCACCGACAGTATACATGTCAGCAATCATTGACAGGTCCTTTAGTCTGGACCAGATGTCCAAACTCCCTCCAGCCTGCCCTGCATCCCTGCCAGCGGGTCGTGTGGGAAATCGCAGCTGTTTCCTCGCAGGCACAGGTGGGGGAGAAAATGAAGGAGGAGCTGGGGCCGTGTCACGGTCCCCTTCAGATGACAATCTCCTGACCAGCAGGTCTTTGCACCTTTGTAGACTTGTGTCCACCAGAAACAGATACAGAACATATGCTTTAAACCGAGGATCGAGCAAGGTGGCCAGAACATAGTCCTCTGACTTTAACAGACTGACCACCATCGTATCCTGGCAAAGCATATGGAGGGCTTCATCCACAAGAGCGACATGCTTTGTGGAAAATCTACGCTTTAGCTCCTCCTTTACTTTCTCCAGCTGCTTCTGCAACAGCCTGATCAGGGGAATCACCTGACTAATGTAGGCAGTGTCGGAACTGACTTCACGTGTGGCTAGTTCAAACGGCTGGAGAACCTTGCACAACACGGAAATCAGCCTCCACTGTGCTTGAGTCAGGTGCAGCCCCGCTCCTCTGCCTATGTCGTAGGTGGCCGTGTAGGCTTGAATGGCCTTTTGCTGCTCCTCCATCCTCTGCAGCATGTAGAGGGTGGAGTTCCAGTGCGTCACCACCTCTTGTTTGAGCTGATGGCAGGGCAGGTTGAGGAGTTTTTGCTGCCGCGCCAGCCTTCGGCAGGCAAATTTTGCGGGCCACCGCAAGCATCTCCTGCACACTCCTGTCACTTCTGATGAAATGCTGCGCCATCAAATTTATTGTGTGGGCAAAACATGGCACGTGCTGGAAATTGCCCATGTTTAATGCCCACACAAAGTTGCTGGCATTGTCTGAAACCACAAATCCCCAGCAGAGTCTAAGGGGGGTAAGCCACTGGCAGATGATTTCCCTCAGTTTCTCTAAGAATTTGTCGGCATTGTGCCTCTTCCTGAAACCGGTGATACACAGCGTAGCCTGCTTTGGAAGGAGCTGGGGTGCAGAAGATGCTGCTGTTGCTGCGGAAGGTGATGCATCTACCCAATGGGCTGTCACAGTCATATAGTCCTTAGTTTGCCCTGATCCACTTGTCCACATGTCCGTAGTTAAGTGGACAGTGGGTACAGCTGCATTTTTCATGGCACTGAGGACACTTTTTCTGACGTCCCTGTACAACCCGGGTATCGCCTGTCTAATGAAGTGGAATCTAGACGGGATTTGGTACTGGGGACACAATACCTCCATCAACCGTCTAAATCCCACTCCACTGATGGCGGACACCAGACGCACGTCTAACACCAACATAGCTGTCAAGGCCGCAGTTATCTTCTTTGCCATAGGATGACTGCTGTTGTATTTCGTCCTCGTGGCAAAAGACTGTTGGATGGTCAACTGCTTAGTGAAAGACGTAGCGGTCTTACGGCTTCCTTTCTGGGATGATGACCGACTCCCAGCAGCAGCGGCAGTAGTAGGCGTAGTGCTGCACGATCCTCCAGAGGAATCTCGGATAGAAGAGGAGTCAGTTATGCTGGTAACATGGCCTGCAGGACTCCACCCGATCTGGATGAAGGAGGAATTTTATGAGAAGGGAGTTGGTGCTGTGCTTTTCAGGCGCTTGGCTCCAACAGGAGGGCCAGGGATTTAGGTGTCCCTGGACTACTAGCCACAGTTCCTGAACTAATCACTGATTTATGAAGGGTTTTCAGGTATCGTATAAGGGAGGATGTCCCTAGGTGGGCAAGATCCTTACCCCTGCTTATTGGAGCTTTACATAAGCTACATATGGCAATATATATGTTGTCCAATTGGGATAAAAAAAAATCCAGACCGTAGAGGTGGATTTATGGGTCCTCTGCCCAGGCATGACGATGGGTTTTTCATCCCACCGACAACAACTCCCCCCCCCCGGTGCCTCATTTAAGCAAACCACCTCAGCATCCTCCTCGTCAACTTCCTCCTCAGTGCCAGCTACATCAATATCCTCCTCCTGGTGTACAACATCACCTTCATTATTAAAATCTGGAACTAGACTGTGGGCGAGCCTTCCAGCATACTGTCTACACAGTTCTCTCCCCACATACACAATGTAACTAGATCCAGTACCCAGCTCTCTCCTTCATTATAATATGTAACTAGTACCTGTGCCCAGCTCTCTCCCTAAACATAATATGTAACCAATATCTGTACCTAGCTCTCTCCCTAAACATAATATGTAACGGTACTTGTGTAGTTTCACGGCACCGCCGCGCGCACAGTCTGTTACAGAAACTTGGCAGCTTGCCAGAGGCTCTGTTTAACTGTGCGCGTGCCGCTCTAGCTCTGTCTGACTGTGCTCGTGCCGCTGTAAGCTACGTATTGACAACTACGTTAACAGCGTAGCGGCCGGGCAGCAGCGCGCTGCCCAGGCGCTGACAGGTCACTGTGGTACTTGTAGTTCCACAGTGAAATAGGCAGCGCCTGGGCAGCACTAACAATGGGGGCAAGTGGAGACACCCCGGGCACAACGCTGACGTGCCAGGGCTTCTAAACTACACACCCCGGCACACCACTGTACACCCCATGTACACGCTAAATTCAGACGCAAAAGCGTCTGAATCTAGTACACTATTAAAACCCTCGGCACACCGCTGTGTCCCCCATGTACACGCTAAATTCAGACGCCGACGTGGATAGTGGGGGTATGAAAAGGTCGTAGGACGCGTACCGCCACCCCTCGCAGGTCTCGCTGCGCTCGCCACACTTCGGGTTGGCGTGGATAGTGGGATTTACAAGGTCGACAGCTGCTGCGTCGACTATTGTCACTGTAGGCGGCTTTTAATAGTGTACCCCTAGACCCAGCTAAATTTAGATGCTTTTAGATGTACCCCTACACCCAACTAAATCCAGGCGCTTTAGCGTCTGTATTTAGATGCCCCACCACCTGAGCGGCTTGCAGGGAGCCAGGCGCCTGGATTCAGACGCTTTTTTTGTGTCTGAATCCAGGCGCCCGCCTCCTTCTTAACGGCTTGCAGGGAGTGTTAATCCAGGGCTTTAGCGCCTACATCCCGTCAACGTTGTGCCCGGGTGTCTCCACTTGCCCCCGTTGTCAGCGCTGCCCAGGCGCTGCCTATTTCACTGTGGAACTACAAGTACCACAGTGACCTGTCGCTGCTGCTGCTGCCTGGCCGCTACGCTGTTAACGTAGCTGTCAATACGTAGCTTACAGCTAGAGCGGCACGAGCACAGTCAGGCAGAGCTAGACTGTGCGGGCGGCGGCGCCGTGAAACTACACAAGTACCTATGTAACTAGTACCTGTACCCAACTCTCTCCCTAAACATAATATGTAACTAGTACATGTACCCAGCTCTCTCCCTAAACATAATATGTAACTAGTACCTGTACCCAGCTCTATCCCTAAACATAATATGTAACGGTACTCTTTACCTAGCACGGCACCCACGATTTTGATCGTGGGCATCGCAGGTAAAAAAATAGCGGGCATCGCGGGCATTGAATGCACTAAAAATCGGGTGCGGCGCGACCGACGCGATGCCCGCGATTTCCCATAGGGAACAATGTTAAATGTATCAATTGACCCGATTTTCATGTTCAATGCCTCAATTGACCCGATTTTTCCATAGGAAACAATGTTAAATGGCCCACATAGGCCAAATAGCCACCCTGAAGTGTGAAATGGCCCCCACAATTGTTAACGCCACCCCACGATCAACGTCAACCCGAAGCGTGGCGAGCGCAGCGAGTGCAGCGAGCCCGCGAGGGGCGGCGGTACGCGTCCTACGACCTTTTCATACCCCCACTATCCACGTCGGCGTGGAGTTGAGAATAGAATAGTGTGGCAAGCGCAGCGAGCCACCGAGCCCGAAGCGTGGCGAGCGCAGCGAGCCCTGCGAGGGGACACGGATACCTTCACAGGTAAACGCGTCCCTTCGCGGGCTTCACAGGTATCCGCATCCCCTCGCGGGGCTCGCTGCGCTCGCCACGCTTCGGGCTTGGTGGCTCGCTGCGCTCGCCACACTATTCTATTCTCAACTCCACGCCGACGTGGATAGTGGGGGTATGAAAAGGTCGTAGGACGCGTACCGCGGCCCCTCGCGGGCTAGCTGCGCTCGCCACGCTTCGGGTTGACGTTGATCGTGGGGTGGAGTTAACAATTGTGGGGGCCATTTCACACTTCAGGGTGGCTATTTGGCCTCTGTGGGCCATTTAACATTGTTTCCTATGGAAAAATCGGGTCAATTGAGGCATTGAACAGGAAAATCGGGTCAATTGAGACATTTAACATTGTTCCCTATGGGAAATCGCGGGCATCGCGTCGGTCGCGTCACATCCGATTTTTTAGTGCATTAAATGCCCGCGATGGCCACGATGGGCTCCGTGATAAGTAAAGAGTACCTATGTAACTAGTACCTGTACTCAGCTCTCTCCCTAAACATAAAATGTAACTACTGTAGTACTAACTAGTACCTGTAACCAGCTCTCCCTACATACACAATGTAATTAGTACCTGTACCCAGCTCTCTCTCCCTACATACACAATGTAACTAGTACCTGTACCCAGCTCTCTCCCTACATACACAATGTAACTAGTACCTGTACCCATCTCTCTCTCTCTCTCTCTCTCTCTACATACACAATGTAACTAGTACCTGTACCCAGCTCTCTCTCCCTACATACACAATGTACTGTAACTAGTACCTGTACCCAGCTCTCTCACTACATACACAATGTAACTAGTACCTGTACCCATCTCTCGCTCCCTACATACACAATGTAACTAGTAACTGTACCTATCTCTATCTCCCTACATACACAATGTAACTAGTACCTGTACCCAGCATTATCCCTACATACACAATGTAACTGTTACCTGTGCCCATCTCTATCTCCCTACATAATCAAATTCTCCGATGACACTACCATCATTGGCCTCATTAAGGATGGGGATGAATTGACCTACAGACGAGAATTGGACCGATTGGCCCGATGTTGCAGCAGCAACCATCTAGAGCTCAGCCCACTCAAAACCATTGAGATGTTAGTGTACTTTAGAAAGAAGTGTTTTGGTGTTCCTCTGCTAACAATTGCTGACAGTGTTGTGTCGCTAGTGGACACCTTCAAGTTCCTGGGGACCACAATGTCCCAGGACCTTAAATGGGTGCCCAACGCTGATACTATTGTTGGAAAAGCACAGTAGGTTTTTCTTCCTTAGGCAACTGTGGAAGTTCAACATCCATATGGATAGTGGTAGATGCTCAATTAGTTCAGTAATACCACTCAGGTGCATGCAAGGGAGGGGTTAATACTGAGTAAGTAAAGCAAGCCATTGGTTCCCCCAGCTCACTGATTGGTATTAGTAACCAATCTTGAACACTACATGATAATAGAAATCAGAGATATTGGTTACATACACCTGCGCATGTGTATGATGCCCCCAAGCCACGTCAAGGCTTCTCTGTATATTGGGGTCCCTAGCTTAATTTATTAGAAGTCATTAGATTCTGGTCGACTTTTAAACCCTCTAGGGGCCTTTGTCAAGACATCAAATGTAACATCATCATAGGCACAGCAAAAGGCACAGGTCAAAAAGTATACACAAGTTATTCATATTTTGTTGGTCTGTATGTTGACATAGGTCGACATAAAACCCGTATGAGTGTACCGCAGGGACGTGCAGTCAGGGGAGGCAGGGGAGGCAGTGCCTCCCCTGTTATTAATGATAAAGATAATAAAATACAAAGAAAATACTTATGACACATTATGTGTCATAAGTATATGCTTTATATAATCCTATTCATTTTTACACCATAATTTTTTTTAAAGTTGGTATCGGAGGCATTGGGAGCCGTGCCTCCGGCTATCAATGTCAGGATCCACAAACAGGGGGTGGGCAGGGGGCGGTGCCAAGCAGCAGGCTGCAAAATCCCATAAAAAAAAACTGTACAGGCGGCACCTATAGCGGTGCCTCAGTGACAGGGGGTGCTTGTCCTGTCACTGAGGCAGCTATGATTGGTCTCAATGCTGCCTGTCAGCGTATCAGAAGCAACCCATCTGCATCTGCACCCTCCGCACCGCCCCCCCCCCCTCTTCCCCACACTGTGGGTGCAAGAACCTCCGCACTAACCCCCTCCCTCCCTTCCCTGCTCGGCGGCTGCACGGACCCAAATACTTTCACCTACAAGGAGAGGGGAGCGTAAAAGCCCTCCTTCCACACCCGGATCTCTGCACCCCAGCCCCCCTCCCTGCATGTCCGGCATACAGACGGCTCCCAGCCCCGTGACGGCCTCTGCAATGCTGTGTCTTCTGAGCACATGGCCGCCGGCGCTGTCAGCATGGCAAGGGGACACATCCAGCCGGAGAATCCAGGAGCCCTGCCTGGAGCCTGAGGGTAAGTGGTAGCCCCAGGGCAGGGACTGTGCAGACGGGAAAAAGCCATAGGCGGGAGGACAGTAGCAGGGGGAAATGCAGGTGCCGGGGGACACCTGTCTGGAAGTTGGATACCGTCTGCCACTGAGTGAGAGCCGGGGAGCAGACAGTTGGAATATGTGTAAGGTACATTATCTGTGTAAGAGTATTTTTACTAATGTGGGGCATATGTAAAGACCATTATGTGTATATGGGAATTTAATAATGTGGGTGTATAGGACATTATGTGTCATTATGTGTAAAGGGCATAAGTAATGCGGGGCATATGTGTACGGGGCTTTATGTGTATATGGGCATTCGTCATGTGGGGTATATGTGTAAGGTGTACGGGGCCAATGTGGGCTGGAGTGATGGGTGCCAATGTGGGCTGGTGTCATGGGGGACAGTGTGGGGATGGTGTCATGGGGATAGTGGTGTGATGGGGATAGTGGTGTGATGGGGATAGTGGTGTGATTGGACAGTGCGGGGCTGGTGTGAAGGAGGACAGTGTGGGGCTGGTGTGATGGGGACAGTGTGGGGCTGGTGTGAAGGAGGACAGTGTGGGGCTGGTGTGATGGGGGACAGTGTGGGCTGGCCGCTGGTGTGATGGGGGCCAATGTGGGCTGGTGTGATGGGGGCCAATGTGGGCTGGTGTGATGGGGGCCAATGTGGGCTGGTTTGATGGGGGCCAATGTGGGCTGGTGTGATGGGGGCCAATGTGGGCTGGTGTCATGGGGGACAGTGTGGGGCTGGTGTCATGAAGATAGTGGTGTGATGGGGATAGTGGTGTGATTAGACAGTGCGGGGCTGGTGTGAAGGAGGACAGTGTGGGCTGGTGTGATGGGGGCCAATGTGGGCTGGTGTGATGGGGGCCAATGTGGGCTGGTGTGATGGGGCCAATGTGGGCTGGTGTCATGGGGGACAGTGTGGGGCTGGTGTCATGGGGATAGTGGTGTGATGGGGGTAGTGGTGTGATGGGGATAGTGGTGTGATTGGACAGTGCGGGGCTGGTGTGAAGGAGGACAGTGTGGGGCTGGTGTGATGGGGACAGTGTGGGGCTGGTGTGAAGGAGGACAGTGTGGGGCTGGTGTCATGTGGGACAGTGTGGAGCTGGTGTGATGGGGATAATGGTGTGAAGGAGGACAGTGTGGGGCTGGTGTGAAGGGGGCAGTGTGAGGCTGGTGTGATGGACAGCGTGGGGCTGATGTGAAGGGGGACAGTGTGGGGCTGGTGTGATGGGGGATAGTGGTGTGAGCATGTAGGTAAGCAGAACTTATGTAGCATAATTTGAAATAGGCAATACTGCATGTGGCTTAATGTGTAACGGGTATTATGGTGCAAATGTTTGGCGCGCCTTCGGCACGCAATGTCCCTTTTTATGGAGCATGTTGTGAATTTTAGCTTAATCCGTGTAGCATTATGTGAATTTTGGCTCCATTTGTGTAGCGTTATGTGAATTTTGGTTCAATCCGTGTAGCGTTATGTGAATTTTGGTTCAATCCATGTAGCGTTATGTAATTACAATATTCACTATTTACGCCAAGGTGGGCATGTGTACTTTAAGGGCCAGGGCCTATTTTTAATCCCGTTCCCACCCTTTCTCGGCTCTCCTCCTCTCTCTCCGCTCTCTGAGCGTGCACACTGGCACAACTACCCCCCTCCGCCTATCTTGGTGCCCCCCATGTCATTTTTTCCTGGATCCGCCCTTGTATGTATATACAGTGTTCTGCTGTTGCATACTGTGTATAAGGGTACCACTGTGGAGGTTGAGCGCAGTGGCATAACCACAACAGGTGCAGGATATGCGGTTGCTCTTTGATGTTTTTAGGACCTGCCGCTCCCCTGCACCGTCATGCTGCTGCTAGTGCCTCACCAACCACTGACCTCACCGCACGTCACTGGTGTACCGTGTCTCCATGTCAGCTGCCCGCCCTCTTTCCGCACAGGGACCAGCAGATCTAAGACACCAGAGTCTTATATCTGCAAGCGCTAGAGAAGTCCTTTGATGGTCAGCGACTATCGAATGATTTCTGCCCCGCCCGCAAACTGCAAATGGATGTTTACATGTGTTCGGCGTTTACATGACCGGCAAAGCTGCAAATTCTGCAGCTTTGCAGGTCAATCAGAATGGGGGCCCAGGTGTGATAGGCAACGTATGTTTTGTACTTGATCACATCGCATGTGTTTTGAACATGATGCAATGCAATATAGTGCAGCACATACTTTTTGTGCTGTGCATTGTACTGTGTGCAGGAGCAAGCATCACACCTGTTAAAATGTACCGTATATGGGCACCTTAAGTAAAGATAAAACCATCTTAGGGCCCTACACACGGAGAGATTTTTGCCAGAGATTCATAACGGGAGATTCAGAATGAGAGATTTCCCTTAAACTTAATCTCTCAGATTATGAGCCCACACACAGAGAGATTTGTGCCAGAGATTTATAATGGAGATTTAGCATGAGAGATTTCAAATCTATGACACAGAAAGTTTAGACGACTTCAGGAGAATAAAAAAAGTATTCAAATTCACATATAAACATTGGTTCTATAGTGTCGTCGCCCCCCAAACACCTAGTTTTTCGTATTGGTATTTTCCCTACGACTGCATACGACTGTTTAAGTCGTATGCAAAGTCGTGTTCCGGAGGATCAGTTACAAAGCAGTCATATACGACTGCTTTGTAACCCTCCGATGGTGTAATGATTCGTATTAGCGGCCGTATATACGGCTGCTAATACGAATTATTTCTAGCAGTCTGCACGGATCAGTCAGATCCGTGCAGGCTGCATGGTGTAAAAAAAATAGAAAAAAAAATAAATTAAAAAAAAAAACGGCGTGGGGTCCCCCCCACAGCCGAAACCAGCACCAGGCTGACAGAGCCTGGAGCCGGTAATTAAAAATCAGGGAACCCGACAAATAGGGGTTCCCCGATTTTTAACAACCAGCCCCAGGCTCCTGCTCTGGGGCTGGTTCCCAAAATACGGGGGACAAAATGACTAGGGGTCCCCCGTATTTCAAGAACCAGCCCCAGGCAAAACCAGCCAGCGGGTAATGCCACAGCCGGGGGGAGACTTTTTATGCAAGTCCCCCCGGCCAAAGCATTAACCCTACCGACCAGTCAGCCTGGCCAGGGGCCCTGGGGGAGTGGGGACCCCCCCAATAAAGGGGTCCCCCCCCTCCAGGACTTACCTGACCAGGCTGAAGCCTGGTGCTGTCCTCGATGCCCCTGGGCGGTGGGCATCGAGCTGATGGTTTTGTGTAAAAAATAGAATAAAAACCATTGTTTTTTACTGTGGCACTACAAGTGCCAGCAAGCCTCCCCAGCAAGCTGGGACTTGGATAACCACAAGTCCCAGCCTGCTGGGCATTAAAGGGCCCGCTGGGTCTTGTAGTGCCACCGTAAAAAAAATAGTTAAATAAAACACACTGACACCCGTTTTAAATAAAAGTTTAATACACACATTACATACATACTGATACTTACCTTTCTTGATCCCGTAGGTAGCCCTGGTCCTGATGTCCTGTGTCGTCCTCCAGGTCCATGTCGGCTGTCTGCGTCGTCCTCCAGGTCCATGTCGACGGTCCGTGTCGTCCTCCAGGTCCATGGCGGTGTCCGGGTCCGAAGAAATCCATGTTGGAGCTGTGGAAGGAAATCCTACTCACCTGTTCCTGCGCTGAAGAAGTCTTCTCTTGATCCGACGTAGTCCAGGTAATCTTCCTGCTGTCGCCGGTCCCCGCTGTCTCCGCTGTCCGTGCATCGCGCTGAGGAGAGATGCTGAAGTTTCATATTCGGCGCCTCTCCTCAGACTGAATTCTATTGGCCGCCTAGCAGGCCAATCAGGAGCCGACTTTCTCGGCTCCTGATTGGCCTGCTAGGCGGCCAATAGAATTCAGTCTGAGGAGAGGCGCCGAATATGAAACTTCAGCATCTCTCCTCAGCGCGATGCACGGACAGCGGAGACAGCGGGGACCGGCGACAGCAGGAAGATTACCTGGACTACGTCGGATCAAGAGAAGACTTCTTCAGCGCAGGAACAGGTGAGTAGGATTTCCTTCCACAGCTCCAACATGGATTTCTTCGGACCCGGACACCGCCATGGACCTGGAGGACGACACGGACCGTCGACATGGACCTGGAGGACGACGCAGACAGCCGACATGGACCTGGAGGACGACACAGGACATCAGGACCAGGGCTACCTACGGGATCAAGAAAGGTAAGTATCAGTATGTATGTAATGTGTGTATTAAACTTTTATTTAAAACGGGTGTCAGTGTGTTTTATTTAACTATTTTTTTTACGGTGGCACTACAAGACCCAGCGGGCCCTTTAATGCCCAGCAGGCTGGGACTTGTGGTTATCCAAGTCCCAGCTTGCTGGGGAGGCTTGCTGGCACTTGTAGTGCCACAGTAAAAAACAATGGTTTTTATTCTATTTTTTACACAAAACCATCAGCTCGATGCCCACCGCCCAGGGGCATCGAGGACAGCACCAGGCTTCAGCCTGGTCAGGTAAGTCCTGGAGGGGGGGGACCCCTTTATTGGGGGGGTCCCCACTCCCCCAGGGCCCCTGGCCAGGCTGACTGGTCGGTAGGGTTAATGCTTTGGCCGGGGGGACTTGCATAAAAAGTCTCCCCCCGGCTGTGGCATTACCCGCTGGCTGGTTTTGCCTGGGGCTGGTTCTTGAAATACGGGGGACCCCTAGTCATTTTGTCCCCCGTATTTTGGGAACCAGCCCCAGAGCAGGAGCCTGGGGCTGGTTGTTAAAAATCGGGGAACCCCTATTTGTCGGGTTCCCTGATTTTTAATTACCGGCTCCAGGCTCTGTCAGCCTGGTGCTGGTTTCGGCTGTGGGGGGGACCCCACGCCGTTTTTTTTTTTTATTTTTTTTTTTTATTTTTTTTTTTTTCTATTTTTTTTACACCGAAGCCTGCACGGATCTGACTGATCCGTGCAGGCAAAAACGCAAATACGACATGAAAATGGTGTTCTATTTTCCTGTCGTATTTGCGTGGGTGTTTTACACCACTAAGCAGCCGTATTATCAGTACGGCTGCTTAGTAAATCAGAAACCACCATTCTTTTGAATGGTGATTTCTGTCGTATTCTATCGATGGTGTAGACATTCGTATTTGTAACTACAAATACGAATGTTCCATCTTTAGGACTACGAATTGTTGTATTTTTGGGATTGTAAATCCCGAAAATACAAATTCGTAAAAAAAAGGTGTATTTCTCCCTACGAATACACCTTTTTTCTACGAATCCATTTTGGTAAATGTCCCCCTATGGTTCAAGTGATGGGTTTAAAACACAGTGTGCGCTGAGAGCTGTTATTTCATCTAATACTGTACTCTTCTCTACACAAGAATGCCAAATATCGATGCGGGAGGGAGGGTCCGGGTTTACGCTGCGTTAGGGAGGGTCAGGGTCTACGCAGCGGGAGGGAGGGTCCGGGTTTACGCTGCGTTAAGGAGGGTCAGGGTCTATGCAGCGGGAGGGAGGGTCAGGGTTTACACTGCGTTAGGGAGGGTCAGGGTCTACGCAGCGGGAGGGAGGGTCCAGGTTTACGCTGCGTTTCTGGGAAATAGTGTTTCTAGGAAAAAAAGAAATTAGAAATAGGAGGGAAAGGGAAAAGAAGGGAGAGAGACAGAATTAGGGATAGAGGGTCTCAAAACAAGAGAGAGTGGGAGGAACGAGAGAAAGGGAGGGGTGAAAACATTAGTGAGAGGCACAGGAAGGAGCAGGGGGGGCAGGCTGTGACTTGCAAGGAGTGGGGGTCCCAGGCAGACAGAAAGGAGCAGGGGGGCAGGCTGTTACCTACAAGGGGTGGTGGGGTGGGAGGGGGGGTCCCAGGCAGACAGAAAGGAGCAGGGGGGCAGGCTGTTACCTACAAGAGGTGGTGGGGTGGGAGGGGGGTCCCAGGCACACAGGAAGGAGCAGGGGGCAGGCTGTTACCTGCAAGGAGGGGGGGAGGTCCCAGACACAGGAAGGAGCAGGGAGGAAGGCTGTAACCTGCTAGGAGGGGGGGTCACAAGCACACACACAGGTGGGAACAGGGGGGCACAGGCACACACAGGGGAGAAGGGTGACTGCATGCTGACAGTTGAGGTATGGGGGTGTAAGCAGCCTGGGAGTGGTGAGGATGAGGGCCAAATGTGTAATGCGCTGCAGAAAGGTGCATGGAGGTGAAGCAGCAGCACATCGCCCCAACCTCACCCGGTTACCTGTCTGGGTTTAGGAGGCAGCCTCTGGGCATTGCAGCGGGTGTGGAAACCAGCAGTCATAGGGCTTGATTATGCACTGCCTGAGGGAAGATGCTGGGGAGGAGTGCTGACTTTCCCTCAAATGTCCCCGCGGCTGTGCGCACTGCACACTGCTACAGCAAAGGAGACAGGACAGGAGAGGCGACTGCTCCTCCTGTGAAGGAGCCGCCGGGCAACAGAGAAAGGAAGCTGCAACGCCCTCTAGTGTGACACTCTATGCAGCCTGACTGACAGATTAGTACCCGATCTCCTCCTGCCTTCTTCCCTGCCCCGGAAAGCGGCACCTAGTGATTTTTTTAAAAAGTAAAGGGGAGAAAACCTCAAAAGGGTGCAGGGGACTGACTGCTGGGCCCTCGGGCCCCCCCAAGCGGCCGGGCCCCATAGCAGCTGCATCCCCTGTACCCTCCATAGTTAAGCCACTGTAGGGAGGTGACGGAGATCCCCCGCACACCACATCACAGGTATCCTGGGGGGGGGGGCATCCGTCACCGCACTGCGAAGCTAGCCACATATGTTTATACATATGCGCTAGCATCACTGTGGTCCGGCGGCAATGTATTTTAATACATCCCGCCCTTATACTGCAAAATCAACCTGGTTTTTTCACTCACTTTCTGAATCTCTCATCCTATTAAAATGCATATGGATCATAAATGCAAATCATCTGGAGCTTGACTAACAGGAAGTCGGGGGTGGCAACCTGCAGTTTTCTGGGAGTGTCTGGAAAAACACAGACATGCCCAAGCATTTAAGGGAAGGCCTATGACGTTAGTGCTGGCCTCAGTCAGTTTGTCTCAGTCGCAGAGTTGAGGAAGGGTTAGAATTGCTCACACTTGCACAGACTCATAAAATCCTTAGATCACGGGTGTCAAACACAAGGCCCGCGGGCCAAATACGGCCCACCAGACCTCGTCATGTGGCCCGCGTGAGGAGATAGCATGCAGGGACAGTGTGTCTAAAACAGGAGTGCTGCGTCCACGTCCGCCTTACCTGTTCCTCCACTGTCGGCGGCCATTTTCCTGTAGGCACATATATATGCGGCTACAGAAACATGGCCGCCGGCCTCCACGGCTACGTGGAGGAGGGCCTGGCCGCCTGTTCCCTCTGATGCCCGGCACTGGGTGGGGACGTCATGACGATGACGCCGCCCGCCCATGCGTCTGTAGAGAAGTAGGAGCAGGCAGGGAAGCTGGACCGGGAGTCGGGGACAGTGTGGCCGCAGCAAGCAGTGAAGAAAAGCTGGAAGCTGCAGGACAGACAGAGAAACAGTAAGTGAGGATGAGGATCACACTCACAATAAAAAAAATATATATATCTGCTGTTTCCTGAGGTGTCCCCGTGTATTATAATAATAATAATGCCATGACACCACAGGCTGCTCCTCCTGTATAATCATTTATGTGTCATTGCATTACTTTTATTATATTATACAAGGGGAGCAGTCTGTGGTGTCATGGCATTCATTTTATATTATACAGGGGGAGCAGCCTGTGGTGTCATGGCATTATAATTATACAGGGGGACCTACAGATACAACCGGCCCTTTGAGGGTGACCAAACTGCTGATGCGGCCCCCGATGAATTTGAGTTTGACACCCCTGCCTTAGATGGTTTGTTATTTGCGTATGGATTTATGAGTGGATTGAGATTTATTTGCAATTCTTTGGGCTGGGATTTCTTTCTGTCTGGGCGACGGTTAACTACTTGCAGTCCTCAGCAATTTACAGATCAGCGATAGGGTCTGAATCAGGTCATAAATTTCCTGCATTAGCCCTTTATTTCCAAATTGGGGAAATATTTAGCATCTGCAAAAGATCTGAAGACCTTCTTCACCAACATAGGTTTTCAGAAGAGCTGTACTGGCTCCTCAGGTGGATGATAATAATGGTTGCTGTAACAGTACAAATTTAGTTTAATGCATTTCACCTCCTCTAGGAGTAATCAGCGGCTTCCTCAGAAGTGTGAGTGTGAGCCCAGTCTCAGAAGATTTAAATACTGATATTTTCTGGTCTGCACATGCCCATTGTACTCATTATACAAGCCTCATTGGAAAATGGAATGCATGCGCAGTAGTAGATTTTGTGTCCTAGGGCGGGATGTATTAAAATACATCGCCGCCCTTCGCGCCCCCCCCCCCCGCCGCGATGCCGCCGCATATGTACTAACATATGCGGCTGGCATCGCGATGCGGTGACGGAGGCCCCCCGCGATACCTGTACTGTGGTCTGCGGGGGGTCTCCGTCACCTCCCAGCCGGCTTCTGCTGCTTTCACGCCGGGGACAGCTAAGCAAGCTGTCCCTGGCGCTTCCTCCTCCCCCCTGCAGCCGGAAGGACGTCCGGCTGCGTTGCTAGGGGGAGGAAGGGCTTACCTTCCGGGGTCCAGAAGGACCTGCAAGAAGGTAAGCCCAAGGGAGGGGGGAAAGAGGGGGTCGGCGAGGCGGCGGGGTTGCCGCGACGCGGCGGGCGGCGAAAAGAAGCCCATAGGCTTCTATAGGGTATCGCCAACCAAAGGTGGCGATACCCTGCCCTGCGATATCGCTGCGAACGGGTTTTAGTACATAGGAAAATGCGGTAAAACAGGGGTTTTACCGCATTTTCCCTTTAGTACATCTCGCCCCTAGTCTTTCTCAAGCTCCACATTTACAGTATATAAATGATAGTTTCTGACATCTTTACCTGTTTCTGGTATCGTTAAGTGTTTGAACTTCCTATACTGTACCTAACATTAATTTGTGCAATGTTTACAATGGCTCCTTAGCAACCAATGATAATTATATATACCCAAGTTACGTTTGTAGGTCACAGTATTTTTGCAAGTGGTTAATTGTTGGCTGGATTTATTTGTTGCTACTTCCTGTTAAGTTGTCCCGCATACATTTCACTGACATTTATTTATATACTTTTTCCTGTTCGCTCACTCATTTCTAATATCAGAGAATTTGTCATTTTTGTCCTTTCCCATACATTGGATAAACATGGTTCGACAGTCATTAGATTGATCACTTTTGGTCAACAGGCAGTAGGTTGACACAGGAAAAAGGTCAACATGCATTAGTTTGACATGGTTAATAGGTCGACACAAGCAAAGGGTCAACATGAAGAAAGGGCAAAGTGTGCCGATCACATTGTGCCCGGAGCATGGTGACTGCAGCGAGCCATGAGGGGGTACAAGGTACACTTATGCGATGTCCATGTCATCCTATGCTTGTGGCAACCCTTTGACCCTGTTGACCTAATGCATGTTGACCTTTTCCAAGTGTCAACCTTCTGCTTGTCCACCAGTAGGGATCGACCTAATGACTGTCTACCTAAAACTGGCAACCTAACGATCCATACCCTTGAGAGTTGTTGCCCTCCCCCCCTAGTGCAGTGGATGCTCATACTAGATGGCCGGGTGCCGGACGGGGTCCCGACAGGCGGGATCCCGACAGTCGGGATCCCGACAGTCATATACCTGACGTCGGGATCGCAACAGTCAAAACCCAGACACCTGGGGTCCCGATGGTTACCGGCTATTCTCCCTCGTGGGGGTCCACGACCCCCATAGAGGGAGAATATAATAGGTGGCGAGCGTAATGAGCCACCGTGCCCACAGCGAGCTCGCAAGGGGTTTTAATGCACTCGCCATGCTGTCTGAGTCTAGCCAGTCGGGATCCTGACGTCGGGATCCCGACTGTTGGAACCCTATACCACACCCAGATGGCCGGGGTCCTCTAGTTTCCCATCACTTTCCCTCCTTCTCTTTGGCATTATTGTAATTTTTTTTTCTTGCTATGCACTTAAGCAATGGTGCAATACAGGATAAAAGAGTAGGTGGGGCACTCTAGAAGCTCAATATGAGATTAAGGGGGTATTTAATTAAATCCATTAGTTTATCAACTACCCAAAAATAAGTCACTATTCTACATTTTTAGGTACAATTTAGATTCAACCTATTCTTTCAAGGTGCGGATTTTCAACTAGTAAAACCATTCAGCACAGTTGAAAAATGTGTTATTGGCTAAAATTTTCTCCAATGTGGTTTTAACTAAAAAAAAAAATACATCTGAAATGACTCCAATTGAATAGTAATAGTAATTGGACAAAAATTTTTTGAATATCTCGCTAAAACAATTTTTAAAAAAATATTTAACTAAAAGGTAGAGCCATATAGAAAACAATATAACATACAAATATACATAATAATAATAATAATAATAATAATAATAATAATAATAATAATAATAAAAAAACCACTGTGCAAAGTGAAGTGATGAGCTCAACATTAAATGGTAGAAATAATAAAAAAATTGTTCAATGGAATTAGTAACAACAAATATTAAAACATCATAAACACATGACAACATGATGATGACGCCCATTATTGAGCAAAGATGCTTTCAATGACAAAGATATCACTGGGAAGATGGCACCTCTGGTCACATCTGTACTCCGTACACATTGCGCATGCAAGAGGAAAATGCATATGGATCACAAATGCAAATCGTCCGGAGTAACAGGAAGTCGGCGTATGCGGGGGTGGTAACCTGCAGTTTTTTGGGAGTGTCTGGAAAAAACACTGACATGCCCAAGCATTTAAGAGAAGGCCTATGACGTTAGTTAGGCCTATTGACTCAGTCAATTTGTCTCAGTCGCAGAGTTGTGGAAGGGTCAGACTTGTACATTTGCACAGACTGGGAAAATCATTAGATGGTTTGCTATTTGCGTATGGATTTGCGAGTGGAAAGAGATTTATTTGCAATTATTTGGGGCAGAATTTCTTTCTGTCTGGGCATTAGTTAGCTACTTACAGTCCTCAGCAATTTGCAGATCAACGCTAGGGTCTGAATCAGGTCATATATTTCTTGCATTAGCCCATTCTTTCCAAAGTGTGGAAATATTTAGCATCTGCTAAAGATTGATGTGATGGACTTTGGGTGTCACAGACCTTCATCACCAGCATAGGTTTTCAGAAGAGCTGAATTTTACCGCATTTTTCCTTTAGTGCATTCCCACCGATTGAACTTGCTCCTTTATTAAGACACGTCCTTTTATTAATCACTAAATTACAGTATCTCATATACTGTAGTTCTGGTATTAAATGTCAAAAGTGACACTGTTGACAGGTACAAAATGTCGGCAATGAAAATAGCAACTCCTGACATCTTAGTTGTTAAGATTGTTGTACACTTATACCCTTGGGCCGTTTTTACCCGACGGCCAGTTGCCCAGGCACAGTATCTCATGCAAGGCTGCATGCGATAACTCAGAGTAGTGTATGGGGAACTTAACACCAAACTTATGGATTTACAGATGGAGCCCCTGTCATCTTTGCTTGGCGCCCACCAGAACGCCCCCTCTGACGAGCGCTGGTGTTCAGGGACTCCATTAAACTGGGACACGCCAGTTTCTCAGTGGCTGGGCAGCAGGTCCCTGCCCATCTCCGCTTCGGAGAGACAGGCAGGGTTGGGGCGGCGATGGGGACTGGCGTGGGAGGCAGTGGACGGCGGTGGGGAGTTCTGTTGCCAAGAGGTGCACGTGCATCTCATGTACGTGCGCCCCCTGGCGGGAGCTGGAGGCTGGGACTAGCGATAGTTTCACCAGCCCCTGCAAAGATGAGGCTAGCTACATCTGTATATATCATGGATGCAGGGTGTGGGACACACACTGCATACCCTGCACCCACAGCATGTACTTACTTCTCCGCTGCACACACTGTAATCCTTGAGAAGATGGCATGAAGGGATGTCGCAGCATAGCGGGGTGTGGGCATTCGCATGCTTTCACTTAGCCATTGACGTAAATGAGAAGTGGAATGTTCTTGCTCCAGGCTCTCATTCACTTCAATAGGACTTAGTATTGAATGAGCGCAGTGCTTTTCGTGCATCATGGTCCCACTATAGTAAGCTGCTCATGAGCAGCAGCAATGCAGTGGGACACATCTTTAGATGCCATGTTCTTGAAGCACTGCCCACACACATATAAGAAACTAGTAAGCCCGCTCGAAGCAAATGCTTCGAAAGCTGGTCTGCTACCTTGTGATTGCCTCTGTATTTGTGCATGTGTGAGAGAGAAAGAGATGCAGTTTCACTCGCAGCTAACAGATCACAGTGTTTCGGAGACACACAAACGGAAACTAGACATGTATATATAGATGATTTCACAAGGAAAATAGCATCCATGTTGTTTTCCTAGAGATCTGTCCATGCACAGCAGAATCTGGCACAGTGCCCATGCACCGTGAGGAGACTGACATCAGTTGACTGTGTCACCATTTTTCAACAGAGATCTGACAGGCAGCACTGTATGTGATTGCCTCTTGCAGGCCGAGAGTCAATAAGTCAACACCATATGCTTGGCATACATATGGTTAGTAGAATTTTTCTGGAAAAATAGGTCCAGCAACTCCAGGCCTTAAAAGAGAGAGAGAGAGAGAGAGAGAGAGAGAGAGAGAGAGAGAGAGAGAGAGAGAGAGAGAGAGAGAGAGATGTATTTAGAAACAAGCACTCACAGGTCACTTTAAAATAGAACTTATCTTATGGAAAGTACATTTTGGCCCAGAACCCAGTTCCTGATGATATAATATTTAATTAGAGGTTCAGGAACAGTTCCTGCTGGTTCCTGCTGAACAATATCATTGCATAGGATTTTCCAGTGTCCACCTCGTGCATATCAACCTTTTGGTGTCACCCTACTGTAGACATTGTCAGGATAATATATATCACAACTAATTTTCTCAGGATACAGTCGCTAGGTCGACACTGAAGGTCAACATGCATTAGGTCTACCACTAAAGGTCAACAGGACTTAGGGCAACACATGAAATAGGTTGACAAGTCCAAGGTTGACAGGGTCAGAAGATCGACCCAAGTATTAGGTTGACAATGGGAAGGCCGATAGTCAAAAGGTCAATGAATTTTTCACATTTGTTTGAGGAAACTTGTGCCGACAGGCGGTATTTCATACCCTACCAACCACTAGGGTGTGTGGAGGGATAATATAATAGCGTGGCGATGGCAGTGAGCCATGCAAGGGGACGCGGTACACTGATACTGTGTCCATGTCTACTTACATCGAAATTCGAGACAAAACAAGTGTAAAAACTCATGTCAACTTTTTTTGACTGTCGACCTTCCCATTGTCGACATAATGTTTGTGTCATCTATCCGACAATGTCGACCTTTAGTGGTCGACCTAATGTGTGTCAGCTTTCATAGTGTCGACTCTATTACCCATACCCATTTTCACTGAGTGCTTTTGTGGCTAATCAGGCTTCACAATCCAACAGTCTCTTCCTGCCTAAACATCTCAGCTTGATTTAATCAGCAGAATTACTCAGTGTGACATGTTCTCAGTGGTATGCAGTGTAATGTGCCATCAATATGACACAATACTGACTTGGAGATGTGCAAATTCTCATTCATCCATCAAGCAATACTACTGGCACCTAGTAACTACCAAAGTGAATGAGGTTATTGTGACATCTTGTGGCCGTGTGAATTACAGTCCTTGGCTAAGCTTTGTACAATGAGCAGGCACATCTGTGCAGCACGGCAGGTGAGGGTGTGCAGGCACATCTGTGCAGCACGGCAGGTGAGGGTGTACAGGCGCATCTGTGCAGCACGGCAGGTGAGGGTGTACAGGCACATCTGTGCAGCGTGGCAGGTGAGGGTGTGCAGGCACATCTGTGCAGCATGGCAGGTGAGGGTGTGCAGGCACATCTGTGCAGCACGGCAGGTGAGGGTGTACAGGCACATCTGTGCAGCGTGGCAGGTGAGGGTGTGCAGGCACATCTGTGCAGCGTGGCAGGTGAGGGTGTGCAGGCACATCTGTGCAGCATGGCAGGTGAGGGTGTGCAGGCACATCTGTGCAGCACGGCAGGTGAGGGTGTACAGGCACATCTGTGCAGCGCGGCAGGTGAGGGTGTGCAGGCACATCTGTGCAGCGCGGCAGGTGAGGGTGTGCAGGCACATCTGTGCAGCGCGGCAGGTGAGGGTGTGCAGGCACATCTGTGCAGCGCGGCAGGTGAGGGTGTGCAGGCACATCTGTGCAGCGCGGCAGGTGAGGGTGTGCAGGCACATCTGTGCAGCGTGACAGGTGAGGGTGTGCAGGCACATCTGTGCAGCGTGACAGGCGAGGGTGTACAGGCATATCTGTACAGCGCGGCAGGTGAGGGTGTACAGGCATATCTGTGCAGCGTGGCAGGTGAGGGTGTACAGGCACATCTGTGCAGCACAGCAGGTGAGGGTGTACAAGCACATCTGTGCAGCGTGGCAGGTAAGGGTGTACAGCTTAACGGTAAGCAGTGATAAGAGAAAGCGAGGGCTGCCTAGGCATGAGGTAATATAAGAGTCTGTGCAGTTTGGGATGGTATGACAAAACTAGAAATCAGAGTGTCACTTACCCATAGAGGTGCAGTGTAGATGGGGTAGCCAATCAGGTGTATAAGGGGTGGTAGTTTAGGTGGAGGTATATAAGAATAGTCAGGTGATCCATCTTCCTCTTGAGTCTGGATTCCCACCCTCCCTCCCTTGTGCTAATCTACCACCTGGCCTTTCGGCCTTCAACCAAATTTGGCTCTCATATATTTAATCTTAATTGGCGGGAGGGCGCTCTCGATCAGCAGTCCAGTTTGAAGTACAGGAGGTCACTGTGAGGTATTGCCACCCTCTGCCAGGAAGGCTGGTGAGTCCCGCCCCCGAGGGGGGACGCAGGACACTTTTAGAACTGTCCTCACCATGCCCTAGGAGGGGCGGCAAGACAGTCACAGCGCAGGCTGGCTTTGAATTCAATGGGGGCAGTTCATCGCCCTGGTTACAAGTTGGGGCGTTTTAGTCGCCGCCATTGTTAACGTTTTGTGACTGGCTGGTCTCCAAGCGCTCTCCAGGCCATCCCTTTTCAATAGGGTCATACCACAATAAATACCCTTGACCTTTTAAACTTATGCAGTGGTTGTCCGTGTCGTTATTTCAGGTCACGTGTCCGTGTGAGTTATTTCAGGTCATGTGTCCGTGTGATTTACTTCTAAGGGTAATCAAGGTTTAAGTTGAAAGAAAAGGTTCATCACAATAATGCAGTAGACGCCTTATGCTTTATACATTCCTAATGTAAATGCATCATGGCTTTTTTTGTTTATTAAGTTGGAAGCAAAACATTAATAACGTGGCTGTACCTGTAGACTGGACTGTATCTAGTTCCGGCTCTTCATCTGTGACAGGATCCGGGTTCTGCTGGAGAATGTCACAATGCAGCAACAGCTCCTGTAACTGCATAAGAGTCAGCAATTTGGTGTCACCCCTTCGCACCAGCCTTGTGATGTCATTGAATATACTGATGTCACATGATGCTCAGTTTCACTATTATTATTCTAACCAAAAGAAATGGGAAGCAACTGCTGCTCTGCAGTCTACTTCCAGTAACAAATACACTAAACATTGTTTTATATTAAGCCAGTATATTGATGAAGCTGATCTAAAAGTGAGGGGGGCCAATTTGCTGCATCCAAAAGCTATAGAGCAGCGGTTCCCAACCTTGTTTCTCTCCTGTACCACTTGATTAGGCATTTTCATTTATGAGTACCCCTTCCTCTCAATTTGATATACAGGGAGACATTCTATGCGTTGAGATAAATGCGCATGTTTTTTTAGCGCACCACATCGCCTCAAATCGCACTTTTTCAAATCGCACTTTTCTGTCAAAATTCGCATATTTAATGTGATGCGTTTTCGAGGCTGAAAAGTGCGAAGTGGTGCGATTTGCGGCGAATTGGTGCGCTGTCTTTAGTCCTGAAAATGTGCGATTTTCATGTCTGAAAATCGCACGTTTGCAGGAAAGTAAAAAAAAAAAACACGCGCGCGGGGCCCCCTGCCCGAGCATAACCAGCCCCGGGCTCATTGAGCCGGTCCTGGTGACATAAAATCAGGGTCCCCGACAAATCGGGGTCCCCTTGATTTCATGAAACCAGCACCAGGCTCAAGGTCCGGCGCTGGTTCCCAAAATACGGGGGACAAAATGACTAGGGGTCCCCCGTATTTTAAGAACCAGCACCGGACCCAACCAGCCAGCAGGGTAATGCCACAGCTGGGGGGACACTTATTATATAAGGTCCCGCGGCCAAAGCATTAACCCCCTGGCTGGTCAGCATGGGCAGGGGTCCTGGGGAAGTGGGGACCCCCCCAATGAAGGGGTCCCCCCCCTCCAGGACTTACCAGCCCATGCTGATAGTCCGGGGCTGTCCCCGATGCCCCTGGGCGGTGGGCATCGGGCTGATGAATTGTGTAAAAAAAAGAAGTAAAACTATTGTTTTCTACTGGCGAACTATGAGTCCCAGCAAGCCTACCCCGCATGCTGGGACTTGGAGAACCACAAGTCCCAGCATGCGGGGCATTAAAGGGCCTGCTGGCACTTGTAGTTCTACAGTACAAAAAATAGTTAAAGAAAACACACTGACACCCTGAAAAATAAAAGTTTAATACACACAGAACACACACACACTGATACTTACCTACCTTGAGCCCGTAGGTCGGTCCCTGGATCCTGGGTCCGGGCTCCGGGGCTCCAGGGCAGAAGAGTCTGGTTCCGGGGCCTTGGTCCTGGTTCCGGGGCTCCTGGCCTGAAGAATCCGGGGTCCGGGATCCGAGGTAGTCCCCAGGGGTACCTAAGGAAGGAAATCCTACTCACCTGGTCCCCGGCGACGACCTCGGCATCCTCTCCGGCTTAAGCGCTGCTCCCAACTGGTACCCGGCTTACAGGACTTCACCGGCACAGAGATGTTTCTTCCTTGGCGTCTCTAGACAGAATGATTTCTGGCCAATCAGGAGCCGAGAAAGTCGGCTCCTGATTGGCCAGAATTCATTCTGACTAGAGACGCCGAGGAAGAAACATCTCTGCTCTAGATGCGCAGAGATGTTTCTTCCTCGGCGTCTGTATTCAGAATGATTTCTGGCCAATCAGGAGCCGACTTTCTCGGCTCCTGATTGGCCAGAAATCATTCTGTCTAGAGACGCCGAGGAAGAAACATCTCTGCGCCGGTGAAGTCCTGTAAGCCGGGTACCAGATGGGAGCAGCGCTTCAGCCAGAGACGATGCCGAGGTCGTCGCCGGGGACCAGGTGAGTAGGATTTCCTTCCTTAGGTACCCCTGGGGACTACCTCGGATCCCGGACCCCGGATTCTTTAGGCCAGGAGCCCCGGAACCCCGGACCAGCCCCGGAACCAGGACCAAGGCCCCGGAACCGGACTCTTCTGCCCTGGAGCCCCGGAGCCCGGACCCAGGATCCAGGGACCGACCTACGGGCTCAAGGTAGGTAAGTATCAGTGTGTGTGTGTTCTGTGTGTATTAAACTTTTATTTTTCAGGGTGTCAGTGTGTTTTCTTTAACTATTTTTTGTACTGTAGAACTACAAGTGCCAGCGGGCCCTTTAATGCCCCGCATGCTGGGACTTGTGGTTCTCCAAGTCCCAGCATGCGGGGTAGGCTTGCTGGGACTCATAGTTCGCCAGTAGAAAACAATAGTTTAACTTTTTTTTTTTACACAATTCATCAGCCCGATGCCCACCGCCCAGGGGCATCGGGGACAGCCCCGGACTATCAGCATGGGCTGGTAAGTCTTGGAGGGGGGGGACCCCTTCATTGGGGGGGTCCCCACTTCCCCAGGACCCCTGCCCATGCTGACCAGCCAGGGGGTTAATGCTTTGGCCGCGGGACCTTATATAATAAGTGTCCCCCCGGCTGTGGCATTACCCTGCTGGCTGGTTGGGTCCGGTGCTGGTTCTTAAAATACGGGGGACCCCTAGTCATTTTGTCCCACGTATTTTGGGAACCAGCGCCGGACCTTGAGACTGTTGCTGGTTTCATGAAATCAAGGGGACCCCGATTTGTCGGGGACCCTGATTTTATGTCACCAGCACCGGCTCAATGAGCCCGGGGCTGGTTATGCTCTGGCGGGGGACCCCGTGCGCGTTTTTTTTATTTTAACCGTTTTTTTTTTTTTTAACACCAGAACCCTGAGAGGCGTGGCTTGGCGGCCATCCTGGATAGTGGCGCCTGAACGGAGCTCCGGGTGACACAGACTAAAAACCGCAGATACCTGCCTGGTTCAGCACCCCCGGGGACTCCCGTCGCCGCCGGAACATCCCCAGAGCCCGCCGAGCTAGTTGCAGAGCCGGGGAGGGAGTAAAACCCCTCCTGCAGGCTGCGACGCTCGAGGCCAGCCAGCAGCGCCCGCCATCTTGAAAGGCCGCGGCCCAGACAGCACCCTCAGAGACGGAATCCGCTCCGCTACTAAAACCACGCACGGAGACACAGTGCGGTCTGGAGACCCTTACCCTCATCCCGACCTCCCAGCACTGACGGCAAGCTAAACAATAAGGTACTGAACATCACCCCCCCTGCATCGCTGCGGGGCAGGGTCGCGAGGCCGACAGCTATATATACTGAGGCAGCAAGCACCTCAGCTGATTAATAAGACCCAGTAACGGCTGCTTCAGTAACCTTTATACAAAAGGATATTTGTAACTCCCTACATATCCAGATATAACCTATTGCAGAGGCACACATTCCCTCTGCATTACTTCAGTAAGCAGCCAGCATAAAGAATTGTTCACTGGGACATAAACATAGAAGGCTGTTTCTGCTAGATTAAGTGCTATAAGCCAATAGAAACCACCTTTCAGATCTTTTGGTTGTATCTCAGCAGAATACTGACAAGGGACAATTACAAACCAGCATAGAGGAGGGAGGATTGTCTGTTTCCTGAGTCTTATATACACAGGCATGGAATCAGAGTAAACACACACTAAACTCCCATCCGGAATTGGCTATTAGCTACAGTGACCATCACAGATACCGACTGGCATTCCACTCTATTTATACTCCCCAAATTGACACAGTCATGGAAAGAATTAAATCTACCCCACTGCCTTAACGCTCAGCACAACAGAGCAGGATCCAAGTGAAGAGAGGCCCTGGAAACCCTAAATCCTCTGAAACAGAGTCATCCTCCCCTGCACAAAAAAAAGCCATTCCAGATAACCAAGAGGAAGACACAGAAACACACCAACCCTCCAGTCTTGTACCGTTAACCTATGACGATATGGTAGATGCAATCACTTCCACTATGGCTCCCCTGTTGGCTAAAGCAGTGAGCGACATCACATCCCAACTGCAAAACCTCACACACAGGGTGGACACTGTCGAAAATAATGTAGGTGCTATAGCACACGATTTGGCTGGGGCCATGTGTGAGATAAAAAGACTCGAGAAGGAAAACTATAACATTATCAACAAACTCGAGGAAATCGAAAACCGGCCGAGAAGGAGCAACTTAAGATTAATAGGTCTCCCGGAATCTGTTAAGGGTCCGGCCCTCGATCTCTTCGTGGGAAACACCCTTCCTCAACTACTCAATGTTAAAGCGGAGTGCTCATCAATGGTCATAGAAAGAATACATAGATTAGGCCCCCCCCACGTCCTGGGGATACCAGACCTAGAGTCCTGATATTTAAATGTTTAAGCTATGTCCACAAAATGATCCTATGGAGAGCTTCAAGGAAAATATCAAACCTACAATGGGAAGGCAATAATCTACGATTGTTTCAAGACTTGGAAGTGACTAAAATGCGTAAAACATTTTCCCCAATATGCAGCAGATTGGTTGCTGAGAAAATCAAATTCGCCCTACTGTACCCTGCGAAATTGAGAATTTTCTATAAGGACACTCAATGCGATTTTACCTCGCCAGCAGATGCCATTGAATTCCTTCGGAGTGAAATTCATAACAATGGGGATAACATCGCCGATACCCCCTAATGCTCCCTTATATAGGGAAAGTATCCTTTAACTCCCTGCTGACATCTGATTATACCTGGACACCATTATAAGATTTGGTTACCTTTCATGCGACACTTTGCTGTTGATTTAAGTTTGGCACGATTTCTATTGTGCGATTATCAGTTATATCATAATATATGTTCTTATCTCCCCCTTCTCAATATCTCCCCTCCACAACTATCTGATCTCTTCTCCACTCCCTGTTCTCTATCTATCATTCCCACTTTCCTCCCCCCCCCTCCCCCCCCCCTTTTTCTCACTGCTATATCTATCCACATGATGCAGCCGGTTAGGTGTACTTAAGTTTCAGACATAAGCCTTTCCGGAGGGAGCCCTACTCCGGTTCTATATGAGCAAGTGTGCAGGACACACTTATGTTATCTTTATATTGCTGTTTTTGGGCCATAGCCCGACATTTGGCTACGAGAAGATAGTTAGCTCGACTACCGAGCTCCAAATGTTTAAATGTAATGTTATTGCGTATTGTTGTCTTGTCTCCCCCTCCCTTATGTGTCTTCCCTTTCCCAAGTGTAGCGAAGTCTCCAAAGCCATAAGAAAACAACAGAACAGGTATGTCGGCGGGTCATCCCACCTCTTTCACGCAACATGACAGAAATAAAAATTGGATCCCTCAATGTGGGTGGTTTCAATTCCCCCGCTAAAAGACGCAAAATCTTAGTATATGGGAATAAATTAAAATTAGACATCATGTACATTCAGGAGGTACATTTAATTCCCTCAGAAATGATCAAACTACAAATACTTGGTTGGAAAATGATAGCCGCTGCAAGCTATAACTCAAAATCTAGAGGGGTAGTTATTTTGATCAAAAAGAACATTTCATTCGAACTAATACAAAAAATAGAAGACACTGAGGGAAGATATGTAATAGCTCAGATATCCCTGCACACGCACCTCTAAACTCTATGTGACGTTTACGCCCCCACGACTTACAAAAAGACCTTTTTTCACAGCTTAATTAAGAGTCTAACCCTGTTCATGGACACAAAATTGATACTATGTGGAGATCTCAACTTAACCTCAGACACTTACCTAGATAGATCTAACCACAACACACGGGCTCCACCACTCCCTAAACTTGGCGTCCCACAATTGGCCTCCACATTAAGACTCATGGATATATGGAGGGTGTTAAATCCCACAGCTAGAGAATTTACTTGCCAGTCAGCGGCCCATCACACATTCTCAAGGATCGATTATGTTCTGGGGTCGGAGACCTTGCTCCCGAGAGTCACAGCCACTGAGATCGAGCCAATCGTAGTTTCCGATCACTCACTCGTCTGGTTCAAAGTATTAGTGACAGAAGAGCCATCAGCCAGATCTACCTGGCGATTCCCGAACCATCTCCTCACATCTACTATCTTCACCGATAAACTGAGAAAAGATTGGGAGGAATATTGTCTAAATAATTTGCCACATGCTGATTCAGACCCAGCATTGTTTTGGGTTACCGCCAAGGCAGTTTTGAGAGGGAACATTCTATCCTATGTAGCTAAATTAAACAAAAATTACTCATCTGCTTTTTTATCACTCCAACAGAAATTAACGCTAGCATATACTAGATACCAACAAAACCCTACAACCGTGAACCGTCAACTATACACATCAGCCAATATACACCTGAATGAATATCTACACAACAGAGGCAACAAATATTTATACAGTATTAATTATCGCTATCATAGTTTTGGAAACAAAACGGGCAAGCTATTAACAAATATGCTTAACGGAACTAGAAACCCAACTGTAGTCCAACCCCTTAGGTTACCAAATGGATCATTAACCTCCTCCAACGTACAAATAGCTCAGGTCCTAAAGGACTTTTATTCGCATCTATACTCACATAAGCCCCCCCCAAAATATCAGAAGACTCACATGAAGACTTATCTTCTTTATTATACTCGTCAATAACATTTCCTAAGATTCCAACTGACAAAACCATTTCACTTTTAGACCCTATAACAACAGAAGAGGTAGCACAAGTGATAAAGAGTTTAAAAAAAGGCAAAGCACCAGGCCCGGATGGATTTGGGAATAGTTTCTACAAAATGATGAAAAACCAGGTAATCCAACCCTTGACCAAGGCCTTCAACCACATATTACAAACTAAATCTCTCCCTTCCCTTTTTAATGCAGCATTCATTAAAACGCTCCCGAAACCGGGAAGAGATCTGACAAACCCAGGGTCGTACAGACCGATCTCTTTGTTAAATTCTGACTACAAGATATTAGCAAAAATTCTAACAGATCGATTAAAACCTCTAATGCCTTTAATAATCCATCCTGATCAGACAGGCTTTATAATGGGTAGGCAATCTGTAGTTAATGTGTGCAAAACAATAACAGCCATACACAAAATGCAAAACAACACGGACTCCCTCCCACCAGGCATAATAATATCTATCGATGCAGAAAAGGCCTTTGACCTTGTCCTATGGCCCCACTTAAATAAGACGATGGAACTTTTTGGCCTCCCCGTGGATTTCATTGATTATGTCAAACTACTGTACTCCAAACCAGTCTCCCAAATAGTTAGCAATGGACAGATATCAGATTACTTCCAATTATTTAAAGGAACTAGGCAGGGCTGTCCCCTATCCCCTCTTTTGTTCGCTATAGCCATAGAGCCCTTAGCCCTTCTCCTGCGCCAATCCAAAGAATTCACTGGTATTTTTATAAACAGATATGAACTTAAGTTATCACTTTTTGCCGATGATATGATCCTTTACGTCACGAACCCCCAAAAATTAATACCAGCTATTCTCTCCCTGATACAAAAATTTAGTCTAGTATCTGGATATAAAATTAATTTAGACAAGTCAGAATTACTCTATGTAGGCAATCATACAGCTAACACGTCCAATGAACCCATCTTTAATAAATTCAAAATAGCCCAGTCCCAGATAAAGTACCTAGGGGTGAACATTACAAATAAAACCTAAAATCTTTATAAAGCAAATTACTCACAAATTATTACAAAAACCTTAGCACTTCTAGAAACTTGGAACCAAATGCCTCTCTCACTACTTGGGAGAGCAGCGGTAGTCAAGTCCATTATTTTCCCCAAAATATTCTATTTCATTCAACTTCTCCCTATGGCCCTAAAACAGATAGATATACAAAAGGTAAACTCAACACTTACTAAATTCTTGTGGAAGGGCAAAAGAGCGAGGATAGCACTGACTAAATTAATGCTACCCAAATCTCATGGAGGACTACGAGTCCCAGACTTTAAGGCATATACGGCCTCGGTACTATTTAGATATGCTAGTGATTGGCTGTTAGAAAAATCTGTCTACACTGACCATGATTTAGACTGTGCAAACTTCCATCCATATTCCCCAGCAGCACTGCTCCACCAGAAGTATGCTGACATACCGAAAACATTGCTAGACAATATCATCTTCAAAGATACATATCTCAACTGGATTTACTTACATAAAAAACTTAAGCGAGACCCACATATCTCCCCTTATATACCGCTTTGGGGAAACCCTGGCTTCCCCCCCTCTCTCTCCAATGCTACGATCCTGAAATGGAAACAAAGTGGCTTGTCTCTCGTGACCAAGGTGGGATTCTGCCCTTTAGCACATTAGCACAAACATACGCACTACCGAATTCCCAATTCTACCTATACCTCCAAGTAAGACATTATGCACAATCATTAAACCATTCACCGAATAATAACTTATCCCCCCATCCAATTCTCAATATCTTAACCTACAGAACTACAGGGAAGTATAGATTAAATTTACTATATCCTCATCTTATCGAAGCCAATATTACATTTGAAAATCAAATCAAAAACCTGGAAAATAAATGGCAACCCGATATAATTCCCAGAATTGTCACTCCGGCAAATATTATAGAAAACTATTGTACACTAACTAGATACCTGACTTCGGCATATCTCCAGGAAACATACTTAAAATTCATTCACAAATCATTTATTTCCCCAGCCCAAAGGAAGTATGTGGTAGCAGACGACCCAGGACATTGCTATAAGTGCTCAATGAGCAATGCTAAATTCATCCACTGCTTCTGGGAGTGTTCGAAAGTGCGTAGATTCTGGTATAAAACTATCAATTATACCAATGATATTCTTCAAACCTCAATAACAATGACACCGGAGGCCTGTCTCCTATTAGACTTCCAAACAGCTGGGGAAAATCCTACCTCAACACAAAATATCCCGATATTGGTCCTAATCTTTACTCTGGCAAAGAAACTGATTTTAAAACACTGGATAAAAAAGACAGCACCCAGTATTCAGGAATTAAAATCTTTATTATTGCAATACCTGTACTTCGATCTTAAGTCCATTATTCTACAGGAAAATAGTAATACACATAAATTTCAATCAAAATGGCAAAAATACATATCATCCCTAGATCAAGACTCCAGACAAACTATTAGGAATTACTTTGAAACTTCCTCATGGAGCAGAGTCAGCCCCTTAATTACGGAAAGCGTAGCAGAAAACAGAGTCCATAATATCACCCCTCAAATAATTTAGCGCCTGTAGTTCCATTAAAGACATGAAAAAGACTCTGCAGAACCCCCCAAAGTCGACGAGCTCCCACGTTGAATGAGGTCTGTAAGGAGGAGAGACGACACGTAGACACATGCTGACAAGATTGAGAGAAATATTCCAGATAAATTCCAGTCGAACCCTGTTATACACTAGGAAAAATTAAATCAGGCAGAGGAAACATTGCTACCCATTTCCTACCCTTCCCCACCCCCTCCCCCTCCCCCTCCTGTCTTCGTCACTGTATAATGTATGTATTTGTTTGTATAAGATAATACATTTTGTCAAACAGTTAGTTAACTGTTACGGTTAAAATTTCGGGCTTAGTTTAGCCTTAGGAGAAGTAAGCTTTCATTCTACTTCTTCATCATAAGGTATTCCCTATTCCTTGTTCTTGAGATCTTAACCAAAAATCACACCTCCTACAGTAATTGTATACATCGCTAGATACCACTAGAATATCTATAACACCTGGGTTAAGCTCAATGACCCCTGTCATAGAGATCCAACTACCATACTGGACCAACATAAACCCTAATGATATATATATTATCACACATGATGACCATCTGATTTGAAGTCAACCTCAAGGCGCGAGAGGGACTAGGAAAAATTAAAAAATAACAATAAACATACATGTCATCAAACAGACATGAGAAGCGACATGGAAGGGAGAGGGCTAACCTAGTATAGATATAGATAGGATACTCTTGCAAGGAAACATTACCAACTTAAGCTTTTGTTTACGCTTTTACTTACGTTTTTCACCTATTGTATGTGCTTAGATAGACTGCAATTCTAGAACCACAGACTGTTTAATGTAATAAATATGCACATTTTGCAGAGAACAGAAATGTCTATGTCCTAAAAGTTTATATGTCCTAGACTCCGATATACCAACACAATGTGCAGCCTATGGTATAACTAATGTATAACTAATGTATAACTAATGCTTGAAATTGTTCAGAATGACATTCTTGTATGATACAATTTGCTCTGTTTTACTTAAAAAATCCAATAAAAAGTATTTAAAAAAAAAAAAAAAACACCAGAACCCTGCACAGAACATTGCGATCTGTGCAGGGTTCTGGCTAATTTGCCAAACAGACCCTGGTCTGAAATACATGCGATAATTAGACACCTAAAAATTGCGATTTGCAAATGCGCATAGCATTAAATAAGCGAGTTGTATACTGTTCTGTACGAAAACATCTGGATGCGATAAAAATGCGAATTAATCTCGCACTTTTGGTCAGCATGCCTTAACGCACATAATATGCGATTTCAGTCCCTTAGCGCATCCCATTAAATTGGCGATTTGAAGGAAAAATGCGATATCGACATTTTGTTGTCTAATTAACGCCAAAAAACGCAGATCTTATCCCATAGAATGTCACCCACAGTATTTACGAGTGGAGTGTAACTGAGCGGAAAGCATGTCCTTATATAAAGGAGTAGCGGAGGAGTAGTGTGCGTTCAGGAATCAGGTCCCTCTGTGTCTGGCCACTGACTGTGTAATGTCTCCGTGGTTACCTCTAACATCTGTAGGATTAATGTCGCTGATTCTTCCAACCATGTCAATGCAAGGCAGATGATCACTGATGTCTGAGGACAGCAGGGATAGCTATCAGTGGATTGCTGGTTAGGTAAATGTGCGAGGAGACACTAATAACGCTGCAGATGGAACCAGAAGTGATGAACGTGGTTCATCTCCATGGAAATGGGAGACTTCTTTTGCCATTTTCAAGTACCCTCAACTGGTCTGCAGAGTACCCCATGTTGGGAACCACTACTATGAGTAAAAATGGTGGAGCTAGTGAAAGCCATGAGACGTCGCATTTAGACTACATGCTATTGCAACAATATAGACAATAGCAAAAAGGGGGGGCCACCCTCTTCTCCGAATAATTTGTGAGTCTGTGCAGATAGTAAAAGACCATACGTTCATACTAGTAAGACAACGCGTCCTCTTCTCCAAAAACTACTATTTCATGGGTAAAAGGTCCAGAGACCTCAGATTTCCCAGTATTCCAATGGTTCCCTATAAACTCCCACGGCGAGTGAGAGAAAAGAGTCCAAATCTCAAACTGTATGCACCAAGTCCTGAGAAGGACTTGGTGCATACAGTTTGAGATTTGGACTCTTTGCCGGGGTGGCCCACAAGTAGATGATTGATTCCGGACTTTCATCTTTTGTTTCCATGCGCTGATGAGAACAGATTAATTTCGTGTTCTCCATCTCACTCGCCGTGGGAGTTTATCGGGAACCATTGGAATACTGGGAAATCTGAGGTCTCTAGGCCTTTTACCCATGAAATAGTCATTTTTGGAGAAGAGGACACGTTGTCTTACTAGTAGGAACATTTGGTCTTTTACTATCTGCACAGAAGAGGATCGCCCCTTCTGATCTAGGGACGTACTCTTATCCGTTAAAGGGTGCCAGTGGAGGAAACATCTCTTTTTCTTGCTACTTTTCAATTGTCTAGGGGTTCAGGGTCACCCCATTTGAAGTACCCTCCATAGGCTGCCCAGGTGCACAGAATCTATTCTCTCATCTCGTTTTGCGTTTAATAGCAAAAGGGACCATCAAACCTAGCATTGTCACAAGCGACTGTGGAAGGGTGTATATTGCCCCAATTCAGACCTGATCACAGCCGTGAATTCGCAGTGGCCAGTGCTTTGACTCCACTGCCCGATGGAGTCAAATCCTGTCTTGCCAATCAATGTGCATCCTGTGTGAATGGATGTGTATAGCTAAGCACTATGCAAGCACCAAGGCACTTTTGCACTGCTAATCACAATCACAGGAATTATAATATAGGCCCTGATTCAACCCTGTTCCGATGGTGGGGGGTCTGCGCATGTGCAAGTATGTATTTGCACATATGTAGACTCCAGCAACGAACGGCTTCGGCCAGTTAACGCAGGGCTGTTTGTTGCGGAGAGGGAGGGCTGGAAATAGGGATAGCGTTCCGCCCAGTGTTTTATGGGCATCCCCATAAAAATGCTGGCCGTTCCAATAGGAATGCAGGTGGGCTGATGCCTGCCGGAAGCGGGCGGCTGATGTCACAGGACCTCAGCACCCACCACCTCTTCGGGGGACACCAATGGAAATAAATGTCAGTTTCAACTGACTTTTATTCCCAAAGGCAGGAGAATTTATTAGTCGGCGAATGGTTTCTCTTGCTAGCGGAGGCATGCCAGCAGATGTGTTAGCGACCTCATCCCCTCGCATGATAGCAATTCTGCTGCAAGGGGGAGGGGGGGCGGCCGCTCACTAAGCAATGAACGATCGCAACTTCCTGAGCGGTGCTGAATAACCCCCCTAGTGCTATAGATTGTTTTATAGAGGGGGCCCCAATACAGAGTATTGCCAAGGGCCCCATGACACCTAAATCCAGCTCTGCCAAAACTGCAACTATAATCACAATATCCACAGATCCCACTAAATATGCAGCAAACCCAGATGGTATTCTGGTGTTACAGTTGAGGAATATGTTTGACGCCTGCAAGGTAATTGAGCTTAGCTGTTTTATGCTACACGCAAATAAGAATCTGCTGCAATGAATACAATTCAAATCAAATCAAATTTTATTTGTCACATACAAAAATCATACATAGTACAATATGTAGTGATTTTTTTTTTATACAACTGTCCTACATTACTACAAAGTAGATCGGCTGAGGAAGAGTGTAGAGAGAATTTGTCGGGTAGGCCCAGAAAGAAAGAAAGAAGGAAAGTCCCAGTACTAGGAGGTCTGGTTGAGGGCTCTAATGGCCTGCGGGAAGAAGTTCCTTCTCATTCACTCTGTGTTTGCCTTCAATTAGCGGTAGCGTTTCCCTGACCGCAACAGAGAGAACAGTCCATTGTTGGGATGGCTGAGGTCCTTTATTATCTTCCTGCCTTTGGTCCGGCATCGCTTGCTGTATATAGTGTCCAGGTCTGGAAGCTCGAAACGGATGATATGCTCTGCCGATCGCACAACCCACTGGAGAGCTTGCCTTTCCTGCTTGGTGCTGTTTCCAAACCAGGCCATGATATTTCCTGTCAGGATACTCTCAATGGTGCAGGAATAGAAATTCTTTAGTACTATCGAGGATAGTCTAAAGTCCTTCAGTGGTCTAAGATAATAAAGACGCTTCCGGGCCTTCTTCGCCAGGGAGTTAGCATGGCAGGACCAAGTCAGGTCCTGCGTGATGTAGACACCTAGGTACTTGAAACTGTCTACTCTCTCCACTGGTGTCCCATCGATGGTCAGGGACTGGTAGTTCCTCTCCTGCTTTGTGCTGAAGTCCACTATTAGCTCCTTAGTTTTGCTGACCTTCAGGTAGAGATTGTTGACCTGGCACCAAGATTCCAGGTTGCTAACCTCTAGGTAGGCTGTCTCGTCATTTTTAGAGATCAGGCCCACCTCCACAGTCTGCAAACTTAATGATGTTGGTGGAACTCAAAGTGGCCACACAGTCATAAGTATATAGAGAGTACAGCAGGGGGCTCAGAACACAGCCCTGGGGGGCACCAGTGCTGAGGGTGAGCGAGGGTGAGACATGGTTGCCCATCCGTACTGCCAGTGGTCTGTCTGGACAATTGGATGTATTATCATCAAAATGCTTTTATAGCACTCACCAACCAAGGGATCCTTACATTTCTCTATGCCGTTAATATAACTTCAGTTAATTTAACTACATAATTTCGGTGTGCCTCAATTTTCCTGCATCCATAATGTTCACAGTTTTTTACTAAATAAAATAATCAGATCTGATACAGATGATATAATTTACCTTTCTGGTTTCATTGACCTCATTTTGGCCAAGTACCTGTAAATATATTCCCACTTCCTCACAACATTTTCTGCGTTACGCCCGCAGTGGGAAGTAGCATATTTCTCTATTTGTATGTTCCGGCCATCTGTCAGGCATCCGGGGTGGGATTGTTTGTGGCCTGTCTGGATCACTGATCAAGCAACAATGTGTGTCTCTACTGTAAGCTGCCCTCCAATAGCTGGACAGCAGTGCAGTCGGGGGTGTTAACACAGAATGCTGACTCCTCTCTAAGCCAATAATCTGCAGCCTAATACAATATACACAGTGCAGAATATACGACTCAGACTCAAGTTGAGCTGTGGAAAAACCATCTCCCATTATCTGGCTACAGTGGTTGCTCATTGATGTGGGGAATGATGTGTTTGCAGGTGTAGATACTTGTAGAGTTATGTAGGCACAGACCAGCGGTAGCCCAGGCTATGAACAGCCCAGCAGGAAACCCGTAGAGAGGTGAAGCAGGCACAGCCGCGGACCACATCGGTATCCGTGGCGGTGTCCTGCAAACCTCCGAGACAGGGAGACTTCACAGTGAGTGTACCGCAGCACAGGGAGCAGTGTTAAGGCGCAGCCCCGAGTGCAAGCGGTCCCGCTGTAAGAGTCTCCAGAAGTCCGGGCAACCTGCGGCGTCAGGCAATTACTTTGCCCCGAAAACCGGGCGCCACTGACCACCAATGCTAAAGAGGTACCTGAAGATTCACCTTTAAGGACTGTGCACCCCCCCAGACATTGTCAGCTAACGGGACGCCGTTTTCTGACACATTGACACTATTAACACCATCAGAGTGGAACCGGGAGCAACCCGGCTTACTCTAGCTACAAGTAACGTGTATGCACCTTAGTAATCACGACTCTGGTTTTACTTTTTGTTTTTGTTTTTGGTTTAGTTTATTTTACTTATTCAATCAACCTTTCTTGTTCTGTGTTGTGCGGAGAACACACAGAACTCTTAAACAGGACTTTTTTTTTTTTTGGGGGGCTTTTGTTTTGTTTTGTTTTATTTTGTTTTACTTGATTTATCTTATTGATTGACTAATTGAATCATTGTACTGATTATTAGTGTCATTCATTCACCTTATTATTACCAGTAAAGCTTCATTTTATTTAAATTAACACCGACGATTTATTCTTTATTCATTTCTACATTTATTCTTACATTTCAACCATAAAAAAGGGCGGAGCGCAGCACTAAACCAAAAGTATCCTATAATCAAACCCAGCGGATTAGTCATCCGTAAGTGCGGCAGCTAGCCCAAGGATTCGGTGCGCAGGTGCAACCCCCGATAGGTGTAGATACTTGTAGAGTTATGTAGGCACAGACCAGCGGTAGCCCAGGCTATGAACAGCCCAGTAATTTACCAATTAAGATGGATTATGTAAATATAACAGGTACAGCGGTACTATACACACTGGTTCTCAAGGAACACAGCATCAATGTGGTGGGATCTATACCGCTCACCAGCCCATGAGTTCATGCAACTAACGGCTAGCAGAGATGCTACAAGCATGTATGTGCAGGTGCCATCTTGGGATCAGTTTGTGTGTGAGACTGTAATGTAATAATACATTACAGACTGATCACAAGATGGCACCTGCACATACATGCTCAGTGGTGATCAGGTTGGTGGATATAGCTTCCAGGGTACTAGTGCCTATCATCTGTATATATATAGTACAAGTGCGCATTGCTTTCTAACAAAGGACACCATTCTGTTGAAGTATAGAGTGTGTTACTGTACCTCCTCGATGGCCACTATTTGGTTTCTGTACATGTGCATTGTCCCCCTTTCCACTGTATTTGGGCATCAGTATACTACTTAGCTTCAGTGACCGTGACATAGATCTGCCTCATACCTACTGTAATTATCCCTGCACCTCTAGATTCATATATAACCGCCTGGTTCCCTGTATGTTCTGCTCCATCTAGGACTGCTGTATGAATGCAGTGTCGGACTGGGGCATTAAGGGGCAGTGGTAGGGGGCCATGTTTAAGAGTGTGGTCAGCCTCCAAAGGGGGTTTGACTAGTCTCCACAGAGGCTTGGCTCCCATTAGAGTGAGCATGATCTGGGACGCTTTTTAAATATGCATAGTAAATATCGTAGTGCACATATGATAATGTACCAGATTAAGAACAGTAATGCATAGGAAAATCTTCATAATTCTAACCTGTATAATGTAACATGTATAATATATAATTCAAAAGCACTAGCTGAAACCTGATCCCTAGATAAGTGGTGGGCCCTCGGGCAGTGGGGCCCACCAGAGGTTTCCCCTGTTCCCTGGGTGGGACAATCCAGCCCTGTGTTTATGTAACAATGAGCGTGTCTGCTACACTACAATATATTGTAGTTATATATATATATATATATATATATATATATATATATATATATATATATATATATATATATATATATACTGGTTACGTTCTATTCTGCCTGCTGCATCCAGTTTGAACTGGTGTCTATTATTTACAGTGTAACCTGTTCCCTCTACTAAATAGTATACACATATCAATAAATTACCAATTGCAAGACTGGTACACCATGCCTGACTGCTGAGATGGAAGAGTTAGCGGGTACTAATTACCCTGGCTTGGGCTTGTTGGAAGGGCCAGGTCTGCCATCCCCTACTGAGTATACATACCTAGGATCAGCAAGCATGATTCCTTTGTGGCACCTTCCTCCTCCTGATGTACTGTATTCAGGAAGATGGCACCACACTGTGCACGCAAAGACTCTGTCCCTCTCCCATATACTTTGCTGTCTAGCTCACATGCGCCATCTTCAAATCCAAGTATCATTGGGAATATGGCACCACCAAAGAGGATTCTGCTTGTCAGAGCCAGGAAAGAAACTCATCCTGAAAATAATATATATATATATATATATATATATATATATATATATATATATATATGTATATATATATATATATATATATATATATACACACACACACAAAATCTACATTTGAAGATACATTCTCATAATGTTAGTTTATGGATGTATACATACAGTAATATATATAAGAGAGAGCCACATGACTGGAAAAATTGATAATTTTTTATTGTTATAAAACTAATATTAATATTATAATCTAGAAAACTAAAAAACACACAAATATAAGCAATATAAAACAAATTACATCGGTAAATACAGGTCGAGTATCCCGTATCCGAATATCCGTTATCCGAATTATTCCGAAATACGGACATTCCAGAAAGTGAAAAAAATTTTTTTTTTTGCTAAAAACTCACTGGCGACATTTGTAACAGCATCACTGGGGACATGATATGTAACTGGCACTATATATGTGCAAGACAATGATTGCTTGGCATTCAAATTCAGTATCTGAGGTAGTACACACATTTTGTTTCACGTTTTGAAACCTTGTTTTTTTAACAATTAAAATATATTTGTGTGTATTTTATGTGGTAATAAAATATATTTGTGTGTATATTATGTGTTTATACAGCATAAATGCAAGATACTTCAAAATACATCATTGAAATATTAAAATATTCCGAAATACGGAATAATCCGTTATCCAAAATTCTCCTGGTCCCGAGCATTTTGGATACGGGATACTCAACCTGTATATACTCCCTGTACAAATATAATTAGAAACATTCCATATAGCCAATCCTGGATAAGTAAGAATTAGAAATGGATGGATGACTGACCACCTTCAATTAAAGTGTCTTAAAGTGTGCGAGATTCACCAAACACAAAATGCCGTAAAAACCCAGTTTTTACAGCATTTTCATATGCAGCAAAGCCCCACCGCCGGGGCTTCACTGTGGGGGGTTACTCCAGTTCTATATGGCGTAACCCCATGGAAACCTATGGGTTTCCCTTCGCATCCCCAGCCGCCCCGTGCGCCCCTCGCCGATCTGTGCCACATCCACCTCACCTGCTGTGCTGCCCGGACCAGTGATCTCCTCCTTCCTGCACCTCTTCTGGATGCAGGGAGGAGGAAGAGGAGCCCTCTCACAGCCGGCTGAGGGTTCAGGGAGCGAAGGGGGACCCGCTGCACATCGCCGGCCATCGCCTTTGCGTTAATAATCGCATATGTTACTGCATATGTGATTATTAACAATGCAATTATTAGAGAATCCCGCCCCTTGTGTTTAAAAATTAATTGGGATGGATCTCACCCTTAGATGTATTATTGGCATCAATCACCAATCTCACTGTGTAGTGACAGATGATTTCTCCAGTATTTCATTAATTGTAGAGTGGATGCTTATCCATAGGCTTAATTTTGTCCAGATAATATAGAATAAGCAGGATGACGGCTAGTCGGCCAATCTGGGAACACTGCACGACTTTAAGATAGATGGTAGTACATTTAGGGTGAAATTCTGTCCAACCGGCGTCCGTTTAGAGAGCGCACAGACAGCTCAAGCTACAACCCGCCCGGCAGCCACCGTCTAATTGACTAACCGCCAGTGACGTAATTAGCAGGGAGAGTGCCGCCCTTCACCGGGAAAGCAGTTGCAGGTGCGCTCAAGAGGCAGTGGTAGAAGGTAGATAGTAGGTAGGTGATGGTGGAAACTCATCATCCCTACAAAGACCTGCCTCTGGCTGAGGGGCAAATGGTGCCAACATGTAGCGTGCATTTTATATAAATAGACTGACAGATGGGGGATGTTGAAATGCCCTGATTATGCATTACCCCCCCACACAGTACATGGGCCTGACAAAGCTTTATAGAGCCCTGCATGTGTGAGGAAACTCCATACCAGGCTAAGAGCGGGATGTATTAATATACATTGCAGCCCTTCGCCGGGTGTCCGCCGCGATGCTGCCGCATATGTACTAACATATGCGGCTGGCATCGCGGTGCGGTAGCGGAGACCCCCCGCGATACCTGTACTGTGGTCTGCGGGGGGCCTCCGTCTCCTCCCTGCCGGCTCCTGATGCCTACATGCCGGGGACAGCTAAGCAGGCTGTCCCCGGCGCCTCCTCCTCCCCCCTGCAGCCGGAAGGACGTCCGGCTGCGTTGATAGGGGGAGGAAGGGCTTACCTTCTGGGGTTCTGGAGGACCTGCAAGAAGGTAAGCCCAAGGGAGGGGGGAAAGGGGGGGTCGGTGAGGCGGTGGAGTTGCGGCGATGCGGCAGGCGGCGAAAAGAAGCCCATAGGCTTCTATAGGGTATCACCACACAGAAGGTGGCGATACCCTGCCTGGTGAAAACGGGGCGGACGGGTAATAGTACATAGGAAAATGTGGTAAAACCCCCGTTTTACCGCATTTTCCCTTTAGTACATCCCGCCCTAAGGGAGAGAGCCTCTCACAGTCCGACTATTTACCCTGCATCAGGGGAATACATAAAGAACTGTATCTACTGTATATCATCAGGTCGCTAAGTACTGTAGACTAAAAACTAAGATTAGAAAAAGTACAGTAGTTCTCTGCCTGCAGCTTATATTTTATTCTAATGTCCTATTTTCTCAGGTTTTTTCAGCAAGTAATAATAATAATAAAATTATTTTTATTCAACACTGATTCAACTGCACTGACCCAGATTGCTATTCTTAAAGTCTGTAACCACTTATTCACAAATTCTCTCCGAGCATTCTTGCTCAGCGTATATGGACAGCGATGATGCTGGCATCGCTGGGCTAAAAATCGCTCAGTGCATACACACCGAGCGATTTTCCCACTGCGAAGCATTTTTCGCCGATGTGAACGGCTTTACGTAGCAAGACGCTATAGAAAGCCATTTAATCTGCTGTTAAAACCAGCAAACGGCGGCCACCGGAGATGATGCGGGAGCGCGCATCAGCGCTCACCGCTCATCGCCTGTTCATACACACTGGGCGGCTTTTGAGCTGAAAGCAGCTCAAATGACAAAACTGCAAAGACAACTTGCATTTGGGATAAGGACAAGAAGTTGGGCATCACTAGGGGGAGCTGATTACAGGCTATGAATTTGTAGTCAGTAGTCACATGATTTTATATAACATGAACTTCACCTAAATAATAGTTGTAACCAGTGGCTGATCCACACCCACTGACAGCGAGTACTGGCCAGTGATGTTTGGCATCATTTGGGGTGGCAGCTGCTGTGTCTATTTAAATTTTGGACTAACTGCAGCTCCACCTCTGGAGCCACCACTGGTTTGTAACCAATAAAAACAGGTGGTGTATATATGAAATGTGTCATGGGGGCTTTATTTATTTATTTTTATTTTTTAACAGTTATTTATTTAATGCACTGCACACATATTCCACAGCGCTTACAGAGAATAGTTGAACATTCACATCAGTCCCTGCTAGGGTTACCACCTTTCCCCTTTAATTCCGGACACATATTAATTACACAGGTTAACCCTAGTCCCTGCCCCAGTGGAGCTTACAATCTATATTCCCTACCACATGTATACGCACACACACATTCATTCTAGGGTTAATTTTGATGGGAGGCAGTTAACCTACCAGTATATTTTTGGATTGTGGGAGGAAACCGGAGTACCCAGAGGAAATCCACGCATGAACGGGGATAATATACAAACAGTTAGGGCCATGGTGGGAATCGAACCAACGATCTCAGTACTGTGAGGCAGTAATGCTAACCATTACACCATCCATGCTGCCCAATACATCATAGAAGTTAAATCAGGAATCTGCAATGAATGGAATATTCTTATGGTATTGTATGTAAGTAAATGTACCAAATTACTCTTGTATGCTAAAAAATTTCACAGAAAGTGAACAATGTGAAAACATTTTTTTGCATGGACATTAATATGTGTCAAACTTCCTGGAGACTGGAGATGGAGGGAGTGAGCTGTGAAGACAGAGATTAGAAATATGAGAACTTGTGGTGGAGAGTTTTTAGGCTAAAGAGTAACGAAGTGCCAACACTTGACATGGAGTGAATTAAACATCCACATCTGCGTGTCACACTGAGAGGCATGTGACTCGGAGAGCCAATAAGGACATAGGTCTGGCAGTGGTGACTGATTGATAATAGCAGGAAGGGGAGGAGATTTCCTCTTCTTCCTGCAGAATTCAGTGGAGAAAGTCGCAGTTTGGAGCTCTTGCTGTGTGAAGTAATTTTGCACCCAGCGCGCCCTGTACCCCGCTACTGTGCCAGGTATGTCTGCTAGTGCCCCCTCATCGCGGCCCAGACGGTCTGCCCGTCCACCCGCGCGCTTCGCGGAGGACGGTGGCCTGGATGCGTCTGACGCACTCCCTGGTCTGTCTCCCCCTGCCCGCACGCGCTCACCCGCTGCTCCACGCCGACGTGCCCGGGGGTCCGCTAGAGCTGGCGCAGGCTCTCCGCCTGCGTCGGCGGGTCGATCCGCCGCGCAGCCGGTTGCTGGGAGAGGCGCGGGCGTGCCGCGTGGCAGGTGTGCGTCATCCAGGGGCGCCGCGTCGGGCGCAGCTCGGGGCGGCAGGTCTGGGAGAGGTGCGAGGGGGTCCAGGACGGTGGCGGTGGGTGTCAGGAGAGCTGCGCGGGGTGGCGCTCGGCCTCAGGCTGCAGCGCAGTCCCCGTCCCCACCACACCAGCATGTCAGGCTGGGGTTACCTGGGGGCGGCTAGGGACGATGGTGGGAGGCATGGGGCCCGGCGCCACGGGGGCCGCACCGGATCCTCTTCGGGGTCCGGGGCGGGTTCCGGGGTAAGGTCTCCTGCTCCGGCCTTCGATCCATCCGCACTCTCGGCAGCCTTGTCCTCAATGGCGGGTGCCCTGGCACCCCTGGCGGGTGGCCGGCCGGCGCGTACTGGGGGTCACGGTTCTGCACGGCGCAGGTCCTCCGGAGCCCTCACGGACCCCAGGCCTAGCCGCTCTCGGCAGCGGCGAGCAAGGAGGGATAGGGGGCCTGCGGTTGGCAGGTCTGCTACACCCCTGACTTCCGCCGCAGGGCGTAGACGGCCTCATAGCGGGAGGCACAGGGCTGCGGCTTCTCCACCGCCAGAGTATGACGAGGGCGGGTTGCCCGCTGGGGAGCAGTACGGTTCCGGCTCAGGTTCGGATGATCCAGATGTCCGGGAAGAGGACGATGACACTTGGGCTGCTCAGCCGGAGTCGGCAGGTGAGGACTCTTCGGAGTACGGTTCAAGGTCCGATAGGGGGAGTTCCTCTTCAGGGGGCTCCCGAGATAGCCACTCTTCCACTTCCTCCTCCTCATCCGCTGGGGGGTCTGATGTAGGTAGCGCGGCGAAGGCTCGCAAGAGGGCGGCCAAATATGCTAAGAAGGAGGCGGGAAGGCGCGCTCGCCACGTTAAGCGCAGGAAGGTTTCCTCCCTGTCCCGGAGGGAAAGGAAGAGGCGGAATCAGCCCGGGGTGGTACACTGCGACTATACCGCAGTTTTGAGGGGGCTGAGGGAGAGTTGTAGGCGTAAGATCGAGAAAGGGGATTACGTGGATGTGTTCAGCCTGACCGAGGACACCAAGAAGGCCTTTAAGGCAGCCAAGGATAAGGGCGGCATAGGCTCTGATTCCTATAGGTCGTATGACAACTGGCTGGCAGGTTTCTGTGTTTTCGCGGCCTGCTATCTGGAGGATCGGCCGGATGAACACATTAACGTAATACGCTACATTCACATGATACATGAGATGCAGCGGAAGTACGGGGGTTATGCTTGGCGCACATACGACGAGCAGTTCAGGCGTAAGCAGGATTGCTTGCATATCCTAGACCTGGGCTGTAAGGACGTTGAGGTTTGGATGGAGGTGGCTCGTGTACATTTAGACCCCATAGAGGCTGCGGCAGCCACTCCTCCCTCCACGTCGGCTTCCCTCCCGCAACAGCGGCCGGTGGCGGAGTCTTCTGCCGCCCGCCGCTTCCCTGGAGCGGGTAAGCCGGCTCCCCTGGGGGCCGCTAAGGGCAAGTGCTTTGCCTACAATAATTCCACCTGTCAGCTGGGTTCCCGGTGCAAGTACAAACACCTGTGCATCAATTGCTCGGGGAACCACCCTGCTGCCACCTGCTTTCGAGGGTCCCACCCCGCCAGAGGGGCGGGCGCTGGCACTGCCCCCAAGCCTGCTGGAGGTGGGGGCGCTCGATAGGGCGGCTACGCCGGTGCGGGTGGAGGCCATGGCCGAATGGCTCCGCTCGTACCCGGACAGGGAAGCGGCTGCTTTCCTGCAGGAGGGTTTTAGCATAGGTTTTCGACTTCCTGTGGTGGGGGAGGTGCAAGGGGGCGCTTTTAGAAATTTGCAATCTGCTAGAGCGCTGCCCTCCGTGTTGTGGGAGAAGGTGATGAAGGAGGTACAGCTTGGACGCATGGTTGGTCCCTTTGCCACGCCCCCTTTGGCAAACTTGGTCATATCGCCGGTGGGGGTGGTGCCGAAGAAGGTCCCTGGGAAATTCCGACTCATCCAACATCTCTCTTACCCAACGGGGCTCTCTGTTAATGACGCCATCCCTGCCGAGCGTTGCTCAGTGACTTATCAGTCGTTTGATGATGCTTTGGCGATGGCCCGGTCGTTTGGACGGGGGGCTCTCATGGCTAAGGTGGATGTGGAGTCGGCTTTCCGCTTGCTCCCGCTGCATCCCGATGCTTTTAGGTACATGGGCTTCCGCATAGGTGACGAATATTTCATCGACAAGTGCTTGCCGATGGGGTGTTCGGTATCCTGTGCATTTTTTGAGAAGTTCAGTACCTTTTTGCATTGGTGCGTGGAGCAGTCCTCGGGGGAGAGCGGGCTCGCTCACTACCTCAATGGCTTCTTATGTGTCGGTCCGGCCAACTCTGACCGTTGTGTTCACCTGCTGTCCTCCTTGCAGTCCCTTTTCCACCAATTCGGGGTGCCTATTGCCGATGACAAGACTGAGGGCCCGGTTACTTGCTTGTCTTTTCTGGGGATCCAGATTGATACGGTAGAGGGTCTTTGCAGCTTGCCGGCCGACAAAGTTGCTAAGTTGCGTGAGGCAGTCGAGCTGTGTAGGTCCAGGAATAAGATCACCCTGCGACAGGCTCAATCGGTTTTGGGACAGCTGAACTTCGCTTGCAAGGTTATCCCCATGGGGAGGTTGTTTTGCAGGAAGTTTGAGAGGGCCACTGCCGGGGTTAGCAAGCCTCACCACCTCATTCGCCTGTCCGCCGAGAATAGGCGTGACCTGGCCGTGTGGGCTTCCTTTTTAGAGGATTTCAATGGGGTGCGCATCTGGCTGGCTCCCGCAGTGGCTAACAGTGAGCTGCAGCTGTTCACGGATGCTTCAGGTTCGGTGGGGTTTGGCTGTTTTCTGGCCGGTCACTGGTGCGCTGAGAAGTGGCCGGGTGACTGGTTTGAGAGGGGTCTCACTAAGGACCTGTTGTTGTTGGAGCTTTTTCCTATTATGGTCTCAATGGAAATCTGGGGCTCACGCTTGGCAAATAGGAGTTTAGTGTTCTGGTGCGACAATTTTAGTGCTGTGCATGCGATTAACCATCAGAAGGCCAGGTCCCCATTAGTCTTACGTCTGTTGGCGCAGCTTTCACTGCAGTGCTTGCGGCATAATATCCTGTTCAGGGCTCGCCACGTCCCTGGTGTTGTGAATGAAGTCGCCGATTCCCTCTCCCGTTTCCAATGGCAACGTTTTCGGGAGATTGTTCCTCAGGCTGATGATGTCGGGGTGCCCTGCCCCTCTTATGTTTGGCAGGTGATCGGGTCGGACTGGAGGGGTTAGCAGAATCTTCATTGGCCCCTGCCACCCTTAGGAACTATCGGGCGGCCTGGACAGAATGGGAAGCGTTCGCGGGAGGGGCAGCTCAGTCAGGTAGGCGTGGGCAGCGGCTTTTGCTGTCCTTTTTATGGTCATTGTATTGCACGGGTAGATCCAGGGCAGTGGCTGCGCGCTATTTGGCTGGGATAGCCTTTTTTGCTAAGCTCAAAGGTTTGCCCGACTGTACGAAGTGTTTCCTGGTGGTTAAAGCTATGAAGGGCTGGGCACGCTTGTCTCCGGTTAGCCCTGATTGTCGCAGGCCCATCGATGCGTCACTGCTCCCGTCTTTATTGAATGCAGTAGGTCATTGCGCGGACTCCGCTTTTGAGTCTCTTTTGTTTAGATTAGCTTTTTCCATGGCGTTTCATGGGGCTTTTAGGATTTCTGAGTTAGTTTCCCCAGGTAAATCCCGCGAGGCAGTGCTTTTAGTGTCGGATATTCGTTTAGATGCGGGGGCGTTGTGGTTCAGAATTAGGCGGTCTAAAACTGACCAGTCAGCTAGAGGCAGGTGGTCTTCAGTGACACCAGTTGTCCCGGTTGCCATTTGCCCGGTGGCTTTAGCATCCCTGTATGCGGAGGTCAGGCCTGCCCTGGATGGCTCCTGGCTATTGCATTATAATGGGTCTCCATTGACGGTTTACCAGTTTCGATGGATGTTGAGGCGCTGCCTCGAACGATTGGGCCTTTCACCGAGGGAGTTTGGTACTCATTCCTTTCGGATTGGGGCTGCTACCTCTGCCGCAGCTGCTGGCTGGCCAGTTTATGACATCAAGGCGTTAGGCAGGTGGCGCTCTGCGAGCTATAGGAAGTATATTAGGCCTCACCTCCTGCCCTGAAAGGTGCTTGTGCTTGTATGTCATGCCTATGCTTGTATGTTATGCCTGCCTGTGCCTGAATGCTCATTCTGTTCCCCTGCCCTGTGTCCTTCCTACTCAGGGGCTATCTACGCTCTGCCATTAGGCCAGCGTCCGGAGTTTTTTTCGCTTTTTGCCTGACCTGACGGACTGAATCTGGCCCTCTAATTTGGTTATAGTTAATTATAGTCCCTCAGCAGGTCCAGTCGTTTTCCTCCGGCTGAGTACACCCGTCATTCCTTTACCTTCCAATACCCTTACCTCCCTTGTTTGTCTCTTTCCCATTGTATCCCAGTATGGCTCCAATCGTGATTGGAGCATGTCTTATGGCACCTTAATTATTGTGCCTCAATTATGTATATATATACAAAATTTTCTTTTTCTTTGGCAGATCCTCCTAATATGTAATAAGGCCTCACCGAGAATTCGACCTAATCCCCTCTTTTTTATATCTTCCTCAGGTCTGGGAACCGATAGGCAAAGGGTCTGGGTAGTCGGCCATTCCTTTGTATACTGGGCAGCTAGGTCAGTCTATGCAGGTGAAGGTCCAGCCTGTGCCTGCTCCCGGGTAGTTAGGTGGTTAGGTGTCCGGGGTATGTCTTGGAGGGACCTGCGGGCATTCCTGATGGTGAATGCCCGACGCTACGGGTTGCCTGAAGTTTTGGCTATACATCTGGGTGTCAATGACCTCGGGAAAATGTCCCAATTAGAGCTGCGGCACCTGATCTTAGATGATTTTGCTGCCATTAAATCAGCTTGGTCGTCTTGCACCATTGTTTGGTCCTATGTTATTCCTAGGCTTGCTTGGAGGGGTGCTAGGGACCCCAGGGCAATTGATGAAGCTCGGAAAAAGCTTAATGCGGCCGTTGCTCGTTGGGTGCTGGAGAATGGGGGGGCTGTAGTTCCTCATGCCATGATACGATTTGGGCGTCAACACCTATTTAGGCCGGATGGGGTTCACCTGGCGGGTGAGGGTTTGTTTCTGTTTCTGGAGGGTCTGCTAGGTGTGTTAGATTTAGTTGCCTAGATGGTGGCGGGGCGGGGGGATTTTATTCAAATCCCCCGCTTTGGCAGGAAAGAACGGCAGTTTTAATCAATTAGCTCACACCACAGGTTTTGGGGGCGTTTTTATGGCTTGTTTGCGGTGCACTCAACTCTCATTGGCTTAGGCCTTTTCGCTGTATCACCCGTGTCGGGGACAGCGTCCCCACCCGGCTAGGTGGGTAGTCAATGTGTGGGTAGAGTTGGATACCGCTTGTATTTTGAGTTAGGCCAGTTACGTCAGAATTGGGGTGGAGTTACATTTGGGGCCGTTCTTTCTTGGCCACCATTAATTAATTAATTAAATCAAATTAATTAAATCAAATCAATTCAAACAAATAAATTAGCTTAAAAGTTGCTACAAATAAATCAGTTAACAAATTCTGCCAAACCTATGTCTCTGAGTCTTTATTTCAGGTTTAGTTATGTTAAGTTTACATATGTTATGACATGCTTAAGGTACACATGAGATGTTGGGATGTTTAGAGTAACGAAGTGCCAACACTTGACATGGAGTGAATTAAACATCCACATCTGCGTGTCACACTGAGAGGCATGTGACTCGGAGAGCCAATAAGGACATAGGTCTGGCAGTGGTGACTGATTGATAATAGCAGGAAGGGGAGGAGATTTCCTCTTCTTCCTGCAGAATTCCCCGCCCTCCCTTCCCTGTTGCTTATCGAGGGTGGTGGATGTTAATCGAGTTAGCTGATAGGCGGGAAAGAACGGCAGTTTTAATCAATTAGCTCACACCACAGGTTTTGGGGGCGTTTTTATGGCTTGTTTGCGGTGCACTCACCTCTCATTGGCTTAGGCCTTTTCGCTGTATCACCCGTGTCGGGGACAGCGTCCCCACCCGGCTGGGTGGGTAGTCAATGTGTGGGTAGAGTTGGATACCGCTTGTATTTTGAGTTAGGCCAGTTACGTCAGAATTGGGGTGGAGTTACATTTGGGGCCGTTCTTTCTTGGCCACCATTAATTAATTAATTAAATCAAATTAATTAAATCAAATCAATTCAAACAAATAAATTAGCTTAAAAGTTGCTACAAATAAATCAGTTAACAAATTCTGCCAAACCTATGTCTCTGAGTCTTTATTTCAGGTTTAGTTATGTTAAGTTTACATATGTTATGACATGCTTTAGGTACACATTAGATGTTGGGATGTTTAAACTGTTACAGCTCAAAGTGAAAGTACACTGCAGAGGTAGTTATTTCATGGGCTTTTAACTAGTACTATAAGAAAACATAAGTATTCAAATACTATTGGTTTAGAAACTATTATAAAGAAGATTGTACAACCATGTTCAGGGTGGTTGCGGTTGATAGATCTATAGGGGGAAATTTACTAACAAAAATACATATAAAATAGGCGTATTCGTATTCAAAAATACACCTATTTTATACGTATTCGTATTTTCCTGGATTTACTATTCCGGAAAAAAAAAACGTGAATTCATATTCATGGCACATTCGTACACACCATCAAAAGAATACAAATAGGAATCACCATCCAAAAGAATGGTGGTTCCTAATTTACTAAGCGGACGTATTTTCAATAGAGCCGGTAATTTCTGTCAATTAGAAGGATACAGATGCTAATTGCAGGTAAAATACGCCAGGAAAATACACTTCATTTTCCAGGCGTATTTGGCAGGATAAATAAATGATTTAAAAAAAACAGTGTGGGGTCAAAGAGCCAGTCCTGGTTTTAAAAAATCAAGGAACAAATCGAGTAGGGTTTTAAAAATCAGGGAACAAATCGAGTAGGGTTCCCCTTATTTTTTAAAACCAAGACCAGGCCCAAGGGCTGGTCCTGGTTCCCAAAATACAGGGGACAAAACGAGTAGGGGTCCCCCGTATTGATCATCCCGGTGGCCACCGGAGATAGCCCCAGGCTTCAGCCAGGGTAGTTAAATTCTGGAGGGGGGGGGACCCCTTCATTGGGAGGTCCCCACTCCCCCAGAACCCCTTCCCAGGCTGACCGATCAGGGGGTTAATGCTTTGGCCAGGGGGAATTTGTATTCTAAAATACGAATTTGTATTTAAAATACAAATTTGTATCGGAAAAAGCAGGAATCCATACACCATCGGAAAATACGCTTTGTAAATTCCCTCTGGAATACGAATTCGTAAATGAGATACGACGGCAATGCCAGTCGTATTCATTGTATTCAGAATATGAATCCAAATTTTCGTATTCATATTCTTAGTAAATTTCCCCATTGGCAGCATTAATATGGCAATATACAATGACAGAGGCAAGCACACAAACACAGTCCGTGGTCTGATAGTGGACAATGCAGGTCTTTTATCGTCTCTTCTTATACCTTCTAATGGTGCTCTGTAGTTATTGGGGATTCTGGCACAGAGCAGATACTCCTCTGGATAGTATTCACTCTACTCTCCATTCAAAATATGCTTAGCTTGTCTTTTCCCTTGTATATCCACAGGGGAGAAGAAAGTGACACATTTTATAGATTGCTGGATATATTGGATTGTAGTGAGTTAAACAGTTATTGTAAACACTGGAGTCTGCAATTGTAAGCAAAATGTATATTTTATTTTTTATAGATTTCTGTCTACAGTTAATTATGTATTCATAATTCAAACATGATTGAAGGCAAGGAGGCCTTACCTAGGTAGACATGTATGTGCACTGGCAGACAGAGCAGATACATTTATATTGGGATTTTACAGTACAGGCAGAACAATTCACTGTAGCAGAAAACAATTTAGGCTTTTCCCTTACTGATTGACACTACTGCACATCATATGCTGCTGGAGTCATCTGCTGCCAGGCTCCTGCTCCCAAGGGGGCACCTCCCCTGTCTGTTTGAATCAGTTAATTGAAAGCCATGGATATTGCTTCTGTGGCTGACTCCCTGTCCTAACATGATTTTTGCAAGTGTCACACCCTGCATTAGAACCCATGACCTGTCTTACTGTAGACAGACACCTTACTGATTGAGATTTTGCCTCCGGGCAACTGGGAAAAACTTACACCACTGCATGCAATAGCAGTATTTACTGTACTATATGGTACTCTTTACTCTCTAATTGTTAGCCAAACTTCTGTGGCAGCTGGCCACACCCCCTCTGGAGATTGGCCACATCTCCAAAGTGTGCCCCTATAAAGTCATTCCCCAGGGGACCCTTCATGCCCCAGTCTGGTTCTGCATGTGTCCCACAGTGCACCTGCAATAGGAAGTACTCCAAGTATGGGGATATAGAAACTTTGTGATTTATCAAGTTCTAAAAATGAGGAGGGGGGTATACACTGGTGGCAACACTGCGGGGATGGGACGGCTGTAGCAGTAGGGGAAGCATTTATCAATTCTAAAAAACTAAATATGCAAAAGGAGCAGATTTTTGGAAGCAATACTGTTTTGACAGGATGATGATGAATTGCGGATTGTTTAGTGATATCACCATGGCGATTTCAAAACTAAAGTTTCACACTTTGCAATTTTTATATGATGAACAGATCCCTTAAAGAGATCAGCTGACTGTGGGGTAGAATTATTAAGCTCGTGAAGTGATAAATTGTCTGGTTTTTATCACCGGCCAATCAGCTCCTACCTGTCATTTTTTAAACCAAGCCTGTAACTTCACAGGAGATGATTGGTCGGTGATAACAAACAGACACTTTATAACTTCACCGAGCTTAATAAATCTGCCCCTTATCGCAAAGCACCATTTATCTTGAATAGGCAAAAGCATGCTGCACTACAGGTGGGGCAGATGTAGCATGTGCAGAGAGAGTTAGATTTGGGTAAGTTATTTTGTTTCTGTGCAGGGTAAATACTGATTGCTTTATTTTTACACTGCTATTTAGAATTTAGTTTGAACACTCCCCACCCAAATCTGTGTGTACACCCAATAGGGGTGGCCCGCTCGTCGTCATCGCTCACAGAGATAGACAGTGCATGCCCTGTCTATCCTGCTTAGATTGCAAGGTTTTGCCTATAAACATAGGCTAAACCCGGCTCAGTGCAGATCGCTCAGCACACATCACGGGTGTACCGCACGTGTGCCGCGATGTCTTCTGAGCGATCTGTGCTTAAGCACCTTGCTCAGCATGGAGGCTCCATCGCCCCGTGGGTATGGGCTATAACTCTCTCTAAACATGTTTCATCTTCCCCATCTACAGTGCAGCATGGCTTTGTCAATATATGATTTGCGATCAGGTTTGAATTAGGCCTTTACAAAAGCCTGGAATGCAATGCTTCAGGAACTCAGAAAAAGAAACTACAGAAATGGAAGTGAATACATGGAAATTGGAATTGACATAAACTTTATAATACTACAGTATTTTTATATTTTATACTCGTTTAAACTATGTGTTCAGTTAGCTCCACCAAGTAGCTATAAGATCTCCTGCTTACAGTATGTAGTGGTTTAATCAAATGTTTTTTCTGTAGCTCTCATTTAACAATGAGATTTGCAATCTATGGTAGGCCTATGCTCAACTGAACATTGTAAATGGAGTTCTTTGAAGTTAATAAGTTTTCAATTTATCGAAATAACAGACGCACTGGAAGAAGGATGGAAAGTATATCTCCTCTAGTGATTAAATGAAATCACATTATTCTATTTAAATATTCCTCTATAACAGTCTGCATAGAAGATACCAATGTGCTGTTTTATTTTTTCCTTAGAGAACTTGCAGACAAAAACCTCTACATTTAAATAGTATGAAAATGTTCTTATAAATCTATTCATAAAGGATGAAATTGCCCCAGACTTTTCACATGGCCAATAAAAATATGTGTCAGTGTTAAGGAAAATGTTGTGATTTGTAGGAAGTTTCATGTTCAATTATGATATAAAATACTTTTATTATTTATGATGAGACTGTTCCATTATTGATACAAATAAAATGTACATTATTTATCACAATCCGCATTAATGATGCAGATATTATATGATAAAATTGGCCCAATCTGCAACGCGATAATTGAATACATCACGGGCATTTATCAATTATCACATGCAGGGACAAAGCTTAATACCTGCCCGCCATGTGTTTACTTATCGCAATGGGGATTTGGAGACCACATTTGAGAACCCAGACAATTATCTAAAAACTGATTTTGCTAAATGTCTGTCTAAACTATACAGTACAGTATGTGTGATTCTGCCACATTCAGCGGCCTGGCAATTCCTTGTTTTATTTATGATAGGCAGATGGAGGGGAATTATTGTAGATCAGTGGTTGCCAACCCATTGCTCGTGAGCTACCCGTAGCACACCTAAGCAATCCGGGTGGCTCAACCACTGTTGCCCGCCTCTGCTCACCCACCCGCTAGCCTATTTGTGCACTCGCCTGTCCGTCTGCCCCTCCTTGATGCTTACCCTGCACACTTGATAGGGGACAGACGCTAGAAGCAGGGGCGGGCTGGGCCGGCGGGCAGGGTGCCATATGCCCCCCGGGCTAGTACATATATACGGCACTAGGGCTGCTTGTGCTGCGCATACCTGACAGCCGGGAAGGATCTTCTGCCTGCCTCCCCGGCTGTCAGTGTCAGGAGGATGCGGCCGCTGCTCATCTCACTGCTGTGTGCACTGTGCAGATGCTTAGGAGGCGGAGGGCTCTGTGAGGGGGCGGGGCTTAGCTGGGCTCCGTGGAGGGGGCGGGGCTTATCGGGCTGAGCTGGGGGAGACGCTGACAAAATGGTCACTTGCTAGCTGAGGTGACTGCACTGCTGGGTGCGGACAAGCTAGCAGCCTTTCTGATTGTGCGGCTCACACCTTCCTTCCCTCCCTCAGTAGCCACAGGATTTATACAGCTGCTGTAGCCCTAGGCTCACATCTGTAACTGTCACTGGCAGGGAAGTCCAGGAACAGAGCATTTTGTACCTAATGGGATGGGTTATGTTGGAGGGTATGGAAATACCATCCCCAGGCTCCCCGTGTAATGTGTCATTCAGCAGCAGCCCGGCTGCTGAATGCGGCTCAGCCTCCTCCCGGCCGCCTCCTCCCTCTTGCGCTCACTTAAGTTCTATAGACAGCGCATTGCGCAGCGCAGTGCTACAGGTCTCCCAAGCCAGCGGCTCTTTGAAGTGCGGCACCGGCCGCCAGCCAATCAGAACTGTTGTGTTCCAGCAGCCGCGGTGATTGGCTGCCGGGACATGAGCTCTGATTGGCTGACAAACCGGAGCCATAGTTCTCTCTGCCGTAGCCAGGGACTAGATGAAGCAGCAGCGGGCGGCAGCAGCGGGCGGCGGCAGCGTGAGTCAGGCTGGGGTCTGGACTGAGCTCTGGGCTGGGGTCTGGACTGAGCTCTTGGCTGGGGTCTGGACTGAGCTCTGGGCTGGGGCTGTGCTGAGTGCTGGGCTGGGGCTGTGCTGAGCTCTGGGCTGGGCCATGTGCTGGTCTGGGCTGTGCTGAGCTCTGGGTTCCCTGGGGCTGTGCTGAGCTCTGGGCTGGGGCTGTGCTGAGCTTTGGGCTGGGCTGGGCTGGGGCTGTGCTGAGCTCTGGGCTGGGCCCTGTGCTGGTCTGGGCTCTCTGGGCTGTGCTGAGCTCTGGGCTCGCTGGGCTGGGGCTGTGCTGAGCTCTGGGCTGGGCTCTGTGCTGGTCTGGGCTGAGCTCTGGGCTGGGCTGGGCTGAGCTCTGGCTGCATCTATGGCCGCTCCTATGACAGCCACCCCAGCCCCTGCAAGAACCAGGTGCACACATGGCTCCGCCCCCTCTCTATTATATGTTCCTCCCCATCTACCTTCCCTAGGGATGTGTCAGAATCACAGCACACCTGCCCTGGGACAAGCAGTCCCCTTACTCTCTTTAATGAGTGGGGCAGTACCCAGCTTCCTTATGTCCTTGTCCTATGCCAACCTACTCCTGCTGTCCCCAGCTCCCACCTATTCCGTCCTGGCTCTCCTCTAATACGCAGCACTCCTCCTAATACAGTACCAATTCCTCCTTTCCACGGCTTCCACTGCAACATGCATCTTTCTGCCCTCTCTAGCGCCCTACGCCTCTCTAGCGCCCTGCATCTTTCTACCCTCCATAGTGCCCTATGTCTCTCTCTATCCCTCCCTAGTCCCTGTGTCTCTCTATCCCACCCTACATCTCTCTATCCCTCCCTATTGATCTGTCTCTCCCTGCCGTCACTGTCTCTGCGTCTCTCTCTGCCGTCACTGTCCCTGCATCCCCGCCGACAATATCCCTGCATTGTGGCCCACTTCCATGTGACATAATGTGAATTTTGGCTCCTACTATGCGGCAGAATGTGAATTTTGGACCATTCCGTGTGACATATTGTGAATTTTGGCTCAATTCAGGTGGCATAACGTAAATTTTGACTCCTTCTTTGTGAATTATGGTTTATTGTGTGTGGCATTATGCAAATTTTGGCTTATTCTGTGTAACATTACATAATGTGAATTTTTACTCAATCTCTGTGAAATTTGGCTTATTCCATATGGTATAAAGTGTAAGGGACAAGTACAGTATAAGGGGGTCTACTATTGTGTTGCATAATTTACGTAAGAGGTATATGGTGGGGTACACTACACTCAAGGACATGCCCCCTTTTGAGCGGCCACACATCTTTCCCTGCAGCGTGCACGCTGAACCATCACTTTGCCATACCACCACTTAAAAATATCTACTTCAATCACTATATATATATATATATATATATATATTAAAAAAATTAAATATATTATATTTTATTTCGTCATTTACTAATGGGCCGGTGCTCTGTACTTGCCCCCCAGGCTAAAAGTTGCCAGCCAGCCCCTGGCTAGAAGTCATATTTGACCTCTAGCATCTGATAAAAAGCACAGCGTTAAGCACTCCCAGCACTTCCTGGTAACACTGCATCGCTGTGCTCCCTGTCAGACGCTAGTCAAATATGACTTCCAGCGTCAGTCTCCTTCAAGCGAGAAGACGGTGGAGGTGTTCAGGCAGTGACCCCTTGGCAAAGAGCATTATTAACCCCTGGCAACAGATAGTAACCCCTTGCAAGCATTATTAACACCTGGCAATGGATATTAACCCCTTAGCAATGAGCATTATTAACCCCTGGCAACACATATTAACACCTTGGCAACGAGCATTATTAACACCTGGCAATGGATATTAACCCCTTGGCAACGAGCATTATTAACCCCAGGCAACGGATATTAACCCCTTGACAACAAGCTTTATTAACCCTGGCAATGGATATTAACCCCTTGACAATGAGCATTAACCCCCCTGGCAATGGAAATTAACCTCCCTGGCGATGGAAATTAACCTCCCTGGCGATGGATATTAACCCCTTGGCAATGAGCATTAACCCCCCCTCCCTGGCAATGGATGTTAACCCTCCTGGCAACGGACATTAACTCCTGGCAATAAGCAGGTCATTTACAATTTATTAGAAGCCTTACTGTGGGGGGCATTGTGGTGTGGCATAATGCACTCCTGTATCGATTTTTGCGGGACAAAACTGGTGGCTACAAAAAATAAACGGCATGCGCATGTATTCCTTTATCCGCTGGCAAAGTAGGGAGGTATGCATTAGGTGTGAGGGACATTGCAATGTGTGGCATAATGTTTCAGGGGCATTACATTGTGCAGCATAGTATCATAGGCATTGTGGTGTGCGACATCATGAGTCAGAGGAATTGCGGTGTGTGGCATAATGTGTCGGGCATTACCGTGTGCAGCATATTGTGCAGGGGCATTAAGGTGTGCGGCATATTGTGCAGGGGCATTACCGTGTGCAGCATATTGTGCAGGGGCATTAAGGTGTGCGGCATATTGTGCAGGGGCATTACCGTGTGCAGCATATTGTGCAGGGGCATTACCGTGTGCAGCATATTGTGCAGGGGCATTACCGTGTGCGGCATATTGTGCAGGGGCATTACCGTGTGCAGCATATTGTGCAGGGGCATTACCGTGTGCGGCATATTGTGCAGGGGCATTACCGTGTGCAGCATATTGTGCAGGGGCATTACCGTGTGCAGCATATTGTGCAGGGGCATTACCGTGTGCAGCATATTGTGCAGGGGCATTAAGGTGTGCAGCATATTGTGCAGGGGCATTACCGTGTGCGGCATATTGTGCAGGGGCATTACCATGTGCAGCATATTGTGCAGGGGCATGAAGGTGTGCAGCATATTGTGCAGGGGCATTACCGTGTGTGGCATATTGTGCAGGGGCATTACCGTGTGCAGCATATTGTGCAGGGGCATTACTGTGTGCAGCATATTGTGCAGGGGCATTACCGTGTGCAGCATATTGTGCAGGGGCATTACCGTGTGCGGCATATTGTGCAGGGGCATTACCGTGTGCAGCATATTGTGCAGGGGCATTAAGGTGTGTGGCATATTGTGCAGGGGCATTACCGTGTGCGGCATATTGTGCAGGGGCATTACCGTGTGCGGCATATTGTGCAGGGGCATTACCGTGTGCAGCATATTGTGCAGGGGCATTACCGTGTGCAGCATATTGTGCAGGGGCATTAAGGTGTGCGGCATATTGTGCAGGGGCATTACCGTGTGCAGCATATTGTGTAGGGGCATTACAGTGTGCAGCATATTGTGCAGGGGCATTACCATGTGCAGCATATTGTGCAGGGGCATTAAGGTGTGTGGCATATTGTGCAGGGGCATTAAGGTGTGTGGCATATTGTGCAGGGGCATTACCGTGTGCAGCATATTGTGCAGGGGCATTAAGGTGTGCGGCATATTGTGCAGGGGCATTACCGTGTGCAGCATATTGTGCAGGGGCATTAGATGTACTAAGCTTGTAAAGTGATTAAGTGAAGAGTGACAAATCCCCAGCCAATCAGCACCTAACTGCCGTGTCACAGGCTGTGTTTGAAAAATGATAGGTAGGAGCTGATTGGTTGGTGGCTTATCACTCTCCATTTTATCACTTTTCAAGGCTTTAGTACATCTCGCTCATTATCTTTGAATCTGCTACATCTGTATAATAAAAGGATATACTGTAATAGGACACACAAATATAAAATTACTAAACAGGTTATTCAATACTAAGGAATCTAGAGAGGATTACTTTGCACTGATGAGCGTGTCTGGTCCTATTTCCATGTGCGGAAGTACCCTCACAATAATGGACCCTCAAATTATGGGGCAGAATTTTCAGTGAGTTATATTCCTGTTGTTACAAATGGTGCTCCAGTCATCCAGCTACTAACATGACCAAGAGACCACATTCCTGCCCTGACAAAGAAACAGTCTCAAAACGCATTGGATGGCAATTTACCTTGGCCTTCAAAGGAAGATCATTGAGTAATGTCCATAATGGAGATCTATGAGTCTAGTAGCCCAGAATTTAGACCATTCAATCCATTCTTCTGGTAGAAGATCCTTGTTTAGACTATTTTTTTACTGTCTGACTTCACCTTTTATTTTAGATTTTATCTGTGTGACTGCTCCAATAAATGTTTTCTAGCTCTTCTATTGTCCTATTAGTTTTATGGCTCACATACTTAGGGGGCAATTGATGGTGGGGGCCAGAGTCATCTGAACATATAAGCACACTCAGGGCTGCTGAGAGGTATGCCGGGCCCTTGTAAAATATTGTGGGCGGTGCCTAATTGCAAACGATGTTGTCAGGCCCCCTTAGCGGGAAAAGGGTAAAAGACCTGTAAAGATGTCGAAGGAGGGGAGGGGTGTGTTAGTACAATTCTAAGGGCCTCCAAGCAGTAGCTGTGGTGTTTGCACAATCAGAGCAGCCTTCCCTACCTGCCACTTGGCCTGCAACCAAACACTGAAAGGAAGCATGTGGGGAAATGGCATGGAAAAGCAAGTGGGGCATGTTGTGATTTTTTTTAAAATTGATTCCTGTGACTGGGTGGTTACTGGTAGGAGTACAATGCTGTTAAAACAGCCCTGGCATGGGTGTGGTTGCCACGACTGTCATTAAGCCCAGGGTTGCCTACTGTTAAAGGGTGGGATGTTCTAACAACCGCTGCCCTACATCGCACCCCTTTGCCAGGTACCACATTCTTAATAATCGCATATGAACTAACATATGCGATTATTAACACAAGGGACAGCTTTTGCGATAAGAGCTGTCCCTTGAGATGCAGCTCCGGCTGTGGTAAGAAGCCCATAAGCTTCTGCAGGGAATTTGCTGGCGATTCCCTCCGCAGCGCTGACACTCCCGGGGAGGGGGGGATGGGGTTTACAGCATACAGAAATGCGGTAAAAACCCGATAACAGGGTTATCGGGATTTTACCGTATTTCTGCTTTAGAACATCCCACCCATAGCCTCATATCCGGGAGAAGCCCAGAGAGGAGACTGTCAGCGGCACTTCTGGGGCGGGGCTTGATGTAGACATCATCAAGTCCTACCCCCCAGTACTGCAAATCCCGCAATTCGTGGGTCTTCAAGGGGGGGGGGGGGGCTAAATGACACAATTTGCATCTTTAGCCCCCCAAAAACGCAAATCGCAGTAATTTACTGCGGTGGCCAAAGAGATTTGGGGGGTGCCTCCGGTATCTGTGAGGGTTGTTCAGCTTTCCGGGGGGATGGGAGGGGGACCCGATTTTCAGGAGCCTTCTGGCCATTCAGGGAGGCTGGGCAACCCTGATTAAGCCGTCTCCTTTAAAACCTTTGTAGGCTACTTTTGCTATAAAAACTGGGGGAACACATATCAAAGATATCTGCTGGGGATGCTAACTATTTGCAGGTGTCTTCTTCTTCAGGGGATGCACCTATTCCTTGATGAATAGGACCATGATGAATAGCTTTGTAAGTAGCTGATGTTAATCACTTTTCCACAACTGAGGCAGAGAAATACAGTACCAGCATTGTAAACAAAGCACCTCGTGTACAGTACATGCTGCGAGTTAGACAAAAACCACCCAGTGCAATAAATAAATGTTTTATCCTGTCAAAGCAAGAAGCTGAAAGGAAGAAGAGACAACAATACTAATAAAACCACGAGGCGAGAAATAAAACCCTGCAAGTGATTAATATGAGCTGGGTGCCTTATCAGCTGTCCGCAGATGCAGCATGCTATAACTCGCAAGCACTGTTAATCTCCTTCACAAACATTTCTTACGCTGCATAAATCGACCCCCATTCTGTAATGATTTAGCTGTGTTTGCCCAAGCAAGATTTTTAGTGTAAGGAATAATGCAAGAGGCAGCCATTTCTAATTGCTCCCCTGGCCCACTGAAATTGAGGACCGCATTACAATGTGTGCAGACTGAGATGTTAATCCACTATCAGTGCTGGAGAAAAGAGCTGCACTATCACAATGTCTTTACTTTTTAAAGACTAATTACAAAATATATGTTAATTTCATCTAAATTGTTCAAGCAGTCAGGGGCAGATTTAGGGATGAGGGCGCCCCTAGGCACAACAATAATGTTTACGAAGTAGGACAGTTTATAGGGGCAGTATCTGCATGTCCTATCCATTTACACTCTATTTAAGATGGAATATAGTACAGTACAGTGGATATTTTGCAGTTATTGGTACATTTTGGACTGACAGTACTATCACAGGCATCCAAGTGCCGCCCCCAAACATGTGCCGCCCCTAGGCCAGTGCCTCACGTGCCTAATGGGAAATTCGTCTCTGCAAGCAGTGATATAGTTTTGTTGTCATTTTCTATTAAACTCATCAGGCCTGATATGTATGGAGGAATTTCCAACTACAGCTGCTAGTAAGAAAGCTGCTGAGTCTTCACTCTGTGTAAAAAAAGCACCAGAATACGGTAGAAAACTATAGATGCTAACTGTACTTGCACATTCATATATATGCTTTTGCTGTGGGGGAGGGGCTTATAGAAGCATTAGCACAGGGTTGCCGACTTTCAAAAAATCTTGCACAGTATGAGATTTGGGGGCGGGGCTTAACTGTGACGTCATTAAGCCCCGCCCTGATGACGGCAAATACCCGAAATAACTGATATCCATGGAGGGGGTGGGGCTAAAACGACACGATTGTGCCGTTTTAGCTCCGCCCCTCCCCTGAGACCCGCGGATTGCGGCATATAAATGCCGCGATCGGGAGCTCAGTGGGGGTCCCCCTGATTCCGGGAGGGTCGGCAACCCTGCATTAGCATAATGCAGCAAATACGTCTACAGCAGGGTTGCCGACTTTGTTATTCTCCTCTCCGGGAGAAGCCCGGAGAGGAGAGTTTCAGCAGCCGTTCAGGGGCAGGGCTTAAGCGTGACATCACTAAGCCCCACCCCATGATGCTAAACCAGTAAATTTACGGATCTCTGTGGAGGGGGGCGGGGCTAAAATGAAGTGATTGTGTCATTTCAGATCCGCCCCCTCCTCTGAGACCCGAGGATTGCGGCATTTTAATGCCGCGATCCGGGGGACAGCGGGGGTGCCCCCTGAATCCGGAAGGGTTGCCCACCCTTCCGGGGGCCGGGAGGGGGAACCCGATCCGGCACCCGTGCACTGCAGGTGGGGCAGATGTAACATGTGCAGAGAGAGTTCAATTTGGGTGTGTCGAAACTGAAATCTAAATTGAAGTGTAAAAATAATGCAGCCAGTATCTACCCTGCACAGAAACAAAATAACTTACACAAATCTACAGTAACTCTCTCTGCACATGTTACATCTGCCCCACCTGCAGTGCACATGGTTTTGCCCATTTTAAGAACAAATTTGTACTGCGATCAGATCTGAATAAGGGCATTTTTGTGCAGTCAGCAGTAAAATTCCAGTTGTAAGCATAGAAAGTGCAAATCCAAATTAGTGCAATACAATAAGTAAAGGCAAGAAAAGCAATATTTGCTTCTTGTGTCAATATGTCCAATAACCAAAGTAAATTACTTGACCAGACTGTCAATATGCAACGTAGTGACATGACCTTGGCAATGGAGTGGTTCCTGTGCACCTCGAACAGGGGACATTTATTTAGTAGACTCAATTACAAAATATAATGTTCTCTTGTATTGGGATTTAGAAGTAAAATTTCTTTCTCAGTCACCTGGAGGCAAGCTGGAGTATGGTGCCCCCACCCTCCCTTATATAAAAGGGAAAACAAATATGGGGCCTGATTCAGAGCTGATTGCAAAAGCAAAATCTTTTCTGAAATGGGCAAAACCAAGTGCACCCTCTCTCTGCACATGTTACATTTGCCCCACCTGCAATGCACATGGTTTTTCCCCATTTCAGATTTGCATTTGCAATTACTGTAACTTTGAATAAGGCACATGGTGTGTATGTTGTCCATATGTATATAATATATGTAATACTAGATATACCACTCTTGGGTGAGCAGTCACTCTCTGAAATAGCTATACCCTGGTGTGCATTGTGTGACTCGCAGGAATGAAGAGTACATATATTAGAGCCTGACAATAAACCCATGAGTGCTATATCTATCTTAGACAATGGTACTTTTTGTGACAAAATAGTACTGTGGGGCAGTGGCGTAAGTTCATCCAAGTTGCCCGGAGGCAAGATAAGTATTGGTGCCCCCCCAAATAGCTCAATCAGTAAGGTGTCTGTCTCCAGTAAGGTCATGCTATCTAATACAGGGTGTTATACTTGCAAAAATAGGAACGAAAGCTTACTTAAGCTTGAGTGGAGATAAGCACCCTGTTTTGTATGAAGTAATTGTTAGCCTCTTAGGGATTGGTGTTTTAGTCAGGGATGGTAATTGGGTGCAGTTATTTGAGCTAGCCAGTAGGAGTCGAGTGAGGGGGAGGAGTTAGGAGTTAATATAAGGGCTGGCTGAGGTAAATTATTCCTCTTGCCATTTTTGGATTCCCTGGAGACTGCTGTCCTTGGTGTCTGACTAGGCTAAGTGCTTTTAATTATTCTTCTTTTGCTATCCTGTGTAGCTTAATAATACCCTTTACCCTTCTTATTCTATCCCTTCCATTTACTATATCTTTTTCATCCGCATTCTGTGGCTTTTGGTGGGCTGAATAAAAATTGTGTCTGTCCCTCATATCTAGTCACAGCTTTAGGTGACAGTTAGTTTAGGCAGTTAGGGGAGAATGTCCCGTCCGCGTCGCAACGCTCCCCCACCCCAGAGGCTGGCTGAGGCAGCCAGGCCTCTTCAGTCAGCAGCAGCTTCAAGGGTCAAGCGGGGAGCGCGGCTCGCGGCTGCGGCAGCCATGGGGGGTTCGCGCAGTGTCCCTACTCCCGCAGCTAACGCGGCGGGAGCCAGAGGGAGGGCGCGAGGGCGCAGTAGTTCAGCAGGGCGGGCGGCTGTCCGTCCTGCTGCGCAGGATTCGAGCGTAATGGCGGCCGTCATGACAGGAACGCCGCGCCCAGCCCCCTCGCCGTCAGGCCTGCAGGCTTGGTTGGCAAGGGGGTCACAGGGCAGCGGGGCGCGCAGCGTTAGGGGCAGCCCTGCCCTGGGGGATTTGGTATCGGGGGCAGGGGGTTCGGAGGTGGCTGCCAGCCCCCCCGCTATGTCCCCGGGGGCCATTTTATATGCGGAGGATCAAGTTGCAGGGAGCAATCCCACAGCCTCAGGGGCTGGGGATACTAGCGTGCACCTGCAGTTAGGTAGCCTGTCTCCTGTGAGAGATCAGGCAAGTGTCAGGGTGGATGACTGGCAGTCTCCGCAATCACTTAGGGGGGCTTTTACACCAGTGGTGAGGGTGAGAGCATCGCCATTAGCCTTGTTTGCACCCCCACCACGCTCACCTGGGTTCATGTCTAGGCCAGTGCTGGTGGCTCCGCCCGCAGCGCAACAACAGCTAAGGGGAATTTCTGATAATTCCTCTGCAATTCAGCAAGCCCATGCAGGCAGCTGGTCTCCGTATTTTAATACGGGGGTCAGTCAGCCGAGTGTGCAAGGAAATGTAGCAGCGGGGCCGCAGTGGATTAACATGCAGCAGCCCGTGTACCAGACAGCGGGCCAGCCATGGGGCGGCGCGGGCCAGGGCGGGCAGGGCCAACAGTTATGGGCTTTCAACCCGGGTTATTTGCAGCCGGCTGCAGGGTTTTATACCATGGGGATGCCCCAGGGTGTACCTAACGTAGGGCAGCAAAACATTCTGCAATTCCCCCCACCTCCGCCACCGCTGCCTCCGATGGCCAGGCCCAATAGCGCCCAAGGGGTGGAGCAGCAAGGGGCGCAGGGAGGTGACTTTTTAAGGGATGCAGGAGCTGGGGGGGGGGGCATAGTGTCTAACGTAGGGGCAGAGAATGTTGTTAATGCAGCTTCTGTAAGTATTCCTTTGCAGACAGTAGCAGCGAGTGCCGGACCAGGGAGTGTGTCAGAGATATTGGAATCAACGAGTCAAGTCGCGGTGGGCGCACTGCGCAGCGAGGGACATGTCGAGCCAGCAGAGGAGCAGGCGGGGCCATCTACAGCGGGAGCAGGTGAGATACAGCAAGCGGCGCAGCGGGGGGCAGCGGGGACAGATTCAGACAGTTCATCAGATTCATCCAGCTCGGATGGTAGACCGCGTAAGCTTATGAAATACTTTGCGCAGAAGATTAGGGGTAAAAAGAAGGGAGTAGGGAGTTCAAGGAGTGTAGCCAGCAGTGCAGCTAAGGTTGGGCCGGATGCATCAGGGGATGCTGTGCATTGTTCGAATACGGCGATATTAAGAGGCTTAAGGTCTAAGATTAGGGACAAGATTAAAAAGGGGAGGTTTGTGGATATGTTTGCCATAACGCACGAAGCGAAAACGGCGTTAGACGCTGCAAAGGCTAAGGGCCCTGCGGCCGAGGAGGCGAGGCGAACATATTCTAATTGGCTAGCCGGGGCTTATGTGTTTGCGGCTTGTTATACAGAGACAAGGCCATCAGAGCATATGAACATGTTCAAGTACTTCCATTTAATACATAATATGTACATGACGGGAAGGTTAAATGCGTGGAGGCAGTATGATGAAATTTTCAGAAAGAAGCAGGATGGTCAAAAGGTCTTTAGTTTAGGATTCAAAGACGTGGAAGTGTGGCTAGAAGTTACCCAGCAAGCAAGGGGTGTGAGTGAGGCGGGGCTAATGCGGAAGCAGCCATTTCTTGGTAGGTCAGGGTTTACCGGAGGGATGGCGTCAGGGAGGGGAAAGTGCTACGCCTTTAACAACGGGCAGTGTGCAAGAGGGGCAGGGTGCAAATATAGGCATGTGTGCATGCTCTGCGGTGGGGGCCACACCGCAAAGGAATGTACAAGGGCAGGGGGCCAAGCAGCTGGAAGAGGCGAGGCTAGGCCCAACGTTAGGCAAGGTGGAGTCCCCAATTAGAATTGACGAGTTAAAAAGATGGTTGAGGCTCTATCCTCTTAGGGAGGAGGCCGCCTTTTTGTTAGAAGGTTTTTTAGAGGGTTTTCGTCTTCCAATAGTGGATAGGGTTATTGCATCGGCAGGTAAGAACTTAAGGTCAGCTAGGGAATTTCCAGAGGTGGTAAGGAAGAAGGTAGAAAGCGAGGTGAGGCTGGGTAGGATGGTAGGTCCTTTCAAGGAGCCCCCAATTGCGGACCTGTGTATTTCTCCACTGGGGGTGGTACCTAAGAGGGAGCCTGGGAAATATAGGCTGATACAGCATTTGTCATATCCAGAAGGGGGGTCAGTGAATGATGCATTGGATCAAAAATTTTGTAGTGTATCCTATGAATTGTTTGAGCAGGCGTTGGTGTTAGTGCAGGGTTTTGGTAAAGGGGCACTGATGGCCAAAGTGGATATAGAGTCAGCCTTTAGAATTTTGCCATTGCACCCAGAGTCATTCAAATACATGGGTTTTAAGTTAGGGGACGGTTTTTATATAGACAAATGTTTGCCGATGGGCTGTTCAGTTTCATGTTAATTTTTTGAGTGTTTTAGTAGTTTTTTGCAGTGGTGCGTTAAGGCGGGTTGTAGGCAGCAAGGGGTTACGCATTATCTGGATGATTTTTTGTTAGTGGGTCCAGCGGATAGTGGGGTGTGTGGTGATTTGCTTTTCTCAGTCAGGGCGCTGTTTAGGGTGCTAGGAGTTCCCATTGCTGAAGAAAAAACGGAGGGCCCTGTTTATAGGCTATCTTATTTGGGTATTGAGGTGGATACTGAATTGGGTATTTGCAGACTTCCGGGGGAAAAAGTAAAGCGGTTGGAGGAGCAATTGGAGGCATTTTTAGCTGCTAAAAAAGTTACACTGAAGCAGTTGCAATCCCTATTAGGTTTATTGAATTTTGCTTGTAGGGTCATTCCAATGGGCAGGGTTTTTTGCCGCAGATTGGAAAGGGCAACAGCGGGGGTTAAAAAGCCGCATCATTTTGTGAGGGTTTCGCGAGAGTTAAAGGAGGATCTTAAAGTCTGGCTTTGCTTTGTAAGGGATTTCAATGGGGTTAGAATCTGGCAGAAGTCAGTAAAGAATGCGGAATTGCAATTATTTACTGATGCATCAGGGGCTATGGGTTTTGGAGCGTATTTTAGAGGGCAGTGGTGTGCCGAGGCTTGGCCAGAGTCATGGAGATCAAGGGGATTCACGAATAGCATGCTGCTTTTGGAATTGTTCCCGATAATAGTTGCAGTGGAGCTTTGGGGATCACAGATTGCGGATAGTAATATTGTGTTTTGGTGTGACAACTTGGGGGTGGTCCACTCAATTAACAATCAGAGGTCGGATTGCCTTAGGTGCATGAGGCTGCTTAGGCATCTAGTTCTTAGGTGTTTGCAGGGAAATATTTCTTTTTCGGCGAGGCATGTTCCGGGGGTGGAGAATGAGATAGCTGACGCGTTATCCAGGTTCCAGTGGGATAGGTTTAGGAGGTTAGCCCCGGAAGCGGATCCTGTCGGGTTGACGTGTCCTATTAATTTGTGGCAGATCATCGAGCCGGCATTGAAGGCTTAGCTCTGAAGGCTTTGGCTCCAAGTACGCTTAGGACTTATACAGCGGCTTGGAACGAGTGGTCGGTTTTTTCAGCAAGGTTGGGAGAGGGTAAGTGTCAAGAGGAGGGCATTTTGGAGTTTGTTTGGGCGTGCCACCAGGAGGGTAGGCCTAGGGCGGCGATGTCTGGGGTTTTGGCCGGAATTGCGTATTTTTCAAAGTTGAAGGGTCTGAGGGACCCAACCAAGTCATTTCTGCTTTCAAGGGCATTGAAAGGATGGGCCAAGGAGCAAAAAGGGGGAGGGGATTTGAGAAGGCCTATAGACTTAGGTTTGCTTCAGGAGTTAGTTACAGCAGTATTAGGAGTGGCAGTGGATGAGTTTGAGGCAACACTTTTCAGTCTGGCATTTGTATTAGCATTCTTCGGGGCATTTAGGGTGGGGGAGTTAGTAGCAAAGAATAAGGCATGCTTGGTATCAGGGGTTTTGAAGGAGAATGTTTTGATAAAGGAGGATATTATTCTAATAAAAATACAGAGGTCAAAGACGGACCAGTTGGGCAAGGGGCGTTGGATATCAGTAAAGGCGGTTGGGAATAAGGGGATTTGCCCGGTTGAAAGAGCAAAGAAGTTTGAGGCAATTAGGCCGCAAGGGGGGGTTCAGTGGTTAATTCATAAAGATATATCCCCGCTAACTAAATTTCAGTTCTCTAGTGTTTTTGATAAATGCTTGGTGGCGTTAGGTATTCCAGTAGAGGATTACGGCACGCATTCCTTCAGGATTGGAGCGGCTACTTGCGCGGCAGTGTCAGGAGGGTCAGAGGAGGCAATAAAGCGCTTAGGGCGTTGGAAATCAGCGGCGTACAAGTCATACATAAGGGGGGATAGGCTGTAGGAAGTGCGCTCCTGGCGAGTTTGTTTTTTTGGGTAACCCAGGGCCATAAGCCGCCTGCCTTTTATACAGGGGGATTGGATGGCGTTTCACTTTTTTCCTCTTAAAATCTGAGGTTTTGTGTTGTTCACATCCATCTGGGTAACCTAAAAAGCTGAGTTCACCTTACCCTGGCTAGTTGCTATTACATAGAATTTTTTAATAATAAGTTTCTAATGTGTTGTGTATAATTCTGTTATAGGTTCATCTGATGTGGTGGGTAGGGTGTGGATTGTCGGACACTCTTATGTCTATTGGGCAGGAAAGCACGAGGTTAGGTCAGGAAAGGCTGAAGGGGTGAGATGGATAGGAATTAGGGGTCTTTCCTGGTTTAGGCTTTGGGGGTTCTTGATGGCCTCAGAATCAAAGTGGGGTGCTCCAGATGTGTTGATCATTCATGCCGGTGGCAATGACTTAGGGTCATGCAAGGGCATTGAATTGATTATGGCGATAAAAAATGACCTCCAATGCATAAAAGAGAGATGGCCTGGGGTAAGGTTATGTTGGTCGGAGGTGATACCGAGGAGGGTATGGAGAGGGACACAAGGAGGTGCTGCTCTGGATAGGGTCAGGAAGAAGCTTAATGCAGCAGTGTCCAGGTTTGTGGTGAGCATTGGAGGTGTGGTGATAAAGCACCCGGAGATTAAGTATGAGGCAGTGGAGCTCTATAGAGCGGATGGAGTGCATTTGAACAAGGAGGGTATGAAGCTGTTTGTCACAGCCTTGTTGGAGGTGCTGGGAAAAGAGGGGTGAGGGTATAAGTGGCGGACTTCGGCCGGCAATGCCGACCTTGTTTTGGCGGAGAGCATGGCTCCTCGGTTGGAAAGAGATTAGCGTGACTGAAATTGACTAGCATTTACCCTTTGAGTGCGGCGAGCCGGTCACTACCTTAGGGGAGGACCAGGTCACCATCTGAGGGAGGGACCAGTGCTCTGCCAATTTAGGGAAAATGGAGCTACTCCGTAAGGTCACGCTGGCGTGGTTATAGCCACGCCCATTTGTTTAGTTATGCATTAGCTAGTACCGAGGGGCCATGCTTCTTGGCCACTTATTGATTAATAGTTCATTCCAGCCATGCTTTTAAATAAATTTTGGCTGTGACCTTAATTTTCCAATTTATACAGTTGTCTGAGTCATTATTTATTGTCTACGAGTCCAGTTATTGTGTCTGAGTCAATTATTTCTAGGCGTAAAGGATTATGAATATTAAAACATATGGGTGACTTAATAGGAACGAAAGCTTACTTAAGCTTGAGTGGAGATAAGCACCCTGTTTTGTATGAAGTAATTGTTAGCCTCTTAGGGATTGGTGTTTTAGTCAGGGATGGTAATTGGGTGCAGTTATTTGAGCTAGCCAGTAGGAGTCGAGTGAGGGGGAGGAGTTAGGAGTTAATATAAGGGCTGGCTGAGGTAAATTATTCCTCTTGCCATTTTTGGATTCCCACCCACCCACCCGAAGTAAGAAAATTTTGTTGTGCAAGTGCATGAAATGATGCTTGGAAAGGCTGAGCCTTGCAAGTAAGAGGCGAAGAGGAGGAGTGGCAAAGGCTGAGGGCCTTGCAGGTGAAAAGGAGGAGGAGAGGAGAAATTGCAAAGGCTTAGGGCCTTGCAAGAAGGAGGTGTGGAGGGCGGAGAGCATGGCTCCTCGGTTGGAAAGAGATTAGCGTGACTGAAATTGACTAGCATTTACCCTTTGAGTGCGGCGAGCCGGTCACTACCTTAGGGGAGGACCAGATCACCATCTGAGGGAGGGACCAGTGCTCTGCCAATTTAGGGAAAATGGAGCTACTCCGTAAGGTCACGCTGGGCGTGGTTATAGCCACGCCCATTTGTTTAGTTATGCATTAGCTAGTACCGAGGGGCCATGCTTCTTGGCCACTTATTGATTAATAGTTCATTCCAGCCATGCTTTTAAATAAATTTTGGCTGTGACCTTAATTTTCCAATTTATACAGTTGTCTGAGTCATTATTTATTGTCTACGAGTCCAGTTATTGTGTCTGAGTCAATTATTTCTAGGCGTAAAGGATTATGAATATTAAAACATATGGGTGACTTAATGATGTTAGAAGGAGGAGTCAGTCACATTAGCAATATCAACTGCTTTCAATTAACTGATTCAAACTTGATGGGGAGGAGAGGTGCCCCCTTGGGAGCAGGAGCCCGGCGGCAGATGACTCCATTGCCTCCCAGAGTTCTGCCTCTGCTGTGGGGATAATGTAGGGTGACACAGGTGTTTGCTGATTCTAAAGTGGCTGCTCAGGGAATATTTCAATTCTTTGAATAGATCATCATTGTGCAAGTCATGTTTGATGAGGTCTGATGTGAAATCATTTACATTATGCGGTATATTTGACCTTTTGTGAAATGTTTCTGTCATAAATATCTGTCATAATGAGGCAATGATTTGCTGATTTCCAGTGTCCCTGTGAGACCTGTTACCATTTTAAACTTGTGGAGTGATACAATTGTTTTGTGATTAGGTTCAAATTGCAGTTGGAAGCAGATCAGGCCTGAGGTGTGCCTTCATTGGGAAATAATGCGCACAATCATGTTGGTGAAATTTGTTACAATATATGTATGTATGAACAGGGGCGGAACTACCGCCGGTGCAGACGGTGCAGTGCACCGGGGCCCAAGGGGTTAAAGGGGCCCGGTGCTGCCGCCTGCTCGGCATGACAGAGTTCCTTGTTTTGTTTTTTTATATTGTGCATGGCGGCCATGGCCGCGCGCGGCTGGCAGGGGCCCGGGGTACATGGCAGGGCAGCAGGTGCGCGTACGCGCGGGGCAGACATGGATGCAGAAGCAAAGGCAGCAGCGCCCTGCATCCATTCTGTCCGGCGGAGACCATCCTCCTTCCAACAGGCAGCCAATCGCAAGGCTGCCTGTTGCTGCTCTCAGTCTTGGAGCCTGACAGGAAGTGAATTCCTGTCTGCTCTGAGGCTGAGCACTGAGGGCTCCAGGAGGAGTGCCGGAGCGTCAGACAGCAACAATGACAGCCACTGCCATGCCAGGGGTAAGTTACTTGGAGGGAGTGGGGGGGCACATTATACATTGCTGAATCATTGGGAATTATACTGTAAGGGGGGGTGCTGCATAAGACTTGTTAAAATAAAACGGAAGCAGGAGGCAAAAAAATATGTTAGCATATTAAAGGGGGGTGGGGGGTGGAGGATGCCGAAGAAATTAACTAAAAATGTCATAGGGGCACAAACCCTAACCCTCCCAGCCTAACTAACCATACACCCCCCTTCCCCTGCTGCCCAACTGTAATTATACACACCCCACCCACAGCCTAACCTCAGTTATACACACCCCAGTAACCTAGCCCTAACTATACATCCCCCATAGACTTTCCCCTATATATACACCCCCTCCACAGCCCAACCATTCACACCCACCTGCAGCCTAACCCCACCCATCTCCCTCCCCACAGCCTATAACCCTAACCATACAAACACACCCCACAGCCTATAACCCTAACCGTACACACACACCCCGCAGCCTATAACCCTAACCGTACACACACCCCGCAGCCTATAACCCTAACCATACACACAGCCTATAACCCTAACCATACACACACACACACACCCCACAGCCTATAACCCTAACCACACATACACATCCCGCAGCCTATAACCCTAACCACACATACACACCCCACAGCCTATAACCCTAACCATACACACACCCCACAGCCTATAACCCTAACCATACACACACCCCACAGCCTATAACCCTAACCATACACACACACACCCCACAGCCTATAACCCTAGCCATACACACACCACAGCCTATAACCCTAAGCATACACACACCACAGCCTATAACCCTAACCATACACACACACCCCACAGCCTATAACCCTAACCATACACACACCCCACAGCCTATAACCCTAACCATACACACACACCCCACAGCCTATAACACTAACCATACACACACACCCCACAGCCTATAACCCTAACCACACACACCCCGCAGCCTATAACCCTAACCACACACACCCCACAGCCTATAACCCTAACCATACACACACACCCTGCAGCCTATAACCCAAACCATACACACACCCCGCAGCCTATAACCCTAACCATACACACACCCCACAGCCAATAACCCTAACCACACACACACACACCCCACAGCCTATAACCCTAACCATACACACACCCCGCAGCCTATAACCCTAACCATACACACACACACACACCCCACAGCCTATAACCCTAACCATACACACACCCCATAGCCTATAACCCTAACCATACACAAACACACCCCACAGCCTATATCCCTAACCACACACACACACACACCCCACTGCCTATATCCCTAACCACACACACCCCACAGCCTATAACCCTAACCACACCCACCCCACAGCCTATAACCCTAACCACACACACACACACACACCCCGCAGCCTATAACCCTAACCACACACACCCCACAGCCTGTAGCCCTAATCTTATGCACACACACACACGCACACTGCAGCCATCTTTGGCGCACACTGTTCCCATTTTGAGTGGGGCGGGGGGCCCAAAGAATATTTTTGCACCTGGGCCCACTGCTCGCTAGTTCCGCCTCTGTGTATGAATGTGTATATATATATATATATAAGAAATAACAATATGGTCTAGGAAATTGCGCTAAGATTGGTCTTTCGACCAGCTGCAACTCTGGATCGACTCTCCTGTTAGTGAGAGACAAAGGACAAAATACACAAAGAGGGGGTGTCCAGAGTGCGCTCTTGTGGTACCACCTAGCCGCAAACTCATTGTATCGAATATGTGTGATCCAACAACCACTTGTATTCACTCCGAAGAGGTATCGTAAGCTTGAAAATAACACAGAAGACCTTGATCATAAAAGCAATTATTTATTAGAAGTCCGACGCGTTTCGTCTACACGACTTCATCAGGGGCATGGCATGGCCAAACTAGGCCTGATATCCATATAATGACAATAACGATAATAGACAATCTTCCTTGAAACGTACAATCAGTTAAAATCAGTAGGAGTAAAGATGGAGGATTATGCCAATGTTATAAAATCAAGATATGTTTCCTTCAAAGATGGACGAAAAGGAACATATAGCTGTAATGGTAAAATCTAGATAGCCTGGATTTTAACCCACAATCATGGGAAACCTCCTCTCTCGCACTTAGCGAAAAGAAAAAAGCATGAAATCCACAGTAGACAAATGGAGATGCTCACTCCACCGCAGACCGAACGTCAAGCCGCCCGCCGCACACAGAAGACTCTGATCGGCATAACGCCGCCGTCTTCTCCTGTGATCAGGTTAGGAGCTAGGGTGAGCTAGTGAGCTAGTCAGCTTAGTGTACTGGACTGTTGCCCTCCAAAAAAATACCTAAAAGAGTGTAAACAATTTTGCACATTTATATTTTATTTTTATTTTCAGTTTTAGTATTTTTTTTATTTTTTATTCTAGTTCATTTATTTATCTTTGTTCTTATTTCATTTGCATTTGCCATTATTTTAATTTTTTTTATTGATTTTCATTTTATTTTCATCACCATTATTGTTTATTTAGTTTATTTTTATTTTTATTTCATTTTCATCATTATCATTTCTTTCGACTAACTTCCTCTTTTCCTCATTCCTACCTCTCAATACCCTCTTCAAATTCCCCCTCCCTATACAAGCGCCGAGTATCCTTTGCTTTTCAGCAAAAACCTTACAGCATACGTTTATACCTACTGGGCTCAAAACATAAGCGCAAAATCGTTCGGAAACTCCCCCAATCTTCCGCATCCATTCTGGAAAAGACAAAGATCATTCAACATGATGTTGTGACTCCACCTGAGGTGGTCATTAAACAAAGGCCATATCCGATACCTGAGGCAAAGCGAGCAGTGGTAAAGAAAGAGTTGAAAGAAATGTTACACCTAGGGGTCATAGAGGAATCGACCAGCGAATAAATTGAACCTAAGCCTTCTGGTGCTTAAAGATTCTGCTATGACTTCCATAAATTAAATCTATGCCCCGGGTTGATGAGCTGGTAGAAAATGTAGAGTCACTATCTTACCACTCTTGATTTGACAAAAAATATATTGCATACCCTTCAACATGACCCATTCCATTAGGTACAAAATGCTCTGTTCCAGGACTTCCCTGCCAGTGGCAGTTGTAGATGTGAGCCTGCAGCACAGCCCAATATTCAAAAAGGGGAGCCACACCTAATGCCACCCCAAACATCACTGTCCTGAACTCACTGACAGTTGATGTGACCCCCCCTCTTTGAATTTTGGACTGTGCTGGAGCCTCACCTCTGTAACTGCCACTGGCAGAGAAGTCCAGGAACAGAGCATTTTGTACCTAATGGAATGGGTCAGGTTGGAGGGTATGATATTGGCAGATTTCTTTGAAAAAATCTGCTAATGCAAAAACAACCTTCTCTTCCCCAGAGGGCTTATTTCAGTACACAGTCTTGCCATTTTGTTTACATGGTGCCCCAACAACCTACCAGAGAGCTATGAACAAGTTGTGTGAAATATTTATTTAACACCTTCTAGAAGATAAAAAATAGAATCTGATTGGTGCCCAGAGCAACATCCCATCTTACAAAGATCTCCCTTCTTAGCAAATAAACCCCTAGGTCTTTTGGAAGTAGGCTTAATACCTGTGTCACATTTCAAGTAAACAGACTGCATACATGGATGAAACCTAGAGCTTGATTCAGAGTTGTACGCAATGCTGATGTTCATGCAGCTGAGCATTTATCAGTAGACATGTTTCAAGGTACTCTATCAATGCCACCTGCAATCAGCAGCAAAAATATAGTGCAATGGACTGTTGGTTGGAGGTGGCCCCAAACAGATATCATGCCTAGGGCCCCATTATGTGTAAATTTGCCTATGTATACATGTTGTGTTACACAGGTCAGTGCCGCTACAACTTTTGGAAAAATAGGTCAACAATTATCAACATTACAATATAAAATGATTTATTATGTCCCAGAGTTGTGATGTGGCGGTGATACCCTTACTATTCTCGCCAGGTCAAAAGCATCTTGAATACATAGACTTGACACTATATTCCCCATGGTCTCAATGAACAGATTTCTTGGAATACACTAATTTGATATCTCAGTTGAGATTTTCTCATATACCATTTGACTCTCCCAATATCTATTGTACAACCACCAAATATAATAAGTTAATAAATCAATTGTGTACTTTTAAGTATTGTCTTATAGGAAGCAATGACGTCCTAAATTTTCATGTCCTAATTTTTCAGACCCCTGAGAGACAGTGGGCCTGATTCAGTATCATTTGCAGTTTTGCTAAAAACGCAAAACTGCAACTACAGACTCTCCCATGCTAGTGTGCCCAGCACAGGGCAAGGTCACCCCGCATGTATAGTATCTCGTCCGGGATGCTTTCACAGAGATACAATGCGATTGCAGAAATGCGATCCCATGTTTTGGCCTGCAGTGGTTACAAGTTAAATCATACAGCCACCCCAAAAGCGGTCTGGACACTATAAAACATTGGATCTCGGAGATCCGAACCTGCTCATCTCTATTCAGTAGTGCTCTTTATACATGTTATACACAGAGTAATAGTGCCCCTTATACACATAGTGGGGAAGATGCATTAAGCCTTAACAAGTGATAAATGCTAGGATGATAAGGAGAGATAAACGTCCAGCCAATCAGCTCTTTACTGCCTTTTTTCAAACACAGCCTGTAACATGGCAGTAAGCAGCTGATTGGCTGGATGTTTATCTCTCCTTATCAACCTTGGATTTATCTCTTGTTAAAGCTTAATACATCTGCCCCACTGTTTTTAAATATGTTGACTGGGTAATCACAGAACCATTGCATCCTGGGTTGATTATCTTCTGGTGCAGTTTTTGAAATATATTTACTGGGTAATTAATGACACTGCTAATATTATTTCTATTTTAGTGGTCTTTACTAAGTTTAAACTTAATTTTTACCTTCAAGTGTTGGCAATCTGCTATTTCAATGTTTGTTTATATTGGAGTTTTATTGCCTGCCTTGTAATTGGGGAGGGGAACTTGGTCAGCCTTTGATTAGATGTTTTGCATTCACATAGACAGTATCCATCATTCTAAAATTAATTCACTAGACTGGTAAAGCCTAGGCTGGTCAGGGTTATAGCACAAGGGTTTAATTAAAAGGGTTAAGTAATGTAACAGTAAATTCAGGACTTGGATAGGACAAAAACAGATGCAACCCATCTCCAAAATATCTTTGTGCCTAAGAACCCACCATTAACACTCTGTCTTTCATCCTTTTGAAAAAACACCTCTATATTTGAACGTATGTACATATCTTGCATTCTAAGACCATCACACTGCCACTATGCTGCCTATTTGTATATGTGATACAGCAATTATAAGAACATACTCTGCTTTCTGCAGCCCTCTCACATGGTGGTCTCCATTTCAGACACCTCCTGGCCTGGTAACAGTAAAGGAGGTGGGTAGGTATATTACTGTCCCAATCCTTCACATACACAGTTCTTCCACAGGTTCCATCACTCATATTCACATCATTTGAAATACATTCTATCAGAACTTACACTCTTTTCTCGCTGCGTGTTGCAGCTATCTATCGCCCACCTGGGCAACCCACACAATTTCTGGCAGATTTTTCTGCCTGGCTCCCTCACTTCTCTTCCTCTGACATCTCAACCATTATCCTGGGTAGCTTCAACATTGCTATTGATAGCCCAAAATCTGCTGCCTATGCCTCCAAACTCTTCTCTAACCTTCTCTCTCAGCCTCTCCCAATGCACTGACTCCTTTACTCATCAGGAGGGCAACTGCCTTGATCTTGTATTCACTAAACTATGCTCAGTCTCTAAATTCACCAATACTCCTTTTTCCTCTCTCCCATCACAACCTTATTACCTGCATTCTCTCCTCTATTATTTCAAACACAAATACACTGAAATTCTTCCATCCACCTCAAGCCCACAGAAATATTAATGATATTAATTTTCAACAATCCTCCTCACTGCAAAAACAGCTTGCACCTATTTCTGCATTCACTACTCCTGAGATGGTGGTATCATACCTGAACCTAACTTTTAAAACAGCCCTTGTTACCCACCACACTCCCTAGAAGCCAACCGTGGCACTCTAAATTTACAAAACACCTACAAAATCTCTCACAGAAAGTTGAACGTAAATGACGTAAATCTCGCAGTCCAATGGACTTCCTCACATATAAGACTATCTACCAGTCCTAAAGTTATGCCCTGAAAACTGCTAAACAAACATATTTCCAAGCTCTAATTTCTGATCAAGATTCCAACCCTAAATGTCTTTTAAATACATTTAAATTACTTCTCAACCCTCCCTCACCCAAGCCACCAGCCACTATCCATGCACAAGATGTTGCTTCCTACTTCAGGGACAAGATTGACAAGATCCCAGATCAATTGGTATGCTCCGACTCAGTCAGTGATCTGGTCAATTCCCTACCTGAACCCTCTGACACATGTAGTTGATTTGATCCCACAAATGAAGATGAAGTATCTGCACTTTTCTCTTCCTCCCACTCTACTACCTCTCCTCTTGGCACTATACCTCCACAAATAAGTATACCTCTGTCTCCTGTGCTCATCCCAAAATTAACTAAAATCTGTAACCTCTCTTTCTCTACTGGTATTTTTCCTTCATTGTTCAAACATGCAGTTATTACTCAGATTCTGATAAAACACAATTCTGACGCAAGCTCTCTCTCTCTCAAACTACCGCCCCATCTCTCAGGTACCATGCACCTCCAAAGTACTTGAGAGACTTGCCTACACTTGTCTCACACACTTTCTTAACTTGCACAACTTATTGGACCAGCTCCAGTCAGGCTTTCGTTTCCAACACTCCACAAAGACAGCACTGACTACAGTTGTGAATGATCTGGTCACTGCTATGTCTAAAGGCCACTACTCACTACATACTCTCCTAGATCTCTCTGCTGCTTTTGACACTGCTGACCACACACTTCTCATACAAACACTACAATCCCTAGGTCTTAAAGACACAGCCCTTTCTTATTTCTCACCCTACCTATCTAACCACTCCTTCAGTGTTCGTTTCTCTGATTTCACCTCCTCTTCGCTATCTAGTTGGAGTACCACAATGCTCAGTCTTAGGTCCTCTGCTTTTCTTAATCTATACCTCCTCTCTTGGCAAACTAATAAGCTCTAACTATCTTCCCCGGGCCTGTCTCCATCTGTATTAAGCTCTCCTTTGTTCCCTACATTCAATCTGTCTCAAAATCATGCCACATGCATTTAAAATACATATTCAAAATTTGCCCTTACCTTACAGAAGACACTGCTAAAACTGTAATCCATGCTCTCATCATCTCACGCATAGATTAGTGCAGTAGTCTCCTTTTTGGCCTTCTTCAATACAGACGCTCACCACTTCAATCCATCATGAATGCAGCTGTGGCTAATCTTCCTAGTCAGATGTTTATCGTCTGCAAAACTACTCTGTCAGTCACTTCATTGGTTACCTGTATTCTACAGTATTCAATACAAAATACATTTACTTATACAAAAGGCCGTAAACCAAAGTACACCAACATACATATATTCTCTTAAACTACAAGCGATCCATGAAAACTCACCTCTTCAGGCAAGCTTATCAAATTCCAGAACCAGCCCCTTAACCTTCATATAATGTTCCTATCCAATCACATCCCCACTGTACAGGCCACACACATCCTTTCATTCCTTTTCACATTTTCCATCCTCCTGACCAAACTGCCAAACTGGCCAAACTGCTGGGTCACTGTATCATACAGCACACCAGGAACCTATGGAATTTATGCAATAAGAATATCTATCATTTTGTATCAATGCCTATTTCCCTATAGATTGTAAGCTTGCAAGCAGGGCCCTTATACCTTTGACTGTCTGTAAATACCAAGTTTGTTTTAGAATTGTCTCCTATTGTAAAGCGCAACAAAATATGCTGCGCTATATAAGAAATTGTTAATAAATAATAAATAAATACATAGTATCCTTATGCACATAATTCCACACATTAATGCCCTTTACACATATGCCACACATTACTAATGTCCTTATGCACATAATGCCACACATTAATTCCCCTTACACATGTTCCCCTCATTACTAATGTCCTTATGTACATAATGCTGCACATTAATTCCCCTTACATATATGCCCCTCATGAGAAATGCTAGCAGTTTTTCTTTTAGTTATTATTATTAAACATTCTGGGGCAGATTTATTAAGTTTGGAGAAGAGATAAACTGGAGATAAAGCGGAGAAAAGGTAAAAGGAGATAAAGCTACAGCCAATCAGCTGTCTTTGAAAAAGACAGTTGGGAGTTGATTGGCTGGTGCTTTATTTCCTTTTACCTTTTCTCTGCTTTATCTCCAGTTTATCTCTTCTCCAAGCTTAATAAATCTGCCCCTCTGTTTGCTACCAGTCAGTGTGTCTGCCCTGCTGCTCCCTGCATATATGGTGGGTGGCTGGGAAGCACCTTGATTGTAGGGAGACAGTGGGGGAAATTTACTAAGGTGTGTGTTCTACTTCACATGTGATATTGCTATGGGCAACCAATCAGATCCTGTCTACTATCTTCTAGAGGGTGCTAAATAAATAGGAAGTAGATTCTGATTGGTTGCTCATAGCAACATCACATGTGAAGTAGAATACACATCTTTGTAAATTTCCCAGTGTCTCTGCAGAGGCCCATGCAGGGCCTTTACATCTAATGGCACTTTACACAATGTCTGTTCCATGTATGGTGGTCAATCCATTTTCCAAAGGTGGTACCTGCAGGGGCCAATATCCGTAATTCTTAGAATTCTGTATATCGGTGAATTGTACAGCATTGAATTCTTGTAGATGCAGCTGCGAGCAGAAACTGAGGATTCCGTCTTCATATATGCACAGGGTACTTAATATTCGCGGATAACCCCTCAAATTGGATATTTTGAGGCAAACAGCCACAAATATACAATGGTAATGGGCCCATAGGCAGCCATATCTGAACCACATACAGTGCTGTTGGGATGACCCAAGCCAATCAGGGGAAAGCCTGATGGAATATCCATCCCACCAATGACCCCACGCTTCTCATTAATGCACCAGTAAGAAAGCATTGGGTGGAGAGACGAGCAGAAGAGCGGTCAGGGGAGCATATGTACAGGTGTAACCGAGTAGCCACAAACTGCCTCCATGGAAATAGACAGTATGTGGCATTGTGTATCTACTGAATGATATGGTCAAAATGCCGGTCTGGGTGTATGCTATGAATGCAGAACAACTAGTTCCGCCGCTTGTTCATCAAGGTTGTTCGTCGACTGTACAAGCAGGTAAATTTCAAATGTCTTTTACAAAAAGCTATAGAGTCTAGCTAGACCATTTATTATTCATCATATCGTTCAGTGCACAATATCATTCGTCCTGGACACTGAGGAAGTTCAAGGGAAATTGGTCACCAAAATCTTTCAGTGCATACATCGTCTAGTGTGTATGAATCTTAAGAGCAGATGGGAAGGTGGACCTAGTTCCCATAGAAGCTTCAACCTTAAATCCGATTGAAAATCTCTATTTAAGCAAATAAAACTCATTCTGGAAGGAGATCTTTCGTACTGTATATAGGTAAATATGCAGTTTTCTCTGGAAATATTGCCAACTGAATTTAATAAATAGACTCATATGACAGTGATTTCTCTGATGCCCACAGTGGCTTACTTATAATGGGTGCATTTGGCACAGTGCACACGGGCCCTGAGTCCCAGGGGGTCCCACACCACACAAACTGAATCCATTTTTCAAAGTCCACAGTGGCCATTACTGCAGACAGAAATCACCAGGAAAATTTTACCTTTAAACCAAGATGCAGACGCCATGTTCCTGGAGCCCTGCACATACCTAGCAGACTCTTACACAAAGCCAGATGCCTGGGTCAACAAGAATTTTTCACAATTTTTGCAAACTGCTCATGCTGCACCCATTTTTGTATACTCACCCCTGAAGTTCCACGATGATGGCAGCCGCACTGCTGAAATCACCAGAAAAATGTCTGCCAAGCCATTTTCTGAAGATCTGCTCATGCGCAGACGAGTCTGAGCCATCTAATGCTCAGCCTCTATTGCTCGGCATAATGCTGGTACTGGCAGAGAGTGACTCCTGCTGGCAAGCTTCAGAGCTCGATAGATTTAGGTCTCCATATTAGTTTATGGGGACAGCGGGCTAGATCGGTAGTAAGCAGGGGAAGTCATTAATGGTGCTGACACTTCATTTATACAGAAAGTATGTAAAAGTATAAATGAAGTGATGGTAAATAGGGCCCATATGCTGTTGAAAATTGAGCTTTACATATTAATAGAAAAATCATAGCAATAATAAAAAATGTCAGATATAGAACTTGGGCACACCAGTGGGTACTTGTGTATTATAGCGGCGCCCCCGATTCCCATCGTGCGATGTTTTAATCGCATTGCATCGTATGCCATGCACCCGATGGCATGCGATGCGACGTGATTTTTGCCCCTTATACGATGAAAGATTGTATAAGCACCCTAAAGGGTGCTTTTAAGCACCGTAATGGGTGCTTACAATGTTAAATGCACCCCCACGCCACCCCCCCACTATAAACGTGAACCCGAAGCGTGGCGAGCGCAACGAGCCCGCGAGGGGCGGCGGTACGCCTCCTCCGACCTTTTCATACCCCCACTATCCACGTCGGCGTGGAGTTGAGAATATGGGTGCTTACAATGTTTTTTTTTTTTTTTTTATTCGATATTTTTTATTAAGAGTTTTGCATTTTACATAATAAACATGAAAACAAGTTCCCAACAAAGACAAAATGATCAGATAGCATGTAAGAGTAAGCATTAACTTAAATTCCATAGAGTGGTGTATGCAAGAAGGGTGAAGAGACTACACCGACTCCCTCCACCGCTACAAGTGAAGCCTGTTAGCCCGAAGGCGCCATCCGGGCAGACAGTGCACCAAAGGATATTGAAACACCGTTACAAAATTATGGTTTAAATTGTACGACAACCCATAGGAGAGAGACAGATCAAGTAAAAGTCATCTGTCGGGAATTCTATCCTAAACCCCTAATTCTAATAAAGTAAGCCACCCAAAAAACCCAAAGCAAACAACCCCGAAAACCCCCCACCCTGTACAACCCACCCCCAACTGAGGCGTACCTGGATCCCATCAACTACCCCTATACCATCCCTAAACTATACTAAACTTACTAAATCCCCCCCCCCTCCCCCTCCCCTCCCCCTCCCCCTCCCCCCAAGAGACAGGATACATAACAGGGACACTGCGGGGGCAGTGGACTTAGGCCTCAAGGGGAGTATATTCAAAATCCGTTTTTTCCACCAACTTAACTAACGATTTATGCATATTATATATGGTATAAAGGATCACATATTAAAAATATCAAATATTAGAGATTAAAGTGTGTGCGACAAAAAATACAAATAGGATACGTATAGATAGCAGTAGAACTGGATATATCCATCAACTATTTGATACGCAGTAAATCACATCATCGGCAGTGAAAATTTAAACAGGATCTAAATATAAAAGTATACATCAGTGAGGAAAATAATACAAGGGTTATCAGAAGAGACTTTAGGAATACAAACTCTGCGCGAGACATTAGTCTGGTCATTCCACATAGCTATATTGGAGCCGATAAGTGGTACTGAGTTGAACTCCAGATTGGGTAATGTATTGAAAATCCGCTACACAACATATTATAAAAATAAATAAAAAAAAAAGGGGATAGCGCGAAACCAGTGTAGATAAGAAAAATAATAAAGTCCAAAGCAGGGCATGAGAGGCATCTTGAGCTGCTATATAATTAGAACCATTAATCCGGCCAAGACTCCAGTTCCTTAAGCATCAGAGATAGGCAAATGACAGCCCAATTCTTTTGGGAAAAATCAGGAGAGCGTCCAGGATACATTATCCAGTATTGTAAGCCCCACATATCTAACACCTGAGGCCAATGGAGTAGGTATGGGTGAACCATACCAAGAGTATAGTAATCAGACATGAACAAATATGTAGCCACAGTTTTATACGAGATCCTTGTAGAAAACCTAAATAGAGGATGCCACAGAGACTCAAAACCAAGGAGATTCAGCGTATAGAGCCCATCCGAGGTGTATGCATATATAGGCTCTGCAGGGGTCACAGGAGCATGGCACATAGACAAAATCTTCATTTCCCCAGCGATATGCTCATCAGGACCATGAGGAACAAAGAAATCACTCCCCTGCTTGTCAGCAGATCTATTAATAAGCAGGTCATTGCAGGCATATACAGTCGGGAGAGTATGTTGGACGGATGCTTCCAGTGTTATGGGGTGAACAGGTTGAGGATATTTGTCTGGGACGTGAGAGATGGAGTGTTGAACAGCAGCAATCCTGTCAGAAAGTCTGGCAGCTGAGGCATATATGGCTTGGAGGATTTGTTGTACCTCCATTGCTACATCCGCAGTATATATAAATAAAGTCTGATTATCCAAAAGGTGTGCAGCAGATAGTGTACGGACCCAGCAGATTTCAGAAGGCACAAACCTGAGGCATCCCCTGAGTCCAGCGCAGGGTCAGGAAGCGGAGCCCAGCGTATACAGGAGTAGGTCAGCCCAGGCACTTCTGACCAGGAGCCAGGAGGGTAAGATGGCGCCGGCGCCTCCGTGCGGCCGAGCAGCGCGCCCTGAAAGAGACGTCTCCTGCTCTCTCCGCTAAGCTTCCAGAGGTTCACCAGGCACCTCCACCCACCAAGACACCCGCCGGAGCACCAGCGCAGTCAAGTCACAGGGCCACACTTCCGTTCAGTCAGTGCCGCCCAAAGATCCAAGATGGCGGCCGCACATGGAGAGGATGCACCAGCTTCAGCAGACAGCCAGCCCGACCTCCGAGCGCCACACAGAAGATTCGCAGAAGGCGCAGCAGACACAGGAGCAGCTCCGGAGCAATTGGAGGTGAGTATACGGCGTCCAGGGGTCCCGGGAAAGGATGTGTATGTAGGATGATGTTGGAGCTCTTACTCCCCGCACCCGCTCACGTTGCCGGCCAAGCCACGCCCCCGGGTGCTTACAATGTTACATGCACCCCCACGCCACCCCCCCACTATAAACGTGAACCCGAAGAGTGGCGTGCGCAGCGAGGGGACGCGGATACCTTCACAGGTATCGGAGTCCCCTCGCGGCCTTCACAGGTATCCGCGTCCCCTCGCTTCGGGCTCAGTGTCTCGCTATGCTTGCCACACTTTCTATTTTCAACTCCACGGCGACGTGGATAGTGGGGGTATGAAAAGGTCGGAGGACGCGTACCGACGCCCCTCGCGGGCTCGCTGCGCTCGCCGCGCTTCGGGTTCACGTTTATAGTGGGGGGGTGCATTTAACATTGTAAGCACCCATTAGGGTGCTTATACAATGTTTAATCGCATCGCATTGTATGGCATTGTACAATATCGCGCAATATCGCGTCGCATCGCATACCATCGTATGCCTTATGGTATGCGATGCGTTGGGCGCCGCCAAAATACACAAGTACCCTCCAGTGTAAGTACAGTATATACTGTATGCATTAATATCTGCCATTCATATATTCCTGACAGTCTGCATTCATTATGTAACACTCAGCAATATAGTTAGTAAAGGGCTCAAAGTACTCACAAGCTAATCAATGCTACCAACCTCTGCAGTATTCCATCTCCCTGTCACTGATATTGCATTTTCCCCTGATACTGCTGTTGTTTTATGCTAACCTTTGCTGATATGGCTGTATTCCTGTGCCAAATGGAAACTTCCCGATTATTTCAATATGTAATATGTAATATGTAAACTTATATCTGCTGTTATGTATTATCGCAAGACCCAGATTACTGCTGACTATGCAGTGTGCAGATATAGGACCTTATTCTGGTTGACTCACAAGGCTGTGAATTTTGTAGTCTTGTGAGTCAACCAAATGCCACTTGCCGCCCGCATTGCAAGGTGCAAACGGGATGTAGAACAAGCAGTTCACCACCCCTGCTCGCACCGAGCATCTGCACATGTGCATAAATACGCATGTGCAGGCGCCAAACATCGCTCCCCCAGGAAGCAAACAAAGTAGAATAACCCCCATAATGTTCACAGCACTGAAAATGGTAATCCAGAAGTTATTGTATGGAAACTGCATTTGAATATCTCTATCATTGTCCCACTTTTAAGAGGGACAGACCTGTTTGTTTGGGATTGTCCCACTGTCAACCCACAGGCTACAGTGTCCCGTGATAGGAGGAAAGTTTGTGGAGACCATTGTCACTGATGCGCCCGGCATCTATTCACAGTGCAGGGAGAGTCTTAAAGAGATCTGGGCGTACCCTCACAATGATGCAAACAGGGGCGCTGTGAAGCTCCTCCCCTTTTTGGCCATGTCCACTTCTGGATCGCAGTGGGTCCCAAATTGCAAGATGCACGAATGTGAGGTATGCTATTTATCTTGAAGCATAATAACATACTACTCTTATTAAAATGTCAGCATTGTATGTAGTGGTACTTATGTAATATCTGGGCTCCCGTTTCTCTTATGAGACCGCGTCCCCTCGCGGGGCTCGCTGCGCTCGCCACGCTTCGGGCACGGTGGCTCGCTGCGCTCGCCACACTATATAAAATCAACTCCATGCGTAGTTGGATAGTAGGGGTATGAAAAAATGGGGTGCATTTAACATGGGAGTCCAGATAATACATAAGTACCTATGTAGTTGTTACATTAAAAACACATATTCACTGAATCACAAGCAATCCATTTACAAAAATACATTTCTAGATGGATCTTTAACAATAAATCAATGTGCCATAGTGACATCTGATGTGACTGTCATATACCTAAGGTAAACTGAAACAACCAACAGCAGCAAATAAATCAATGTGCCATAGTGACATCTGATGTGACTGTCATATACCCAGGGCCGGACTGGCCATCTGGCACTTCTGGCAAATGCCAGAAGGGCCGATGGCCTTGTGGGCCGGTTTTCTGTATACTGAGCGCAGCGCGGTAATTAGTGTAAGCAGGGCCGTAACTAGGGGGGGGCTGGGGGGGCACGCGCACCGGGCGCTGGAGGCAGGGGGCGCTGGAGGCAGGGGGACGCTGGTGTGACCAGCGGCAGCAGCGGGGAGCTAGCGCCGCAGCCGCTGCCACATCAAAGATGGCCGCCCGCCGCCGCCCCCTCGTCTCCCCGCTCCCCCGCTGGCTGCCCTGCTCCCGTCCCCTCACGTCTCCCCCGCTGTGTATGCGGGAGAGACGTGCTGCTGCGGTGCTGCATATGCTGCTGGACCGCTAGCCAATGGCCGCTCGCGGTCCAGCAGCCACCAGTTGATTGGCTGCTGGACCGCGAACGGCCATTGGCTAGCGGTCCAGCAGCGGGAGTTAGAAATGTTAAAATCATACAGCACAGCAGCAGCACGTCTCTCCCGCGAATACAGCGGGGGAGACGTGAGGGGACGGGCAGGCAGGCACAGGCACACTGACAAGCCTGCCTGCCTGTCTGCCTCCCGCAGGCGGGGGAGGGGGGGGTTCTATCCCCCTTGGCAACGAGCACACTGGCATTCTATCCCCCTTGGCAACGAGCACACTGGCATTCTATCCCCCTTGGCAACGAGCACACTGGCATTCTATCCCCCTTGGCAACGAGCACACTGGCACAGATCAATCCCCCTCGGCAACGAGCACACTGGCACAGATCAATCCCCCTCGGCAACGAGCACAGAGGCACAGATCTATCCCCCTCGGCAACGAGCACAGAGGCACAGATCTATCCCCCTTGGCAACAAGCAAATTCAGTCCACCTTGGCATCGGCATGAAGCCCCTGGCATTGAGCATATAGGTAAGTGGCACTTATGTGTCAAATGTGTATGGTGTGTTATACAGTATGTCATGGGCATTGCGTCGTGTTATATAGTATGACATGGGCATTGCTTAGTGTTATAAAGTATGACATGGGCATTACGGAGTATTTATTTGTAATGGGCATTGCGGTGTTATATAGTATGTCATGGGCATTGCGTAGTGTTATATAGTATGTAATGGGCATTGCAGTGTTGTATAGTATGTAATGGGCATTACGGTGTGGCTGGGGGCATGGGGGCTGGGGGCATGGCTAGAGGCTCACAGAGCCTCTGGGTCATGCCCCCATAGCGGCAAAATGGGGGCGTGGCCTCGCGGGGGAGCAGCGATTATAGGCCACGCCCCCAAATTAGGCCACGCCCCCCCGAAAACGACAACGACACCCTCGGAGGGAGAATAAATTAGTGTGCCGAGCGTAGCCACGCACTGGGCCCGCTGCGTGGCGAGCGCAGTGAGCCCGCAAGGGGGGGGCGATCCACGTCCCCCCCTTGTCGGGATTTCGGCGTTCAGGATTCCGGCGTCTGGATTTTGAACGCCGGGATCCCGACCGCCGGCTTTTCATGCCGAATCCAGGTTCAACAGTACATACGTCCAAACATGACCCTTTAAAGTAGCAGCAGAGGCTGCCATCTTGGGCACACTGCATAGCTTACAGGAAAATATGTGCCTAATTTAGGAACCATAGTACAGTAGCCTTAACATTTGATATTTTTTACTTTGCATTCATGAAAAATCGGTACAAAGGGCTATATAGATACTGCAGATAACAGCCTCCATTTGATGACTGTGAAACGATCTTTTATCTTAGTGCACTTGGTTGGTTTCGGAAGCTTTGGCCGATTTTTACCTATGGGCTGCAGACCCCCAGTAATATCCCCTACCTAGCTCAGTGAAAGTGAAGCCAGATGCAGTCCATGAGACTGCACTGGCGTCACTGCGACTGTCAGTGACTTCCAATTGGTGGTTCTTCCTGCAAGTCAGAGACACTACAGACAGTTCCACCAGGATGTGTTTCCGTCTACTGGGCAGGGGCAGAACTGTCAGAGACTATGGAGTCAATTGCTGCTGGGCTCCATTCCTGAAGAGGGCACCTCCTTTGTTGTTCCCAACTGCTAATACTATTCCATTCAGTGTCTCCCTGCTGTGCCAGATGCAGATTCCAGGCGCTGGCATCAAGCATGTAATCCCCAGCTGGCAATGAGCATGCAACTCCCCTAGCAATGAGCACGTGACCCCCTGGCAATGAGCATGTAAACCCCCCACCCCTCTTGGGAACGATCATGTAATCTACCTCCCCCTGGCAACAAGTACTGTATGTAGATCATGAGCCTGTAAGGTGCCCATACAAGCTGCAATAATTGGATGTGTTTTGGTCCCGATAACATCGCACACGATTTCCTTGCAATGCGATCGGAACTTAGTGCAGCACATACTTGGAGTTGTGCGCTGGGATGTGCATGGTTGTGCGCACCGCACCCGTAAATCGCAGCGTGTATCAGCACCTTGAGGTATATATGTATTTATTTATTTTAAATTTGTTTATTGTTATAAATTTGGCAGATAGAATTACAACAAACAGGTAAATATAAAAGAAACAAGAATGACAAGCATACAGTTATAAAACAGAAATATAGATGTACTTTTGTTATGCTTTTGAGCAGTGCGTGGAAATGACAGTTGAATACTGGAGAATTTTTGTTCTGACTACTCTGATGGTAGGTGGACTGACTGCCCATGTGCAGAACGAGCACTGACTTGATGCAGTCTCCCAGCATGATTGACTTTCCACTTTGCAGTAGGTGCGCGCCAGTGGTGTCTCCAGCGGAGCACCACTGGCGCACTACCATTAGGGGTCACCACCCCCTCCGCTCCGGCGATCGTATGCTCGGGGATGGTCGGCGTGGCTCAGGGGGACTCGGGAGCGCTGAAGAGTTCAGGCGCCGGAGTGCTCCCGAGCCGCCGCGGACATCCCTGAACCTGCCGCCATATATCACTTCTGACTGTGACTGGCGGCTGGGGTAGCGGCGGCAGGTAAGCTCCGGTGTACAAACTCCAGAGCGGAGGTGAGGGGGGGGGGCTTTCTGCATCCTGTGGTGGGTTTAGCTGGGGCAGAACAAACCTGCCCTGGTAGGTTTGTCCTGCCCCAGCAAAACCCACCACTCGAGGGGTTAAAGAAAATGTAAAAGATTACACATTCCAGAACCAGTGTATATTGTAGAGAAATTATGAAAACTTATGGGCGACAGTTCTTGACGGCCTTATTTCGTGAACACAACAGTAACCATTTTAATTAATGTATGTGGGGTGAAAAAGAATAAATAGTATTGTATGTTCTAGAGCAGTGGTGCTCAAACTTGGTCCTCAGGACCACGCACAGTGCATGTTTTGCAGGTCTCCTCACAGAATCACAAGTACAGTAATTAGCTCCTCCTGTGGATCTTTTAAAATCTGTCAATAAGTAATGGGTGCACCTGCCGGGTGACCTGGAAAAAGTGAACTGTGTGGGGTCCTGAGGACCGTGTTTGAGAACCCCTGTTCTAGAGGATCCTGAACTTGTATGACCGCTTCATACCTCCCAACATGACCCTCTCCAGGAGGGACACATTGCGCTGTTTGTGGACTTCTCTGTTAATTTATATTAGTATCACCTGTGTTAAAGCACCTTTCTTATGAATTAACCTGTTTAAAATAGGTGATGGCAATCATACATTAAGAGGGAAGTCCAGAAACAGAGCTTTGTGTCCCTCCTGGCATGGGTCATGTTGGGAGGAATGCAACTGATAGGATATAATTGGTTGAGGCGCAAGGACATTCATACCTCCTAACTTGTAGTAGAGATGGGTCGTTCGTGAACGAAGCAGGTCTTTTGAACGGATACCATAAAAGACTGAGGGAGCCGCCGATCCCAAAAAGGTGACCCGTAGTTATTTTACTTTCAGTTGCATTTTTCATTACAATGCATTTGCCTGAGCTCAGCACTGCCACCTGTGGCAGCTGAGATGTATTAACTCTGGAGACTGAGTACAGTGCTGAGACTGCAAGTAAAAGAAAGAACAACAAGGCTGCTGCTGCTAGGGATGGCCATCGGTACAGACGCCATCAATGGTTGCCATCGATGGCGATTCTGCACCCAGCCATCGATCAGTTTTCCTCGGTCATGTATGTTCTTATTTGTTCAGCTCACTGTATTAAAAAATAAATAAATAAAAAAAATGGCAAAAATTATTGTAAAACAAATTATGCTTCTTTATTAACAAATTACACCTTCTTCCAAAGTGAACCGTTGTTCCGCTCAAAAGATCCGGGTCTTTTAACGTACTGATCTGCTGGATCCCAGCTCTCGTTATTGACCCGTTTTGCACGCCGCAGGCATGTCGAAAATTTCAGGCAGGCGCACAGCGTTTATACCCCACTGCTCAGCAGCCAACAAGGGGGACTCCCAAAAGCCCCCCCCCCCCCCCTCGCCGCGGGACACTGCCGGACATGGGAGGGACGCGGGAATGTCCCAGAAAACCGGGACATTCCCGCGGTAATCGGGACTGTTGGGACATTGCATAATACACATGTGGGTCACACAGTAGTGCATCCTTGTCATAATACATTCAATGGCAAGTAAATATGTACATACATTGTGTTACATATAATTAGCGCATCATTATCCTCAGACTTGTGAATCTTCCACTTGCTCCTTATTATATAGATTTGCTTGAGCCTCATTATAAAAGCTGCACTGTACAGGTATGGATCACAAGGTTCACAATCTGTAGGTCAACAGGAAATATGTCAACACCAACAGGAAGACATGCACAATGTCGACATTGACAAAGAGGTCAACATGGAAATGTCGACATGGATTTTTTTCAATGGGCCTAATTCAGACCGTATGGCTTTGAATTCGCAAGCCAGGGGATCAATAGACTGTGCTTGCGTTTGGCCCATAGTATGCATGTTCAAGGCCATCCTTCAATAAAAAGCTGGCCGAACGCAAGTTTATTGACATGAAGCCGGCATTTAGCGGTGGTACTCGGCCATTCGGTCAGAGCATCAGGGAAAATGCTGGCGTGCCCATGCATTTGAGGGGAGACTGCGTGAAATCAGTTCCGACCCCGAACAGTATATTGCACCCACCGAGTACAGTACACACTGGGATAAGCATGAAATGGTGAGTGGTTGTGAATGGATTTGTAGTTAATTGCAAAACTGATACATTTTTGCAGGTCTTTCACAGACTTAAACAGGGCAGGATATCACTCTGGCAGGGCGGCGGCTATCTGATAGCAGGGCACCAGTTCACGCAGGTCTGAATTAGGCACAATATCAACACCGGAGCATGTAGACCCCCAATTACCCCCGTACCCTGTCATACCATGCTTCAGGACACAGCATACCCTAGCACCATATCATTTCTGCCTCTCATTTAGGGCAAGATGTATCAAGCTACAAAGAGTGAGAAAATAGATGATAGACAGCCAGCCAATCCGCTCCTAACTTTCATGTTACTGGCTGCTTTTGAAAAAAGAAAGGTAGGAGCTGATTGGCTGGTTGTTTATAACTCTCAGTGGTGTAGGGTGCAGCCAGGGCACCCAGAGCAACCTCATGTCACGGCGCCCCCTCCCTCCCACTATAAAACATTGAGAAAGTAATGTATACATTTTAAAAATTGCTGTAGACACTGGGCTATTATGTTTACTTTACATACATGCACACATACAGTACACACACCTAACCTCATTAACAGAACCCCCCAATCCATAAACTGCTCACACAAAAACTAAATAATTTGTTACAGACAGCCTGTGTCCAACTTGCCGTCTCCTCCTCCGGCTCGAACACCCCAGACATATATGATTCATAAATAATAGTTCCTGGGAGAACGTCCACTAAGCAAGTTTCCCCCTTGCTGATACTCCGCGTCTGAGCGGAGCTGAGAGCTGCGCGCTGCAGCTTCCCTCTAAATGAAGAACGTGCAGGGATCACAGGGAGGAGGACCGCGCCGGTTATCACGAGCAGCAGAGGGACCTGTCGGGGATCACAGGCAGCAGAGGGACGCACCGGCCACTGGGGATCACGTGTAGGAAGCGACTGCTGCTTGTAGCGCCCTGCAAACTTTTGGCACCTGGAGCCCAAGCTCCGCCGGCGCCACCCTAGCTACACCTCTGATCACTCTCCACTTTATCACTTTTTGAAGCTTGATACATGTGTCCCTTAGTATTTGTAGAACTATCCCAGTCTTGTAGAGAAATGCAATCAATGAGAATGCTGTGTTCCCAACCAATGACAATGACAATTTAGGCAACACAACACAGGAGAAGTGTTAGTTTCAAAATACTGTACCCCTATTGTACTGCTAAGATCAGGATGTCAACATTTTCACACAAGCTGCCTAATAAATCAGTGCATCAGAAATGATAGGGCTGTCCTAAATGTTATATATTGTGGTCCTATCAGTCGGCCAGGAACCACCGGAGTTGGATGTGAGAAGACTTATTATCTATTGCTGGTGGAGTGATCTAGCCTTTGGCAGCCAGATCTGCTGAATGAACTGAGGAGGACACTAAGGAGAAGTTAATATATTATATACTATATGCCATTTATTGTGGTAAATATATTGTTTAGCTAGATTATGTGTTAAATGATTGTAAACTTGATCATCACACAATCACATTTATCACCTGTGCATATTTATATCGCCTTTGGGTAATTTCAAACTTGTCCTTCTCTAATGAATGTTCTTCTGCTCCAGCAAGGAGGTTTGGTAAACTCGCACTTAAAGGTCCCTGATGATCAGATTTGGCAAACACTGGCTTACTCTATAATTTATCCAAGTGTCTATGAAATAATAATGAATTCAGTAACTCTTCCACAACACTTATAATGAAGGAGTGTCAATAATAAGTTGTAATATCACAATACAGTTGGCAAATGTGAGTACTGTATTAAGAGGTAAATGTACTGTACAGTGCTGCTCCAATATCTTATTTTTGCTATTCAACGTTCAGGCACACAGACTTTCCAAAAGACAGAGGCCAGGAGAAGCAGCCACATGAGGAGGACCAAGAGAGTGACCAAGATTATAATGCTTCAGGCAATGCTTATTATATCTGGTATATCTAGAATGGGTGCTGGGTGTGTGGTGTAACTGTCCCTCCCATGGGTGGCACTGGCAATGTCCCATAGGGAGGGGGGGGCAGTCAGGGGGAGCCTGAGATCACTGCTGCTCTGCCCTGCTTCAGTGCAGAGAGGAAGGGAAGGGGTGTAAGGAGGGGACTGGGGGCAGCTCATTTGCTAGGGGAGCGCTAGTCATGCCCCTGCAAATGATAAAACCAGGGGTCACTGTGCTAGATCATGCCCTTTTAACCAAGGCTGTGCCCACCCATTAGCTCCACCCCTTTTTCGGGTCAGCTGCACCTTGGGCGCGGAAGGTCCCAAATTGAGATTTGCAGAAGTTGGGAGGTATTATGACCTGTGTGAATAATGTTACTCAGCACAGACAGTACTTGTATAAGGAGAAAGGGTGTGTGTGTTTGGGGCTCATCAGTGGCGTAACTATAGCACTGCAGCCCCCGCGGTCACATGCTGTGCATGTGGGGGCGCTGGGGGGCTGCGGTGCTATAGTAATGCCCCCGGCCCCATCCCCCGCAGGCTTACCTGTCTGCGCGTCCCAGCTCCCCTCCTGGCTTCAATCAATTCTATGGAGACTGATCACTATAAAATGGCCACCCCATAAAGCAGACAGTTCTCTTAAACTGTCTGCGGTATGGGGGCGGCCATGTTATCGTGGTCCGTCTGCATAGAATTAATTGAAACTAGGGCCCTTATTCTGGTTGGTGCGGTAATATCCGCGTGCATTCGTGCCGCCGATGTTTTGTGTCTGCGCATGTGCGGAGGCGTCACTGCGCATGTGCGAGCGGGGCATACGGTCAAATACCGCATGAAATGTCAACACTCCGAACAGGGGGTGGAGAGGGGCGTGAAGGGCTATTTGGGCTCATTACCATATGCATACGCCCCGCGTTTCATGGGCGTTCCCATGCAAACGTTGGGCGTACGTATGGTAATGCGGCCGTGACGCACGTGTAGGGGGCGGACATATGAAATCGCCGGATGTCAGCTGCCCGCCCAGATCCCTGCTTTTGCACGGAAAAATGTCCTTGTGGTCTGAGGTTGCGGGAGCTGGTGGACCACTCGGTCCTGCATTCGATGGTCTGCGACCATCGAATGATGGGGGAGGTTCCCTGAGATGGAGGAGGCGTATTCCATGAAAAATACACGTGCGGTCCGTTCGGCCAGCTTCTTACCGCGTACGGACGGAGTTGGCGATCCGTATGGAAGGCGGGGTTTCGCACGGTCCTGGCCGCATATTCGGATCCGGCCGCACCGATCAGAATAAGGGCCTAGGTGTGGAGCCGGGACGCGCAGACAGGCGGCCGGGGGGTGGGGAGGCCGGCGGGGAGGGGGGGGGGACGCCCCCCCCATTAACGGCGGGGGGGCGCCCCAAACCAAGCTACGCCACTGGGGCTCATGTACTCATATGAGTCAATGGGGCACACTGGAAGGAACTAGAGACGCCTTCCTCCTCAACTAGCACCCCACCCACCTGTCCCAGATTGATTTTAAATAGGCTGGAGTCCCAGCATTCAAAACTGCACACCTCAGCTTGGCACTATGAGGGTAAGTCCTACTATACATATATGCTGAGTGTTAGTCTGTGGGACTGTGTTTGGGGCGCTGGGCTCTTTGTGCTGCTGTTGCTGGGCTGCTCCATGGCATCATATCGTATACTTTCAATCACCCCTTTAGTTTGTTTAATATATATGTAGCACCCTTCACATTTATTATTACTTCTTACCCAGGTAAGTCCTATCACATATAATTTCCCCTATCCCTTTTACTATCACTTTAATTTCACACTAATGTGATGCCATGGGGTGGTTCTGCTGGGCTGGCCTGGGGGGCCCTGTGCCCTGGACCTGTCCCAGAGTAGTGTTAGGGACTTGTCCTATTGAGGTAACCTGGTCGCGGTGGACAAGCCCATACTAATGGCCATTACTATGCTAATAACCTCAAATGCAATATAGCAAGATATTAAAAGGTCTAGTATATATATTTAGTGTGCACCTGAAAACTCCTGCTCCTGCTTGCAGATGTATGACTGGGCGATATGGGGGAGAAGGGTTATCAGTGCATGTTATGTGCACTTTACCGCTTCTTCCCCATGTATGACGGAGCCGGGATGCGGTAAAGGACAGGGGCGCTATGGCCCTAACATGCTTGCATGGATTTATAGCGGGTTTCGTCCCACAATCCAAAAATATACTGGTATGTTAATTGGCTCCCAACAAAATTAACCCTATAATGTCTGTGTGTGTGTGTACATGTGGCAGGGAATATAAATTGTAAGCTCCACTGGGGCAGGGACTGATGTGAATGTTCAAATATTCTATGTATGTGATATATAAGAAACTGTTAATTAATAAATAATAATACCCAGAACTACCCTATATTATTTTGTTGGCTACAATCTCTCCCAGGGCAGGTGTAGAAGACATGGCTCATTAAATTTTAAATGAAGGCAGACTGGACACTGAAAGACACACCAGGTTATCACCCCAGTCTTGCAAAGTTCCTGATTAAGGTCCCGACAATATGTTAGTTCTTTGTTTGTAGTGTTAAAGCTGTTAATATGTATTAAACAATCCGTCATTGGCAGAGGCATAACTCTGGGAGGCAATGGAGTCATCTGCTGCCGGGCTCCTGCCACCAATGGGGCACCTCTCCTCCCTTGCTTTTGAATCACTTAATTGAAAGCTGTGTATATCGCCTTTGTGGCTGACTCCCCCTCCCAGCAGGACCATAGATATCACACTCTCTTTATTTTAAACATAATATACTGTGGTACTTGTGTACTATCACGGCGCCCATCGCATCGCAGACCATATCGCATGCGAAGCGATGCGATATCGCGCGATGTTCCCCAATGTCATACAATTTTAAAATTGTATGGCATTGTATATGGCATACAATGCCATACAATGCGATGGGATGCAATTATAACTTGTATAAGCACCCTAATGGATGCTTACAATGTTAAATGCACCCCCACGCCACCCCCCAAGTATAAACGTGAACATTAAGCGTGGCGAGCCCAGCGAGCCCGCGAGGGGTGGCGGTACGCATCCTACGACCTTTTCATACCTCCACTATCCACGTCGGCGTGGAGTTGATTTTATAAAGTGTGGCGAGCGCAGCGAGCAACCGAGCCCGAAGCGTGGCGCGTGCAGCGCGCCCCGCGAGGGGACGTGCAGAACTTCACAGGTATACGCATCCCCTCGCGGGGCTCGCCACAATTTGGGCACACACTTTATAACATCAACTCCACGCCGACGTGGATAGTGGGGGTATGAAAAGGTCGTAGGACGCGTACCGCCGCCCCTCGCACCACGCTTCGGGTTCACGTTTATACTTGGGGGGTGGCGTGGGGGTGCATTTAACCATTGTAAGCACCAATTAGGGTGCTTAAAAGCATCCAATAGGGTGCTTATACAATTTAACATCGTATATGGGTCAAAATCGCATATCATCGCATCGCATGCCATCGGGTGTATGGCAATTCTGTTGTCAAAGCCCACGTCTCTTCACATTTCACTCACAGCTCTCCTATACTCCAATACTCAGTGACCATCTTCGTCTGCATACTCATCTCCATCATTGGCATCAAGCCTCTAGTTGTATGTTGATTGAGTCCTCACTACTTACATTTAAGCTGTAATGTGTATTGATCTGTGGGGCTCTTTATTTGTACTGTATTTTTGTTATTTATTCAATGTTATGCCAAGCTTTGTCTCCCTGTATTGTTCCTTTGTACAGCGCTGCGAAACACTTGTGGCATCTTATAAATAAAATTATAATAATAATAATGGTATGCGATGCGATAAAAAATCGGGTGACTAATTATCGTGGGCGCCGTGCTAGTAGACAAGTACCTATACTGTACATAACATACACACATTCATACATATATTTGTATAAGGTGGTGTGTGTAGGGGAACGCACCAATAAGTTTCTTGCTTCCGGGTAACTGGGACAAACTTACTCCACTGTTCACTGGCCAATTACGTCCTATATAAAATAGCTATAACCTATTATAAACAAATGCTAAAATCTATTTTCTGCTGTGTCTAATATTTAAAACTTGTCAGGTAAGTCTATGCTGCAAATAAGTCAGCAGATTTCTGTTATGCGATCACTTTATACCGTACAGTATTTCAAACTTCAAATACATTAAGGATTGCATTTATGTTGAAAAAACATATTCTAAATCGCTTCTGCTGACACAATGTACATTCCCAGCCATCAGATACTTTTATCATTAATTCTAAAACCCATTTGAGAACCCATTTATATAATTGCCCACAGTAAATATTTATAGCAAGATTCACAACATTTCACAAAGCAGATCTGTTCTCTGTATACAATATGTCAAAAGATAGGAGTAAATGGGGAAAGTAGTCTTTTAAAAAACAAGAATAAACAATTACAATATTTGGAAGTAAAAGTATTATTGACTACAATTTATTATATTTGGGTTAAAATATAATACACTATTTAACTAGAGATATGGACAAGTCATTTGCTGGGTAGAGTAACTAGCTATTGTTGCTGATGTTTGCATTTCCCTTTATCTGTACCCCCTTTCTATGTCTTCCCCCCCTGTTCCCCTACTCATTGTGTCACTCTCCTCCTGTTATATGACTTAACTGGCTCTCCCCAGCCATTGCCTCCTCTCTCCATCAGTCAGTCTCTCTCTCTCTCTCTCTCTCTCTCTCTCTCTCTCTCTTTCTCACTCATTTAAGGTAAATTAAATGTTTGCAGGAGTTTATATGTCTTAAAACAAGGGGTGATTACCACATTGAAAATGCAAAAGAAGTTCTACTGTAATACCGCTTTCAGACCACACTTTGGACCCGTGTCATTGCCGTGTCCGTGTGGCCTCAACACGGGTCGAGGTGCGTGTGAAAGCACCACTGCCAAATTCCCATGTCAAGCAATGCAGCTTTTCAACCTTGGTCTTTACCCAGGTTGAACACGGCTCTAACTTGTGTTTCTGTGCACTCTGAAAGCCCGCTACCCGTGTTATCTGACGCCAGCGGTGGCTCTTAGCTCTACGAAGGAGTTGGGCTGCCACGACGCGGGCCCCCCTTCTGCTGCCACCACTGCTGTGCTCATGGTCCCCACTGCTGACGCAAGTCCCGGTCCTAGCCACCGGTCTCTGGCACGGGGCCGGTGCATGCACAGTAGCTTCTTACATACTGCGCATACACTGGCACCAGCCTCTATGGGCTGCTTTTGCAGAAGCCCCCGGGAGGCATATTCAGAGTCCCGGGTCCTACGCATGTGCAGAACCTGTTTTTTGGGCTGCCCCACAGCTGCACATAGAGAGGCCTCCTGGAGGGAGGGAATGCCTCCCAATGGGACTGCCTTGAGTGACTGGCAGGTCGAACTTCCAATAGGAAGTCACAGCAGCCTGCATGAGGCGGGCAGCTGACATCACATGACTTCAGAGCCTGGCTTATACCCCTTTTCCACTTGCAAAGCCGTGTCATACCCGGGAATGGGTTCCCAGATGCTTCCCGGGACACTACCCGGGAATGTACCCTTTCACATTGCACTCAGACCTGGGATCGACCCGGTACAGCCCCATTCACACTGATCCCGGGAAATCCCTGCAAATACACATGCATGTCATGCCCATGTGAGCCCAAGAAAGCTCCAATCAGCAGCTTTTTTAAAGTCCCGTGTACCCGATCCCGGGTACGGGACTATTCACACTGACCGCATCCCGTGTCGATTTCGGGTCCTACCCAGGTCAGGACCTGGGTAGAGATCCCGGAATGCTGAACAGGGGATATTTGTCCAAGACCCTTTCACACTGAGCTAAATCACGGGTTGATGCGTGTTCATGTGCAAAAACCCGGGATATTTTTGCAAGTGGAAATGGGGTGTTATTCTCTGACCTTTCCAAGCCAAATAAAAGTCTGTTTAGAATGGCTTTTATTTGCGAATGGGGGACAAATCATACCATGGTCAGCGACCATCAAATGATATTCCCCCTGCTTGCTCGCTGTGAATGGATGTGTCAGCGTACACATCCATTTGCATGCTTCCAAAGGAGATTTGTGTTTGTGGGGTGGCGGGGGGGCGTATGTACACCCAGCAGGTGGCGCTAAGCTGCAAATGAGCACTGCTTAGTTAGTGGTCCTGAATCAGGCTCACAGGGTATGATAGATGCACATGCAGTTATGTTTTAAGATCCATGCAGATCTGCATATACTGTAGGTCACTCTTAGAGGCAAATTCCTTCTTAGCTGGCAAAACCATGTGCACTGCAGGGGGCAGATGTAACATGTGCAGAGAAATTTAGCTTTGGGTGAGTTATTTTGTTTTTGTGCAGGGAAAATACTGACTGCTTTATTTTTACACTGCAATATAGATCTCACTTTGAAGAAAACCCCACCCAAATCTAATTCTCTTTATACATTTTACGTCTGCCCCACCTGCAGTGCACATTGTTTTGTCCAGATAAGAAGGAATTTGTCTCTAAGAGTGAACTAGAATAAGGCCCATAAGCCTTTATTACATGCATGTTTCTTCTTAGACATTGGATTTATGTCCCCTCCGCCCTGGCTTGCAAGAGATCTAAGTCCACATGTTGAATAAATAGTTATAATGTTGAGTAAAGAGTTAAAATCATATTTCTTTGTGGGAAATTGACAATGAAACCTGACTACATCATCTTCCCTAACTCCCAATATATTCATAGACGCTGTCACGAGATGTGCAAAGTCTAATTATTATCTAAAATATCTAGAGATGTGCAGACTCGGATTCCGGAGATCCGAGCCCCCACAGACGTCATCATTCCGAGCCCGGTTCCGAGCAGCGTTCGGAGATTCCCGCCTGACTCGGGTCGGTCCGCGTGGTCAGAACGTCATCTCCCTGCCCCGGATTTCGCGAGGCTTTAAATAGCGGCTGCTGCGCCCGCCATCTTCACTCCAGTCTAGTAGTGGGATGGGAGAGGGTGTGTTGGTGCTGCTGCTGGGGCTTAGACTTGAGCTTGACCTTGACTTGAACGCAATATTTTTTATTCGCTGGGGCTGTCTCCCTCAGTGCTGCTGTGTAGTCTGTTCTCCTCTCTGCTTAGGGTGGGCTCTCCCTAGCAAGGAGGACAGTCTAACTGTGTACCTGTAGTACTACTGTCTCCTCTGTGCTGGGGCCTACCTCTAGTGCTGTGCTGTAATATATATTATATGAATAATTAATTATATTATATATAGTCCACTGGTGCTGCCTGCAATGAATCTGCCAGTATTATTTAGTTACTCAGTCCACTGTTGCCACTGGCAGTGCTACTGCCTACCTAGTGTACCTACCTAGTACATACTAGGCTGCTACATGTATATCTAATTTAATTAAAAAATAATACTTGTGCTGTGTGGAACTGTAAAAAATAATTCCATGCTGCTGGTGCACTGACGTGTGCCACTGCGTGCCAATCTTACATGAGCCATGTGTTTGTGCCGCACACTTGTGTGGTTTAGCATAGTTATCCAGCTACCTCGGTGCAACCTTTTGCCCTAAAAACAATATTGTGAGGTGTTCAGAATAAACTGGAAATGAGTGGAAATGAATGTTATTGAGGTTAATATAGCGTAGGAGCAAAAAAATCTGAACCCAAGAAATCCAAACACAAAACACTTAGGAGGTGTTTTGGCAAAACCCATTAGAACCCAAAACCTCAAGGTAATCAGAACCCAAAACCCAAAACCCGAAATTGGCCAGTGCACATCCCTAAAAATAACTATTTCATAATTATTATCTAAAATAATTATTATCTATTCTTTTCAAATGTGTTTCTTAACGCTGTGGAGGTAACGTGGGAGGGATACAAATTCCTCCCAGCCCAAGGTATAGACTGGTTTACAGAGAAAAGCATGTTGAATAATATAGTGATAACCAACACACATCCTCCTAAGCTCAAGGAAAAAGCTATTTTATAGCAACCGGATTCCTGCCAAGTTCTACTCTCGTTTAATGTATGACACCAATAGCCTCTTACCCGCAAGCATGCACTTATAGTATACAGTATATGTGTGTGTCTCTCTGCACCATATTCATACTATAAATAACACACTTAGAAGCTGCCTTTAGGGTTCATATTCTGCAGCTTAAATATATTGTTCTAAACTTTCTTTTTAATACTTGTGCATACTGTTCTACTACTTCCCGACAAACTGTGGAAGATGGCAAAAAGACCAAACACCTATAAGAAAGAGTGGTGGCACTTAATAAGTAATACCAATTGAATTCTATCTTATCTTACATGAGCCCCATCCCTATAAAGTATTTGTTACTAGAGTATTGGCGTTTTAAGATAGGAGAAGGCCTGTGTGCAGCCTCCTCTGGCCGGGCCCTCTACTATGCCGGGAGCAGCGCCGGGAGCACCAAGAGCAGCACGGTTTCAGCACAAGATGCGTGAATCTCCATAAAAATGGCACGGCAGACAGTTTTCTGGTGATTTTCATATTGCAGTGTTGTAGAATTGGAGCACTCAGACTCCACTGCACATGTACAGATCACCACGCTACTTTTGCAGTTATTACGGTAGCACTCCTGCAGCCGCCACTGGAAGCTGGAGGGTAAGAATTAGAAAAATGGGTGCAGTGTGCTTGGTGTGGGCCCCCAGGGACACAGGGGCCCGTGTGCACCACATATATTGCAACCATTATTTATACCCCACTGGACCAGAGGCTAAAACTAACTAGTAATTTACATATGCTGCAATCACAAGAAACATGCATCAGCAAGTGCACAGGTGTACAAACAAAACAATGTGTATGATTTGCCTGTCCAGGAAAGCAATCAGGGAACTGTACTGAAATCCCAAAAGAAATAACTAGTTTCCTGGATATGCTCCATTCCCCAGTAAAGTAACAGGGTGAGGGCTTGGTGTTGAAATTGCGTCATAGTGATTTGGACTTCCGCTCCTCAATGGCAGCAGTAACCAACAGGGTCATCTCCTACCTAAATCTAGTGTTCGGAGTTTCCTAAAGAGCGTTGCTGAAAATATTTATAGCACCCATCTAAATTTCAGTCATGGTCCATTATTCAGTTACCCTGATCAAAGATCGTCTCTGGCTTACCACAGATTTTGTTTCACTTGCCTATCCAGATGTTGGGTAATGAGCATGGCCATTGTAAATGTTGTGCTTCATTGTCTGTACATCATGTACAGACAACAAGCTGGGGGGCGACATTAAGAACCTGAGTGAGCGTGCATCGTTCGTCAATCATAGCGTACGCACTGGGTGATAATTTTGAATGATATTGCTGAGAAGATTCAAAATGAGCAATATCATTCATTATATCGCCCAGCCTGTTCCAGTTGATAGATCTACAGTGACTGGATAGAGTCAATAGGTCTAGCCCAAAAGGTCGACATGCAATAGGTCAACTGGGTCAAAAGGTTAAACGGTTAACATCTAAACGGTAGACACAAGGTCAACATAAGTTTTGGGGATTTTTTTTTAAACCGGCTTGTTCTTACTTCACAATCCATGTCGGCATAGAGGGAGAATATAACACTGATCGTAGCAAGGCACTGTGCCCGAAGCATGGTGAGCACAGGGCACCATGCAAGGGTATGCGTTACACGGTACTTGTTTCCTAGCACGGCCACCAGGATTTCTATCGAGGTGGTCGTGTCGGAAAAAAAATCGCGTCGGGTGCATACCAAAACGCACACGACGCGACCGACGCGATGTACCCGATTTCTCCATAGGCTTCAATGTTAAAATAAATTAACATTGAAGCCTATGGAGAAATCAGGTCCATCGCGTCCATGGTGTGCCAACGCGATTGTACCCGATTTCTCCATAGGCTTCAATGTTAAATTATTTTAACATTGAAAATGAGTACATTTAACATAGAAAAAAAAGGTAAATGGCCCAATATGGGCCATTTCTCATTGGGTATGGCCCCGGCATGTGTGTAAAAAATAATGTCCCCCCATTGTGGCCGCCACCCCCACGATTGACGCGAACCCGAAGTGTGGCGAGCGCAGCGAGCCCGCGAGGGGCGGCGGTGCGCGTCCTCCGACCTTTTCATTCCCCTACTATCCACGTCGGCGTGGAGTTGAGAATATATAGTGTGGCGAGCGTAGCGAGCCACCGAGCCCGAAGCGTGGCGAGCGCAGCGAGCCCCGCGAGGGGACGCGGATACCTGTCAAGCCCGCGAGGGACGCCCCTCGTGGGCTTGACAGGTATCCGCGTCCCCTCGCCACGCTTTGGGCTCGGTGACTTGCTACGCTCGCCACACTATATATTCTCAACTCCACGCCGACGTGGATAGTAGGGGAATGAAAAGGTCGGAGGAAGCGCACCGCTGCGCTCGCCACGCTTCGGGTTCGCGGCAATCGTGGGGGTGGCGGTCACAATGGGGGGCCATTATTTTTTACACACATATGCCGGGGCCATACCCAATGAGAAATGGCCCATATTGGGCCATTTCCCATTTTTTCCTATGTTAAATGCACTCATTTTCAATGTTAAAATATTTTAACATTGAAGCCTATGGACAAATTGGGTCTATCGCATAGGCTTCAATGTTAAAATATTTTAACATTGAAGCCTATGGAGAAATCGGGGGCATCGCGTCGGACGCGCATAGGCTTCAATGTTAAAATATTTTAACATTGAAGCCTATGGGGAAATCGCGGGCATCGTGTGCCTTGAAGTTAAGGCACACGATGCCCGCGATTGTGGCCGTGCTAGGAAACAAGTACCCGTTACACTAATTGGAGGTCCATGTTGACATTGAAATAAAAAAAATGCGAAAAACTCATGTCGACCTTTTCATTTGTCTACCTTTTTCACCCTGTGGACCTTTTCCATGTCGCCCTTTCCCATGTTCACATACTGTGTGTCTATCTAGACACTGTCTATCTAATACTCTGCACCTTTAGGGGGTTATTAAAGTTGATTCGTTTAGATTGCGAGTCAACCTAACCCTGCCTTGCGAATGGTGGTACGCCGGCCCACCATTCGCAAGGCGCATTCCTTCTCACTTGCGGCAAATGGATGTTTTACATAAACATGCATTCACAGCCTGCGGGGGAACACCCACATCATTTGATGGTCGGCGACAATTGAATGATGTGGAACATGCACGCATATGTAAGGGTGCTCTGAGGCACCCATACATATGCACCCACGTCCAGGTGATCCCGTGATGTCAGCTGCCTTCCCGCAACGCCCATGTCAAGGCCTCATTAGCATGAGAACGCTCAGCATTCTCATGGGAATGCCCATGAAACGCTGGGTGGTCCCATATGCTAATGCCACCCCACACCGCTCTCCACCCCTCGCCCGCTGTCCTGGGTGCATGCACCCAGCGATCCGACTATGAGCAGTAGGTGCACAAACCCTGCGTATCAACATGCGCAGTTACACAACATCGGTCACTGTACGAGCGATTGGCCGCTGCAAACAGAACTGAATAAGGTCGTTAGTCTCCTGATTGGATCTAACCTCTCTTTTGTTTGCCTTAAGAAGTCACATTTTATAAACAGTAGAGATTTCACCTTAAAGAATTTACTATAAAAATGTTATTTGGCTTCAGTTATTGCTTATATTCTTATTTAACACTGGCCTGTAAATTAAAATTCACCTTAAAGTCTGATATTTACAAATCAAATTCTAACGACCTAAAGCCATGTGTGAAAAACACAATTAAATTGAATATGCAACTGTGATATGGAAATGGGCCAGTTACATCATGCTGGGATCCTAATTTCCCCTGTTGACTTTACCATGCATTATTAAAGTTTTGCTTTCAATTTTGCTTTATATAATGCATTAGCTTTAATTGCATCATTTTTTAATTCTGTTATCTGCATCAATCTTATATTAAAGCCGTGACCAGTGTTCCCTCTAAGCTGTGCGCGTGTGCGCGCGCACACAACTCACCGAGCATGCGCACAGACATTACAACAGAGCGCACAAAGCAGCAGTGGTCCCTTTTTGCAGTTGTGGACTCAATTAATGTGTGTTTCACCCATTAACTACATTGTGTGCTGTGTTTTAAATGTTTAATATAATTTTGAAGTAAAGTTAACACAAATGCTGAACGTCATTTTCCAGTTATATATAAGTGACGCACAAAATTTAAAATTTCCTTCCAAAGTTGCACAGCCAAAATCTTTTGCCGCACACAGCCTTCGTAAAATTAGAGGGAACATTGGCCGTGACCTGACTAATATTATCCACAGATGAATGGCGTATGTTTACTGATGTTGTTCTATCTGTGTTACTTGTAATGGATGTACTGTAGCTGCTGACCTGTGGTACTGAAAAATATAGGTTAGCAAAATACACCTTAAGACTAGAATATCATTGTCCTACTTCAGTGGTCATAAATTCTGTAATAAAACGGAAATATTCTGAGAAAAACTATTCAGAGAAATTCGACTGAGTTTTGACCCTCACTGGAGGATGTATCAAATGAAAAATGTGGTAAAAGCCCTGTTTTCAGGGTTTTTACTGCATTTTCGAAATGTATTAATCATTGACCACTGTGTTTTCTCCACGGAGGGTAGCGCCAGATTTTTCTGGCATTATCTTATAGAAGTGTGAAGTGCACTGTCAGGTTCAGGTCTCTAATCCCGGGTATTGAGGAGGCAACAGTCGAGTGAGGTTTAAAGAACAAGTATTGATTTATTACTTACTAATAGCAACCGTGAATATAACACCCTTGGCCTTACCATATGCAGCTCCTACGAGGCCAGCAGTGCAAATTAACATACATTGAATTACAATAGACAAGAACTTATGCGGTCAAACATCATGGTTACTCTGGACGTCTCCAGCTAAATAACTAACTTACTCTAATACAGTGGTCTCCAACCTTTTTTGGGTCGGGAGCTACTCGCGACAAAATAAACCGCCCGAAGAGCTACTAAAGTAAAAAATGTTAAAAAATCTGCATAATATAAAAAAAATGCCCTTTACACATAATGCCACAAACCGTAATGCCCCTGACACATTAGGCCACACACTGCAATGCCCCAGACACAATATGCCACACACTGCAAGGTCCAATATGTCACAAACATACCTCCCAACACTGGAGGCAGAGGAGAAGAGACACGCGCCAAAAATTAGAGGGTTCAGCTACTACCGTGGAACTCCTGCGAGGCTACATCCCCCATTTTTCCCGCTATGGGGGCATGTTCAGCTCTCTAAGAGCTGTAGCCACATGGGGTGGGGCCATGGAAAATGGGGGTGTGATACACATATGCCCTCAATAGTGCAGTGCCAGGTACACATGACCCCAATAGTGCAGTCCGTGAAACCCATTATAAATATGCCTCGCACCGTGATGTTCCATTATACATATGCCACACCGTGATCCACCATTATACATATGCCACACCGTGATGCTCCATTATACATATGCCACACACCGTGATGCTCCATTATACATATGTCACACACCGTGATGCTCCATTATACATATGCCACACACCGTGATGCCCATTATACATATGCCACACACCATGATGCTCCATTATACATATGCCACACCGTGATGCTCCATTATACATATGCCACACAATGTTAAGCTCCATTATACATATGCCCCACAGCGTGATGCTCCATTATACATATGCCACACAGCGTGATGCTCCATTATACATATGCCACACACACACGATGCCCATTATACATATGCCCAACAACGTGATTCTCCGTTACACAAATGCCCCACAGCGTTATACTCCATTAAACATATGTCACACAGTGATGCTCCATTATACAAATGCCCAACACCGTGATGCCGATTATGCCTATGACCCACAATGTGAAGCTCCTTTATACATATGCCCCACACGTTGATGCTCATTAAACATACTGTATGCCCCACACATTGATGCTCATTAAACATATGCCCCACAAATGATGCCCATTAAACATATGCCCCACAAATGATGCACATTAAACATATGCCCCACAAATGATGCCCATTAAACATATGCCCCACAAATGATGCCCATTAAACATATGCCCCACAAATGATGCCCATTAAACATATGCCCCACACATTGATGCTCATTAAATATATGCCACACAAATGATGCCCATTAAACATATGCCCCACACCCAAGGTGTGGGGCATATGTTTAATGGGCATCATTTGTGTGGCATATGTTTAATGACTCAATGCCAGACACAAGATGCCCATTATATACCTCAAGCAGGAATGCAGGCTGGAGTCACCCGCATGTACTTTGCGCACACAGAGTTTTACAATACCTAAAGCAGGACTTGAGCGCAGGACTTGAGCAGAGGCTGTGGCGGCGTGGCGCATGACTGGCTTGAGCAGAGGCTGTGGCGTCGGATGGAAAATACGCTGGGGACATCAGGAGGTCACGCGGCACGAAGTCACTCTGAGACCTCCTGCCGCCAAGCGAGGATGGAACCGCTACGCTGCAGGAGGTCACTGCCGCAAAGTCAGGACCACAAACGCTGCATTACAGTACATCACTTTCTGACCTCACTGGAAGCACGCCAAGCTACTTAAATACACCCGGCGAGCTACCCGTCGCTCGCGAGCGACGGGTTGGCGAACCCTGCTCTAATACATCACTTTATCTTTTACTTATACTTGCTAAGCAGGCATGCTATACCTACACCATGTGCAACAATGGTACTGGTACCCAATTATCGTCCTGGGCCCCAGCCGAGGGCTCGGCCTACATACAGGAATTAACGTACCATCCCCAGGGGGGCGTCTCTAAGGGACAAGCCGGCCTTCCTACGGATCAGTAGCCTGGGTCTCACCTGTGGCCAGCCTTCCTACGGATAAATAGCCTGGGTCTTACCTTTGACAGGCCTTCCTACGGATAAATGGCCTGGTTTTGGGGGAAGGGTCTCTTTTTCTACGGGGGATCGGGCCAATGTGTCCTGATCTGTCCTAGGCCCAGCAATGCTGCTGTCACTAACGGGCAGAGGAGTCCTCTGATGCAAGGATAATGGGTTCGGTGTACCGGTACTCTACTTAGAACTCAGGGGTGACGAACCCCTCTCACTGCACGTGGCCATCTATACACCCCTTTCCTGATGTGCCCTACACTGCCCAGCTCCCCTGGGATCTCACTTGCGGGGGTGAGGTCGGACAGGCACACAATATTGGCCACCACGGTTCTGTTGCTGGTAAATTCGTGCAGGTTCCCCTCCAGAAGGGGAAGGGGGGGTCACTCTAGCCGGTACCCTCTGGCTGGGCAGTATAGCCACCAGCCTCCGGAATCTGCTGCTCTTGCACCACAGCTCTCATGGTGTACCCTCGATGTGGCCGTCTGGTGCTGCTGCCGCTGCTCCCACTTGAGGAGGAAAGGATCGCTGCGCTCCGTTCCCTCTGGCGGCCGCTGATGTCACACCCGCCTGTCGGCTGCTGTGTGTGACTTGGGCTCCTGCCACTGCCGCTTGGGGAGAGTGCGTGGCTGCAGACCCTCCCGCTCTCAGCCCGGTTCCAGTTCTCCCTTCATGTGAGCGCTCCCTTTCCGCTCAATGCCACACTTCCGCCTGCTCCCCTCTCCAATCCCGGCCAGGCTCCTGTTCCCTGTCAATCACCTGGGGGAGTCCCGCCCCTTGCCTCTCAGCTCCCGCGGCAATGGGGAAGGACATTAACCCCCTCCCTGCCATGGGGCAAACATCCCTCGTGCTCTGTAGTGGGACCCGCAGCTGGGTGCCACATTCACCCCCACTTTTCATGGCCATGTCCTCACGCGACATCAAGTGCTCCCGGTTCGCTGTGCTGCCTCTCCTACCCAAGGGGTGTCTGTAGAAGGATGGAGGTGGATGTCTGCGCCGGATGGGACTCTGTAGGGGGGACTTTTCTTTTACTCTCTGTCCTCTGCTCACTTGGGCCCTTATTCTGATCGGTGCGGATATTCCCGCATTCTTACGGAGCGGTCCGCACGCTACGGTGTTTTGCCGCATGCGGCCATCGTCCGTAGAAACGCCCACGTGTCCTCCGCATTCGGACGGACTCACTCTTTAAGAACAGGGCGTGTTTACGGACGACATACAAACCATGCGTGTGCGGGAGAAACACTCCGATTCTGCACGGTATTACAGAGTATTACAGAGTATGCTCGGGAATACCGCATCCGAACGGGAGCCAAGCGGTGCTACCGCACGTAAGCGGAGTATTTACGCCAAACAACCCACTATTATGTATCTTCTGCAATACATCACAAGACCCACTTATTCAATTACCTATCCTCATAAAAAACTTCTTATTTGGAATTGGAATCAATTAGATGCCAATATATCCTTACAAGCATGCCTAACACATGCATTGCACACATTAACCCTTACAGCAATTGAAGTGCAATGGTTTCAATTAAAGCACTGACAAGCGTCCTATTAGTGAGTAATGAGTAAAGGAGTCGATTCTATTGGGTTCAGGTGTTAATGCTTGTAGTCATTAGGCGTACGTTCGCCTACCGCATGAACGAGTGGTGTCCGCAAAGCAATAGTACACTTGTGGACACCGCACATTTCTTCCCTTTTTGATCGCGTGCATTCGGAGTGGTATCCGAATGTACGCCCCCCAACATAAGTGTACTCCCCCGTGTCCGCCCATGTTTCCGCCCCGTTTTGCCCACTTTGAAACTACGCCCATGTGTCATTCCGCATGACGCCCATAATACGCCCATATTTCCCGACTGATTGCGGGGAACAGTTTTGGACGGGATTTGGCCGAACAGGTACGGAGTCAAGGCGTGGCACATGCGCGTTGCGTTCTCCACGCATGCGCAGACGCCGTAAAGACGCGATCCGAAAGTATGCGGTAAAGTACGCGTCAATCAGAATAAGGGCCTTGGTCAGTACTTTCGCCTCCTCCACCAGATCCTGTAGCCTTATCTCCCTTTGGCCGGTGAAAGCATTTGCAGACCCGACGTCTGTTGGAGGAAACCCGATTTCCTTTAACCGGTACACCGCCAGGGCCAGTCACGTTGGCTGCCTCCACGCCCTTCTGCCCTTCTACCACATCAAATTCCACCGTCTCGCCATCTTCAACACTGCTCAGGAACTTCCGGGGGTTATATCTCTTTATGCCCGTCTGATGAACAAAGACATCTTCTTTTGTGTCGTTCCTGTTGACGAAGCCATATCTACTTCGGACATTAAACCACTTAACTGTTCCTTGTACCTGTGTAGCCAACACTTTCTTCCCTGCTTGGCTCCTCTGGACACAGATGGTGTGTTGCAGGGTTCGCTTCTCAGTCTGTTTGGTGAAACAGTTCTTGCTTCAGCGCCGAAATCAGCTCTTCAGGGCAATTTCTTAGGATGTTCGTGCCTAGGATGATAGGGGACACCTTTCCTTCTCAACTGGTCGACACAAAATACCCTTGTTTGGGTAAGTGCATTTGTCCGATCTTCAGGTCGGCCTCCCAGTACCCGGCGCAGGTGATATCCCAGCCGTTGCTAGCGACCAGTTGCAACTGCATGATGGGTGGCGGTGCGAGTAGTATTTCTCTCCCCCAGTATTTTTGAAGAGTGGTTAATTGTATCGTGGATACTTGCAACCCTGTATCTATCAGGGCCAGCGTCTCTATCCCGTTGATCAGCACTTTAATCCTCGGGAATTGTCCTACGTATTGGGGCCACCATTTCTCCGGGTCTGGATCTACTCCCGGTGTTCCCCCCGAGGTTCGGGCCCTGGCCTCAAGGTGTTGAAGTTTAAAGGCTCCGGACAGTAGCAGTTCCGCTCCTCGTGGCCCGGTTCCTGGCACCGCCTACATATGGGACATTCTTGCCCATCAAATTGGTCTGTGCTCCACCAGTCGCTCTCTCCTGGGGGTTCCCACTGGTTTCTCGTTCCTCTGAATCGTTCTGCCCTCCATTCAGATTCCCTGTCTTTGTACGCTGGTGGTCCAGGTCGTTGGCGCATCTCCCTTTGCATGTCTGCCATGCTAACTGTGAGGTTCTCGATTTGTTTCTGCAGGATGTAGAATTGATCTTCTGGTAGACTCTGTGCAGCCTGTATTTCTGTGCCCTCGTTCCTCTTTGCCCTATCAGGGCTGGTAGAGGTGGTTCTTTGGGAGTGCGGTTGTTCACGAAACCCTAACAGCTCAGGATATTCTTCCTCCCGTTCCGTGTGTGTGCCGACCACCACCGATGGCGGCCTCTTTAAAATCGACGAATGTCGCCTCTGGCATTTGCCTACGGAGCAGTCTCAGTTGCGTGCGTACGCTTTCCTTTAGGGCTCCTTCTGTCAGTTGTACCATCAGCGTTTCGTCAGCATTTTAATTTCCTCTGGGTAGACGACTTGGATTGCTCTCCGCATCTCCTGCAAGCTGAGGGCGTAGTCTCTTAGCGTTTCTCCAACTTGTTGTTTTCTTGCATAGAGCTTTAGTTTCAATTCTGGGAGGCTTTTCATCTGGAATATTGTCGACAGTCCCTTCAATCAGGGCCGTTTCTAGACTATTTGGTGCCCAGGGCGAAGTTCAAAATTGCGCCCCCCCCCCCCCACACACACACACACAAAAAAAAAAAGGGGTCTGGCCTCTTAGAAAGGGATGTGGACTTTGGAAGGTGGTGTGGCTTTGCGGAAAAAGACTACTTTACACCCCAGTTTTGCACAGACATTGGTCACCAAATGAAAAAATAAGTTCTGATTCATGCCCCTTAAATTATTTGTTTCCTCAAAAATACCACTAATACTTTAAGGCACATACCATTATGCCCATGATGCATTATGCTTCACAGTATGATATTGATGCCATCTGGGGAGGAAATGGGTGGGCAGCTGACATCCGGTGATGTCAGCTGCCTGCCCCCCTGCCTGCGTCACTGCCTTATTAGCATGAGAACGGCCAGCGTTCTCATGGGAATGCCCATGAAATGCTGCGCATTCCCGTATGCTAATGGGGCTGCCCGGCACCCCAGACCCGCTGTGTTGGGTGCGTGCACCCGGGGAACAGTCTGTTCCTCGTGGGTGTACACACCCTGCGTATGCACATGCAATGCGCAAATCACTAACATCGGTCTCCATGCGAACGAAGCACCGCATTTTACTCTCACTACTTTCTGCAAACACATCCTAAAATTTGGTGTGCTGAAGCAACACTGCGGACATGGAAATAAAGCAGCACATGCATATTTAAGCACATAAAAAATTGGTCTTTTGGGATAAGCAGAACCAAAGAAATACTTTCACACATGAAAAGAAAAATTATGGAAATGTCCATTAAAATGGTGACTGGTGACAATGACATTGTAAACGGTGAATGGAGCAGACAACACTGCGATCTAATGAGGAACAAGTTGTCCCACTCCCACTCTACCCCTTCTACACCCAGTCATGTACACTAGCCCCATCCCCCCAAGTAACATACAGCACCAGCCCTACCCCTCCCCAGTGAAATGCACTACTCCCTTACCTGGGGTAGTGCATGTCACTTGGGCGGGGTAACAGGGTGGGTGCTGTATGTCACTGGGGCTGGTAGTAGGGTGGGTACTGTATGTTACCCGGGGGAGGGGGGGGTTGTCTAGTATATATGATCGCGGGGGTAGGGGGGGGAGGCCGAAGGGGCTACCCCTTCTACCCCTCTACCCCAGTGATCATATAAACTAAACCACCCCCCCCGGGTGACATGCAGTACCAACCCTACCCCGAGTGTGAGATACAGCATGAACCACCCCTCCCACACCATCCCTCCCCCTCAGCGACCTATAGTAACCAACCTGGGCAACCCCCCCCCCTGGCCCCAGTGATATACACTACTTCCAGTCCAATCTATATAATCCCACTCCCAGCCAGCATCAGAAATATGAAAAACAAAATGGGACAAATGAGCCATTTTAGACTAGTCCCCCAGCCCCAGGCACCAATGACAGTACATTATACAACATACTGCTGCTGCTCCCCCAGGCAGGCCTTACATCACTGCAATAACTTATCTGCTGCAGAGCAGCCAGTAGTACAGTATACTACTAGTACTAACTCACCAACAAAGCACCAGGCTGAGGCAGCAGTGTGCAGAAAACAGCAGCAGGTTAGGTAGGGAATGGACTCACAGCCTGAGGCTGACTCTGGAGCAAGAGGTGAGGAGCAGCAGACTAAGTGCGTAGTTAGTCAAATATAAAATGGCGCCAGCGAAAAGACAAAACCCGACGCGCAATACTCCATGATTCCCTCCCCCTCCCTCCAAGGCCACAGCAGAGAAGCACACACACACTCATAGTCATGTCATCATACTTACATAGTCCGACTCAAACTCCTGGCTGGGCTCCCGGGCCGGCTACTAAGCGTCTGGGGTGGGTCTGCTGCTGTAGCCTTCCGACTCTGTCCCTCCGCACTGCAGTGAGAGTGGGCTGCGCAGTGTGCGGCGTGCACACTAGCGCGGGTCCCTCCTCTGTCCCCTGCTTGGCCAATCCGGACAGAGGAAGGGGGAGGCACTACCAGGAAGTCATTCTGTGTGTCACACACAGAGCTCCGCCTCCACTGCCGGGTCCACTCTGGTCTGAGTGTTCTCTAAGCCCTGGCTCCCTCTATGCTCCGCCTCCGCTCCATCCATCAGCCGGCCAGTCCCCGCCCTGTGCGCCACTCGGCGCTCACAGGCAGTCACAGCCGCCTGTCACTAATAGAGTCTACATTGAGTGACAGGTGGCTGTGACTGTGTGAGCGCCGAGCGGGGCACATACTTACACTCACTCTCACTGCAGCCTTGTAGCCCGGCGCCCTCCTACAGCTACAGGCTCGTCGTCAGCAGCCGCAATGCCGCACACAAGTCCAGGCCAGCAGCAGGCAGCATTTAAAAAGCGGGGACGATCCGTGCGGCGCCCCTGGCAGATGCACGGCTCGTCCCCCTGTAAAAACGGCCCTGTCTTCAATACCTGCTCTACTTCTTTTTTTGTGCTCCGGTGGCCATGATATGACTTCGCGTAGGGCGGATCCAGTCAGTTGTCCTATCAAGATTTGGATTTTCTGTTGTTCATGTAGGGTGTATAACAGGAACGCCGACTCCATTCTGTTCTTGAATTCCACGAATGTGGTTCCTGGTGGCTTGTTCGTGTCTCCGCTGTAGCTGGGTAACCACAATGCCCCAAAATAATATGGGAGGGTGATTGGTGTCGATGGCATCATGGCGGCTTGATCTTGCTGTCCATTGCCCGGTGCCGTTTCTCCTATTGGTGCTGGCGGTTGCTCCATTTTCCTGTCTCGGTTTTCTTCCCAACCTGACCCGGATCCTGTTCGTGACGCCAAGTGTGAAGTGCACGGTCAAGTTTAGGTCTCTAATCCGGGGTATTGAGGAGGCAACAGTCGAGTGAGGTTTAAAGAACAAGTATTGATTTATTACTTACTGATAGCAACCATGAATATGACACCCTTGGCCTTACCATATGCAGCTCCTACGAGGCCAGCAGTGCAAATTAACATACATTGAATTAAAATAGACAAGAACTTATGCGGTCAAACATCATGGTTACTCTGGACGTCTCCAGCTAAATAACTAACTTACTCTAATACAGCACTTTATCTCTTACCTATACTTGCTAAGCAGGTATGCTATACCTACACCATGTGCAACAATGGTACCGGTACCCAATTATCGCCCTGGGCCCCAGCCGAGGGCTCGGCCTATATAAAGGAATTATGGGGGATCGGGCCGATGTGTCCTGATTTGTCCTAGGCCCAGCAATGCTGCTGTCACTAACGGGCAGAGGAGTACTCTGATGCAAGGATAATGGGTTCGTTGCACCGGTACTCTAGTTAGAACTCAGGGGCGACGAACTGCTCTCACTCCACATGGCCATCTTTACACCCCTTTCCTGATGTGCCCTACACTACCCAGCTCCCCTGGGATATCACTTGCGGGGGTGATGTCGGACAGGCACACAATATTGGCCACCAGGGGCCGACTCACGGTTCTGTTGCTGGTAAATTCATGCAGGTTCCCCTCCAGAAGGGGAAGGGTAGGTCACTCTAGCCGGTACCCTCTGGCAGGGTAGTATAGCCGCCAGCCTCTAGAATCTGCTGCCCTTGCACCACAGCTCTCGTGGGGGTACCCTAACAGCAGCTGTCTGGTGCTGCTGACACTGCTCCCACTTGAGGAGGGAAGGATTGCCGCACTCCGTTTTCTCTGGTGGCCGCTGACGTCACACCCGCCCGTCGGCTGCTGTGTGCGACTTGAGCTCCTGCCACTGCCGCTTGGGGAGAGGGGAGCCCGGGAGTCCCTTCAGCCATCTGCAGAAGGAGGTAAGAGAGACCCATGAAGACTCTCTCAGCTAGAGCCAGAGGCTTCCCTTTGCGATACTAATCGCATAAATTAATACATATGCGATTAGTGTCATAGCAATAAAATTGCAAAGCACTTTTGCAATGATCATAGATACCGGTCTTTGTGAGAAGGACAAGACTGAAATAAATGTCCCTCTTCTTACTTTCTCTTAGTCCAGTGGTGGCTCGTACCTTTTTAAGGGCTGCCGCTGGCCGCAGCCGCCGCTGAAGTATCGCGTTGCACGCACCCCCCCCCTGCCATCACCACTGCCACCGCTCCTCCTGGTCCATTCCAACAAGTGTTCCCGGCACCTGTGCTATGATGACAAACCTCTGTGTACAAACCTCTGTACTGAGCATGCGGCCAGATTCTATGGGCTGCTCTGGCAAAACAGCCCATAGAAGGGGAATCATGGTCCCGTCACCTGTATAATACAGATGACAGGCAACAGGAATGGCGCGTGTGCAGTACCTATGTAGGTACTGCGCATGCGCAATCTTCGGAGTTCGCTCGGCAGCTCATAGAGAAGCATCCTGGAGGGAGGGAACACCTCCCGATGGGATGCCTTGGTGACTGGCAGGACGGACTTCCAATAGAAAGCCACTGCCAGTCACAGTGAAGTCTCACAGACTGCATCTGGCTTCATTACAGTGGCGGATTTTACCTGGGGGAGCCTATAGGTAAAAACCGCCTTAGTTTATTAGGTTTTAGACTTATATGTACTAAAGTGCTGGTTTATAGAAGTGGAGATGTTGCCCATAGCAACCAATCCGATTATTATTTATCCAGTACCTTTTATATAATAACACCTAGAATCTGATTGGTTGCTATGGGTGTGAATAAATAATGGCGGTAGAGAGTGTAAAGAGGAATAGTAAAGCACTTGGATGAGGAAGATATTTTAGAATAAAAAATGAAAACAGGTTATGTTGCCCATAGTAACCAATTAGATTCTGTCTATTATTTTTATATTGCATCTTAGAACATGATCAACAGAATCTGATTGGATTCTATCGGCAACATCACCTCTTTTCATTTTTAGAAGCTTTAGTAAATATACCCCTAAGTGTCTGCAGTCTTTACAGTCCTAAATGACGGTTAGTGAGATGAACTATTCAAACGCTCAGATAGAGCCATTGTTAAATGCTTACATAAAACATTCCTCACTATGCCAGCCATGCCGAAGGCTACTGAGATTATATATTCTTAGAACAGTTACTTCCAAAAAACTCAATAGCTCTTAAGCGAATCCATTTAAGTGCCGATAGTAGAGAGAGTCGCACAGCTGCCCTTCTCCCTGCTCTTCAGGAATAAATCGTAAAGCCAGTAGGAAGCTCTAATAACACTCATTCTGAACTGATCATCAAAAGCAGCATTTGAGACTTGATTTATGTTAAACAGGATCCTAAAGATAGCACATTACTCTTCTATTATTGGCGGAAATGAATTCATTCAACACAAAGAATTAACTTACAGTAGCTAGAAAATGATTTTTACACAAACTTTTAACTTGGACATTTCTTAAAGTGACAATCATGTGAAGATTTACAGCTGGCAGCTAGCTAACCGGTGACAGGTGGCAGCATTGACATGATATATACATTGAGATTGGTGTTTGTTTCCTCATGTTTTCACGGCTTGCCTGCAAATATTAACTACCTTTGGAATGTATCTAGGAGGAACGGGAGCAGGAATCTGATACCTGCTGCGATCCATCCTGTCCCGCCCGCAGCCGCATCTCCCAAAGGTTTCTATGGTTACTGTGATGTTGCCCGTTGAACCAATATTGAGCAGCATTACATCAGGTCCTAGAGCTACCACCATTTTGAGATGGCGGTAGAAAATTGTAGCCTATGGGTTACTTACTACACTGCCGGCGGCGCAGTGTGGACAGCACGGGTCAGCTGGGGGTCAATGATGACCACCTGCATCTGCAGGAACATACATCCAAACAATAGGATTGCATATTGCAATGCGATCCTGGGCAGTAGAAACCAGCCAAATCATATTGTATATGTGATTCTATGGTAAATGAGCCCCCTGAAGAGGAAGCCTTTTGACAGAGGGATTCATAAGATAGATAGTTTACAGTAAGTTGGATCTGCAGAGGGAAAAAATGCCCAATCTGTAAAAATTGGTAAAACCGTTGGCAATTGTGTTTTTGTGAGGCCATCACATTATTTTACAATTTATTAGTAACAGCCCACTGAAGAATGTTCTTTATTACCTCTTATGCAACACATAGGCTGTTTTAAAAGTAAAATACAGATTATTGGCAATGATTAGTGATACTGGCATATAGGAGGGTATTCTGGTCCATTCACATGGACCAGAACATTCGCACAGGGACCGATGATGGGCGTATGCGCAGGATCATTTCTGTGCATGTGCCAGGTACGTGTGGTCATGGCGAACAGACTGTTTACCGGATACATGCCCCCAGCAATGCGGTCGGGGACGTGGGATGGCGGCGGATAGTCACGTCCATGTAACACCCAGCTTTACAATGGACGTGACTATCCCTAGGGGTTCACATGGTAATCGGACCATGATACCAGTGCCGGGGGCAGGCAGCTGACGTTACCGGATGTCAGCTTCCCGCCCAATTCCTCCTGAGTCACTTTTATATGCTTGCACGTTCCACATCATTCGATGGTCACCGACTATCAAATCATGTTGGTGTTCCACAGCAGCCTGCGAATTGATGTTTATGTTAAACATACATTCACAGCCAGAGCGTTGCGAACACATGTTGCGAGGGGGGGGGGGGAGAGCATACCGGCATTTGCCGGGCGGGGTTTGGTGGAATCAACCAGAATAACCCCCATAGTCACTTAATAAAATGTAAGGCCACCATATGAGGCCTGTATGGCTTGATACACTTACTGAAGTCTACTGATGTCTGGAGGCACATGACGGCTGCTGGACCATACCACTACAAGAATGTTCCTCATCTGAAATCTGATTAAACCAGGATATTCCATTAATGGTTGATTGGGTTCAGAATTGGTGGCTAAAAGGCCACAACGACCACATGTGCTCTCTTGAAGTGTTCAATGTCATATCACAAAACACCCTTCCCATCACAAAATAAGTACTATAAGATGGGGTGAAGATGATCAACCAATAACATTAAGTAGCTACAATATTAGCATTGAGTTTGACCATTATAAACACTTCACTTTTGAAAATTGTTACAATGGGATCTGTGTGCATTGTCTTGGAAACAGATAAAGTTTTTGGGGATAAAGAACCAGCCACTCAGCTCCGAATTGTATTTTTCCACACAACCTCTAATGTGGCAGTAAAAGCTATTTGGCTCAGGGCCGTCTTTTCATATGGGCTTAATGGGCACTTGCCCAAGGGCCCCAGGTGTATAAGGGCCCTATGCTGATAACTGAGGATCCCCTTTTTCCAGGGATACCATAATTTTGAAAATCGGCCCTGGGGAACTGGAGATATCCAACTTCAAAGCAGCAATCCACATTCGACCTGTTAATTGCAATTCCCAGTCATATTTTTCAGGTTCTCTCTGACTTAGAGTTTTAATGAGAGTATATTCCAAAAGCTGTGACTCTCCCCTTTCTGTCGACACTAGTAACTTGTCTCTATCATGCCCAGAACCAGAGATATCAGCCTTCCAGCAACCAGTCCCTGCTCCAGCTCCAAACTTCTGGTGTACAGTTTTATATTTGTGTCAATGGATTGCTCTGGCTCCTGATTTCTGATCCCCAAGTCCCCAGCACCTCCTGAAAGTTGGGACTCTAGGTTTTTATACTATTGAAGGCCGAGAAATCTATTTCCAGATATTGGCGATATCTGCAGTCAAACAAGCTGCCCTTCCACCGGAAAATGACGAATATTAAACCCACTCCATTATCCAACCCTCCTCTGCGTATAAAACACTCCCTACCTCCCTGGAAGTAATTTATATTCAGCTCAGTGCCCCCTTCCACAGGTTAGTGTTCTCCCTCCCACCACCTGTGCAGTAAAGGAGTAATTAGCAGAAGTTACTGCTCCAGGTCCTACATGTTGAATGGAAGATAGAGCACCCCCTGCCACCCGTGGGACATCAAAGCTGCTGCTGATAGCAGCCCCCACCCCTAGGAGGGGAGAATGGGTAAGGGCCCCAGCGCATTGCTTTGCCCAGGGCCCCACACTGCTGTTAAGATGGCCCTGATTTGGCTACTACTTTATCCTTGTCCACTTTATTTCTCTCGGCAAAGTTTTCTAAATAAAGCCCTATGAGCTGTGGAGTTTGCCACAAAACCTGCAGTAGTGTTTGTTACAGACATGATGAAGGATCGTTTGTTTGACCAATACACTTCCTCCTCAGCTATGTAGAACATTGTCTGTGTTCTATCTGTCACATAACTTGCAAGCATGCATTGCCTGGGTTTGCAAGTGCTTTAGAACCAGACAAATAACCTTTTATAAACCTCTCCTATCTAATCTCTCTCATTCTTATTTTTCGGTATCTGGACTATTTGTCTACAGCAAAAAGATAGACAGCCATTAGGTCGACACCATTAGTTTGACAAACAAAAAGGTCGATATGTAAAAAGGCTGCCGTGCAAAAAGGACGACGCACAAAAAGGTCGACACTACCATTACATCGACAATGTCTAGGTCGACAGTCAAAAGGTCGACATGGGTTTTTCACTGTTTTTTTGAGCCGACACATGCCGACAGGCGGTATTACATGCCCTACCATCCACTAGGGTGAGGTGTGAGAATAAAATAGTGTGCCGAGCGCAGCGAGGCACCGTACCCGAAGCATTGCGAGCAAAGCGAGGGGCTGCGGTTCACTTCAAACTGTGTCCATGTCGACTGTGTCGACATTTGGGTAAAAAAACGGTGAAAAAACCCATGTCTACCTTATGCCTGTCGACCTAGACACTGTTGACCTAATGGTAGCGTCGACCTTTTTGCATGTCGACTAGGGTGGCCAATCCCGGGATCGGGATCGGCGGGATCCCGGGATTTGGCCCCTAAAACGCCGGGATTTCAATCCCGGGATTGGAGTTTCCAATCCCGGGATTTTCGGGATTAGACTGCGCATGCGCAGTCTAATGCCGGGCAGCGTCTGAGCATGGGCTCAGACGCTGCCTGGCTTCTCCCTTACCCGGCAGTAATGCTCTGCGCAGCGTGACGAGGCCAGAGGTCACGCTGCGCAGGCTCAAGCAGCTGCACAGAGCAGACGCGTCCACTCCAGCATGACACGCACGCCCGCCCGACCGGCCCCTGCTGCGGACTGCACATCCTCCTCCCGGCTGCTCACCGTCCGCCTCCCGGCTGCTCACCCGCCCGACTCCCGGCATCAATCAGCCGCCCACCCTCCCAGCTTCACCGACCACCCTCCCGGCCGCACCGCAAGTAAATGTAAGTAAATATGCGGGCGGCCGGGGCGGGTTTTTTAATCAGGGAAGCCAATCCCGGGATCCCGGGAATCCCGGGATCGGGCATTTTTCAATCCCGAATTCCGGGATTGAAAAAAAGCTCCGGGATTCGGAACCCTAATGTCGACCTTTTTGCATGTCAACCTTTTTGATTGTTGAACTAATGGCTGTCTATCTTTTTGCTGTAGATCCCTTGTCCCGCTTCCCTCCTTTTCACACTTTTTCTGACCCCTGGCCAAAATTGCTGAGTCACTGTTTCATACAGCCCGGCAACCATTGCATTCTGGTGGTCTTTATACAATAGAGAATAATACCTATTTCACTATAGATTGTAATCTTGCTAGCAGGGCCCTCCTACCTTATTAACTATATGTAAATACCCAGTTTGTTGTATCACTGTTTCCAATTGCAAAGCACAATAGCATTTGCTGAGCTATATAAGAAACTGTTAATAAAATAAATATAAAAACATTTGTGCACTACAACCCATTTTGCTTTGTAGAGTTCTCCAATACCAGCACCACAGACTGAGATTTGTACTGATATGCAAATCACTTCTGCCCGCTGTTCCTCTTTGCTGCTGAGTTTTTTTCCTTGTATTGCAATGCTGACTTCAAATTATCACTATTGCTTGGGAAATAAATGTGCAAGTTGTGCTGACTTAGATGTTTCTGCCAAATGCATCTTAACAACCATCCAGCATTGCCAAGAAGGTATTTACGTAATTAGCAAATGAGCCACGCTTGTGTGAAAGCTCTTAATTATGATAATCCATCTTTGGCCACTATATTTACACAGGAGCAGGGCCTGATTCCAGCCACACTAGGCTAACACACCCTTCCCCACCACCCACCACCAATTATATCTCTCACAGAGGCGTAACTAATATTGTGGCGCCCCCCCGCCAAAAAATTACCTTACCCCTCCGCATGCCGCCGCCGCCGGCCCCGCATTCAGTCCGGCACCGCAGATAGCCTCCGGGCTCCGTCTCCTGCAGTAATGAAAAATGACATGACAAAATGGCTGCCCCCGTACAGCAGACAGTTTTTTTAGGGATGTTAGAGGAGGCGGCGGCCTCCTCTAGCATCCGTAAAAACTGTCTGCTATTAGGGGGCAGCCATTTTGTCGTGTCATTTTTCATTACTGCAGGAGACGGAGCCCGGAGGCTATCTGCGGTGCCGGACTGAATGCGGTGGCGGCGGCATGCGGAGGGGTAAGGGGGGGTCTGACCATAGTGCCCGGGCACCGGGGGCGCCCCACTGGCGCTTGCTCCCCCAAGCAGCCGCGGTGGCTGCCTTACGGTAGCTACGCCTCTGATCTCTCATATTCAGCTAAAAACCTTTAACAGCCTGGGGCCTCAGTAGTATCCCTTATACACAATGCCCACAGTAGTGGCCCTTATAAAAAATACCTTAATGGTAGTATAGGCTGGAGAAAGTAATGCACAGGGCCGACGCTATCGGTGGCAGCTGTAACTTCTGGGAATATAGATATAGTTATATAGTGTGTATGTATGTGTATATATATATATATATATATATATATATATATATATATATATATATATATATATATATATATATATATATATATCTGAGAACAAGAATGGCACCAAAACATAAACCCCACCTGGGGTATGGACGTCGATGAGGAGTAACAGGTAGGGTGAGGGCAGGGATGCTGGCGGGGAGTTGCAAGGAGGCTGAGGGGAGGTTATGGGGGGTTACAGGGGATGTGTTGGCAGTGGCGCTGAGGGAGTTATATGGAAGGTGAGGGCAGGGATTTTGATGGGAGTTACAAGGAGGGTGAGGGCAGGGATGGTGATAGAGAGTTACAGGGAGGTTGAGGGGAAGATACAGATTGGCTGAGGGGGATTTACAGAGAGGGTTAGGGCTGGGATGGTGACAGGGAGTAATGGGCAGGGTGAGGACAGGAACACTCATGAGGAGTTCCAGGGAGGGTGAAGGTAGGGATGTTGATGAGGAGTTACAGGAAGGGTGCAGGCGGGGACACTAAGGGGGATTTACAGGGAGGGTGAGGGCAGGGATATTAAAGGGGAGTTATAGGGAGGGTGAGTTCAGGGATGCTTACATAAAGTTACAGGGATGGTAAGGGCAGGGATGCTGAGGGGGAGTTATAGGGTGAGTGAGAGCAGCTGGGGCGGCATGTGTCATGTAGAATTCTAGGGGTGCTGCCATGTGTCGTGTATAATTACTGGGGTGCCTCATGTATACTGTATAATTTCAGAGGTGCCTCCATGTGTCGGGTATAATTCCAGTGGTGATGCCATGTGTTGTGTATAATTCCACGGGTGAGGCTATGTGTCATGTATAATTCCAAGGGTGCCCCAATAATGTTGTATAATTCCAGTGGTATAATTCTAGGGGTGCTGCCATGAATCATGTATAATTCCAGGTGTGCTGCCATGTGTCCTGTATCAGTCCAGGTAAGCTGCCCTGTTTATTTTAATTTAAAATATAATTTCATAATTTTATTATTCATGGGGTGGTGCTAAGTGGCCCATGTCAGTCCAGGGGGCTGCCCTTTTTTAATTCATTTTTTATTTGTTTTTACTGCAAGGGCTGTTAAGTGAGCAGGGGTGCTGTATCAGTCCATTGGTGATTGGTAATTTCTGGGGTGAGCCAAATGTGTCATTAATTTCTGGGGTGAGCCAAATGTGTCATTAATTTCTTAGGTGTTGCTAAATCAGCTGTATAGTTAATGGGGAGTTGCCCTTTTTATTTTATTAAAAGAATAAAAAAAAATTCTTATTTTTTTCTGCAGATGTTCCGCCATGTGTGTCGTATAATTCCATGTGTGCTGTGTCAGTTCAGGGGTGCCGTATAATTCCTGGGGTGAGCCAAGTCTGCCATATAATTCATAGAGTGCTTCCAAGTGTGCTGTATCATTCCAGGGGTGAGGCTAAGTGTAAAACCAAAGAAAGAAGGAATTATTCTGTGCTGAAGGGCAGTCACTACAGCTGCTGTCTAAATGGGATTTACTCAATCCCAAGGGGGCAAAGAAGAACTGATGCAAAGGTTTAAACCATACTTGCCTACCCTCCTGGAATGGCCGGGAGGGACCCGCAAATTGGGTCCCCCTCCCGGCCCCCCGAGAAGGTGGGCAAATCTCCCGCATTTTCCCCACAGTCCCTGCTCCCCCCTTCCCCGCGGTATAAAACTACAAATTTTGTGGGCCCCCGGGGGGGACGGATGACGTGGCTAAAATGACGCAATTCGCGTAATTTCGCTTCATTTTAGCCCCTCCCCCATCCAAGGACCCACAAATTGATGTAGTTGTCATGGGGGCGGGGCTTGGTGATGTCAGCCTCACCCTGTCCCCAAAATGAAGCCTCTTCCCACCTCCTTTCACTCCTCTCCATGCTTCTCCCGGAGAGGTGTTTCAAAAAGTCTGCAGGTATGGTTTAAACAGCGCTAGGAGTGCTGCATATAATTTGCCAATAATAACCAATCAAAATTTGAATCCATAAAAAAGGGGAAGATTATCAATTGAACACATATATTTACCAGTCGGTATATTAGACAAGGAGAAAACAACATGCAATTAAAAGTTATACATACGTACATATAGATTCAACTGTAGATAAAATAATAATCCTTTCAAGTATTAATATTTGAAGCTATCCATATCAAGGGTTAATTGCTCTTTGTTAGGAGTATTATGACGATAGTAATGTTGCCATTACTATCACAGAACTTGACTAGTTGAATGGATTAGTTCAACGGGACCAAATACGGGTCAATAGGAGCATCCAGCATTGATACTGTTAGTACAGTATATTGGTAATAGGTTAGTGGCAAAGTCCAGCATTTAGGATAGTATTAGTTTCTTACTAATCGTGTAAAACAAAGGAGGTATATTTACCACTCCTGGAGTGCGTGGTCTCCTCCAATAAATCACAGGCTGGGGTGTCTCTTGTATTCTCAATAGACTGTGTTTGCGTTCCTTCAGATCAGCACGCGTCTGGTTACCTGCATGGGGGAATCAGGTTACTGCGATGCCGGCCGGCAATAGTGTCAGTGGGCAGGAGATAAATATGAACTGACATGTTTCCCCGCCTGCGAGTCTCGGCGGCTTTCTCAAAGATCAGGTTAGGGGCGAGATGTATCAAACTGAAAATGAGGTAAAACCCCGTTTTTACCGCATTTTCCAATGTATCAAAACCGATACCGCATTGAAGGGTATCGCCACCTTTGGGTGGTGATACCCTATAGACAGGGGCGGATTGGGGACTAAAAGTGGCCCTGGAAAATTTCTGAAAGTGGCCTCATGTGGGCGGCAACAAATCAATAAAGGGCGGAGCCAACATTACAGTAGGCGGGATTATTACATCACTGTACTTAGACATTGTTGACAGGCAAAACTAATGCTGTAATGTCCCACACATCAGGGCTTTACAAATTTTCGTAAAATAGGGACAACAGGGATAGTGCGCGTCGAAAATCCACACCGTAATGCCTTTTACACGTCACACACCCATTACATAGTATACCAATTGCAACGATGGCCTGCCAGGCTTGCTGGTGCCGGCCCCCCCCCAACTAATGACTACACTATGGCACTATGGCTAGTGCCGTACAAGAACCATTGTTAGTGTTACAGTACCTATGATTTTAATGCTACACCCACAAAGCAACTTACTGCAGACTTTTTGTTTACCGTAATCCTGTATTAAAACATACTGTACATCGCTCTCATACATACATGCATGCATACACTGTTCTCATTCATCCCATCCCTCCCTTACACTAATTACACACCGTAATGCAAATTAAACATTAAAACGCACACCGTAGTGCCCATTCCATATTATGCAGCACACCATAATGCCTATGACATATTATGCTACACACCGTAATGCCCATTATACATTATGCTACACACCGTAGCGTCCATTACAAATTCACACACTATATTGCAAATTACACATGATACCGCACACCATAGTGCCCATTACATATTATGCAGCACACCATAATGCCCATGACATTATGCCACACACCGTAATGCCCATTACACATCATAGTACCCATTCCATATTATGTTGCAAACCATAATGCCCATTACACATTGGGCCTTATTCTAGTTCACTCTTTCTGACAAAATCCTTCTTAGATGAACAAAACCATGTGCACTGCAGGGGGGCAGATGTAAAATGTGCAGAGAGAATTAGATTTGGGTGAGTTATTATGTTTCTGTGCAGGGTAAATACTGACTGCTTTATTTTTACACTGCAATATAGATCTCACTTTGAAGTAAAACCCCACCCAAATCTAATTCTCTCTGCACAAGTAACACCTGCCCCACCTGCAGTGCACATGGTTTTGTCCATCTAAGAAGGAATTTGTCAGAAAGAGTGAACCAAAATAACCCCCATTGTGACGCACAACGTAATGCCCATTACACATTATGCTACTGTAATGCTCCGCAGCACTCCTGCTTATACAGTTAGCACATAATGCCCCCAGTAGTGTCTATTACACATAATGCCCCCAGTAGTGTCCATTATACATAATGCCCCCAGTAGTGTCCATTACACAATGCCCCCAGTAGTGTCCATTATACATAATGCCCCCAGTAGTGTCCATTACACAATGCCCCCAGTAGTGTCCATTACACAATGCCCCCAGTAGTGTCCATTATACATAATGCCCCCAGTAGTGTCCATTACACAATGCCCCCAGTAGTGTCCATTACACAATGCCCCCAGTAGTGTCCATTATACATAATGCCCCCAGTAGTGTCCATTATACATAATGCCCCCAGTAGTGTCCAATACACAATGCCCCCAGTAGTGTCCATTATACACAATGCCCCCAGTAGTGTCCATTATACATAATGCCCCCAGTAGTGCCCCTTACAATGATAATGCTCACCTTTTTTTTGCAGGCTGGTATCAGGCATTCATGGAAGGAGAGGAGTGCGGAGCTGCCACTGGGTCATTGTGTATTGTGGCTCCGTTGCTCTGCTGGTGGTAGGGAGCTTCCAGTTGTTTGGAGCTGCTGTTGGCTAGGGTGCCACTTTATGGTTTGTCAGGACAGGGGCAGAGGAGAATCAGCTTCATGACTTGGCTGGAAGGGGGACAACATCAGGGTTAGCGGGGGAGCGGCAGGCTCATGTCTGGCTCTGTGGGGACAGGGGGAGAGGAGCGGCAGCTTCATTAGCGTTTCGGCGGGGACAGGGGGAGAGGAGCAGCAGCTTCATGAGCATCTCGGCGGGACAGGGGGGAAAGGAGCAGCAGCTTCATGACTCCTCAACATGCACCATGCTGCCAATAATCAATAATGCTATGATCACATAATGTATAAATAAAAATATGAATCCCCGATCGGCGGCAACGCCGCATACAGTGCCCTGCTACTATATGCGGCCCCGCCTCCACCCGCCCTTCTCCAAATGACCCGGAGAACAGCGGGTGGGAGGAAGCGGCCTACATACAGTAGTAACAGACAGGGGCGGATCCAGAAAACAAGGACAGGGGGGACACCAAGTTAGGGGAAGGGGTGGATAGTGGTGCCAGGTGTGCAAAAACTCTCAGAAAAGGGGTGTGGGTTCATGACAAAGGGCGTGGCCTCACAGGCTTGTGGATGACTGAGGTATACAAAATGATAGAAAGAGGCAGTGGGTGATGTAGAGACAGAGAATGACAAGCTGTGGAGGACAAAGAGAGGTTAACAGGAAGAGGGACATGACAAAAAGAAAACATGGGTAATGGGGAGAGGCAGAGGGTGTCCAAGAGTGGGTGAAAGGGAGGGGTAGAGGGTGGGGTAGAGGGTGATGTGGAAATGCGTGGAAATGAGGTGGACAATAGGTGAAAGGAAGAGGCAGTGTGAGAGGCAGAGGGTAGCTGGTCTCAAGTGGGACAGACAGGCAAGAAAAAAGGGGTGTAACAAGAGCTGAGAGAAGCGCGAGAGATAAAAGGGAGATAGAAAAAGAATAGAGAGATGGAGAGTGGAGTGAGAGAGATGGAGCACAGAGAGAAGGAGAGTGGAGAGTAGGGGGGTAACAAGAGCTGAGAGAAGCAGGAGAGATAAAAGGGAAGGAAGAGAAAAAGGATAGAGAGATGGAGAGCGGAGAGGTGAAGAGCAGAGCGAGAGTTGGAGAGCGGAGAGTGAGAGCACAGAGAGAGACCAGGAGAGCGCAGAGAGAGAGAGAGACCAGGAGAGCGCAGAGAGAGAGAGACCAGGAGAGCGCAGAGAGAGAGAGAGAGACCAGGAGAGCGCAGAGAGACCAGAGAGAGAGAGAGAGAGAGACCAGGTGAGCGCAGAGAGAGAGAGAGACCAGGTGAGCGCAGAGAGAGAGAGAGAGACCAGGAGAGCGCAGAGAGAAAGAGAGACCAGGAGAGCGCAGAGAGAGAGAGAGAGAGAGAGACCAGGTGAGCGCAGAGAGAGAGAGAGAGAGAGAGAGACCAGGAGAGCGCAGAGAGAAATAAGTGAGAAAAATAGGAGGGGGGGGGGAATAGAGCAGAGAGGGAGAGAAAGAAAGAGAGGGAAGAGTGGGGGAAAGGGAGAGGGTTGTAAATGATATGTGTGCCGTCGTCCCCTGTACAGAACTCAGCAAACACCCCCCCCCCCTTCCAATATACAAGGCAAATAGTGTACCTGGCAGCAGGTCAACAGCAGGTACCATAGAGGAGGCGGCAGATCCCGTGGTAGTGGCGGACGGTTCTGTGTGGAGAGAGCAGAAGTGAGTCACGTGGAGAAGACCGAGGCAGCGTGGCCCATGGAAGATGAGGCCACGAGTCCGGTGGCGGGAGCTGCAGGCAGTAGTAAGTCACATGGAGGATGTGCCTGCCAGGCAGCATCACATCACCAGCTCTTCCTTCCTCTCCGCTGTTTCTCGCGCCGGGGGTGTCACTAAAAGATGACGTGAAGTCCCTGCAGCAGCATTAGGAGAGGCTTAGGTAGAACAGCAGGCGGGAGGAGGCGGGGCCACTAGCTCTGACTGCAGCCACCCACCTCCAGTGACCCCGCCTGCCACTGAGTGGCCCACCAGTGACGGTGTAGATATAATGGCCAATCCTCATGCCTGAGGAACGCACAGCCTTGCCACTCACTCTCTCTCCTCTCCCTCCATCGGAGTCCTCACAGGCTCACCCTCCCGGAGTTCGTCCCTCCCTATGTGCAGCCCCATCCCCTGGCACGAGCTGGTTGCTGCATCTGACTCGCAAGACTCGCAAGATGATGATATCATCATCTCGCGTGATTGTCTGCAAAGCTCTGCAGCGCTGTGTTGTCCTGACAGCATGCGCTGCGTGTCCCTGGAAAGCTACTGCTGGATGCGCAGCTGACCCCACTCACCCCCCCTCCTTCCGAACTGCCCCCAACCCCCCCCCCCCCCACCAAATAAAAAATGAAGTGTGTGTTTTTCCAGATATGGGCCCCCCTGACAGGCCTGGGGCCAGGTAAAATGTAGGAGCTACCCCCCCCCCCCCTCTCGGCGGCCCTGCCCACAGCAAATATTACTGGGACTCTTTCCCCACTCCCCCCAAACCTTAATGTGACATTCTCCCCCCTCCCTCCCATACCTTAATGTGACATGCCCCCCCCAAACCTTAATGTGACATGCCCCCCCAAACCTTAATGTGACATGCCCCCCCCAAACCTTAATGTGACATGCCCCCCCCCCCCAAACCTTAATGTGACATACCCCCCCCCCCCCCAAACCTTAATGTGACACTCTGCCCCCTCCCTCCCCAAACCTTAATGTGACACTCTGCCCCCTCCCTCCCCAAACCTTAATGTGACACTCTGCCCCCTCCCTCCCCAAACCTTAATGTGACACTTTCCCCTGATTATCTTTAGAAAAACTTGCCTGGCCTCTGATTCAGTGGGTGGCTGTGTTGTGGCTGCTGCTGCTGCTGCTCTTCTCCTTTCTTTCTGCTGGGCTGAGGCTGAGCACGGTGAGCAGGGCTCCTCCAGTCACACCATGTGACTTCCTGGTTAGATCAGGAAGCCGGGGGAAACAAACACACTGTGGGGAGGGAGTGACGCTGCCTGACAGGGGCAGCCAAGTGCACTGCAGAGGAGAGGTAAGGACACGGAGCAGGTAGGGGGATTCTGCTGCTGACGCTGCTGCTGCCTGTCACTGTCATACAGTATGACAGGCGCAGGATAAAGCAGCAGCGCACAGCATCATTCATTACTACAGCGCACCTGAACTTCCACTGCGCCCCTGCTGTGCTACACAGGCCGGCGCATCTCATGTTTGGGGGGTGGATGATTGCAACTTTCGGCCTCACATGTGGCCGGCCTCCCGGGAAAGTTCCCGGTGGTTTAAATGGCCAATCCGCCCCTGCCTATAGAAGCCTATGGGCTTCTTTTTGCCGCCCGCCGCCTCCGACGCAAACCCGCCCGCGGCCTCGTCGACCCCCCCTCTGGCTTACCTTCCTGAAGTGTCCTACTGGACCCCGGAAGGTAAACCCCTCCTCCCACTAGTGAAGCAGCCGGACATCCTTCCGGCTGCAGGGGGAGGAGGAGGCGCCGGGGACAGCCTGCTTAGCTGTCCCCGGCGTGAGGGGAGAGCCAGGCGGCAGGGAGGTGACGGAGACCCCCCGCACACCAGAGTACAGGTATCGCGGGGGGGGGGGGCTCCGTCACCGCATGGCGATGCCAGCCGCATATGATAGTACATATGCGCTGGCATCGTGGCGGACAGCCGGCGAAGGGCGGCGATGTATTTTAATACATCCCGACCTAGACCTGCGGTCTATCAGCTCCCATTAAGAAAACGCTGGGTTCCCACTAAGGGTGGGTTTCCGGTCATGTGATCTCATTTGCACTTCCTTAAAATTGCGCTCCAGGCCTCAGCCTTGTTGTTATCCCTTCACAGGCAGAGCCGAATTTCCCATTAGGCACGTGAGGCACCGGCCTAGGGGCGGCACATGTTTGGGGGCGGCACTTGGATGCCTGTGATAGTACTGTCAGCCCAAAACGTACCAATAACTGCAAAATATCCACTGTACTGTACTATATTCCATCTTAAATAGAGTGTAAATGGATAGGACATGCAGATACTGCCCCTATAAACTGTCCTACTTAGTAAACATTATTGTTGTGCCTAGGGGCGCCCTCCTCCCTAAATCCGCCCCTGTTCACAGGGTCTGTACGTTCCACACAGCATAGTCCCTACAGATAACATGATCACAATGTAGCCTTTTCGGACTTCATTCCTTCATTGTTTTGAAGATCCAATATCGTGATGCTAAGTGTGCCTTATCAGTTCAGTGGTGATGATAAGTGTACCATATCAGTCCAGGATCCAGGGTTAATGATAAGTGTGCCATATCAGTCCAGGCTCCAGGGGTAATGATAAGTGTACCATATCAGTCCAGGTTCCAGGGTTAATGATAAGTGTGCCATATCAGTCCAGGGGTGATGACAAGTGTGCTGTATAGTCCAGGGGTGATGACAAGTGTGCTTATTCATCCAGTTACCTCGGTGCAACCTTTTGGCCTAAAAACAACATTGTGAGGTGTTCAGAGTGGACTGAAAATGAGTGGAAATGTATTTTATTGAGCTGAATAATAGTATAGAAACCAAAAAAAAGGATGCGATTTTAGCAGTTCTAATGTTTAAAAAAAAAAAAAATAAAGCTCTAAAACCAAAAACCTGAAAAGGTGGTTTTGGCAAAACCAATCCAGATCCAAAACACGAAGTGAAATCCAGATCCAAAACCAAAAAACAAAAGTTGGCGGGTGCAAACCCCTAATATGAATCACTCTCCAACAAAACATAAGAAAGGGGAGTGAAGATCTTTGGAGAGTGAATGGTTAATGCTTTATGATATTTTTAATATGATATTCTGTCTTCCTCCCAATTTTGATTAATAACTTTTATGAGGTTACAAGAGCATACTAAAATATTTTCTCTTACCCAGGTAATCACTTAATTAGATATGTGAGATCTTTTAGTATCCCCTACACAGGTCTTAGTTTATTTCATTACAAATTGTCTTCTATTAGTTTCAAAAGATAACACCGACAATAATAGCATGAAGTATAAAGGCTCCAAAGGGGGCTGCAGTGAACAGGACAATTTAGACTAGCAAGAATCTAGCGTATACAAAAAATAAAGTAAGTATTATCAGGGCCGGCTCTACCATTAGGCTGCTTTAGGCAGCTGCCTCGGGCGCTGGGGTCTGGGGGAGGGGCCACCAACTCTGCCTATAAAAAATCTAGGATGTCTATGGGCAGTATTCAATGAGAAAAATTCGCTGTGATTTCTGGAGAGTTTGTGCTTTTCACGCGGTGGAGAGAGGTTTTTTTTCTCCAAAGGCGAGCCACCCTATTCAATGTGAAATATTCTCCGTCTTTCTAAGTGATTCTCGCCGTCTCTCTCCGTGTAGAAATTCTCCATCTTTTGATGGAGAGCAGGAATGTGAACTTTTAAACTAAAAGGGTGTTTTTTTTAATTTTGGTGTCAAAAAATCAGTTTTTTTTTTTTCTGTGAAGGGCCATGTTATTTTTATTCATGTGCCTATAGCACATGAATATATATTTAATTTTAAAAAAAATATTTTTTTACATTTTTTTTTTTTTTTACACAGTGCAGCCAGCAGGGGGCCAGAGCGCTCGAGCCGCTCATTAGATATTCATATATTCACTGCACCCGATGCACGTTCGGGTACAGTGAATAAATACTGGGTCCCCTGCTGGCTATAGGGGGGGGCAGCCTGTGCTGCCTGGGTCCAGGGGAGCCCTGCTCCCCTCCCCATATCCCCTGCAGCAGCCAAGAGAGACTTTAATCTCTCTTGGCTGCTACGTCCCCCGGCTCCCTGACAGCTCCCTGCCGCGGACGCTCGTCCGCTGCAGGGGTTAAGACTCGCCGCGAGTGGCGGCGAGTCTTTAACACGTTGAATAGGGGGAGCAGGAGGCTCCGGAACACGGAGAGTGCATGGCGAGAGAAAAAATCTCTCGCCATGCACGGAGAAAATTTCACATTGAATACTGCCCTATGAGGATCCTTGTTGCACTGTATGAAGGTCGCTGCTGTGGAACTTCTAAAGACCTCACCTCCATACTTTCCGTTGAGGCATAAGTCCCTACTTTTCTGCCCCTCCTCCTTGTACTCTGTTGTAGGTGGCAAAGGGAGGCCTTTGGGGAAACAAGGACTTGCACAGCTTCCTGAGAGGCTGGGAGGACCATCCAATTTTTTGGAGCCTCCCCGCTATTCCAGAATGTTTGGCAAGTATGCTTTAAGGGGTTGGGTAGTGGGTATTGATGGCAGTATGGGGGGAGGGATAGTAGGTTGATGTTTTGCCTAGGGTGCTGAGAAGCCTTACACTGGCCCTGAGTATTATTATATCACAGAACAATCTAAAGGTGCATACACATGGTGCAATTTGAGCTTTTGGTTTTGCCTATACGAGTAAAATCAGAAGAGAAGTTAGTACAAATTGCACAGTGTGTATACCGATGCTCTCCCTCATGGGATCGGCATCGAAAGAAAAAAAATGTGACTGTGCAGGCAAGCCAATATTGACTATATTGAGTACAGTTTAGTGTCCTTCTAGAATAGTCAAAATTGTCCACAGTCAAAATCCCAAGTAAATATAGTCAACATCTCACTGTGTGTATGCACCTTAAAAGAAAGGTTGGGTAGGTTCATGTAAAATAGGAAAAGGGTGGGGCATAGTTTCCTGCCCTCCTGCATTATGCAGCAGACTCCGTAAATTAGTAGCAATCTCTCTGTTTCCCTAAAGAGTCTAGCAATTCCTCGGATTTCACCTAATCCATTTTATACAGCTGTTACATTATGGGAGAAAAAATGTAATTAGAGACACATACATTTAAATTGAATCACCAGGGTCACTACCCTGTTTTGTTTATGACTACATACATTTTAAACAAGGTTTCTTAAGGCCACTTAAAGTATATGGAACCACTTGTAAAATGCAATACATGAACAAGCCCTGACATGTATCAGGGTTTTTTCTTCAACGAGTATAGTAGGTGTTATTGACTACTTTGGGGCTCATCTAAATTTGAATGTAAGTCATTGTAAGTCAGATATACTGTAGCAGTACATGCCCACGCTTACAGTTGTGATCATCACAGTCTCCCTTTTTCAAAAGTAGGAAAATAAACTAAATTGCATTTGGAATGTAATGCATAGGCATCACTTTTATTACCACTTATATTATGCTAGGTTAGTAGAAAATAATGGTTTTTTTTTTCCACTTTTATCAGCCTGGCATCCACAGCCCATGGATGCCCGGGAAAGCCCCGGACTACAGCCCTGGACCGGTGAAGACTGGGGAGGGGCCCTTTATTGGGGGAACCCCTGGGTACTCCGTCCTGGTCTGACCAGCCTCGGTGAGCATGATACGGCCAGGGGCCTTATGTAAAAAGTGTCCCCCAGCTGTAGCATGACACCGCTGGCTTTTGGAGCCTGATGCTGGTTAGAAAATACGGGGACTCCCAGTTTTTTGTCCCCCGTATTTTTTAACCAAGACCGGTCCAAGAGTCCGGGGCTGGTTTCAGAAATTCAGGGGACCCCCTGCGCTTTTTGTCCACCCGTATTTTTGGAACCAGGTCCGGCTCAATGAGACATAAGTCCAGTCCAGTGATCCTGCTGTATAAGTCCATTCCAGAGATACTGCCTTTAAAGTCTAGTGATACTACTGCAAGTCATACTGTGATACCCTGCTCTTGGGGTACCGCACCTGCGCCTTACCTTTACATTGGTGGCCAGTACTGCCTATATATTTACAGTGACATGGAATTCTGGGGCAGATGTATGAAGGGTCGTTATGGGGGAGAAGGGGTATCAGCGCACGTTATGTGCACTGATACCGCTTCTCCCCCATGTATGAAGCGGCCGGGATGCGGTAATGGACAGGGGCGCTATGCACCCCTGTCCATATCGGCGCTGCTATCAAAATGATAGCAGGCCGAATGTATGAACGGTCAGCATCGCTGACCGTTCCGCACGAAGCAGGGTTTGGCTTCGCCAGCATCAGGCTGGCGAAGCCCTATCTAAACAGCAGGGACAGCGCTGTCTCTGCTGTTAGGTCTGAGCTGTGCTGGGGATCTCGCGTGAACAGCGAGATCCCGCGCATGCCCAGTGCGGCCGAGCGGGGGACAGGAGATAGCGCATCTGTATTAACTGATGCGCTATCTCCAGAAAGGGACATCGCTGGAGGGGGGAGTTAACGCTCCCCCGCTTCGGCAAACAAGATGTTAATACATCTTGTCAATGTCCCTTCCTGCTTCGCCTCGCTATTGAGGCGAAGCAGGAAGTATCATAGCGGCGCGATAAGCGCTGCTATGATACATCTGCCCCACAGTTTCTTGAGGGTTGCTAGGCAACCACCCTGCAGCAGCACTAACTACTTGAGGGACCCTAGGACCAAGCGTCTTCCTCGGTTGTTCTGGACAGCAGGAAGACTAAGTCCTGCCTTGATTGGTGGGCAGTGGACGCAAACTGGCAGAGGAGGAGCTGGGCAGAGCACAAAAAAACCTGAGTATGGTGGGCGACTCCTGAGAATGAAGGGAGACCGCTGGGCAGTCATGTCAAGTGAGCGGTTCCCTGAGCCTTGTGTGTGTGGAGAAAGTGAGGAGACCAACGCGAGACAGCAGCGCACCACATTCAGCCACAGTGACGCCAGCGCACTGTGACCCGGCGCACTGCATCACCAAAGGGGAGACCAGCGGTGACCCCAGCGCACAGTATCCGTATCGGAACTCGGGAGACGGATCAAGGGCCACAGTGATCCTAGCGTCCACCAGCGGGAGAAAGATTGGCGCAGCAGCCTGACAGGAGGCTGTCACAGCGCAGAGGAGGCAGCTGAGGGGAAGTCAGCAGCTGACGTGGACAGACCTAGTCGCTGCAGCGGCATCCAGCCCAGGAGCAGCGATCAGTGAGCAGCCAGAGCTGGCAACTGGTAGGGGGATACAGGTATTCTGCAGCCCACAGTGTCCCTAAATCCCTGGGCCATGTCAATCTGACAGCCTATTGGCCTTCTCTACACCTCACACAAGGAGTTGTCAGTAATTAACATGGCCCACTCCCTACAGCCTCCACATTGGGCCATCCCAGCTTGTCCCCCTCACTGGGCCTCAGTCTGACCCCACTGACAGCTGCGTGTCAAACTTCAGGGACCTTTATGTCCTAGTTATCAAACCATGTAGGGCAAGAACGAGTCTGAGGAGATAAAAATGTGCAATAAAAACATTGTCCGATGCTGAGATTTTTGACCCAAATGGTTATTTGCTACCCTTTGATAGTGCCTCAGTCAGCTGCATCTACTGCGCAAGACACCGGTCCCGACAAGGAACCTAAAGCACGGGAGTTCCATGTGATTGCTTATCACACAGTGCCACCTTGTGGATAGTCTGGTTATTACTTTAGTTTAGTGATCATATACATTCCTTGCTAAAAACTCTGGCCCTTATTCTGATCGGTGCGGCCGGAGCCGCATATGCGGCTCCGACCGCACAGACGAATCCCCGCCTTGCGTACGGATCGCCACCTCCGTCCGTACGCGGATATGTGGCGATCCGTATGAAAGTGGACGGGGATACGCCTCCTCCACCTTGGGAGCAGCCCCTGCATTCGATGGTCGCAGACCATCGATTGCAGGGCCGCACGCTCCACCAGGTCCCGCAACACAAGACCACACGGACACTTGTCCGTGTGAAATCTTGTATTGGGGCGGGCAGCTGACATCCGGCGATGTCAGCTGCCCGCCCCCTACACGCACGTCACGGCCTCATTACCATGCATACGCCCCGCGTTTGCATGGGAACGCCCATGAAACGCGGGGCGTATGCATAGGGAAATGAGGCTAAGTAGCCCCTCACGCCCCTATCCGCCCCCTTTGTGGCGGTCAAAAAAAGTGTGCGGCGATTTCGCCTGCACATGCGCAGAGTGCCCTCTGCACATGCGCAGAGCGAAAACATCGGCGGAACGGCCGCATGCGGCCGTTACCGAACCGATCAGAATAAGGGCCTCTGTTACTACCAAATAAAGTTACGGTCCACCTAGTTATTAAAAGTACCTTATTCCGCAAAGCTAAATTGTGCACTTTAGGGACTGAACTATTGCTTAAATTCAGAATACTTGAATGCATTTATTGTGTTGCGTTTTACATTGTCTTTCATGAAACTGATGCAAAGTCTTTGATATTTTTTCATATTTTTCTCTTTTTACATAGCATTGTCTTTATTCGGTATGGTATTGCCTGCCATGTCGTGCACTCTGTGGTTTGACCGTTGACATTAAGCCCATTACAAACGATATTCTGCATTATTACAGTCATTCTTTATTCTTTTGTCATTCGTGCCATACTTTTTGCCTTATCCAAAGTTTCTTTTAGCAGTGAACTGTGATCTTTGCAGTACAATAAAATTTCAGTAATCATCGTCCTCACGTGTGGTGATAGTGTAATAACCAGGTACTTGAGGTGTGATTGTGGACCACTTGATACAAAGCTTCTTTGTCTTCTGTATTATCTTCCATTTCTACAAACACACCGTGACAGAGAGGCAATTGCAATTTCTCCCCTTTCATAGCAGACACAGACTGACACTACGTAAAAAGTACAACTCGATTTTATTTTACTTAAATTCCACTTTAAAAGTTGAGTTTTTAGAACAAATAATAAGATAAGAAGCAAAACAGCACAAAATGACATACAAAATTAAACATTATAATACAGTAAATACATTGTACAGATCTATAACAACAAACAGGAATAAGTAATAGTTTAGCACAGTGGTTCCCAAACTGTGTGCCTAGGCTCCCTGGGGTGCCTCAGGACACTTGCAGGGGTGCCTTGGATTAGTAGTCTAGAGGCAATTGAAATTATTTATGGTCATTGTAAAAGGCAAAAAAATTGCTGGTGGGCTACCATTAATAAAATATGTGGACAAACAGAAGCTAATCCTGTCCCTCACCCATAAATAAACCCATGTAGGACATACAATTCAATTTACAGAATAAGAAACTTTTGGACTAGGGGTGCCGTGAAAATAATTCTGATGCTCTAGGGTGCTGTGATTTTAAAAAGATTGGGAACCACTGGTTTAGCAGATACTTGTGACAAGCAGGTGATTTGGTTGCAGGCATTTAAACACAGTCTCTGAGCAACCACAAGAGCAAGCAGGTGTTTAGCAGGTATACTTGTGACGGGTGTGGTATAGGGTTCCGACAGTCGTCATCCCGACTGCCCAGACTCAGAGCCCCTTGTGGGCTCGCTTCAATCGCCCCGCTGCGGGCACGGTGGCAAGCTTGCCACCTATTCTATTCTTAATAAGCAGAGCTCAAGCAGGTGTGCATACAGGTGGTATGGTTGCGGCTTTGATGCACAGTCACTTTAGCAACCAACAGCGGTAAGCAGAGTTTAAGCAGGTACACTTGAGGCAACCAACAGGTATAAGCAATATTCAGGCAGGTAATTGCAACACACATAAGCCACTGAAAGGAGCTTTACATCCATCTTCCATCGAAAACTTAATTCACAGTCCTTCCTGCGTAACATCAGCATTTGAAGCCATATAACGTTGCATAAGCATTCAATATTATCTGCATTACTTTCTGACTAGCATTAGCATTTAAAAATAGCTAACATAATATTCCCATCAGCATACAACAAAAATGGCATTACACAGGGGTGCCTTATGAGGGAAGCCTAACCCCTTGAAGTAACGTACAAGGCCCACTTGCAGAGCTTTGGCAACAGAAGGGCTACACTGCAGAGTTTTGGCAGCAGAGAGTTTACACTGCAGAGTTTTGGCAGCAGAGAGGTAACACTGATACAGGGCGCTATAAGGAGGGGCTTATCCCACTACTGTACTATAGGGATGCCTAATCCCACTTTAGCTGTGTGACCCAGTGGCAGAGTTTGGCAGCTGAAGGGTTACAGGTGTCTCACCCCTTGTTACGGTGCTTCTATGGACCAGCAGTCTTTTAGATCCCTCCAGGTGAACTCTCCCTCTGCAGTCTGAGCAGCCACTTTTAACCACTCCAGGGTCACCTACTCTCCACCTCTCCTTTGGGGCAGCTAAAACCTAATTGGGTATTGGGCCCCCAGCAACCCACTCCGACAGGGAATTTGACCCCACTACATGGGATACCCAATCAGTAGGCATCTGATTTTCCCGCTTTCCAGATGTTGCTGGCCAGAGGTGTATCACCCTAGAAGGTGACATCATGTTGTTTACACAGAAAGCTGACAGGGTCACCAAAAGGTCAACCCAGTGTAAGGTACAATACAGCTATAAAGCAGAGGGTGTTTACTGTGTACTCCTGGAGTAATCTATGCGCTTTTCATTTAAAAAAATGTATATAAGGTTATAAAAATAGTTTTATTTGATTGTATTTGGGGTGTTGTCTCTTTAGGGTTCCGTGTCCTTCTGCCCTCTGAGTTCAGGTGATCGAAACGGTGAGTCCTCAGATTGATGACAGCAGGAAGATCTCAAGCGACAAAGGTACAGGTCTACCACACACAGTCTGACACCTTCACAATAGTGCAGTATAAGTCCAGTCCAGTGATACTGCTGTTAAAGTCCAGTGATAGTGCTGTATAAGTCCAGTCCAGTGTTACTGTCATTAGGGTGCAGTCCAGTGATACTGCTGCATAAGTCTAGTCCAGTGGTACTGCCGTAAATGTCCAGTCCAGTGATACTGCTGCATAACCTGATATAAAGGTAGTAAGTGGTGAGGCTATAAAAGACACCTTCTCATTCAATGTGTATATGGAAGATCATGAGCCGAAAGAAAAGAACAAGATTTTCCTTGTCTTACATGTCTTCGCCTAACAAAGGCTCTCCAATTCAATAATAAATGAAGGAACCCAGTGGCTTAGCTTGGTTTGGGGGGCCCCCCCACCATTAATGGGGGGGTGCCCCCCCCCCGGGCTCCCGTGCGCCCTCCCCCCCCCCCCCCCCCCATCACCGCAGGCTTACCTGTCTGCACGTCCCGGCTCCCCTCCTGGCTTCAATTAATTCTATGCAGACGGACCACGATAAAATGGCCGCCCCCATACCGCAGACAGTTTCAGGGAACTGTCTGCTTTATGGGGCGGCCATTTTATCATGGTCCATCTCCATAGAATTGTTTGAAGCCAGGAGGGGAGCCGGGACGCGCAGACAGGTAAGCCTGTGGGGGATGGGGGGCGGGGGCATTACTATAGCACCGCAGCCCCCCGGCGCCCCCACATGCACAGCGCCTCCCGCGACCGCGGGGGCTGCGGTGCTATAGTTACGCCCCTGAAGGAACCATCTGAAAAGGGTATAAAATCCAATATGGTATAGTACAACCAAACAATGCGAATTTCATGACATGATAAAAATAATTTTAAAACAAACCACAGGAAAAACATGTTGTTGCCCGCTCGCACCCAGCGTCTGCACATGCACAGAAATGTGCCTGCGCAGAAACAAAAAACGAACACACTGGGAACCGATTCAATTAGAATAACCCCCATTGTCTATAAAATACTGCTGCATAAGTCCAGTCCAGTGGTACTGCTGTTAAAGTCCAGTGATACCATTAAAGTCCAGTGTTACTGTCGTTAAAGTCCAATGATACTGCCGTTAAAGTTCAGTGGTAGTGCCATTAAAGTCCAGTGGTACTGCCGTTAAAGTCCAGTGATACTGCCGTTAAAGTCCAGTGGTAAAGCTGTTAAAGTGGATTGGTACTGCGGTAAAGTCCAGAGATACTGCCATTAAAGTCCAGTGATACTGCAGTTAAAATCCAGTCCAGTGATTCTGCTGCATAAGTCCAGTCCAGTGGTACTGCCATTAAAGTCCAGGGATACTGCAGTTAAAGTCCAGTGGTACTGCCATTAAAGTCCAGTGGTACTGTTATGATCTGCCTGACAGACTAGAATCCACAGGTGAGTATCTTTGAGTAATACAACTGGCTTGTGCAAAGTAGGTTGCTGAGGAGTACAAAAGATTTGAGATTCAGGGCGAGATTTAGTGGGCTTACCGTTTTTGTGAAAATGCGATTTTTTTCGCAAATCACACTATATCGCCGTTTTTTTAAATCGCATTTTTGCCGCGAATTCGGATATTTAATGAGGTGCGTATTCCGGCATGAAAAGTGCGATAAAATGCGATATAGGGCGATTTTAACCATGAAAAAGTGCGATTTTTTTGTCATGAAAAGGTGTGATTTTGGTAAAATGTGCGATTTTGTGATTTAAAAAAAAAAAAATGGCGTGTGGTCCCTCCTGCTGTACATAACCAGCCCCGGGCTCATTCAGCGGGGCCTGGTTCCAAAAATACGGGGTAAAAAAGCATAGGGGTCCCCCGTATTTCTGAAACCAGCCCCGGACTCTTGGACCGGTCCTGGTTCCAAAAATACGGGGGGCAAAAAATCTGGGGGACCCCCGTATTTTGAAACCAGCACCGGGCTCCAACAGCCCTCGGTGTCATGCCACAGCCGGGGGACACTTTTTAGATAAGGTCCCCCGGCCAAAACATGAGCACTGTGGCTGGTCAGCATTGGACGGGGTACCTGGAGGAGTGAGGACCCCCTCAATAAAGGGGTCCCCTCCCCAGGCTTCACCCGTCCAGGGCTGAAGCCCGGGGCTGTCACCGGCGTCGGTGGTCAGTGGACGCCGGCCTGATAGGGTTAAATCTGTCAATCCTAACATTGCTTTATACAGGAGAACTACAAGTACCAGCAGACCTCCCCCCGCAGCAGACCTCCCCTCCCAGCGCGGCAGAGGCTGAGAGCGTCTTCGGCTTATGTGTCTCCATGGAGACGCATAACTCAGCCAATCAGGGCTGAGCTATGCGTCTCCATGGAGACGCATCACCCAATCACGCTCTCAGCCTCTGTAAGCTCCATCGGAGAAAGCCGGTTGTCCCCTCTGCTGCAGACAGACCAGCGCTGGATCCTGGATCGGTAAGTATGTTGGTGTAAAAGTGAGGTGTGTATGTAAAAACATTCTTTTTACAGGTGAACTACAAGTCCCAGCGAGCCCATTAATGCCCCACATGCTGTGACTTGTGGTTTTCCAAGTCCCAGCCTGCAGGGGAGGTCTTCTGGTACTTGTAGTTCTCCTGTATAAAGCAATGTTAGGATTGACAGATTTAACCCTATCAGGCCAGCGTCCACTGGCCACGGACGCCGGTGACAGCCTCAGGCTTCAGCCCTGGACGGGTGAAGCCTGGGGAGGGGACCCCTTTATTGAGGGGGTCCTCACTCCTCCAGGCACCCCGTCCAATGCTGACCAGCCACAGTGCTCATGTTTTGGCCGGGGGACCTTATCTAAAAAGTGTCCCCCGGCTGTGGCATGACACCGAGGGCTGTTGGAGCCCGGTGCTGGTTTCGAAATACGGGGGTCCCCCAGATTTTTTGCCCCCCGTATTTTTGGAACCAGGACCGGTCCAAGAGTCCAGGGCTGGTTTCAGAAATACGGGGGACCCCTACGCTTTTTTACCCCGTATTTTTGGAACCAGGCCCCGCTGAATGAGCCCGGGGCTGGTTATGTACAGCAGGGGGGACCTCGCGCCATTTTTTTATAACTTTTATACATATTTTACCAAAGAACCATACACAGATCTCAATGCTCTGTGCATGGTTCTGTCTAATTCGCCAGTCAGGATCAGGTCTATTTTTATTGCAATGTTTAGACCATTTTTTTTTGTGATTGTATCTTTTTCAATGGGAAAACATCTGGATGCGAGTTTCGGAGATAAAAAAAATGGCACTTTCAGAAAGTGCGTTTTCGCGGCAAATACCACATTTTTTTGCCGATTTTCGCATCTCATTAATTATGCGAATTCGGGAAAAAGTGCGAAAACGGCCGTTTTTGAGATAAAAATCACCAAAAAACGGAAATCGATCCCTATAAAATGTCACCCTAACTCTTTTTCTGCATGAAGTCTGTAAAACAACACAATACCATGGAGCAGGGGAAAGCAGCAACTAGCAATAACATAGATCTAGCCAAGACCTGGATACAGCTCAAATGAATGTCCACAAAAATAAAGATGAAATACTTCATTCTGGCAGCAAACAATAAAGTATATATTGTACAGCAAGAATGCAACCACATCCAAGGCTCATTTCAGAATGGAGCTGGAGTTCAGACATATCCACATGGAGCAGAAACAGAAACTATGACCAGCAGGGCAGAGTCCTACTGATTCCCTGTTATACTATCAGCCGAGCTAATCACTGGATGCAGCATCAACATAGTCTGCCAAGGCCGATGCCCAATGTCATCGTAGAGGGCATGTAAAATCCTAAATGCCAAAGTTTAGTAACACAAAGAAAAAAAATAATAGTAAATTGTTTGAGGAGAAATGTAAGCTTGCCAATAAGCCATTTACGAAATGGAGTTGCAAGGAACGGCTAAGGCCACCTCACCCCACTTTGGGGCCTAGTTTTTCAAACTGCCATCCTGTCTGCCGCTGCAATGCCACTCCTAGATGGGTCACATGTTTGTGCCACCCACTTGTGTTGCTTTGCATAGTTATCCAGCTACCTTGTTGCAACCTTTTGGCCTAAAAACAACATTGTGAGATGTGAGGTGTTCAGGATAGACTGGAAATGAGTGGAAATTATTGAGGTTAATAATAGCGTAGGAGCAAAAAAATTTTTTTTTGCAATTTTTAGATTTTTTTGGACTGGACTGGTATAGCAGCAGCAGACAGCACTATCACTGGTCTTTAACGGTGGGCTGACTGGACTGGACTATACAGCAGTATCACTGGCACTGGATACAGCACATTGACTGAACTGGTGGACCGTGGTATAGCAGCAGACTATGGTGTATATATATATATAGCAGCAGACTATGGTATAGCAGCAGTCGGATGGCAGGTCTTCCAGACTGGAGTGAAGATGGTGCACGGCCGCCCGCCCGCCCCTTTTAAAGGTTCCAGATCTTGTGAGACAGGACCCGCGCTCTGAGCCTGGGCAAATGATTTCTCCAGCAGACACATCTCTTCACATGGTTGTGAGGGGATACATCAGCGGAGGAGGGGAAGTGATATGGCGGGGTAGCAGGCACTCTGGGACTCAGTAATCTGTGTGCTTCGAAGCATACCGAATCAACCAGAATGAGGGCCTGTGTGCGTGAAGAAACCCTGCAGTATTATGAGGGGCTCCTTATTAATTTACCATCCAATAAAAGGTTCAGAAAACTAATGTCTCTAGTCGATTGAAAATAGAAAAGGTCACAAAGTGACAGAGAAAGGAAGAACAACAAAGGCTTTTTGGGGCACACTTTGCTAATGATAATGGAAAAATTAAAACATAACTTTTATTAGATAATTCATGCTAAAAAGTAGGTACGTCTCTAGTCAATTGCAAGACTCAGCAATTTGTATGTTGAACTGCATGTAAAGTGGCTCATCCCAGAATAGTTCTTTCAGCGCTGTGGGGTTGTATTAGAATTTTGTTTAACATTTTTTTTTTGTTCTTGTTTAATGACAATAAAGCTCTTGATGTGATTTGACTATGATTTGAGCCACTGGCAAAGACGAACACCGTTTCTGGGCAACTGCCCCTAACTGTCTTTGTCTATGCCACGGATTTTAATTATGTCTAATAGGATTGTGTATGAAAATGTGAAATTATAGAGCTAATGTAATGGCCCCCATACACTATAGCGATTTGGGGCGATTTCACCTGTTCCCGACGGATCAGGCCAAGAAATCGGCTCAAATCGGATGCAATTGATGTCCCACCAGGTCCCATGCACATTGGACCTGAGTCGGAGGTCAGACCAAACTCCAACTCAGACCCTCCCACCTGGCGGTGGAAAACAGGGGTCGCATGTGTTACATCACATGTGAAAGGACCGCTCACGGGTGGTTTGGATGGCCATACACTGCTGTGATACATCATAGCAGTGTATCGCCAACCTACATGTGGTTCCTGTGCACATTGCTTCGCTGCAGTGTTCATATTAATTGATTTGGTCCCTTTTATAGGATACTGTATATATTACACAAGCATAATTCAAGCGGATTAATAGGAAATGCTTTGTTTGGTGTTATGAGTTTAGAAAAGTTACCATAATTATATAAATGATATAATATTTGGATGCAATCTCCCATCGATGTGTATAGTAAATTGGCTAACCATGTAGTTTCTCATAAAAAAAAACCACAAAAAAATAAAGCCAAACAATGCATTTGTAATCTTACAGAGTTCACACCTGCCAATGTAACAATTTAGCCTTATAAAACACATGATTCAATTATGCAGTCAATACTTTCTTACTGTAAACAGTGGAGTCAGAATGGGGAAATAATAGTATTGACTTTAAAATACAATATCTGGTCACAAAACTATAGCGTGCAGCTTTTTACAATTAAATATTCATTTCCGAAAATGTAAAAAAATTGATTGTTTTCTATAGCACTGATTTAAAAGTTTACATTGTGAAAATCCCCCCAAATTGCATCAATTAAAAAAAATACCTAATTGCTGTAATATGCAAAATGACAATTGCTTTAGGAAGCATGCCACACAAGATACATGGTGTGACTGGTTTATGCCAGGAATAAGATGTTGTGCGCATGCACACAACGTATATTCCTGGAGGCAGAGGGTCTGGGGCAGGGCTGGGCAACACCGGCCCTCCAGATGTTAATGAACTACACATCCCAGGATGCTTTGCATTAGTTTTGCTATGTGGCCATGCTGAAACTGATGCAAGGCATGCTGGGATGTGTAGTTCATCAACATCTGGAGGGCCGCTGTTGCCCAGCCCTGGTCTGGGGGCATGGTCAGCAGCTCACAGAGCGCTGGCCATGCCCCCAACAGTGAGGAAATTGGGGCGTGGTTTTGCGATCGTGGACATTCCCGTGCAGCAACGGCCCCTTTCACTGAGGTCCCACCCTTTTTTGTCACTACAAAGTTGGTAGGTATACAAGTCACATATAGAAGGGAAGTGTGGCAGCGGATAAGTTGCCCATGGCAACCAATCAGCTTTAGGGTAACATGTTTTAAGTGCATTCTATAAAATTATAGGTAGCAGCTGATTGCTTGGAATGGGCAACTTATCCAGTGGCTCACTTCTCCACTCTTTTCATTGCTTCATAGTACACCTGTCTTCATGTATCAGTATTTGTCTAACGATAAGCACAGCATGGCAGGAAGCGCTAACAGCATGTAATCTGCTCCAGTCATTACTATTGATGGATAGCAGAGACCATTCACTGATTAGAAATTAAATATGTTTTTCCGACTCCTTTGGATGTGTAAAACAATATTAAACAACCAAGCACAAAGAACGTAGTCATGCCTTGTTTAAAGTGGATCTAATTCAGATCTGTACACAAACTCAATAGTTTGCATAGTACAATGCAGACTGAGTCCTGTGTTGTCACATGCTGTGCCTTATAAGCGGCAGCCTGATTGACAGGATTTTAGCCATTTTGGGGGGAGGTGGTTCACTAGGCAACATTCCTAAAAAAAAGGAGGTGTTGCCAGGGTTGCAAATAGCATACCCTCCAACTGTACCATTTTAGCAGGTACAGTACAGTACAGTTTTTTAACGGTCTGTAGCGGCTAAAATAAACTGTACCAATTGTAGCGTTTTTTTTTAACATCAGCTCTGGGTAACTGAGGGACTCTGGGAGATGTAGTTCATAGCACCTCTGACTGCTCCCCAGGGAGTGTGGGGGAGCGGCCGGCTAGGACTACATCTCCCAGGGTGCATGGTGAAGGGATATAGCAGGCCCGCCACCCCCTGCTCAGGTAGAGACTGTGGTTGGGGGAGACTAAAGGTCACAGCGTACTGCGTGGCCAATTGGATTTCTCTCCCTACACCACACATTGTTGCATTTAATAGAAAGTTTGTATCTCACTAACAACCTGTCCTGTACAGATTTGTTTTAGGAGTCCACAGCACAAGCCGCCGCTGGGGGTTCAAAGAGTGGGTGGCGTGACATGGTACTTGTGTATTATCTGGGAGCCCGATGTTGAAATTGTATGCCAGTACCTTAAGCATGTGATGCGACGTGATTTGACGCGATTTCCCTTGAAATTCCCTTGAAGAGAAAATCGCGTCGCATTGTATGCTATTGTATGGTATACAATGCAACGCGATTTTAGCTAAATGCCCCCCATTTTTATATGTACAGTGTATATATAGTGTGGCGAGCGCAGCGAGCCACCGAGCCCAAAGTGTGGCGAGCGCAGCGAGTGGGGCCTATTCTTCAGAAGCAGCTCCGCTGTGTGCACGGGGCTGAGGCCGGCTGGGGAGAGCGCAGGGTGGCTGCAGGGTTGCAGTGTGCAAGGAGAGGCAGGGCAAGATTTAGGGGTCATGATTGGCTGCCGGACCGCGGGCTCCTATTGGCTCGTGGCTGTCCACGGGAGAAATTAAAATAGCAATGGACCAGGCTGCTGCCGCTGCTTTGAGTATAACGCCGGGCAGTGCACAGACAGCTCTCTCTGCCTGGCTGTCCTCATCAGGTGGAGGAGGTAGGGTAGCAGTCCTGCTGCAGGAACAAATTGTGGACTGTGGGAACTGTGAAGTTTTTAAGATTCAGGTACACGTCCAGGGGGTGATCACACCTGGCGGCACCTCTGCCCCCTGGTTCTCAACCTGCAGCACCTCCCCCACCCACTTATACCCGCACATCATGACGTATGTCACCTACATATACTGGGGAACTGCAAGACAAGAGGACACCCATCTACCACAGTCTCACTCGGTGGCACTGCCAATTCTCACCAGGCTGTACCCCAACCCCCTGATTGTAATTCAGTGGCATAAAACACCCCCGCCCCCCTGGCTCTCACCCGGTTGTACCCCCTAGCAATGAGCATGTAGGTAAGCAACATTTACAGTATGTGTCAAATATGTAACGGGCATCATGATGTGTGGCACAATGTGTAATGGGCACTGTGAGGACAGAGGAAGTTGCTTTTGTTAATCAGCCACCAGCTCCCTAAGGACACTCTGGGGGGTATTCAATGTGAGGGTCACGGCAGTCGAGCTTGCTCGACCGCCGTGACCCAGTCCCGTTCTCGGTCAGCTCGACCGAGAACATGCAGGCGGGATTCAATGTCCCGCCTGCCGGGGAGCTAGAAAGGTGCCGTGGCCACGAGTTGCGGCCGGGAAGAGGAGAGCTGCAGCTGGCAGCTCGTCACTTCACGGTCATTCTCGGCAGAACAAGCCCGACAGCTTGTGATGTCGGGCTCGTTCTGCCGAGATACCCTGCTCAATGCTGCCGGAGATTGAATATTCCCCTCTGTATCCTTATCTGGGTTTTCAGGTACTCAGAAATCCCCCCTACGAGCACCACAACACTCCCATCACTGCCCCCAAACTGTTGCAGTTTCTAAATACAACTGCATCTAAAACATTGCAGTACCACGGCTGCACCTGCCCAGCATATCTCAGAACACAAACCTTTGGCCATTTGCAAAAGAATCCAACTGCTTTCACCTTTGAATCTAATAGACGAACTCTAGAGGTTGATTGAAAAAAATGTCAGTTTCTCATAGTATCGATCAACTCATACATTTATTCAACAGGTCTATTGACAGAACTGCCCAAAGTAGTGTATCAGATTTTTATTCCAGTGCATTTCCACATCATATTTGTATATTTAATGTCAATGTGCTATACTACTGTTTATGTTACAGGAGTTCAGAGAAATCTAATAAGCTGTTTAAATGATTCATTTCTATTCTTTTAACAATAAGCTTTAAAACATAATCTTATTTCCCAGCATTCTAAAAAAATACAATAGAATTATATATGTATAATGTATGTGCTGTTGAATGACTATATGTCATGCTAATGTTTTTCCTAATAATACCTTTATCTCCTGAGTGGTATACTTCTATGCTAAATGTAATAATGAGAAATTCCATAGGTGTACGTAGTCATCTCCGCAATGTAAAATCATAGCTATATTGTTCCTCTTCTAGCCTGCCGCAATAAGATAATATACTGTACCGTATAAAGTTGATGTTTGTATAAAGTTGAAGTCAGCTATTTGTATACTATAAATTTGCCCATGAGAAGCCAATTCTAGTAGGCTACAAATAAAGTATTATGATAATAGTTTTAGAATACATACTGTGTAATATAATAAAAATTATATTGATATACATCAGATATGTACTGTAGCCATACAAACAGCCCTTCACTCCTTCAAAGTTTTCCACTTTATAGTAAAAAACATTAGTGCCAGATAATTTCCCTCAGATCTGATAAAACTCCAATCACTTGGAAAATGCTTGCCTACAAAATCTGTGCGCAGGAACATCCCATTCCCTAAAATAATTGTATTTCAATTCTTGCTCAGTGTACGCACTTGCAATATTTAAATACCCAGATTGGGTGCTGTTATCATGCAGTGTAGGACTTCCGGTATCAGAGAAGCCTTGCTGAGGCCCGGAAGCTTATCATATCTTTTGCAAAATATATGTAACTAAGATCTCTGAATGACCCTCTATTATGTTGGTTTTTCAAATCTTATTACTAATGCCCTTTGGTGTGCTGGGGGTTAAATCCCCCTCCCTTGCAGCACCTGGGGGGCATTACTAGTTTGATTTAGTAGCTCTCACCACTGTTTTAATATTTAAATACTGTAATACCCTTTTCACACCACACAAATAACCTGTGTGGTGAGAAAAACCAGCAACCCGGTATTTGTACCTGGGTTATAAGAAGGATTTTACCCGAGTCGGGCCTCGGTTGCTGGGCAGTGTAAATGGGTAATCTGGGTTGAGTGACCCGGGTCCCGTTTACACAATAGGGTGGAGATACAGTAGTGTCAGCTCCAAGTGCTGCCTCCTCTCCCGCCCCCCAATGAGGTGCCAACGCTCCACCCCACCCCGTGTGCACCAGATTATTCTCAGGTCACTGAGGGGAGCTTTACCTCGCAAATGCCGGATCGCTCTGTGTACTAATCCATGGTGCAACCATTATGAAAGCGGTATAACTAAGTAAACTGCTTGCTCTGCACCATTGTAAATCTAAAATAATTTTCCCTTTTTTTGTGATTTGCTCAAGGTGCAGAAAAACCCTAAAATCGTGATAATCGCTAGCAATGACCTGAAATTGTGTCAACATGGATGCTAAATGAGGCCATTATTTAGTTGCTGAAGATAGAAAGGAGCTTATTAATTATGATTGTTATCTATATAATAATAATCTAAGTTCTGGGCATTGTGAAAGCCAGCGAGGGGAGAAGGCAATGGTAAGGCAATAGTGGGTAGTTGTACAGCAGAGACAGTGGTAATTGGGTCTGTAGTTGGGAACACACCCAGAAGTTACAGTGCAAGGTGTGTGATGCTAATAAATTATACACACCACTGGCAACTTTGGTTTGATTGAATACTTTTTAAGTTTTATAACTATTTATTATTTACTAAGTTATTTTATATAGCACATACATATTCTGCAGCGCTGTACAGAGAACATTTGAACATTCACATCAGTCCCTGTCCCAGTGGAGGTTACAATTTATATTCCCTACCACATGTACACACACACACAGACATTCTAGGGTTAATTTGTTGGGCGCCATATAACCTACCAGTATATTTTTGGAATCTGGGAGAAACCGGAGTACCCGGTGGAAACCCACGCAAGCACGGGGAGAATATACAAACTCTGCACAGTTAGATCCATGGTGGGAATTGAACCCATGACTTCAGTGCTGTGAGACAAACATGCTAACCATTACACCATCCGTGCTGCCTAACGTCCATGCATAACTACAGTTGCTCTGGAAATCCACCATCAACCTTTTGCTCTTAAACGCTGGAAAATGGTCAAAAACAATTGGATAAATTATGCTATATCAAAAGGATCTAACCATTTTTTTCTGACTGAGCACCAGATTCTTGTTCTCGCCAGACAGGTTGGACAGATAAATCTTTAGGCGTGTACTCAGATTTATACTTTTCTTGTTTTCTTGTAGTCCAACTGGCCTCGCCTAGTACTGGAGCATGCGGGCTGGAGTAGCATGGAAACAGCAGTGGTTGGGCATTGCTAAGTAGTGGACCTTGGTTTTGCCTCTGGTGGCAACTACTATGTGATTCTACCCCCTGGTCACGGGGACCACTGCTGGCCAGCACCCCTGGCGATTGCGGGATACGGTCATTGGGAAACCAGCATGTTGGTCGACGGTCATTGGGTCGACACCATTAGGTCGACATGCAGGAAGGTCGACATTAGTCTAGGTCGACATGGGTTAGGCCGACAGTGTCATTAGGTCAACATGGGTTAGGTCAAGAGTCAAAAGGTCAACATGGGGTTTTCACATTTTTTTTGAGCTGACATGTGCCGACAGGAGGTATTTCATGTCCTACCATCCACTAGGGTGTGGTGGGAGAATAAAATAGTGTGCCGAGGCACCATGCCCATGCGAGGGGACGAGGTGCTACGTTTCAGTGTCCATGTCAACTATGTCGACATTCGGGACAAAAATTTTAGAAAAAAAACCATGTCTACCTTTTGATTGTGGACCTAACCCATGTCGACCTAATGACCCTGTCGACCTAGACTCATGTCGACCTAAATGCATGTCGACCTAATGGTGTTGACCTAATGACTGTGGACCAACATTGTGGTGGCCTAATGATCCATACCTGGCAACTGCAATCCCTCTACTCAATTAACTGTCCACTTTCAAACATCTCTCCCCCCTGGCGTGCCTCCTCTATACTATTTCCTTCCACAGTAAGCATGAGGAGATACATTTGTAAAAATGTCCTCTCTAATTGACAAATATGCTGTTTCACATCCTAATAGTAAAGCTATCATGTAATTTAAACTACTACTGTATGTATACATATAATTATAAAACACACACACACATACATACATACATACATACATACATACATACATACATACATACATATATATATATATACACACAGCATATGCACACCGTATTATCCCTAGCCTGTGCAGATCATAGAACTATTGCAAACATAATTAGTAACCTGGGTCATATTTATATATTTATAATTATTACGATGATGATTATTATTACTATTATGAGGATGATGATGAAGATGATGGTGAGTATTTCTGTTATCCTGCACACTGTGTTAGCTTCTGCATACAATATGGAAGAAGTTAGGAATTCATTATCCTAAACAAACTGCATGATATACTGTACCAGTCATGGGCACAGCATGTGTTAAAAGAAAATCTGTCTACAATTAAATTTGCTTGTATACAGTAAAAAGAAAATCATACATAATAACCCATCTCCTCTCATGCACAAAATAAAGAAACATATGTAATTAACTACTGCAGGTATTTAAAAATAACCAACCAGAATAATCCAGCCCTTTAAATGTAGCTGTCACCCACCAGTGCTCAGTCCCTGAGAGCTGCTGCATGTTTCTCCCTCCTCAGTAACCTGCATACTGTATCTCACTTTTATTCCCACCACAGAGAAGGAGGTAGGAAAAGCGATGGGTCTTCTATAGACGCACACTGTCTGCTGCTGCGGTCGTCACCAGCATCCTTATGACTCCTGCATTAATTGCTGCATTACTACTCAACTCTCTGCTGTGCTCCCTGCTCATTCTACCGGACTGCTAGCATTTATCAACTTCCATTCTGGATACTCTGGGAGCCACAGCACATGAAATAATGTCATTCTGCTCATCCAGAACAAGCAACATAAATAAGATACTATAAAAAGGATTGAAAAGGTATCCTGGAAGGAGATACCTAAATAGGGCAATATAAGCACCTTTACAGGGAATTTCACTGAGAGCTAGAAATTTGGATCTGTATAGAGGAAGACCGTCTGCATTGTTCTGCAGTCTGTCTGAGTAGTTTCTTCCGTGCATAAAAGTTTTTCTACAGTACAGTACAGTACAGTACTGTATCTCCATTTACTGACACCGGCTTCTGGAGGATCCAGGAGGACTGCAGGCATCATGAGTGGCAGCTGCTCTAGGAGATGTAAGCATGGGCTCTTTCGTTGTTTCCAGACCCTTTATAAGCTCCTGACAGGTACTCTCCATAAAGGTAAGACCAGGTGTACTTATTCTAGTTGGCTGGTTTTGGAGCTATGCATAAAGCAGGTACTGTTGCACGGTTGCTGTGAATGGGTTTTCAGGATGCGCTTCTGTATGTGGCTAGAGAATGTGTATTTACAGTACTACACGTGGAAACGTGGTGCAATCCTGTGTCTGTGGCAGCAAACACTGGGATATGTCTCAGTTACAGTATGTCCTATCTGGTGCAATGTTGTCCTGCACCAGCCTTGCTTTGATGAAGAATTACTCAGGTGTATATACTATTGTTAGGCATGAATCTCTGAGGCTCTTACTATTGAGTTCTAAGTCACAGAAGGCAGCTGCACAGCTAGTGCTCTGGGCTATAACATTTGTTCTGCAATGAAATGGTTGTAGTGGTGTGAGAAGCATTGGGATAGCTTTCCCTCTTTTCTATGGAACACCGAGACATCGTTCCGGACAGGGATGGAAGTTGTGCCTGGCCTGTCCTTGCTGACCTGCGATTTTATGAAGAGCTCTGACTTCAGTTGTTGGATCCTTCTTGTGACTAAGATGAATTTTGAAGGTTAACGATCAGTTTGCTGCTGCGTCTGGCTAATTGCATTTTATAGGTACTGTGGTGTCAATTGTACTATTCCGCATGAGAAAGTGCACAGCTCTTGTTCTGTAATTGTCCCACTAACTGTGCAATGGGAAGCATTCTGCAGTGATTTCTAATTGCACATTACTGTTATACTTATTATATCATCATACTTCATGTGCGTCATTTTATCTTGTATGTTATAAGTATATTTAGTATATATAGTATTCTAGCACTGGTAACTGTACAGACTAGTTTAAATGTATATAAATGTTATACATCATAAATTGTCGCATCTGGTGTTAGATTCATCTTATTTTTTAAAAATCATTTTGAAGTATAATCAAAAATATGATATAAAAATATGATATTAAGATAAATAATTCACGTGACACTTAATATACAGTATGTTAGAAATAAAGGGATTATGGCACTTTCATCTGTACTCTTGGCTAATAACTGGCAGACTAATACAATGTACAAACAAGTGTAGCTCTAACCCTAACGCTAACCTCCCACCTCCTGCAGCCAAACCAAAACCCTCTCCCCTTGTTACCTAACCCCCTTTTTAGAGCCTAACCCTCCCTTCCGAAGCCTAAACCTAACCTTCCCCCTACCCTTTCCTAACCCATCCCTATACTCTCCTAGGGGAGATTCTCTAAAGCAGAAATGCGGTAAAAACCCCTTTATCTGGGTTTTTACCGCATTTCTATATGCTAAATGGCCCCTCCGCAGTGGCAGCGCCGCGGAGGGAATCGCCAGCAAAAGCTGGCGATTCCCTGCAGAAGCCTACGGGCTTCCTACCGCAGCACTGTTTGAGGGATCCGTCACAGATCCCTCCCAGCATGCCCTGCGGCCGGCGCCGTCACTCTGCGCATGCGCAGATGGACTCCTGGGTCGCAGACCCAGAAGTCCAGGGTCGGCACCGCATCGCAAGGGACAGCTCTTATCACAAGAGCTGTCCCTTGCGTTAATAACGGCATATGTTAGAACATATGCCATTATTAATAATGCGATGCCCGGCGATACAGGGCTGCGGATGTTACAAGATTCCGCCCCTAGTGCCTAAACCTAACTTGAAGACGGAGGGCAGTACACATCCTGCATATGCGCCCACCACTGAAGATGTGTGCTAACCATTGGGTTGACGTACAGTAGATCTCTGAATCAGACCCAGTATCTGTATTGGCAGACATCGCAGAGGTTCATGGGTAGATAAAAGGTTTACATAGTGCAGTACTTTTTGGAAAACAAGTATTTATTCGAAACCGCACTCAATGATTTCACTGTAAAGTGTGTTCAAGTGAATCCATCTCTCTCTTTCAGGTGGTTCTAATCAATGCATTTAACGATGTTGCAAAAGCTCTAGGGGATCTAATCGGAACCAATATTTGCAGTAGGGACTAGGGAGTCTAGGGTGCATCAATGTCTATTGTGCACCAGAGTAGAGAGATCCACAGCATATACTGTACGTGCATGTGCAGTAGCTCTAGTTGCAGGACGGACTTGCTGGGAAAGAGGGAGTACAGAATGCTACAGCTTTCCCAACTGTATTCTCCATTCCAGCAACTATTTGTGCAGTATAATTCAGCAGTTGCTCCTGGGGAAGTCACACTGCACACACTGACGTGACAGGATGAAGTGCGTTGGGTACATCTACCACTTATTACTTAATGAGTAAGTCACACTGCACACACTGATGTGACAGGATGAAATGCGTTGGATACATCTATCACTTATTTCTTCATGAGTAAGTCACACTGCACAGACTAATGTGACAGAATGAAATGCGTTGGATACAACTATCACTTATTTCTTCATGAGTAAGTCACACTGCACACACTGATGTGACAGGATGAAATGCGTTGCTTACATCTATTTATTCATGAGTAAGTAATACTGCACACTGATGTGATAGGATGAAATGCGTTGGTTACATCTATAGGAATAAGAGAAAAAAGAAGATGTCCTGTATCGGTGCACCAAACAAGAATAAAATATAACCTTTATTAATTTATTTTAAGAACTGCGAGATAAAAAATACATATAATAACAAACAAGGGTGGGGTGTAACACACTTTAAAACTAAGGTGGCGGGCAGATGTTTGTAATAAGGTATAGTATATGTGCTGATTTCACTTTGAACAGTGTGCTCTAGGTCTGTACAGGATTGGAGTAGACTGGCAGACCTAGTATCAGTAATAAGAGCGGGTTAATAAACCTCTTTGGTGGATGCTCTGATTGACGCAAAATCACTCATGCCAGCAAGGGTTTAACATGTTTATAGGATCGCTGTGACGAAATAAAGGGGATTGGCATACACTTAATATATCACACAGTGTATGGGTGAATATCACTCTGACTCCTGTAGGAGAATCCCTCTCTTAGTCACTGTCCCTTGTGGTATACGCCCAGCGTGGAAACGCTCTATCAATTGGAAACGTGATCTCCCATCAGCTGCAGTGTCTGCCTGGTATAGGAGTCCGTATGGTAGATAGAAGTGCCACCTGGGTATTTTCACTGTGCTAGTCCAGTGGAGTCGCCTCCAAGTGGACCGTAGCTGGCTGCAGTGAACGCCCTTACAAGTACTGTAGCGGCATAGCACTGTTCAACAGATAATCAAAATGCATCAATGTGAAAAATAATGAACAACTACAAACATCTGCCCGCGCACCGTACCTATGGTTTGCGTCGGGAGTCACAGAAGTTTGGATACAGAGAGAGGCAGTTTTGGTGGTGTTCCATTGGGGGTAACAGGGAGGGTTGACTAGCCAGACATGTGTATGTTGTGGTTAGCAACTGTGCCTAAAGAGGCAGTTGCACTGACCCAGAGGACCATATTCTGATGGGCATTCTGTTCCCCCATAGGCTGGTGCAATGCCCGATGGTACGACCAAAGTTGTGTCTTTGTGTGCACAGTAGGAAGCTAAAAGACGCAGTCTCAGCTACATCACTGCCCAATATGCACAGAGAGTAGTTAACTTTTAGGTTTGAGTGAAGTTTGTCTTCTATGAGACTCTAGAATCATCCTCGTAGAGTTCAGCAGTTTCTGAGGATTACAGTAATTGAGGTCAGCTAACTACACACAATAAATGAATACAATTGCATTTTCCTATCAAGGCAATTCTTGTCTTGAAAGTGAGCTCCACTTTGGTGTCAATACCCTTGATAATCAATATTTATTTAATGGCTTCTTTGGATTCAGTCTAGACTGTATACTTCTATAAGCAGAAATGAGATATCCTGTACATGCTGAATCATATTGGGTCTAATAACCAGAATTGTGTTTTACATTTTTGTTTAGCCATATAGCGTTGTAATACTGTAGCATTTGTTTTTTACGCTAGGTCAACACTATTTGAAACTAGCATTAACCTTTCTTATGCCTTGAATTGCTGCATTGCACAGTAATGAAAGAATATCATTGCAAAACACATTATCCCAGAACAATATATGGCAACAGAATGCAGTACAAGCAAAACTGCCAACAGATATGCAGACACCATTTGCAAGCCCTCTACACTTGTTAAGCCTAATTCAGAGCTGTGTGCTAATGCAATGCTAATTTTCTATTGTATAAACTGCCAATGTTAGCGAGTGTGGCAGATCCAACATATTTACACATGAGGACCTGGAAATCCAGACCAGGTTTTAGAGCAGCAGCAGCAACAATAAATTTAGATCCAGTCCAGGTTTCCTAACTGATGTGATGAGGGTTGGGCAGATTAGCAGCACCTGTGGCTTTCTGATATAAGTGTTTCCAGGGCAGAAGGTCATTGTTCCTGATATTGTCAAGTCGTCCTATGACGTTTATGTAAAATGACCATTTCTTTATATATTCATCAATCATTACATTAAAAAAATCTCCATAAAAGGCATTTCATTAAATTCATAAATTTATTTACCGTAATAGGAAAAATTCCTATACCTTGATATGAGTGAAGACAATTCCCCTGATTTATATATATAAATATGTGTCAATGAAACTGACTGCTGTGTACTGTACATTGCAGACCTTTGGTATCAGTCATTCCGGGCTCCTATAAACACGGGATATCTGGTGAAATGCATTTGTACTTTAAACAAATTTACCAAGATCGGTTCCATCAGACATGCTTTATTGTGATGGACTACCACAATTTTTTTGCACATACACTGTAAAGGGGTTATTCAATGTTTTATTACGACTGTCGGAATCTTCCCGACAGAATTGCAGACATTCCAAAACCAATTAGACGTCGGTATTCAATGTTCGTGAACTGCTGGAATCCACGTGAATTAGACAATCCAGCAGCCATTTTCAACCACGCGAATTCGACTTTAGAACGTCAAATCTGGCAGGCTTCAAAACTTCCGAAAATATCGGCACACGTTGTATAAGTTTGTTAGATAAACTTCCTTTTTTACATTCAGGGCCAGTAATGTTCTGTTATGTGGATACTTATGACCCCCTGAAATTGGAAAATATCACATAGCCAATTAATACACCTGTTTTCTAACCACTCTATTTAATTGTTCCTAACGTACTCTGACACATTGTGAATGATATAGTCTAAAAACACTGAGCATTTGTAGTCTATTTAGAGTGTGTGATTTGTGACTCTGACGCTCTCCACCTTACCGATTGGGAGTGAGTAAAGGGTGTGCTTAATGAAGACATATATTATATATTCCTGCCTAACTCTAACCTCTACTGATCTGGATATAGGGAAACTCTCATTCTGTAAAGTATAACTGCACTGTGCTATTCAGTCTGCCTTCAGTAGGACGTCTCTTGGATAATCAATATGCCCCATTATGAGTTTGCTGAAACAGGGCTATGGCACGTCCGAGTCAGCTGTAATGATAGGTTTCTATGCTACGTATTAGTCAGCAGTGATGACAGGACTCTGTAGTACAGCGAACCAGAGGTAAGTGCTTACATTGCACACAGAACCCTTGTACAGATAATGGAGAAAGCATGCTGCTGATACAAATGAACCATCTATCCTTATCACAACACGACCCCTGGCCAGGAACAGAAGCCAATCTGATGGAAGAAAGATGTTTCTTAAAATAACACAGTAGGTAAATATCTGCAAGCCAGATATGTTGTAGCTATTGTTAATGAATATTAATTCTGCAAGCCTTTTAAAAAAAAATAAAAAAAAATATTTATTGAGATTTCACATAATAACAATAAGATCGTTACATTCAATAGCTTATTTACTAAGCTGGCAGTTATATTGAAAATGGGGTGTTGCTATGGGCAACCAATCAGATTCTATTATCTTCTAGAAGGTGCTAATTAAATAAGAAGTGGAATCTGATTGGTTCCTATGGGCAACATCCCATCTTCATTCGTAATCTCAGCTTCATTAGAATCCCCTATGATTCAATAAAGATTAAATATTGTATAATGAATCCATGACTACTGTATGTATCAATCTTTGGGGCAGATGTATTAAGCCTGGTGAAGAGATAAACTGGAGATAAAGTAGTAGAAAATAACACACCAGACAATCAGTTCCCAACTGTCATATTTCAAACACAGCTCATTGGCTGGTGGGTTATCTCTTCCATTTCATCTCCACTTTATCTCCAGTTTATCTCTTCTCCAGGCTTAATACATCTGCCCCTTTGCCAGAAATGGTAATAATAAAGATTATCTTTACAACATTTTCTTAGTTTAAATTCATTTGTCATAACAACAATGTTTAACCAAAATAAAAACAATTGCAACAGTTCACTCTTTTTTCTTTCTGTAAAGCATTTACATCCAATCTATCCTGAATATGAAGTTAAATCTATTGAGGAACAAGGGTATTTTTTTTTTTTTTTTGTCTAACTAGCCCTGTAATGTTGGTTTTTCGTCCTGCTACCAAGTTTTTACTGTCTATAGTCATACTCTGGTTTGTATTGAGAATTCCCAAAATTGCCCCTTCAGGGGTAAATGGAACATAGTTAATGAGCTTGGCATCTGTATACCAACAGATTAAGGAGGTCATTTTGGTTGACTCAAAAAGCCGTGAAGCTTTGCGAGTCAAATAAACGCTGCCTACCCGAACGCCCGCCTGCGTTTTTCCAATACACGCATGCGAATGGATGTTTTGCATAACCTGCAAATTGCGTGCGCATCATATGATTTCTAAAGCACTCACAAATATAAGTCATGGGAACGTTTTCATGGGAACACCCATGAAACGCTCTATGCGGACTGGTCAGCAACTATACAAGTTGTTACATCCATTCGAAAACAGATCCTGAACATGCGCATAAATGCTTATGCGCAGTAGCAAAACATCACTCCCCTGTGCGAACGAGCAGGGGAGCGACCTAACCAGAATGATTGAATTATTGACAGAGCCATAGGCAATACAATATGTCTGCCACCACTCGATGACAACTTAAACAAGAAATGGTTGGACTGGTTGGAGGCCTCTCTCCAAAAGGATTCCCGTACCAAGCAGTTCTTTGCCACCTGGAACAGCTATATGGAAACCTTACCTATGTCGACTAAACAAACCTTACACCAATGTTTCCAAAATACCCGCTGGTACGAAGAACAAATGGTACTCAATGACCCTCCGCTAGTCCTGGAATAACCTAACCTGCTCCCCCCTTTCTTTGTTAAGTTCACTATTTTGTACACGTGTTACGTAACAATGTAATCCCATAGTCACTGTATGATCCCATTTCATATATATTAATGTTTGATACTTGATTTACATGCTTGAACATACAGTAAAGTCCTCTGTATTGATTTGATGCTTTGACTTAATAAAAAGTTGTAAAAAAAAAAAGAAATGGTTGTGCTTCCCATATCTAAATGTCATAATGGGGATAAGGAGGTATTGAAAGTGTTAAGGATTAATTCTCTGTGCATATTGGAGAGTTCTTCTAAAGAGCACCAAAGCTTTTTGTGATGTTAAAAAGAGAAATGCGTTAACCAGTTGAACACATCTACTGATACGTCAGCATTATCTATAATTGTTCTCAAAAAATTATTATAAATTGATATTGCTTTACACTTGAGTATGGAATATGACAGAAGAGTATCTAGAGTGTTGTTTCATTCTTTCTTTGAGAAATGTTGCAAGACATGGGTCACGTAGAATCGTACCTGTAAAAATGCTAGTGGATAGGGCTGATCATTGTATACCTCGCTGAGTGCTCTGCAAATGTTAAAGGGCCGTCAAAGCTTTTTTTTAATACTTTATTGCAATTACTGTATGTTTATTATAGCAAAGATGCACAAACTCAAATTCCTGAAGTAGTAACCTAGAATTTGAATCATATCCAAGGCCATTATGCCAATGTGGCAGGCTAATAATCTCTACTTATATAGCAGCATTTTAGGGGCAGAACAGGTAAGAGAATAATTTACTGTGTCCCACTTGTGCAAGTCCACCTAATAATTGTATGAAAGTAAATTGCTCCTGCAACAACAATGGCCTTGTGTTAGAGAACACTGGGGCAAATGTATTAAGCCTGGAGAAGAGATAAACTGGAGATAAAGTGAAAGGAGATAAATCGCCAGCCAATCAACTGTGTTTGAAAATGACAGTTGTGAGTTGATTGGCTTGTGCTTGGTCTCCTTTCACTTTATCTCCAGTTTATCTTTTCTCCAGGCTTAATACATATGCCCTAATGTAACATAAGCACTTTCTCCTGCAGTCAGTGGGCAGTATTCAATGAGGCTGATTCACCATGTTCTATGGCGAATGTGTGCTATTTTCATGCTCTAAGGTCATTTTTTTTACTGAAAAAGTGAATCACCCTATTCAACGTGCAATATTTGCCGACGGCGAACAGTGAATGACGGACAATTCAACTTCTGATAGTCACCACAATTCAATGTGGTTTTTCAATGGGTTTCTCAATGTGATTCGCTGTGAGTGTATTCAATGATCAGATGGCGAATTGCTTTCTAGGTGATTTTCGCCGTGTGTCACCGTGTACCAATCGCCATCTTTTTATGGTGAACTGGAATGTGAACTTTTAAAATAAAGGTGTTTTTTTTTAATTTGCTGTCAAAAAATCAGGAATTTTATTATGTGAAGGGGCATGCTATTTTTATTCATGTGCTTACAATACATGAATATATATTTAATTAAAAAAAAATATATATTTTTTTACACATAACAGCCAGCAGGGGTCCGGGAGCCGAGAGCCGTTCATTATATATTAACTGCTCCCGATCATTACATATGCATAATCGGGAGCAGTGCAAGCAGCTCCTTACCTGGTCCCCTGCTAGGTCTCACGGGGGGCAGCTTGTGCTGCCTGGGTCCCGGGGAGCCCAACTCCCCCCCACATACATTCTGAGGCAGGCAGGGAGACTTCCATCTCCCTGCCTGCCTCCATGCTCCGTCTCCCTGCGGCGTCTGCCGCAGGGGTTAAGTATTGCCGTCAGGGGCATTGGATACTGTGACAGCGAGGGTTGGCAGTGAAGGCTCTAGCCCTCCGGAACATGGCAACTGTGCAGCGAATTCTAAACAGGATTCGCTGCAAATGCCGAGTATTGTCATTGAATACTGCCCAGTGTACTAACAGGGGACTGAATGACAAGCTGAGTAAGATGGAATGGTGATGGCAGGATAAATCCCTTAATTATTTGCACTCAGCACTCCTAGCAGTAACAACGGACCTATGGTGGAAAAAAATTTTATCGTGTAAGGGTCACCTTGGGTGGCAAAAGGAGAAGGAAATGACCCTGGGAGCACTTATTTGCTTGTGTCAGCCATTTTTCATGCTGAATCGGTCTTCAACAAAATGGAAGCTACTCATTTCCTAGGAACCAGTTATCACTGAGGGACAACATGATGAATATTTCTGAGGTATATATGAATAACCAATACTCTATTACATACCTGACATTTATATAATTATATTCCTGGTTGTATTCTGCTGCTAGGTTTCTTTGTAGGTCTAGTTCCACACAACAGCCATTATGATAGTGTGCCTTGCAAAGAACTAGCTCACATCATTTAATTTCTTCATTAGTACCCTACCTAACTGTACTATATTGTGAAACCAGAAATCACGCAGTCAGTGGACATTTTATAACTTATTACTCTGATTCGTTGACACCTTATTTTAGATTTCTTGCAGAATATAAAACAATTCCGAGTTGCGTTGGAAGCTGACTGCACTGATCAATAGCTCGCAGATGAATGACCTATTGGCCGAGTCTACTACCCAGAGAGACAGTACATTACATCATTTTGATGATTATAATTTAAGGATATGATGGAGATTTGTGATAATGTAGAAGAACCCAAATTGCAGGATCAAAGTTCTAATAAAGTGAGATCTTCATGAGTTCTTAAACTGTGGACCTTTCTAGATAAAAGACATACCCAACTCTCATGTGGTAGTGGCATAAAGAGCATAACAAATGTAAAGCTCCCTATTTTATAGCCATGAATATTACTTTATTTTCTAGTACTTTTATTTTCTGCTTTAATGTGCACTTGTGCCATAAGGGTTTCGGATTAAGGGATCTCCTGGGGCAGCTGCTGTCAGTTCTTGCCAATGGCAGAAATTTCTACCTGTGCCAGTAGTGATACTATGGAATGAATTACGGAATCTATTATATAAAGCTCTCAGCAGCTTCTGTACAATCTGTGTCATCATGCACAGTGGGAGCTAGGGTGCAAGCCCTTCCCCATTGGCTCTGACTGCAATGATGGGACATACCAGAGTACTATGCCAAGCAGATTCAGAACTACTGTACCATTGGTCCACTCTTCCAGTCAACCACTGTTTTTCCATGTCACATTCTGCCTCCCCCTGCCACACTCTGCCTCTCCTTGTCACGCACTGCCATGTTGCATTTTGTGAACTTGGGTTTGGGTGAAGGAGGGGGGGGGGTATCAAATTATATTTTTGCACCTGGGTTTCCCACCCACAATTTCTGCCTCTGATGCCAGAAATGGGTAAGTATTACAGCAGGTGGGATGGAGTAGCATGGACTGGACAGGTAGGCAGGATGGGACTGGATGGGGGTTGTATTTGTGCTGAATCCAAATAGTTGGTGCTTATAGGGGCACTCTAAAGCACAGTTGCTGGGATACCTCTGTGCCACCTCAAGATAGTAGCACCCATAGGCTCATACCTTATATGGCTAGCATTACATTTGTCATTGCCTTATGAACTCTGCTGCCTCCAACATCTGCGACTGGTCACTATTAGTGATTTCTTGCATGTATGCCAGATGCTTGTACCTATTTGAAAACCTGTAATTGAAATTTAATGATTCTCTTTCTGCTTTTTATACCACCCTCATTCTTTCTCTGTGCCAATATATCATGGTTGTGAAGCTGTATCTGTGAAACTGAAATAAATGACTTCAAATAATTAGCATACTGCTCTGTGGGTTTCATCTGATGTTAGAGAACCATCGGGAAATGTTCCCTCCATACGCTTTGTGCAGACATCCTTGTTGTATACAGCCTACCAAACTACACTGAAGAGCCAAAAGTCATGGGACAGCCGTATTCATTTTAATAGTAGGTTGCCCCACTGCACTATGACATCTTGTAAGTGATATCTTAAGAGGTAGTCTGAACACCGGCTAGGCTGCTTCTGGCAAGGCAACATAAATTATCTGAGCTCGTGGGTGCCCGACAGATGATACATTTAATTTCCAAAGGCATGCAGACATTTCACATTGATCAATCTACGTGTCAGTGGATGACCACAGTTGCTTCTTAAAACATATGAAAAGAATTGTCAGTGGTAACAGACAAGTGCCCTGGTTCAAATCACATCACATTCAGTGCAAGGAGTACTGTACTAGATGCACATGCAGCAGGTCAGGGCAGTGTTTTTTTTTTATTTTTCCATGGGATATGGGGGCAGTAGACCCACCAGAGTGCTCCAGTAAACACTACAACACCAGACACGGTGTAGTCCAGTGAATCACAGTTCCAGTTGTTTCAGGTTGAAGGTAGAGATGTATTCCAGTTGCCAACAAGACACCGATCAGGATGTTAGTGATTTCATAATAGTGTGGTCAGGTAACATGAGTTGGGTCTGCTGGTCTGCCTGAATATGTAATTGACCAATTAACGCTACATTGCAGTACTTGGTAATGATTTGCAGCCCTTCATGATCTTCATGTCTACAATGATGGAATATTCCAGTAGGATAAAATATTGAGTCATACAGTACAGTAGGTCCCAAGTTGTCTAGAATTGGTTAGGCCACCACATTCACATGACATGAACCCAATCAAGCATTTATGTGATGTGTCCATTCACACCTAAGATCTTGTACCTGGGAAGCTATCGAAACAGCATGGGTCAACATATTTCCAGAGGTCTTCCATCCTCTTGTGGAACTGATGCCATGTTGAGTTGCTGCACTCTACTTCCTGGTGCATGAATGATATGGGATGGGATGCTCTAATCCCTGCTGCCATTTACCGCCCCCCCCTCCCCCGCTACCACAACGATGCTAATCGCATATGCTCTAACATATGTGATTAGTATAGCAACGGGCAGCTCTTGCGATAAGAGCTGCCCATTGCGAAGCAGCCGGCGGAGGGTGAGCGGGTCCCCAGCGGTTCCCCCTCTCTTACCCGGCTGCTACTGCTCTGGGGTGGGTCCGCCTCTTCCTCCCTGCACCCGGAAAAGATGTACATTGCAGGGAAGAGGAGGACACAGGTGAGGGGGGGTCGTTGGGGTCCGTGGGTGGTCGGCGGGGTGGGGTATCACCAGCCTTTGCTGGCAATACCCAATGCAGTGAAAAGCCGGCGGCGTCCGATAATGGGGTTTTTACCACATTTTTCATTTAGAGCTTATAAATATTACAGCAGGTATCAAAATAAATGTGTAGGTGCTAGTACCTCTGTAATCCTTTATTTATGTAATATTGGGGGAGAAGAGAAGTTGTGCTTTAAATATCTAGTCACTGTTGACATTTAGAATGAAGACAGCATAATGTTGGCATGTTCTGGAGGACAACATTCAGGATGTCGTCATTGTTGCCATGGACATGCTGCCGACATTGTGAAAGTTGACAGATAGGGTTAGGGTTCAATTACGGTTAAGGTTTGGGTTAGGCTTAGAGTAAGGCACTCCCATTGGTGACATTCCGGCAATGTCAGTATTATCATATTGAATCTCAACATTGTGGATATTTATTAATTGTGGATTGCGAACAACCTCTGCGTTCTACCTAATATATTGTGTCCCATATCCTCAAAATATCTGCCATTTTACAGTACACCATTAGCATCCAGCTGGGATCATAAATCTACTTATGGACTGTGTGGTGATTTAGGCTGAGATATTTGTATGACGTGTGCTAAGTAAATGACAACGCATTCTACTATAACCATGTTCTCTATAATAACATTAATAGCATTACTGTCTCAGGGGCTTTCACCTAGTACATCCTTTATCTTCAAAAAGACGTCTGCAATAAATATTACAACCCAAAAGCAGACTTGATACCAGGTATACGGTATGTTATTAGTTTTTCTTTTATATTGTTTATAAATTTATATTTATATTGTTTTCTATTACTTGTATTAAGCAATGTTTAAGATCTTTTTTCACCCCAAGTATTGGTTTTGTTTGTATGTATACTCTAGCGTTGTCCTTCACTTAATATTGATAAAGAAGCCAATAGTTATTATATCACTTTTCTTTTATTCAGTTTAACTTATAGGTATTACTCTTTATTGACTGTTTGAGCATTTAACTCAATTCCCAACCATGAGTCTTCGTTTTAGTCCTATTTATCTTTTTAACTAGAATGAGTATTGATTTCCTTAGTCATACAAACACTGAGGTGTCAGAAAATATATGGTCTTGTTAAAAAAAAAAAATGCATATCATAGTAAGCAATAAAAATGAATAGCCACAATCAATTTTTCTATGACAGAGCTACCTTAATAATGAGATGGATTTACAAAGATCACAATATAGTAAATAACACAAAAACACTTAGCTTGCATACTGTAGTACATACAAATAATCTAATCAGCAACTGCCATGCTGGAGTTGTGGCTGATCTGAAAATGGCAAAGCCACCAGATGGGTGGGCGTGGCTTTTGGTAGAAGATGAAGCCTAGCACCATAACCCTCTGTTTAAGTCATGTTGGGGCATGTCTAGTGCTCCCTAAGTACCTGGGCAGCCCTTGGATTCGCTCCCTATACTCATAGATGCTTTACCAGCTACTCTGCAGAGCATGGTGATCACTGCCTCTTTTACCACCATTCCAAACCACCATCCCGGCACAGCTGTACAGTGTCCATTTAGTGGGACTAACCAGTTGGGAGGTATAATATACCATCAGCACAGTGCGTACCTTATATGAACCTTGTTTTATTCTTTTAGAGGCCTACTTTATTTATCAACATTTCCGGCCTGAAATGGAACCATCCTTATCGTCACATATCACAATGATTATTTATTAAAGAAAGGGCAGTTTTTTGATTATTATTATTTTTTTTTCCAAAAGACTGATTTTACTGACCTACAGATGGGACAGGTCCCATCTTGGCAGGGGATGGCGATGGCGACGCCAGCCACCATCCCCCGCCAGCGACATCTGCAAAGCAAGAAGGGGACGCGCGCGCACGAGAGGTGCGCACATCCCCTTCCGACGGTGCTTCCAGCCGCTCCCTCAGGTCACCGCCGGCTTGTCGGCGGTAACCCGGGGTCCCCGCCGCCTGCCCGCACCCCCTTCCTAACCCTGTCCGTCTCCCTGAGGCGGAGACGGACAGGGTTCCCGTCACCCCGCCGACGGAGATTGAGATGCGCGTGCGCATGAGACACACGCGCCTCTCAGTCAGATGGTGAGGCAGGCTGCTGGCGGATCGCCAGCGCTGACGTTCTGGCGATTCGCCAGCAAGAAAAAGGCCTGCCCCATCTGCACAGACTATTAAATCAAAATAACTGCGCTGCTATTTAAGTCATAAATGCCTACTTCTCCCAGGGAGGAGACTCTCCGCTGCACTATATGGAAGGGGTCAAAGCCTGACATCAACAAGCCCAGGTCACGGGTCTACAGGGAGGGGGCAGGGCTAAAATGGCCTGGTTTGCATCATTCTATCCCCCCCCCTCCCAGAAGAGCTGCATATGCCAGTATTTGACTGACGTAGGAGGGAGATATCCAGGGGCATGATCACATTTCCAGGGGGGACCAGAAGGGGACCTGATTTTTGGCCAGTTCAGGAAGGTGGGCAAGTATGAATTAAGTCACCTGTGCTAAAGCATGGATATCACTCGAACCTGGGCTGTTAGTGTGCCTTCATTACTGAGATTAGGAATGCATGGACTACAGTATATCATTTCACAAGTTTAGGTGCACGTGCTTCATCAATAAGGGGGTACATTTACTAAGATGGGAGTTCCATTTCAGATGAGATGTTGCTATCGGCAATCAATCAGAATCTACTTATTTATTTAGCACCTTCTAGAAGATAATAGAAAGAATCTATGAGCCATAGCAACATCCCATCTGAAATAGAACTGCCTTCTTACTAAACAAACCCCTGAGTGTACACCCGCTGAGCAAATCAGAGTAGACACAATAATATCTGGGCTTGGAACATGAAATATTATGCATTTGTGCGTCACTTCATATACATTATCCCTGTGGATGGACTGACGTGTTCAACTGATCATCCACCTTCAAATCATTTTGTTGCACTTATTGGTGATTAACTCTGTAAACACAGGCAAAACATAGGAGCAGCTTTACAACTTCATGCTCATATTTCCCCCACAATTGTTAATGACTGAGAACTTTTGGTGCTTAATTACACACAAAGTACAAATTTGTGGTTTATCCCTCCAGTATAGCATACAATTATGATAACTAATGTCTGTACAAAGTAATGCTTTTCTGTAATCACATACATATTTACTGTCATTTTGTACGGTAAGTGCTTGCCTGATTTAAGAGTAAATAAATGGAATGTGATTACTACACACTGCTGATTAACACTCCCAGTGTGCGATGTAAGTCAACACAGCAGAGGAGCATCACTGAATTCATTATGTTCAGTGTAGAAAACGCAATCATGTACATGCAATCTCCTTCTTCCTTCTTAAGATGCTGTTGAGCAAGTTAGGAGCGATGGAGCTAGAGGAGAAGGAATGTTTAAAGAAATACACCTCTGCAAAAAAGCTAAAGAGGGGAGCAGGGCCGGTGCTAGTGTGTACGGCGCCCCCTGTAAAATATAAATATGCACCCTCTCATAATTTAGAAAAGAACACTTGCTGAATGAATGAATGAATGAATGAATGAAAGGGTGTATAATGCCCACAGAAGTAGTGCCTCTCATACACATGTTCCGAGTCACAGCAGTATCACAGCTAGACATCTTGGTGCCCTGTGACAGAAATGGAATTGGTGTTCCCCTCTCACACACAGACAGGAATGTGTCTTTTACGCATTAAACTACACCCCGTAAGTCCCGCTACACATTATGACACACCCCGTAATGCCTATCACATATTATGCCACATAAGTGCAGCTTACCTGTATGTTGTTGCCAGGAGTTACATGCTCATTGCCAGGAGGTTACTTGCTCAATTCCATGGGTTTCATGCTCCTTACCACAGGGGGTTTCATGCTCCTTGCCAAATAAGGGTTACTGAACATGCTTGTTGCCACAGGGGGTTACATGCTTGTTGTCATGGGGGATTACATGCTCATTGCCAGGGAGAGTTACATGCTTATGGCCCAGGAGGATTACATGTTCATGGCCCTGTGCCCCCACTCACACCCATCTTGTACCTCCTGTATACACATCATACATCCCTCCTGCGCCCCACATTCATACACAGGTATAGGTAGTGTTAGGGCCTTCTGATGCTGACAGTGGCACCCCTCTGCCCTTACAGATAGACAGCATCTAGCCTGGGGCCTGGCAGAGATTTTCGGGTGCTTTGCTCAGCACTTAGCTACAGTAATTCAGTCTGTGGAAGACTTTATAATCAATCTACAAGCCTCCCAGCAATATAAGTAGTGAGGATTTCAGATTGATTACAAAGCCTGCCACAGACTGGATTTGAGGAGTCTGTGCTCAGGCTGGGGCTGTAGTGGAGAGACCAGGTGCTGCCCACTCTTCACGCTACTGGCGTGAAGTCCACATCAGCAAAGTAGCAGAGGAGGGAGAGCACCTATACAGCTCAGCACCTCCCCGCTTTGCAGGACTTGCTGAGTGGGTAGCGCCAGCTCTGGAAAGGAGGGGGAAAACAAATCAAACAGTATGATGAATAAAGACAAAACAATATGCATGGTAATAAGTATGGGCAGCTGCTGTCCCTGGGTTGCAGTGCAAACCGCACATAGAATGGGGGAGGGAGCCATTAAAATCTATAGGTTCCTTTAAAAATATCCGCTAAAAATGCCAGCAGCGCTCACAGCGACTGTTCTATTATTATAAATGAATACAAATAAAGCCAAGTCAATTATTTGAAGTTTAGATAAATATTGCACCCAAAAAAGAATAGTCGCTGTGAGCGACTTTGGCATTTTTAGCGAATATTTTGAGGCTCTCACAGCAACTTTGGCACTCAAAGAGTTACTGCTACATGTAATATGTGTGATGGCTGCCTGACCCCGGGGATCATCTGTTTCATAGTTACAGAAGCAAGATTTCCTTCCTGTATTAGCCTGTTCCCGGGCCCCTGTTAAGCTATCAAATGGGAGTCTAGAGATGGTCCATGCTTATGGAGGCAGCAGGATACTTGCCTGATTTTAAATACTAGTTTCAGGGAGATTATATTTGGTAGTAGATGTTGATAGGGTATGTCTATCTCCATATATGGGCTTATATGTGCTTAAATGGATTCAGTATGAAATCCCGGCAGTCGGGATCCCGGCGTTCAAAATCCCGACGTCTGAATCCCGACCGCCGAAATCCCGACAAGGGGGGGGGACGTGGATCGCCCCCCCTTGCGGGCTCGCTGCGCTCGCCACGCAGCGGGTCCGGTGCCAAGCTACGCTCGGCACGCTAATTTATTCTCCCTCCAGGGGTGTCGTGGACACCCCTGGAGGGAGAAAGTGTCGGGATTTCGGCGGCCGGGATCCCGACCGTCGGGATTTTAACTGCATCCCGCTTAAATGCTTGTTGCAAGATATTTCTAGATATCATTATTAACTATATATGTTGGGAAGTTTTACAAGTATTGATAATAACATTGCTTATTGCATTATGGGGTTTCTTGTTTGCAAATATTTGCTGTGATACTTATTTTCTTCTCACTCAGCACAATATATGTCATAATAAAAGTGATGCTTATGCAATAAATTCCAAATGCAATTTAACCATACTTGCCAGGGACATTGGCCTTTATTCAGATCTGATCACAGTACAAATTTGTTCTCAAAATGGGCAAAACCATGTGCACTGCAGGTGGGGCAGATGTGACATGTGCAGAGAGAATTAGATTTGTGTGAGATATTTTGTTTCTGTGCAGGGTAAATACTGACTGCCTTATATTTACACTGCAATTTAGATTTCAGTTTCAACACACCCCACCTAAATTTAACTTTCTCTATACATGTTACATCTGCTCCACCTGTAGTGCACATGGGAGGTTATTCTGGTTGGTGCATAAATTTCCGAATTCTTTCGGAGCGGTCCGCACGCCACGCTGTGCGGACATCGTACGAAGAAACGCCCACCGGTCCTCCGCATTCGGATGGACTCACACTTTAAGAACAGGGTGTGTTTACGGACGACATCCCAACCTTGAGTATGCGGTGGACACACACATATTCTGCACGGTCTTACAGCATCTGCACGGTCTTACAGCGTCAGAACGGACGGGAACCTGCCCGTACGCACCGATGTTATTGGTGAATGGAAAAGTGACATGGATATTTATATTAGTGATAGCAAGTTCTGTCCATTGCTTGCAGTGTAAATGTGTGTAAAAAATGCAGCCGTGCTTTGAGCATATATTTGTGTGTTTTGTAATGGTCCATTTAAGCTGCAATGGTTCCAATTGAAGCAATGACAAGAGTGTAATTAATGAGTAATGAGTAGAGGAGTGGATTGTATTGTGTTCAGCTGACATTGGTTCAGTTGCGGTTGTACTAATTGGGCGTTCCGAATGCCTAGCGCATGACCGAGTGGTGTCCGCAAAGCAATACTTGCTTATGGACACCGCATATTTTCTGCCTTTTTGTTCGTTTGCAGTCGGTGTTCTGTCCGAATGCACGCCTACCAGAATTAGTGCACTCCCTCGTGTACGCCCATGTTAACGCCCAGTTTAGCCCACTTTGAAACTACGCCCCTTTGTAGTTCCGAATGAAGCCCATATTACGCCTATATTTCACGAGTGAATGCAGTGCACTTTTCTGTACGGTACGGTATTAGTGAGAACGAGTACGGAGACCTTGCGTGGCACATGCGCATAGCGTTGCCCACGTATGCGCAGACGGCTAAAAAACGCCATCCGAAAGAATTCCAAAATTTACGCATCGACCAGAATAAGGCCCATGGTTTTGCTCATTTTGAGAACAAATTTGTACTGTGATCAGATCTGAAAAAGGGCCATTGTGAAGATGGCACCTAGAAGCGTTCACTGCTGCACCTGAGAGGCATGTCATAACATAAAATGACTTACATCCAAATGTAGATGAACCCCAAAGTTAGTAAGATCTACTGTACCGTACAGTACTTGTTGAAGAAAAAACACTGATACGGGTCAGGGCTTGTTCATGTATTTGTTTTGTAAGTGGTTCCATATAAATGTTTAAAAATGCATGTACAGTAGCTATAGGGATCATTGTGCTTTTTTAACCAATGTAGGGAAATGGCAATGATAGTTCTATTTGAATAAATTTATCTCTGATGTCTGTTTTAATATTGTTTAGGTGAAATAAGGGAGATTGCTAGACTCTTCAGGGAGAAAGGGAGATTACTTCTAGTTAAGGGAGTCTCCTGCAGAATGCAGGAGGATAGACAAATATGAGGAGGACTGGAGCAGAGTCCTGCATCCCTAGTGCAGCCATGGCTGTGAAACACACTAAGGAGATTATTCAGGTTGGTGCGTAAATTTCCAAATTCTTTCAGAGCGGTCCGCACGCCACGCTGTGCGGACATCGTACGAAGAAACGCCCACCGGACCTCCGCATACGGACGGACTCCCACTAGAAGAACAGGGCGTGTTTACGGACGACATCCAAACCTTGCATGTGCAGTGGACACACACATATTCTGCACGGTCTTACCACGTATGCACGGTCTTACCGCGTCAGAACGGACTGGGAACCTGCCCGTACGCACCGATGCGGTGTATTTTCGCAAAACTCACCACTATTATCTGAACTCCGAAATCGGTCACATGACCCACTTATGCAATTAGGCAACCTCATTAGAAAGTGTTTGTTTGGAATTGGAATCAATTAAATCCTAATACATACTTAAACACATTACTACCACATTCATTACAGACATTAACCCTTACATCATGTGAAGTGCTATATATTCATTGTCACCCCTTTATCTAGGTTTTATGTATGCATATTAGGTGCATGTTCAGGTGCACCCGTACTGATTGGGCGTTCCGAATGCCTAGCGCATGACCGAGTGGTGTCCGCAAAGCAATACTTGCTTATGAAGACCGCATATTTCCTGCCTTTTTGTTCGTGTGCAGTCAGTGTGCTGTCCGAATGCACGACTACCAGAATTAGTGCACTCCCTCTTGTACGCCCATGTTTACGCCCAGTTTAGCCCACTTTGAAACTACGCCCCTGTGTAGTTCCGAATGACGCCCATATTACGCCCATATTTCCCGAGTGAATGCGGTGCACATTTCTGTACAGTATTAGTGAGAACGAGTACGGAAACCTTGCATGGCACATGTGCATAGCGTTGCCCACGCATGCTCAGACGGCTAAAAAACGCCATCCGAAAGAATTCGGAAAATTACGCATCGACCAGAATAAGGCCCTAAGTTTGAAATAATTGGGTAATGAAATCTTGGTCTAGATAAGGCAGAATGACACCAGGGGTGAAATGTAATAGGATGAGAGATTCAGAAAGTGAGAGATTTGGCAAGATATCTTCAGTTTTTTTAAAGCGGTAATCATTTACACTTCATAATCAAACTGGTTTTGCAGTGTAAATGATTGCCGCTTTAAAAAAACCCTGGAGATTTCTTACCAAATCTCTCGCTTTCTGATTTTCTCACCCTATTACATTTCACCCAGGGTGAGAGAAGCGACTGGATACAGGGATCTACTTCTTATCAATGGTTGGATAATGTGCATTATGTATTGCTGCATGCCTCAGTAATGTACTGAAGAATGAAGTTGCTCTTCAGTTTACCAATGTTCCAAAGTGGAGATTTACCGTTTACTCCATCTCATTGGCGGCTTAAAAGGTTACAGTGTAATGCCCATGTGTGGCTAAGTTGTGACCTGAGCTGTGACCTGGAGGCAGTCCAGTGAATGTAATGTGCCATCCTTTGATGGGTTATCAAGTGGCACAATCAATGCCCCATCTCCATATAGGTGATTTCGCAGTGGAAAACCTCTTCTCAAACTGAAATAAGAATGGAGTCTAAATGGGTAGGACATACCATCCTGTCCCTGTAAGCTGCCCCAGTTAAAAATACATATAATAAAAAATAAAAAAAAATAATTCAGAGCTAGTGGCTTTTTTTGATTATTCTATAAAATCGACTGAGGGCTTATAATCAATTAATGAAAATAGTAAAATTAGGCTGTGGGTGCTAGACATTACTGTTATGCCCAGCCGGACCCCCCTCCCCCTCCTCACTTGACTTACCGCAATCCGGCTCCTGCTTCCCCATCTCCTCTTCCACTGAGCTGCAGCCTAGAGGTCCCGGTGCACAGGCTGGTGAGCCAATGAGAGCTTGCGTACCAGCAGCCGCTCTGGTTGGCTGCCGGTATGCAAGCTGTGATTGACTCAAAAGCCGGTGCAGCATTTTAATTGGGTTGAATAAGCCTGCGCGCAGGAACCTGTTCAGCGTTGGTGGGGGTAGGCGTTGCGGTGGGCAAAATGAGCTGCCGGGGCCCAGAACAGCTGTACCCACAGCAACCCCTTATGGGCAGCCCTTGTCACATCAGCAATTTAGTAAAAAAAATGGTTTTACACGTTATATAGTGTTATATTATGTGTCTAAAAAATAATACAAAAAAAGGCATGTTGATAGGCCTGTGTATTTACACCGTCTGCTGTCTGAGTAATTATGCCACAGTGAGGCTTTGATTACAACTTTGCCCTTGACAAACAAGGATGGCAAGGAAAGCAAGCCGTTAAGATATAAAACCTTATAGGTGTATTCAGCGCCTTTCAAGTCTGTTGGAAAACATTAATTACACATGATTTTCACCACTGGTTGTCTTCCAAGCTTTAACGCATTTTAAACTTTGAACATATAATACACATGGAATAATTACTAGCACTGATGTGATCGCATAATGTTCAGAAATAAAATGAAATAACAGAAATGTTTCCACTACACAGGAGATGATTAGTGACTTTTACTTAATGCAAACTGCAAGCAATTTACCTGGTTTCCCCCATGCTGCGATAATTAAATTTGTTCAATTTTCAAAGAAAAGTTTAAAAAGTATTTTAAAAGTGGATAATTGTACCCCATGCTTTACACATCAGCATACTGTAAGTGTGTGTACGGGGGAAGCGGTCATCTATTAGAATGAACTTAGGTCTACAGTCATTAGGTCGACCCCACTAGGTCGACTGGCAGGAAGGTCGACCTGACTTAAGGTCGACATGGGCCAATGTCGACATGACTTAAGGTCGAATTTGCATAAAGGTCGACATGAGGAAGGTCGACTGGTCATAAGGTCGACATGGGGTTTTTCACTGTTTTTTGAGCCGACATGTGCCGACAGGCGGTATTTCATGCCCTACCATCCACTAGGGCGTGGTGGGAGAATAAAATAGTGTGCCGAGCGCAGCGAGGCACCGTGCCCGAAGCATCGCGAGCGAAGCGAGCGATGCGAGGGTCCGATTCTCATTGCTCAACTGTGTCCATGTCGACTGTGTCGACATTCGGATCAAAAAACAGTGAAAAACCCATGTCGACCTTATGACCAGTAGACCTTCCTCATGTCGACCTTTATGCAAATTCGACCTTAAGTCATGTCGACCTTGGCCCATGTCGACCTTAAGTCAGGTCGACCTTCCTGCCAGTCGACCTAGTGGGGTCGACCTAATGACTGTAGACCTAAGTTCATTCTTACAGATGTACCGATTCCGTGTACGGGGCTTTACACAGAAAATCATATATACATATAGAAAAGGTCAAAACCAAGATTGACTCATGGATTAACCCAGGGCTGGGCAACACCGGCCCTCCAGATGTTAATGAACTACACATCCCAGGATGCTTTGCATTAGTTTTGCTATGTGGCCATGCTGAAACTGATGCAAGGCATGCTGGGATGTGTAGTTCATCAACATCTGGAGGGCCGGTGTTGCCCAGCCCTGGATTAACCCATCACAAAATCTCTTAAACCACAAGGCCTACAATCTTGAAACATGATAGGTAGCTTCTCCTTAGGTCCTAGGTGCTTGCTAAGAACCGGTTTTACAAATGTCATTGTCCATCCACTGAAATCACGAAAAAGGCGTAAATCATCAATATGCCATTTTTCTCTCATTCTACAGCCCAAAAAGCTGAAAAGGTTTCTCATGAGTTCTGGTGACTACTTAAAGAGTATTAATAAATCGATATTGTCATGCCAATACCATTGCCTGGGTGCGCCTGTAGGTACGCCAGTGGAGTGACTCATCTTGAAATCTCTTAAACCACCAGGCTTACAATCTTAAAACTTGGCAGGTAGCTTCTGCTTAGGTCCTAGGTGCTAGCTAAGAATGAGTTTTACAAAAAAACACTATTCATAAATTTGCTATGTTATCTCTCATTATACGGGCTTAAAATGACAAGTGACACCATCATCCTTCAGCATGCGATTCCTGTATAGGTGTGAACACAGTAACGATGCTCAGTGGAGATAATAATCACCAGTGACAGCACAACGGTTTAAAGATCCACGCTGCAGGTTTATTTTCCACATAGATAGGTAATTCACAGTTGAACATTAGCAGTTACCGGCAAGCCACAGGTGTGGTGTTGAGTTGAGCAGTGAGTTGAGCAGTGTTTTGCAGCATCTGCATTGTTAGGTCTCACTTGCACTGGGAGTACAGCTGCTGGAAATTACTGGACACAAATTTGTGTTTACCATCTCCACATTCCTTTGGGGGGAATTTACTAAGATGTGTATTCTACTTCACATGTGATGTTGCTATGGGCAACCAATCAGATCCTGTCTACTATCTTCTAGAGGGTGCTAAATAAATAAGAAGTAGATTCTGATTGGTTGCCCATAGCAACATCACATGTGAAGTAGAATAAACGGTACTTGTTTCCTAGCATGGCGCCCATCGCATGGCATCGTGTACCTTATTTAGTGGTGTGCGATGCGATGCTTGTACAATTAAATATCGCATAGCAATGCATGCCAGCAAATGGGATGTGATGCGATTTTTAAATGTAAAAGCACCCATGCCATGAGATGTGATGGGTTCTTACAATGAGATGTAACCCCCAGTATCCATGCCATCCCACAGCGAGGGGCGGCGGTACGCATCCTCCGAACTTTTCATACCCCCACTTTCCACGTCGGTGTGGAGTTGATTTTAGATAGTGTGGCGAGCCCGAAGTGTGGCGAGCGGACGCAGAATACATGTAAAGTAATCCGTGTCCCCTCACGGGGCTCGCTGCGCTCGCCGCGCTTCGGGCTCGTATTCCGCGTTTCCTTGTAGGGCTCGCTGCGCTTGCCATGCTGCGGGCTCAGTGCCTTGCTGCGCTCACCACACTGTCTAAAATCAACTCCACGCCGACGTGGATAGTGGGGGTATGAAAAGGTCGGAGGATGCGTACCGCCCCCGCTCGCCACGCTTTGGGATGCTGTGGATACTTGGGGCTACATCTCATTGTAAGCACCCATCACATCTCATGGCATGGGTGCTTGTACAATTAAAAATCACATCGCATCGCATGCGCTATATTCAAGGGGGATGCGATGCAATGATATTTTTAGGAGCCCATACAATGGAAATCGTGGGCGCCGTTCTAGGAAACAAGTACCGAATAAACATCTTAATAAATTTCCCCCTTTGTGTGCTACTTATGGAAAGGCCTGGACGCTTACTTGTGTTTACCAACTGAGGCCAGAAAGTCTGATACTTTCAAGTGCATCACATACACTTTGCACCCTTCAGAGAGTCAGGAATTACAGTATAGCAGAAGCTGTGTATTTATGTTCTCAATGCGCCCCTTCAAAAACCCGGGTTTTTATTGCTGGGTTCTTGACGAATAATAGATTGTCTCAGCTCACAGACCCCGTTCATACTGCACCTTAGACCCAGGAAATTCCTGTGTCTGCCCCGTTTACACTGCTTCTCTGGTCTGCCCTGCCAACAAGTATGAGGAATCTAACAGCAGCTAATATTGGCTGTTGGAAGAGCAGCTTTGATTTTCCTTACAGGCACCACCACTCTTCCTCCGCTTGAGATCATGCACCTTGGAGTACTTCTTACGAAGTGCTTTAAGTTTGTTCACAATCTGTTGCTGGGTTTTATGGATGCCATGGGCAGACAGTATTTTTGATATGTTGTAGTACACTGTTAAATCCTTGACAGTACCAGTCACTTGCTTCTTTATTCCCTCCTCGTCTCTCACAGCCAGCAGCTCCAGCACCTCCACATGTCACCTGATCTCATTCCCCAATCAGCTTGCTTTTTCAAGTCATGTGTGACTTGGACACCTGTGTAATTCCCAGGAATAACCCTGCAAAAAAACTATGTGCAATTACAGGGGCATTACACCAGGGAATTTCACTCACACCCATTCACACTGACACAGGAAATTACTGCTTGCCCTGGCAAAAACCCGTGTTTTGCAGCAGTGAGAATGGCGTATGATCTGAAAGGGACACTTTAATAGCACTTTAGCTCCAGAATCATGGAAGGAGGCAGCTTTTCATTACTCACATAACACCCTACTTGGTAAATCTGTCTCCTTTCTTATGTGTAGGAGCCTGAGAACTGATAACCTTTGTCAGGATTCTGCTTCCAGCTGAGCCTTGTCAAATATATTTGTGGCCATAAGAGAACAAACTGTGCAAAATTACTTTGCAGACACTTTATTGTTTGAAAGCTTTAACCCTCATTTGTGTTTTATGAGAAAACTTTGAACTGGAAATGCAGCTTAATGAAGCAACGCAGAATTGTAGGAAATCTCTGAGACGAGTAACGCTTAAAAGAGTATAAAAATAATCCAGTAATTAAACTCTATTTCTCTTATTATCTTTCCATTCGGCTTAGAAAAAATGTATAACAATGATCATTCTGTGTAAGGGTAAATTAATAGAAAGCCAATGTCTGACAATGTGCTGCAGCAGTTATTAGGCACCAAAGACCTTTACTCTCTTGTAACCTCTCCATTGCATTTTCATTGCCTTTAGCAATAGACGGTTCGGTTTGTTGGGAGATTCCAGCTGTCTGAAAAATTAAGTTTTTCTCATCTAAGATTTTATTATACGCATGGGGCGGGATGAGTTAAGCATCACTTTACTGATGAGGCTCATCCCACAACTTAGTACATCTATACTAATTATGTACTTACATATGTGATTAGTAATGCAAAGGACAGTGCTCTCGACAGTGAGGTAAGTTCGTCCCAGTTGCCCGGAGGCAGGATAAATATTGGTGTCCCCCCAATACCTCTATCAGTAAGGTGTCTGTCACCAGTAAGACAGGTCATGGGTTCTAATATAGGGTGTGACACTTGCAAAAATGATGTTCGGAGGGGTAGTCAGCCACAGAAGTGATATCAACAGCTTTCAATTAACAGATTCAAACTTGCAGGGGAGAAGAGGTGCCCCCTTGGGAGCAGGAGCCCGGCGGCAGATGACTCCATTGCCTCCCAGAGTTACGCCTCTGGCTCTCGATAAGAGCTGTCCTTTGCGAGGTCTGGATTTCTGGGTTTCAGCCCCAGAAGTTTCTCTGATGCGTCGGCTGCAGAGGGTGCTGGGAGGGATTGGGTTGGATCCCTTTAGGAGGAAATTGTGGAAAGAAGTCCATATACTTCTATGACATAATTAACCGATCGAATCCCAGCCCCTGAATGCAACATTTAGGATATATGCACTTGAATCTGAATCACACACCAGTTCATTCTATAAATTAATCTTGTTTTTGTTTTGTTTCTTACTTAAAGTAGTGCGCTATTACTGTCTCCTTGGTCTCCCGAGGAGCGCTCACTGCACATTCCGAGCCAGGGTGCCTTCTGCACTGCTTACCGCATGTCTTTTCTCCATCCTCCTTACTGCACGGACTTATCTCAGAGTGTCACTGAGCCATTATAGACATGACATTGGTAGTTCAATTGGCTCTTGACAAAACCAAGTGGTTCTTATCTGTTGTCGATTCTATAGCAGTTTGTTTACAAGTAGGTGCATGTATTGATGTAATTGTGGGCAATTTATCCTGGGTCTCATGCAAATGTAGGCTGATGGAGATGACAACTGTGCATCCAAAATGTATTCCAACAATCGCACTTACTTTCGAGCATGCAATGTGGCACATCATCTTCCAACTTGCCTGCTACTCTGAATCAACTCCACAAGGGTTAGAGTTACCGTAGCATGAAGGTTAACCCTATTTTCTAATGTTGTGCACCCTTTCCCATTTTTCTACTACATAAGAGGTAGCTTAAACCACTTCTTTACACGACTTTTAGTTTAAACATGCCAAACCCATGGCTTGATTCCATGGGTTGGGCATGTAGTGCCTTGCATTTTGAACACTGAAGAGCACACTTGCACTTGCCTACCAGGAGCGGCCTCCCTTTTTTGCCCTGATTTAAGCTATCTAAGAAAAAGGGACCATACATCCTTTGGAGGATAAAATCAAAGGGTTTTACCCTATATAGGTTTTTTTTTTTTCATTTTGGATTCAATTACTTTGCGGCAGCAAACAATAGCAAAGTAGTGAGATCGTAGCCAACTTAGGAATGGTACCTGCCATGTACCAATTTAAGGAAGATTGAAAAATGGTAGTTAAGAAGTAATATCCATTCACTGTGGTTATAAGGCCATCTATTGCAGAGGATTCTGTAGAATCTTCAGGAACACCTTAGTAAACTAAGAATACGTGTCCAGTTTATTCAGTAGAATCCTTATAAAGACAATTATGGTTTGTATAACGAAAAAGTTTTATATCCCTGATGAAGACTCATAAAGAGACAAAATGCGCCAGGTACTTGTTGTCATCCATAATCTAAGGAAATCACTCCTAAAACAAGAATTTTGCCAAGAAAAGCTTGTTTTAATATTTGTATTTTAATAAATGTTTTACATATAAGAAAATAATCTTTGTTGCTTATGGATTTATAAAATAAGGAAAGACAGGAATTACCACTTATTATCTGTGTATGGACGCAATATAACACTATTGTGTGTGTATAATATATATATATATATATATATATATATATATATATATATATATATATAGGAACAGGGAATAAGCGGCACTCAGGAGACTTCTTTGCGGTGAAAAAATAGTAGACTTTATTCAAATGTCCAACATGTTTCGGGTACAACCTGTCGTCAGGGATAAAGTGCAATGAATAACATACATACATATATACCCGTTCCAGGACACACCCAGTGATTAAAATTTGACTCACAACAGCCTTGACAAGCCCCAGCCTGTGGTACTTTCAGCCAGCAGCAGCTGGGGCTTGTCAAGGCTGTTGTGAGTCAAATTTTAATCACTGGGTGTGTCCTGGAACGGGTATATATGTATGTATGTTATTCATTGCACTTTATCCCTGACGACGGGTTGTACCCGAAACATGTTGGACATTTGAATAAAGTCTACTATTTTTTCACCGCAAAGAAGTCTCCTGAGTGCCGCTTATTCCCTGTTCCTGTATTGGCCGTCTAACGACCTAAGAAGGCACCTGAGCAAGGAACTTACTTATTCGTTTGGGAGTGCCGGGCATCCCTGTCTGTATATATAGTTCCGTGGGTTGACCGCACTCTCACTTGTGGAATGAAGTATTGGTGGGGTGCGCATAGAGGGTACTGGAAAAAGATCCATGCCGTCAAATCTAGTGGAGTTCTCCCATCTGGGAATGTGCACTCGCCACACTATCAAAGAGACATGCTCTGATAAAATTCAAAAAGCTGTCGTTAATTCATATGAGGACATCAACAGCTTGTGCCAACTTTTATAAGCCCCGACGTTTCGGTCCTACATCCGGACCTTTATCAAGGAGCCTGTAATTTGCATAACATAAAGCATATCACTAACATGTGAATGCATCAAGTGCTCTGAAAACAGAGCACAAAAACATGAACATTACAACAAGTTACAGCCATGTACTTACATAGGCAGAAGTGGTCATGTATTTACATCAGTAAGTCAAACGCAGATCAGCATGGTGCAGGAACGCCAACCATGTCTGCCAACTGCCCAGGCCCGGACTTATATACCTGAAGTCAGGAAGTCACGTGTGCAGCATTTTCCCGCCAATGCGCGGGTGTTGCCGTTGGATAGGGATCCAATTAGGGACGCTATGCGGGTCACCATACCGGATATCCGGTAGGAGGAACGCAGGCGCTACAGAAACTGGTAGTGAGGGGGACACGCTGGGAGACACGCTGCGGTGGACCGCATCGTATTGCGTGTCATTGGACCGGAAGTCCGGTCTGTGCAAATGACGTGCTAGATGGTCAGACAAGTAAACGGCACGCAGCGGTGAACCGCTTTGTCATGCGTGTCAAATAGCCGGAAAACCGGTCTGTCAATCAAGTTAGTACTGGTGTTGAAATTCCAAATACTTGACCATTTGCGCATGCGTCCCTGGCTAGGTCAAAAATGGGCTATATACACTAGGGGATAATGAAACGTGACTTTAGCACTTCAAATAATGCCGGGGACCTGCTGTTACGATAGCATCACAGTATTGTATGTCATTAGATACAAAGTCATGGATATTAAATCCATGACAAACCTTATAAGGAAATTCATAGAGCACATACAGTGGCAATATATAAACATATATATGAGGCTATCATGCAGGACAATTTAGATCTGGGATATGTGATTTTACATGAAAAATATTTACATCAAACAATAAAAAAATGAAAAAAATGAAAAATAGAAAATAAAAAAATCCTCATGGTGAGAAATATATACAAAACAGGTCATTTATATGCATATACAAAATAGGTCATTTATATGTATATACATATACAAAATAGGTCATTTATATGTATATACATAAAAGATTTGCCACATGTGCAAAACACATAAACTGCCATCCATGGATATACACATATAGCCACACATATACATACACATATATATGCGCACATGTGTACACATACACATCCACCCCCTACGTGTAGTAGGCAAGGAAGCCCTTGTGGACCATGTTGAAAGGGATGGTTAGCAGTATGTTATTGGTGATTTTAATGACGCCACCACCAAGAAGGATAATATACATAAGTTGGACTGGGGTACGTGTCTATAGTGGAGATCGTATGTTAAGTAAGCACATAGATCCACAGTTTGGAGGAGTACATGATGGTAATAGGTAGAAACATTATATTGGGTGGACCTAAACAGATACTGTCAACGTAGGAAGATGTTTAACGGATTATTCTCGTTGAGGCCCTTGGGGGCCAGTGTGTCCAGACGGTGGATCCACCTGCTTTCTTTTTTCTTCAACAGTAACGTTCTATCACCGCCCCTTAATGGGGGAGGCACCCAATCAATTAGACGACATCTAAGGCTGGCAATTTGATGTCCAGCAGCTAAGAAGTGTCTTGGGATAGGTAATTCTGCTTTATTTGTTTCAATGGCCGCTCTAATTGAATTGCGATGGTTTGCCATTCGTTCGCGGAATTTCCTGGTGGTCATTCCTGTATAGGCCAAACCGCAAGGGCAGGTCAACAAATAAATAACATGATCCATGAGACAGTGTAGTCGGTACTGAATTTTAATCGGTTTGCCAGAGTGTGGATGGGGGAAAGAAGGACCAGACTGCATACTATTACACGTAGTGCAGCCTGCACAGCGAAAGCATCCAGGTTTCTTTGAGTATAGCCATGTGTTGGTAGTTTGAGGGCTGGGGCTCAATGTTGGGCGCATCAAGATTTGTTTGAGATTTGGTCCTCTCTTGTAAGCCATCATTGGGGGACCGTATTGTTGCAACTTAAGGTTTTTATCTGATGTTACAATAGGCCAGTGTTTGGTTAGGCTTTTCTGTATGGTGGCAGATGTATGGTTATATGTGTTTACATATAGCATACGGGGGGCCTTTTGTTGAAGTGCCCTCTCACCCAATGCCCGAGCCGCCACATTGTGCCCTGCTTTCTTCAGGCATCTTTTTAAGTTGTTAGGTTGGTACCCTCTTTCAATGAATCGACCTGTCATTTCGTTGATTTGTATTTCCATCCGCTCAGGCTGTGTGTTATTCCGAATCACACGCATGTATTGGGAGACTGGTAAGTGCTCTTTAAGAGCTGGGGGATGTTGGCTGGTGGTAGAGAGAAGCGTGTTTCTATCTGTGTTTTTCCGAAAGAGGCACATGTGGATCCTGTCGGTTAAGAGCGTGACCTCAATGTCCAAGAAGTGAATTGTCCCGGATTGTATATCATGGGTAAACCTAATGGGACTATTTAGTCCATTAAGATGAGTAATCATATCTTCTAGGTTTTGAGTCGTATCAGTCCATAGTATGAAGACGTCATCTATATATCGTCTGTATATTTTCATTTTCTCTCCAAATTGTGGCAAGATGTGCTGGTTCTCATAGTCATTCATGTACAGACATGCGTATGCAGGGGCTAAATTTGAACCCATGGCGGTCCCTGCTACTTGGATGTAATATTTGTTATTGTATAGGAAGTGGTTGCAGGTGAGTATTAGCGATGCCAAGTCCATTAAAAAGTCTGTAGGAGGTTCTGTTATCTCTCTCTGGTTCAGAGCCTTGCGCAGTACCCGCAGTCCATCCTGGTGGGGTATGACTGTGTATAAAGAACACACATCCATCGTCACCAGGTACTGTATGTCCGAAGTATCAATATCTTTAAGCTTATTGATGAAATCATTTGTATCCTGAATGTAAGTATTGCCTGTCGTCACAAGGGGTTGGTGGTGTCTGTATATATATATATATATATATATATTTGTATATATATATATATATATATATATATATATATATATATACACACAGAAATTGTAGGGGCTCTGCACTCACTAAATCACTAAATTAGCTGATATTAATAAATAGTGGAGATTTAGTTCATGAATTAATCAATGCATTTAAGCCTGCAGACCCCTTCACAGGACCCCACTTTTCTGCAGGTCCTAACACTATTGCTCAAAATGATTACAATACACATAGCTATCACAATAATGTTTGATTCTGTGATAGCTATGTGTATTGTAATCATTTTGAGCAATAGTGTTAGGATCTGCAGAAAAGTTGGGTCCTGTGAAGGGGGCTGCAGGCTTAAATGCATTGATCAATTCATGAACTAAATCTCCACTATTTATTAATATCAGTTAATTTAGTGAGCCCCTCCCTGAGATTTTATAAACATTACACTTTGTGCAAAGTAACTGGTTACATGCTAATAAAAGTATGCCCTCTTTATGGACTGGCCGAATGCAATCAAGCATTCGGAAATTCCTTCTATCACTCCTAAATTTGCTCATGCAGCATACAGTATTTAACAGCTTTTTATTAGCTATTTGCAAATCGACCTCTCCAGTTGGACTTAAATCACTGCAGCTATATAGTGTGAGGTTGTCACGGTCTATTTACATGAATTTACATTTAATTTAAAGTATGCATAAAATACTCTTTCCTAAATTCCAATTTGATATCTTAACATCATTCACCAGTAAGGCTTTTCTCACCCCTGTGCAGAGTTTATTTTTGCACTTTTACTATGGTCACATTCCAACATCAATATAAATACTTTTTTGATCCAGTAGGTGCAAAAACTACAACTTTTTCCAGAACACTTTTAAAAGTAAATGTGTAATCACTGCAAACAAAAAAAATAAACAAATTGTTTTTTGATTCAGCATTAATCTACCTTTCCAAAACAGAATAAAGCAGGGCCATAGACATAGGTTTTATTAATAAAGGGCCTGATTTATATGCTGATATGGAAGAGCAGGGAATGTCACGTCCAGTGGTGGATTTCCCATTAGGAACGTGAGGCAAGTGCCTATAAGTGACACTTGTTGGGGTGGGGGCAACACAGCATGTCCACTTGCACGATAGCCAGGTCTGATTTGCCTGATCGGACTACATATTGCTCATTGTACACCCAGCTTAAGTGTTATGTACAGCTTTGTTTTAGAAAACATTAGCTGCAGTATCCAGCGTTGCCTGGATTAAACTATTCAATTTATTAAATTGGATGTAACTGTCAGTATTTAAAAGTAATTATCAGCTTAGCAGCTCTTCCAATACCCCCATGAAGTGTGGTTTATTTAATGGAGTGTCGCCAGTAGCCATAATCCCTAATTTACAGCTTACAATGTACTTCAGCGCACACTACAGAGAAGAAATCTAGTGACTGCTTACAGTCAGATAGCAGATCAGTACTGCTGTCCTGCAGGTCGCCGTCAACTGATGATATAGTATCTAGCTCCATTGGCACATTAACATATGTTTCTCCCCATATACGGCAAACAAATTGAATGTCATCAAAGAGGCATTGGTCAATGGCAGGAATTTGCACATTGCCATTTATCCCTAGTTGAAGGGTCTGGTCCTTGCACAGAAGTTGGGATATATTATCCTTTGTTGTGAGATCAGTAAGTCCTGCATATGATGGTTTTTTGTTAAGGATCTTGCAGTCAATCTCTTCCATACTGTCTACAGGAAAGGGGTGCTTTCATAGGGTGAGAATATATAGCATAACACCAAATGCAAACCAGTCAACACCTGCACTGAATGATGCAATGATGCACCTACTAAAATCTCTGCAGCCATATAGCCTTGTGTTCCAGCAATTACATTGGCATTGGTTTCTCCTTATACATTCAACATGAGCAGACCCGAAGTCTGTGAATTTTGCATGTCCCTGTGTGGTCAGCAAACTGTTCTGAGAGTTTTAGGTCTCTGTATATTATTCCTCTGGAATGCATGGACGGCAATCCAAAGACCATTTTTGACACCATACATTTTATTGTCAATGGGTCCAGCATGTTCTTTAACCCAAAATGTAAGAGGTTCCATTACACAGTATAGATAGCTGTTTCTATTGAAGGCTGCATATCCGTGGGCCAAGAAAGGACTATTATGTGCTAACTGAAGTACCCGACACTTGGCCAAAACATATTCATGTTTCATTAATTCTCTCTTCTTTGCACTTTCAATTAGTGTCTTAATTGCGAGCATCATTTTGCCATAACCTTCCTCTCTAAGTAGCGAGTGAAAAGTAACGGTTTCCACTGTTAAGTGGACAGTGATACGCTCTTCTGCAATTGGCTGATCTGGACTGCAGTTATAAGTTAACTCTTTTTGATAAAATCAGCAATTCTGTGCTCGTGTCTCATAAAGGCTGCTTGTGTGACTGCTTTTCACACATGTTTTTCTCTGGAAAGTTGGTCTGGCCTGCCCAATGGCTGCATCCTTCCTGTGGATCTTCAGCAATAACCATATTTCTTCTGTGGATCTTCAGCAATAACCATATTTTCCCTGTGTATCACTTGCCAAAATCTGAGACATCTGCTATTAGGAACTGATCTATTTTCTTTTTCATAAATTCAATCTTTCTCAGCCTCTCTATACACCTACAACTAATGCATTTCTTCTCTCCTCTCTTGCTGCCTGCTTTCTTTACCTGCTCTTTTTCCTTCTCTTCTGTATATTCTTTCCTTTATATCTCCATTATTTCTTTCTCCTAATATGATTCTTTTTATCTCTGAAGACAAGAATAGGGCTCTTAGAGAAAAAAAAAAAAACTAGCAATATCACAAGTTTTGAACTTCAGTTTGGTATCTATCTGAGATCTGAGACTCAGTGACTTCAGCAGCTGTGTAAATAGCTGTGGTATTTATTTACTTTATTTATTACCAGTTATTTATATAGCATATACATATTCTACAGCTCTTTACAGAAAATATTAAAACATTCACATCCGCAGTCCCTACCGCAGTGGAGCTTACAATCTATATTCCCTGCCTCATGTACCCACAGACACATTCATTCTAGGGTTAATTTTGTTGGGAGCCAATTGACCTACCAATATAATTTTGTATAGTGGGAGTAAACTGGAGAACCCGGTTGACCATGGTGGGAATCAAACCCATGACCTCAGTCCTGTGAGGCATTAATGATAACCATTACACCACCTGTGCTGTCCCTGATGTCAGCAGTAACTGTGATATCACAATTGTGCAACTGATTATTTGGCAGATGTATTAAGCCTTAACAAGAGATAAATGCAAGGGTGATAAAGAGAGATAAATGTCCAGCCAATCACCTGCTAACTGACTTTTTTCAAACACAGGCTGTAACATGGCAGTTAGCAGGTGATTGGCTGGGCATTTATCTCTCCTTATCACCCTTGCATTTATCTTTTGTTAAAGCTTAATACATCTGCCCCCATGTGCCTAATGGTGCCCACACACGCACCGATCCCGGTGGTGCGATGCTATGCGATGGGGTGCGCGCTCCCGCGGCACCTCATCGCACAGCACAAAAAGTATGTGCTGCACATACTTTTTGTACTAGCTTTTTATCGCATAGCATCGCATCGCATGCACATCGCATGCACAAGGCATATGATGCGATGCTATGTGTGCTAGTTAAGCACAGAACGCACGCCGGGATCGATGCGTCTGGGGGCACCTTAAGAGTGACATGACCCCTAAATTTGCCCCTAGTCATGCCTCCTATATGTATTACTGATTCAAGCTGCAACCTAGAATTCAACATCTGATCAATGGGGAGGGGCTAAACTGCATATAGTGTAATTTTAGCTTGATGACGTTGTGCTCTGTCCCCACTCATTCTACTCTATAGGCTTCTCCCAAAGAGGGGACATAAAAAGTAAGTATGCTCTAAGGGTGCCTGTTCAATCATTGCTTTAGCTCAATGTGTAGAATAACCCTGCGCCTCCGCCTCTTCCACTAACATACAGTAAGTTCCTGAAAAGGGGACATGGTGCACTGTACAAACCCATTACAAAACTTAATGTGAAAAGGAGTCTCTGTGACTGGTATGTAGAAAAGCCAACAGATCTCCCACAGAACACTGCCAGCAGGGCAGCAAAGAAGATTTAACTTAAATCCATTGGCAAATATATGGTAATCCACCAGACACGGCAAGGTGATCCTATCCTACATAATAATAGCACCTACTTTGGGTCTTGTTTATGTATTTCTAAATTGCTAGCCAACTCACCTGCAGGTTACCCAATATCATCCAACACGGCACTACAAGAATCAGCATGCCGTCCAATTACTAATTCTATTCATGCCTTTCAGAACAGTGACATCTTGTACAGAATAGTACATGGCCCTGATTCAGGTTTGCTCAGTTTGCTGCGAGCACCGAGCACCTGAGACACCACCCTACCCACCTCCGCGCACCACGGAATCCCCTCGCATGCCTTTGCTAGCAGCGGAAATCATTCGATGGTTGCCGACCATCAATTGATTTCTCCTGCCTTCGCAAACAGAAGTCAGTGATTACATACTTTTATTTACGAGCGCAATGCTGAAGATGGGGTGGGCGGCTGAGGTCCTGGCAGGTATCGGCCAGCTCATGTACCCATGGGAATGCCCAGCCTTTTCATGGTGCTGCGACATCCAGCGACATCACCGCCCCCACCCACCCTCAGCCCAGCCTCCCCGCAACGTACAGCCCGGCGAGGGTGTAACTTGATGGAGCCATTCGTTCCCTGGGCCTGCACATGCGCACATATGTGCTTGCGCATGTACAGACGTCAAACAAAGCAATATTGAATCAGGGCCTTAATGTATAACCCATCAGTGGCGGAACTCCCGGAGGCAATGGAGTCATCTGCCGCCGGGCGGCCGGCTTAAAGGGGGCACAGGCTCCGTTGCCTCCGATGTTCCGATGCCAGGGATGCCGCTGCCGCAGTTATCTTAAGAAGCGGTCAGGCGCCGGGTGCGAGTGCCCCCCCTCTGGGTGCGAGTGCCCCTCCCCCTTGTGCGCAATGGCGCATCACCGCTCATCGTCCTCCCTGAGTGTCACCCGGTCAGGCGCCGGGTGCGAGTGCCCCTCCCCCTTGTGCGCAATGGCGCATCACCGCTCATCGTCCTCCCTGAGTGTCACCTTTGGCCTTACTGCTGGCTGCTTACTTCTTTGCGGAAGTCCGCTGGCGCCTGTGAGCAAGCCAGCTGCTGACGAAGAGCCGGGAGCCGTACATTGAAGCGATGGGACCTGCTGCCGGGCGATGGGAGAGTGACAGACAGTCACTGAAGATAGAAGCAGGGCGGTAGACGCTGCAACAGCAGCCTGACCCCTGAGGGTGAGAGTTAATTTAGTAAGAGCCTGCCCAACTCTCTCTCTCTTTCTCTCTCTCTCTCACATATTCTTATATATATATATATATATATATATATTTTTTTTTTATTGGGGGGGGGCACAAGCATTCATCTTGCCTCCGGGCTCCTGAGACGAACTTACGCCACTGTAACCCATCATAGGTTCATGTAGTGGAAGGGATAATCTAGACAGGTAGGGAACTCTGGAGAATCATCTTGAGCCAGAGCCATAGAAATGTCTGCATGATGCTTCTTTTATATAAAATAAAATCAGAATGTATAAACACCATAAAAGGAAAATCCCCATTCACATCACATCAATCGCACTAAATTATTTTTTCAAGTCTTATAACAGTAGTAGAACTTTGTTTTCTATATTGCTTACTCAGCGTTTATGCTGCTGCCTCTGGACCCCATGTGGCGTATTTTATGATGTTTTCCATCATCCTCTGCCATAGATTTATTTGAATGACTCCACAGATTCTCTGGAACATTACGATTATAGTATCATAAAGGAGAATATTTAGTGTTTTGAGCACTGGATGTTTAATGTCAGGGCAAGTGCGCATTTCAGTGATTTAGCTCAGCATGTATAGATGCCTCTGCTTTGGGAAAGATATGGTCAGAGGCTTTGTGCAGTTTTTCTTTCTTACATTATGTTTTGATAAAGCATTTTGTTCTTATTTTTTTTTTCATCTGTTGAAAATTGTACAATCTATATGAATATTCCCAATTAGACATCTAGAATAAAATCAGAATGTGTAAACACCATAAAAGGATTTGGTATTCATAGGTATTATAAAATGACCTAAAGTAATAACTGAGACCAGTAGACTCAGGGTCATCTTTCCCACTGGGCTGGGTAAGCTACTGCCTGGGCGTCCCAAAAGCATAGGGGCTCCAGAGCAGCCTGATAGGGCAAATCAAAAATAAAAAGGAATACACATCAAGTAATCCGTGTCCCCTCATGGGGCTTGCTATGGGCTCTGTTTCCGCTTCCCCTCATGGGGCTCACTGCGCTCACCATGCTTCGTGCTCACCACACTTTATAAAACCAACTCCACAGCGACGTGGATAGTGGGGGTATGAACAGGTCGGCTGGACGCGTAGCGCTCCCCTCATGGGGCACGCTGCGCTCGGGCTGGCGTGGATAGTGGAGGTGTTTCAGGAACACAATGGATCAGCAGCCATAACCCACACAATGTAAGAAGTGGTGACACAATGCTGACTAACTACGCTAACTGCTTAACGCTGACTGACTACGCTAACTGCGTAAGCTCCGGTTAGGCCCAAACGTAAACCACAGTCGCAGACACAAGTTGACTACGCTGACAGGAAGCTGACTATGATGACTACCCTGACTGCGGGAACACTATGCTGAACACAACACCTATGCTGACAGGGATGCTGACTACGCTGGCTGTGGGAACACAACGCTGATGCTGGCTGGGACACTACGCTGACTCTGTATTCTGACAGGGACACTACGCTGATTACCTAAGTGCCGCCATGAAACTACACAAGTACCAACGTTTCTTATTACTTTGACTGAATGTGGGCCTTTGGAAATTGAAGCAAAAAGATACTCTATATTATATAGATCCAAAAAGAAAACTCTATATATGTCTATATGTGTCTATCACCAGGCACATTTCTGTGAGTGTGTTATGTTCTATTGTGTCTGTGAAACCCACATAATCCTAAAAAAAAATTTAACAATCCTACACATTAGGGATGAGATTTAATAGGATGAGAGATTCAGAAAGTGAGAGATTTGGTGAGAAATCTCCAGGTTTTTTAAAGCGGCAATCGTTTACACTTCAAAATCAAACTGGTTTTGCAAATGATTGCCGCTTTAAAAAAACTGGAGATTTCTCACCAAATCTCTCATTTTCTGAATCTCTCATCCTATTAAATCTCACCCTTGGTCTTTCTTTTTCTCCGTCTACAACATAAAAAAAGGAGCAAAGTCAAGGAAGCGCACAGTTTTGAGACTGAATAAGAAAAATTGTAGATTTCATATTCTTTTACAGAAAATGTAATAACATAAATCACAATTTAAAATGTATTAATACATATGAAGCATATATAAAAAATGGTAATAGAAACAATTCATGGACACCCCTAATGGTTTTGCAAGATACCGGAGAGTCCAGGGGCGGATTGGGAATTAAAAGCAGCCCGGGAAATATCTTGAAGCAGCCCTGGGGGGGGGGGGGGGAGGTGATGTTGTTGCGCGCCGGAGGTTTTTTTGGGGGTGGGCGTGGCCTATCAATATGGGGGTGTGGCCTATTTCAACGAGGTCACGCACAATTTTTGCCGCTGTGGGTGCATGGCTAGTGGCTCTCTGAGCTGCTGGCTATGTCCCCAGCCCCTCAGGCTGCAGAATAGGCGCATGCGTACAGCGTCTATTCTGCAGCTTGTGGGGCTGGGGAGATAGAGACAGGGGGTCTCCCAACTGTCGTCGTCATCCCCCCAACCCCCCCCCCTCCCGACGTGGGACACTGAGTATGGGCCACCTCCCTTGAACACATTGTGCACCATAACAAGAGGGCCCTTTTTTCTATCGAAAAACCTGTACACCTTATGCCACACAGTATGAGCCAATATTCACGTTATGACACATGGAATGATCCAAAATTCACAAAATGCCACACAGAATGCGTTAAAAAAAAAAGCTAAACTTCACACTATGCAACGGAATGAGAAGATACAGGGTAAGAGGGGGTTGGTGCAGGGTGAGAGGGGTTGGTAATGAAGGGTGAGTAGGGGGTGACGAGGGGTGAGAGTAGAGTGGCAGGGTGGAAGAGGATGCGGGGAGGGAGGGGGGACGAGGGTGGCGTAGAATGCTGGGAGGGGTGATGCAGGGTGGCTGAGAACGAAGGGAGGGAGGAATTACACAGGGTGGCACAGGACGCAGAGTGTGAGGGGGGCATGGTGGCACAGGATGCAGGGAAGGAGGGGGAATGCAGATGGCAGAGGATGCAGGGAGGGGAGTCACAAAGTGGTGGAGGATGCAGGGAGGGGAGACAGTGATGCCCATTATACATATGCCACACACCGTGATGCCCATTAGACATATGCTACACACCGTGTTGCCCATTATACATATGCTACACACCATAATGCCCATTATGCATATGCCACACACTGTGATGCCCATTATACATATGCCACACTGTAATGCCCACTATACATATGCCACACACCGTGATGCCATTATACATATGCCGCACACTGTGATGCCCATTATACATATGCCACACACCGTAATGCCCACTATACATATGCCACACACCGTGATGCCATTAGACATATGCCACACACCGTGATGCCCATTATACATATGCTACACACCGTGTTGCCCATTATACATATGCCGCACACCGTAATGCCCATTATACATATGCCGCACACTGTGATGCCCATTATACATATGCAACACACCATAATGCCCACTATACATATGCCACACACCGTGATGCCATTATACATATGCCATGCACCATGATGCACCATTATACACATGCCACACACTGTGATGCCCATTATACATATGTCACACACCGTGATGCCCATTATACATATGCCGCACACTGTGATGCTCCATTTTACATATGCCACACTGAGATGCCCATTACATATTATGGCACATAAGTGCCGCTTACCGACATGCTCATTCCAAGGAGGTTTAGTACTTGTTGCTAAGGGGGTTTACATGCTATTAGCCAGGGTGAAGCAGTCTGACAGCCGGGCAGAGAGGGATGTGTTGCCTGGCTGTCTAAAGTGGCTGCAGTGAAACAGTGTGACAGCCGGGCAGAAGCGGTGGGCTGCCCGGCTGTCTTTAGAGTGGGCCCGCAGCTGTTTGAAATCTCACGATGGGTCGCCAGCCAATAGAAGCACAAATTTACATGTCCCCTTCCCCTCCCCAACACACATTTACATGTCACCCCCCTACCCTCCACATATTAACATGACACACACCCCTCCCCAGCACACATTAACATATCATACCCATTGCCAGCACATATTACGTACTGTACCTGGCTGGCTAGCTGTAGAGCTGCTCCATGTTCTGCTCATGCCTGGCTGGCTCTTTCATTGCATGGCTGTGGACGGCTGGCAGGTTGCTGCTGCTATGAGGATAGCAGAAGGATGGGCGGCGCTGCAGACTGCCCAGTGTTTTATTATGCTTTGCCGCCCATCCTGCTTTTGATCCCCAGCGCGCGACAAACTCCTGCGCAGGGCCGGTGCTAGGGTGTATGGCGCCCCCCTGCAAACTATAAAATTACGCTTTCCCATAAAAGGGTGTATAAGGTAAATAGCAGTAGTATTTTTTATGCACATAATGTGCCCGGTAGCAGCAGTGCCTTAACAAAACATTTTGGTGCCCTGTACCAGAGAATCAATTGGTGCCCCCACACACACACTAAAAACAGGGGCAGTGTGAAAAATTTAGGACGTGGCTTCGTAGGGATGTGGCGTGGCCACATAATAGTACCAATTCACACCACACAGTGTCTGTTTTTCACATTATACCACATAGTAATGTCACTTACGCATTGCGCCAGCTAGCGCTCCTTAGGCACACTGCGCAATAAAGAGCCCTTTAAACACACTGCACAGAAATATGAACACTGTAATGCCTATTACACATTGTCACACACCATAACGTCTATTAAACATTGTCACACACCATAATGCCTATTACACATAGTCACACACCATAATGCCTATTACACATTATGCAGCACACCGTACTACCCATTACACAGTATGCCACACACCATAAGGTCCATTACATACTATACCACATGCCATATTGCCTAATACACATTATGCCACACACTGTAATACCCATTACATATTATGTCACATAAGTGATAGTTGGCAGGAGTTACATTCTCCTTGCCAGGGGGTTAGATGCTCCTTGCCACCTGGGGGGTTGCTCATTGCCACAGGGATTACAAGCTTGTTGTCCAGGTGGGATAACCTGCTCATTGTCCACTCGTCATGCGAGTGCTTCTGGAATCTGCACTTCTGGGTAGCGATTTATCCCTTACAGATGCTAGAGGTGCAGGAAGAACTATAGCGTCTGTCTCCTCTATGGTGGCAGACATTTTTTGAGTTGGCGCAGGGTCTCTGTCTGTAGAGACTCTAAGACCCTGAAGTGGAGCTACCTGCCCGCTTATCCCAGCTTCTGATTTATTTGCTTAATTTAAACGGCAGGCATCGGAAGGCGGGGATCCAGCAGGGGAAAGTCAGCAGAAGGGAGCGCCTCTCTGACTTGGCGACAACCCAACGCACTTACCAGGGAAGTAACTAGAACTCTGTGGGCCCCATAAAATTGTGTTCGCATTACACTGATTCTGTGCAAATTCACAAAACACACGACACCATGCCAAATTCCTTGCCCCCAAATTACACTATTTACCCACCGTGCCCCATAATTACATTATACACCCCACAATGCCTCTTAAAAAGCATCATATGCCCCAAATTTTATCATATCTGTGCCCCAGCTCATTATGCTGCTATTTCAAAGACAGAATGAATGTACCTCAGCCAGGCGACTGTGTGACTACATCCCAGGGAGTCGGACCGGTGTCTAAAAATGAGAAGGGAGTGCAGCTACAGGCCTGCCACTTGAAGTTGAGTGCTCGGTGGCTCCTTCCACGTTCCTCTAGTCTGGCCTGGCCGCTAGTAGTGTCAACATCCAGTGCAGCACCATCTCTGGCTGCAGCTTGGAAAGGCCAGTGCAGCGGCGCCATAAACAAGCGCTGCTCTGCACTGTGCTGTTAAGCCCTCCGTTCTGTTAAATCCAGGTGGCACGGCCGGTAACCAGGAGGAGGGAGCAGATTGGAGCCGGCCATCGACCCACCGTATACCTAGTTCCTGACGGCTAAACACTTTCTATGTGACTGTGTGCAGGGGGAGCGGCGGGCCCCAGGAGGCAGCCAGGGCCCCACAGCAGCTGCACCCCCTGCATCTTCAGTAGTTATGCCACTGGCACTTACCGAGTTCCGGTGACTCTATACGTATAATGCCCTCAGTAGAAGCACCACTTACACATAATGCCTGCAGTAGCAGCAGCGCTTACATGCATATTGTCCACAGTAGTAGTGCTGCTTCCATGGATAATGCCCACAGTACCAAGCTCCATAATGCCAGCCTCCAGTAGCAGCACCATTTACACGTGCAATGCCCCCAGTAGAGACCCTGCTTACACCTACTGTATAATGCCCCCAGTACACTGCTACTATACATAATGGCCCCCCCACATACACAGTAATCACTCACTGTTTCTGCCTCCACTTACCCAAGTACGCTGACCCTGTGGAACTGGAATACATATCTGCAGTGCACTGCAGACTGGAGACTGCTTCTATGTAGCCCCGCCCCCTTTGTGTCGTTAAGTCACGCCCCTCTAGTCCGTGTAGCTCCGCCCATTTTTGGGACCCACTGTGCTGCTCTCAAATCATGGTGCTGTCAAATGGGTGTGAAAGGGCTCTTCTAGCTGCCGCTGCCTGTCTGATCATGTTGGCTGCTGCTGCCCCGGCCGTCACACAGAGTTAAGACTCGGAACACATAGCAGCAGGGGAGATGCAGAACGGGATTGCTTCACTGCAATCCTCTGCTGAGCGGGAGCGCCGGCCCTGCTCCTGCGCTACCTGCTGGGGATCACTTGAGCAGCCGCACACAGGACTGCGGGAGCAGCTGCGTGCGATCGCGCATGCGCACCAGCGCTCCCGCGGCCATTTTAACTGTGGCAGCACTTGAGGCCGGCCGCGGCCATCTTTGATCAGGGTAAAATGCATGTAGATGCCGCGGCCGGCCCTGTAAAGGAGGGAGGGCGTCCTTTTTACACTCCAAATATGCCGGCCCACCGGGAAACAGCCCGGTTTCCCGGTAGGCCAATCCGCCCCTGGGAGAGTCTGTTCCTATTGTACCCCCAGAGATAGAAGGTTGGTGAATCAATATTTACCACCCTTTATATACAGTATGTGAGTCCTTAACCAATCCTCCGTGCAGTTGGCCCAAGATGGCACAAATTACTGTCCTTTGGGTCAGTTCTAGTTTTTTATATTTTTGTGGTTCCGTCTACAACATGCCTGACTACATGAGAGTTTAAGAAGAAGAAGGAGAAAATCAGCATTAGAATCATGGACAGCGCTCTATTTATACAGTTAATATAGTTAATATTTTGTGTTAATATTGCGATTGAGGGTGATTTACTTTATTTTAATCTGACATACTGCATACCCTTCAACTGTACCGATTTAGCCGGTACAGTACCATTTTTTAACAGTCTGTACCGGCTAAATCAAAGTGTACAGAATGTACCGGTTTTCTTTAGTTTTCAGACGGCTCCTCAATCCGCCTTCTTGTCACTGTGATCCACGGTCCCGGCCGGTACTTGAAATCTATTATCAGGCCCATTGCTGTCTTCTGCACCTGTTCCCAGTGGTGCATCGCGGGTCCCGGACCTGCATGCATCGCGGGTCCCGGACCAGCATGCATCGCGTCAGGACACCCTCTTGGGACCTGACACATGCACACTCTGAATTTCTGCCTGCCGTGACGGTCTCTGGCAGGACCTGTGTGTTGATGATGTGTCCCCCGCAGCTCCCTCTGCCTCCTGAGTGGTCAGTGTATGGGCTGTGCCTGTGTTCTGGCCATGGGGGATCACCGTGGTTTATCTCCTCTGTGTGCCCGGCTCCCTCCTCTGCCTCCTGTAACTTTTGGTGGGCTGAGCGCTGGGATCTGGGGCTGTAGTTAGATAGAACTCAGCCTTAGTAGATATCTGGCTCCCCCCCCACCCTTGTGTATACCTGCCAGAAAATACTAATGCTCACATTCGGATAGAGGGTGGCCACGACCCCTTTTTACCAGTGACCACACCCCCTTTACACGTGACCACGCCCCTTTCTGGGGTGTACCGATTTCAACCCTTCAAATGTTGGAGGGTATGGTACTGTATGGATTGTAGTTTTTTACATGCGTGCCTTTCAGCACATAATGGCCAGAACTGCATCAATGAGATGGGCTAGGGAGTGGAGTAGGGGTCAGAGCACAGGGGGTGGGGATAGGCAGAGAAGAGGATGGGGTGGTGCAAAGTTAAGTAGGGAGACTGTAGTGACTCTAAACTGCTAGTAGTTAAATAATGCATCATGTTTATTTTGTATTCAATGTAAAGCTAATTTGACTCTTTAAGCTGCCTGGTCTGACATAGCGCAATATTACCTTATCTGGGTTTTCAGACTACAGACCCGTACAGCTACTTTTACAGTGTCTATCTCTATATATTTTGGCGTGCATTTACTTTTGTTTTCTTGGGGACATCTGTAAACATTAGCCCTGCAATCAGGGCCGCTGAAGGGCAGTACTGAGCCGCCGAGGTACCATAGAGAGGTACCCGAAAGCAGGGAGCGGGGAGTAGGTAAGTCTGTGATCCATCCTTCCTCCTCCCTCTCCCCTCTCATATTCCGTCCGTGGCGGGAATCAACGCTGCTCTCCCCCGCGCCACCCGCTCCCCACTGTGGGGATTTCTGCACGGCACCACCTGCGCTCCGGGGGGAGGGGGGGAATTTGTATCGCCCGCCGCAGTATCGCCTGCACCCCCCCCCCCCCCATGCCACCACCCCCCCGGGCCGCAGTATCGTCCGCAGCCAACCCCCACCCCCCCGGCGGGTGGGCGGCACGGGGGGGCGGGTGGCGCTGGGGGGGGGGGTTGCCTGGGGCGGGTGGGGGGCTTGCACCAGCCCTGCCTGCAATCCATAGTTATGGGCACTGAATTGCTGTGATATCGCTAGAGCATTAGATTGTCTCTCCTGATGATTTAAATAGCCAGCGATGTAGTTGATGTTCATCAGATCAAAGGAAAGGGTAATTCACAGACTTTGCTCAGTTTCACAAAACTATCCAAGCCAGAGAGATCTCCAGCCCTACTGTACATTGTACATTAGAGTACGGTCAGAAGGCTACTGCAGCTGATAGATAAAATATGTTTAATATTATTTTTATAATAAAAAAAATAAAAACTAATACATGTTTTGATGAGGACAATGCTAAAATTTACTAATTTGTGTACAATAATTTTAACTTTTCTAAATGTTCTTTATTCTAATTATTAATTTTCTGATTAAGCAGGGACTGATCTCGCTAGGCTTACACATTTATGTATGCTGGAAACTTTGTAAACACCAGTGTATCTTACAGAACCATAATACAGACATTAAACTTGTCGTGCATAGCGTTTTTGATGCTTACAAAAATGCTTGAGTGTAATGTGTGGTAATTGGATGAAGGAAGCGGTGTGCATTAGCAGTGTATATTGCTCTTTATAGCTTACTAATTAATTGCCAGTCAAAATGACAGCTTAGTCCATATCTACCTCCAATCGCTCTCCCCTCTGTCCATGTCCAGAAAGTTTGGAACATACAGATGTAGCGGCTCCCAGGGGGCACGCGCGCACGAGACGCGCGTGCGCCCTGTGGCAATGGAGCTCCCCCGGGTCCCCACCACCTCCCCCGCTGCCGCTGACGGTTCCACTTGCTGCCCAAACCCCCTCCCTGTGCCGCCGTTGAGAGTTTAATGGAGCCCCTCTCCACCGGCGCTCGCCAGAGGGGAGGTTCTGGCGGGAGCCGAGACTGAATGAGAGGGGCTCCAACTGTATTATTTTGGGACTATGTAAAAAACTGACCCAAACAGGACCCCAGACCAGAGCCCCAGGTTCACTGCTCTCTAAGCTCCACTCCTCCCTTTTACTTGTCAGCAGCTTCTGCCTGTCTCCACAGGCCAGCACACACTGCTGTGTACTGGGCTGTGGTGGTCACAGGGAGGATGCTGCCACTAAGCAAGAGCAGCAGCAGTATCCTCTGGCTGTATGATGTCATTTTTTTTTTCTTTTCTGTAAAGGTCCGTACACACACAAAGATGTGTTACCAACGACACATCGTTAACTACCATCGTTCATTTTCTCCCTTGAATTGAAAATGAACAACCTCAGCATTGCAGGTGCTCGCTGGTGTTCGATGGATGACAAACGACCACAAACGATGCAGGTCCTTTTCTATTGAAAAAACAAACAATGTTAACGACCATAGCCAAATTGACCTGCATGCATGGACGATGGCTTTGGTCTTTAACGACCCACGGGTACGCGCATCGTTGGTAGTCGTCCATCATTCACAGCATAAACACTAGACGATGTTAAAAGATTCACCTCCTAAACGACCCTGAAGGAAGTCGTTCTGGGTTGTTCAGGAGGTGATTTATAATAGGGTCGTTCATGGACATCGTAGTGTGTGTATGGGCCTTTAGGCATATGGCAAAGATTTCTTACATAATGGCCACACCCCGAAAATGCCTGAGCCCATTTCTGCTCTCTCCTGCCCTGCCCATTGGGGTTGCTTTGCTATAGGAAAAGAAGCACCATATGCAGATTTCATATCTTTTATTCAGGAGATCCCTAATATTTATGGGTATCCTTTTACTTGATAAATAACCCCTATGGTGTTGTCTTGGTGAAACCAGCTGTCGTCACCTTGTCCCTGTCACCACTACACAATGCTAAGATTATTGGAATTGTGAGGCAGGGGCAGGCTAAGATTAAATAAATTGGTACAAATCACTGGACCACCCAAGACCTCCTAATTTGGACAACTGCATGGAGGAGCTGTTTGCACATGTGAGGGGGTGAATGGCAGAGAATTCCTACCTAATTTTTCCAAGAGTAGGCAAGGGTGTCTTAAGACAGGAGGAGTCCTGGGGCTCCATCAGACTCACACACACGCATGTCCCAGTCACTCAGCTGCGTGACCCTGCCCGTCTCCACTTGTGGGAGACGGTCAGGGTTAGGGGGTTTGGTGTGGTGGTGGGGACTGGCGATGGCGGCTGGGAGCTCCTTCGAAACAGGGCGCGAGTGCGACTCATATGTGTGGTGGCTGGTGGGGGCTAGCGATGGAAGGAACCCTGCAAGGAAGTGTCAGCTACATCTGTATGTTAGGGGGTGATTCTGTAACGTTTAGACATGCCAAATTCGGCTTCATTTCTATGGTGATGGGAGCAAATAGCTTCGGCGAGTTTTACACCCGCTGACCCATTTGCTCCAGAGAGGGTGGGCAAAGGTGGACGCCAGAACATTGGAATACCCATTACTCTCCCCTTTGACTGCATAGTACCAAGGGGCGGGTGTTTGGCCGAGCAGCGTTTATGGGCTCGCTAGGCAGTGAATGACGATGCTTGGCGAGCTTAGCTAAATTAGGCACTTAGGACCTTATGCTGGTCCATGCGCTACCATGCAATTTTATTTTGTGCATGCGCATTTCTGCGCATGTGCATGCGTTGTGTGCTAGCAGCCACGGCGAACAGAGTGTTTGCCGGGCCCTTGCACACACCAGTGCGGGTGGGGGGGTGTTCGGCTAGGGGATCCATCCATGGGAATGCCCAGCGTTTCATGGGCGTTCCCATGAAAACTCTGGGCATTCTCATGATAATGCCCCGATGACGCAGGTGCTCAGGACACACGCAAAGCTAAGACACCAGAGAGTGTCTTAGTTTTGCATGAACTCACCACATAATTCAATGTTCTGTGACCATAAAATGCTGCGGGTGTCACCCCATAGGCTGCAAAATGGATGTTTATGGCATTATGGCAATGCAAGCGGCGGGCGGGCTTATAACGACGCGCAGCGCGGTCTGTCAACCAGAATAAGGTCCTGAGTACAAAAGTTTACTTATTCTATATTGAGTTTCCAATGCAGCAACATCTTTTAGCCTGTATAGTGTAGCAAATACACCAAATACAGAACAAATGTAATCATGCATATTTAATTTGTTTTATTCATTTTTTAATCTCAATTGCATAGTTTTATACTAATAGTAGTTCATTTTCTAGCTAGAATCCTCATCTAATGGATTTTACGATCTATTCTTAAATAAATCCTAATGAGTATCCTGTAGTTAATATTATGGAATAGATTCATGATTAAACTATGTATGTACATAGATATTTTTTTTTATTTTACTGCTTGAATGCAAAGCGCTCTTGACTACTAAACAGTGATGCTGCATAAAAAAAACATATACAGTACTGTACATTCCTGTACTGCATCATAATGCACATAGACCTGCAGTCAGTTCTGCAGTGCTTCATAGTTGCTTAGTTTCTGCTAGATAAATTAAAATGTATTACACTTCCTCCTAGATGGTTATTGCTAATGCTGCTTTATGACATAGGACTTAACGGATATACATTTATCAAAGCGTAAGCTTCAATGCATTCAAATCTAATTTACTGTAAGATGAACGGAAATATAAGCAAGTAAAGCTCATCTCAGTGTCCTTTTATGATGGATACTTAGGTGCTGATGTAGAATACTGTACCAATGGATGTAGTGCGTTATGCCTAAAATCACTGAACGGATGATTATCGATAGACAGCGCATATGCGGGGACTGCAATGCACGTGTGTGACGCCGCCCAGCGATAAAATCCTGCTACTTTTTTCTTTGCTCGCCATTTGCAAGGTGATTGACAGGGGAAGCCAGCATTTAGAGGTGCCCAAAACAATGCAGGGGTGCCCAAGCATTTTAGGGGAGGGCGTGTGACGTAAGCTCCGGCCTCGATCAGGCTGATTTCAACGCAGCTGCCGATTAAATCCAGGGATATTTAGAGCCTGCGGACAGTAGCGACCAGTTGGAAAATGGTCAGCGGCTTGCGAATGGTTTGGGAAATATTCGCATGGCTGCAAAGTCTTCTCAAGCTGTATACAGTTCAGTATATCTATGTCATAGAGTACACATGGATTTGTTAGGTGGGATTTCCCTCTGGTGGGGCAGCATTTACCTGATCACTGGCCACTGCAAATAAGCAGCCGGGCAATTAGGCCCCACGTGCGGATGCCCAGATAACTAACACACGCAGCTGCACCAGAACTAATCGGCATACATTTTTTTCAGCAATTTTTGCTGCAGTACTGTAGCTCTTCTGTGGGATCAGACCACTCGGCTAGGCTTCAACGCCCACATTCATCAATGTGCCTTGGGCTCCCATGGCTCTGTTGCCTTTTATTTATTGGTACTTGTGTATTATCACGGCGCCCACCTTTTCCATCGTAGGGCATTATACAACCCAAAAATTGCGTTGCATTGCATCGCATGCGATGCGACGCGATTGGACCCGATTTTTAATTGTACAGGCACCCTGATGCCTGATTCCTATGTTAAATGCCCCCCCCCCCCCCAGACCCGATTTTTAATTGTATACCCACCCTGATGGTTAATGACTATGTTAAATGCCCCCCCCCCCCCATTGTTAACGCCACCCCACTATCAACGCCAACCCGAAGCGTGGCGAGCGCAGCGAGCCTGCGAGGGTCGGCGGTACACGTCCTCCGACCTTTTCATACCCCCACTATCCACATTGGCGTGGAGTTGATTGTACATAGTGTGGCGAGCGCAGCAAGCCACCATGCCCGAAGCGTGGCGAGGGGAAGCGGATGACTTCACATATATTCCGCGTCCGCTTGCCACACTATATAAAATCAACTCCACGCCATTATAATGGCATGCGATGCGACGCGATATTAAAATTGTATTCTCAAGCCCGGGGAAAGGCTCAAATCGGGTCCCATCGCATACCTTAATTAGTGGCATGAGATGCGATGGGCGCCGTGATAATACACAAGTACCTCTTTATTTATTATTTATTAACAGTTTCTTATATAGCGCACACATATTCCGCAGCACTTTACAGAGAATATTCTAGGATTAATTTGTTGGATGTCAATTAACCTACCAGTATGTTTTGGATTGTGGGAGGAAACCGGAGTACCCGGAGGAAACCCACGCAAGCCCAGGGAGAATATACAAACTCCGCACAGTTAGGGCCATGGTGGGAATGGATCCCATGACCTCAGTGCTGTGAGGCAGTAATGCTAACCATTACACCATCCGTACTCCCCCAGTGGTCGACCACTTTTGATAGGTGCCAGTAACTGCATACCAGTAACACTCCACAAGACCTGCTGAGCTGTGACACAGTTATCCAGCCTCTCAGTTTTGGTCAGATTCAGACCCATCATAGAGGTGCAGCAATCGCTATTTGGCGACTTCTGCACATTCCGCATATCAATATTATTCACTTCCCCGTGTTTGAGTGTTACAGCTGATCGGTGTGTATTGCAGCCTGGCTGCATTTACTGCTGTATTTATTGCTGAGCAGAGAGACATTTGCAGTGAAGGGGGCTTTGGTTGGATTATTGATAACTTCCATTATAGAAGTAATTACTATAGCACTGGTAATTCTGCCCAAGAAGCCAAGAGATTGATAGATTGATTCAAATGAATTGTATATGGATTACTGTGGTGTGTGTTCTGATCATTGCTGGTTCTTTATTTTGTGTATTTTCTGATTCATTTCCATTTGTCTTCTATTACTGTAATATAATCATTGTTCCTGACATGGTATTTTGTGAAGATTCCTGCCTAAAATTCTATACTCTATTTTGTATCGATTAGAGTTACTCAATATTAATTCCAGTGTTGCTAGACATTAATCTCGAAATAGTTTGTCACCTGTCTATATTGCTTTGTCATACTGTATGCATTGCTGCTATCCTACTCTGTATGGTACCGTATGTTGAATGTCGATGTTGGAAACGATCCAACATTGTTACAGATGGTTTCAAATCGTTCATCGTGCATACACACGAAACGATTTGAAACACTTCACAAAAGATTAGTCTGTGATCTTCCAGCATGCATGGAAGATCATAGACCAATCTTAACGATCGCTGGGTCGTTCCGATCAATCGGGAACGCCCACATCTTGCTTCAAATCTTTCCATGTGTATGCTCCTTAAGCCTCTATGCTAGTGGTTCCCAAACTGTGTGCCGTGGCTCCCTGGGGTGCCTCGGGACACATGCAGGGGTGCCCTGGGTTGATGATCCAAGACCAACTTAAATTATTAATGGTTAATTATTTAGCAAACCAAGTGCTGGTGGCTGCAAATCATAAAATGTGTACAAACAGAAGCAAATCCTGCCCTTTACCACATAACTGACGTTAGGAATCACATATAAATCCAATCTAATTATATATTTTTTGGCCTAGGGGTGCCGTGAAAAAATTCTGATACTCTAGGGTGCCGTGATTCAAAAAAGATTGGGAACCCCTGCTCTATGCATTGAGCTGATAGTATTTGTTATGTGTTTCACCTGCATAATCTTGACACTTATATTTAATATAATAATAATAATAATAATAATAATAATAATAATAATAATAATATAAGTAAATATATACTGTTGTGGTTTTGGCAACAAATTAGTGGTTTTATACTGGTTCATTGTAACAGGTTAGTTGGTTTTCCAGAATCAATCTTCAGCAGCCTGTACACATTTGGTAAGAAGAGTGTTGCAGAGAGGGCAATAACTGTCCATGAGATCACTCAAAGGTGTGTACCAGAGACGTGTTAAGCCCCGTACACGCTAGACGACCTGCGGCACTGCTAAATATTGTGGCAACTGCAGGTGAATGATATGAAGTATACACACATAGACACTGAACAATATAATTACAGATAACCTTCATAGACATTATCGGGACCCTGCTAAACATGCAGGTCATTGGCTACCGTAGCAAAAATTGATGTGCATGTTCAACCAACATGGGATGGGGGCAATGTTCCCTTTAATTTTACGAAGGCTGTGTGCGGCAAAAGATTTTGTTTGTGCAACTTTGGAAGGAAATTTAATTTTTGTGCGTCACTTATATATAACTGGAAAATGACGTTCAGCATTTGTGTTAACTTTACATCAAAATGGTATTAAACATTTAAAACACAGCCCACAATGTAGTTAATGGGTGAAACACACATTAATTGAGTCCACAATTGCAATAAAGGGACCCCTGCTGCTTTGTGCGCTCTGTTGTAATGTCTGTGTGCACGCTCGTCGAGTTGTGTGCGCGCGCACGCGCGCACAGCTTAGAGGGAACACTGGATGGGGGCCATCAACGATGCTTGGGAACCGCTTGTGATTGGCTGTGATGGTGTTTTTAAATGTACAGATGAAGGCCCTCTCTTCTTTGCCCGGTGCTAGCCATAGCGTTTCCGCATCTCACGCGCGTCCCAGAGACGGGCAGGGTCTCGCGTTGCCCAGCCTCCGAGAGACCCTGCCCATCTCAGGCTTCAGGGAGATGGGCAGGGTTAGGCGGGGTTCGTGGCTGCAGTGGGGACCGGCGATGGTGGCAGGGGAGGTGGCGGATGGTGGTGGGGAGATCCGTAGCATCGGAACTCACGAACATCGCGTGAGTGCATGCCCCCTTGGCGACGGCTGGAGAGGGCTGGTGATGGAATCGCCAGCCCCTGCAAGAATGACCGGCGCTACATCTGTAGCTTGGAAATAGTATATTTACAGATGTGTCCTCCTTCATATTAAACGTGATATGTGTGCACATTCATCATTCTAAGATTAGCTGCATTGTTCTGTGCATATTCACACCCACAATGTTGCACGGGTGAATGTTGCACGGGTGCGAGCTGCAATGTGCTGTGCATATTCACACCCACAATGTTGCACGGGTGAATGTTGCATGGGTGCGAGCCTATGCATGCACCTGTTCATGGGTGCACTTACCGTGACTGCATTACCATAATGCATTGCATACGCTCTGCAAGTAAGTCCAGAACTGTACACTGTATATTGTTTTCCCTAGACCAAGAGTTGTTTCTCCTGTATTAGAGAGGTTTTTGAAGTTTTATTGATGCCAAGTGATTGTTTATTTTGTGAGCAAACAAAGAATTGAAACATGGCCCTTATTCACATCTGACGCTGTAGTATTGTGTCCTGAGGAAGGGGCCAAACCGCGAAATCTCATTTCACAAAACAGGGTATAACTAAATTATACTTTCCCAAGAGTCTAAGCCAGATTCTGAAAAGCACATTTATTAAACAGTACATTTACCAATTAATATATGCACCAAAAAGGTGGACGACATACAGAAATACTGTACAGTATATCATGGCTAATGCTTAGAATGATGTACGATTGACCTGGTTTCTATGTGTTTTAGTTCTCTTGAGAAACAGCTTTTTAATAAATATTGGTTTCTAGTGGTTCCTTTATTATCCTGGTGACAGCCAATTAACATTTCTATTTATACTGAATAAGTAAAATGTAATATTTATGTTAATGCCATCACTGCTTATTTGTGCAAAAATACTGTACACTCCTCATTATATGTATATTTGTAGATGTTTCTTACACAGACTACTGATTTGTAAGCTATTTACAGCTTTTGTGTAGGCTCAAGTTTATTGAGCGGCTTATAGTATACCATGTGCATTTTTTTATAGTATTTAAACATAAAACTAAGTACCTGTTCTATACAACTGGCAGTAATTTTGCTTTTATGAATCCTTATCTACTTTCAAAACCTCTCTGGAATGAAATTCAATATGGCTGTCAGACACAGCCAGTCTGCTACATAGACATTGCTTGCAGTATCCCATATGATGGAAGATGGGTAAAAGGAGGATGAGAAGGATGTTACAGGGTAGACAGAGCTCCGGGCATGATTACAAGGTGGATTCTATGCCAATGCTTGCTTGGATTGTTTTTATACTGCATGTGCTTCTGAGTAACACTGGGCATGCATTGTGATTGATTACCAGTGGTGATCGCAGGGAGAATTAGGACACACAGTTATTAAGAAACATGTCCTCAGAGAGAAATTTCAAAGCCTCTCTGCTTAGTTCACTGTGCGTGCAAAAGGGACGGTTCTAGATCAAGTGGAGTCTGGGGCAAAATTTCCCTTTGACTTTCACTCATGCAAAATGTAAGTAGTTTATAATAAGCTTAACGATAAATGGTGTAGGTCACTCATATCAGACCTCTAAGCCTTTTTCCCCCAGATTTGTACTTTTTCTTACATTAATTCAATTTTATTATTATTATTATTATTATTGTTATTATTTTTATCAGTTTTTTATATAGCGCACACATATTCCACACTGCTTTATAGAGAATATTTTAACATTCTCATCAGTCCCTGACTGTGATGACATCCTGATGTGGATCTTACAATCTACAGTATATTCCCTACCACATTTAAACACGCACACTTTTAATCTTGGGTTAATTTTGTTTGAAGCCACTTAACCTACCAGTATATATATTTTTAGATTGTGGGAGAAAACTGGAGTACCCGGAGTAAACCCACGCATGCACGGTAAAAATATACAATACAATACAATATACTGCACAGGTGGGAATTGAACCCAAGACCTTAGCTCTGTGAGGCTGTGACCCCTCTCTTCCCTAAACTAAATTACTGACATCTCTATACCTTACACTACATTACTTACCTCTCTATACTCTTCACCACATTACTGATCCCTCTATACCCCCACTACATTACTGACCACACTATACCCTCTACTACCTTGCTGACCCCTCTATATCCTACACTACATTGCTGACTTCTCTATATCCTACACTACATCACTGATCCCTCTATACTCTACACTACATTACAGACCTCTCTATGTCCTACACTTCATCACTGATCCATCTATACTCTACACTACATTACAGACCTCTCTATGTCCTACACTACATCACTGATCCCTCTATACTCTACACTGCATTACAGGCCTCTCTATGACCTACACTGCATTACAGACCTCTCTATGCCCTACACTACATCACTGACCCCTCTATAACCTACACTACAACACTGATCCCTTTATACTCTACACTACATTGCTGACCCCTCTATACTCTACCCTACATCACTGACCCCTGTATACCCTACACTACATTACTGATCCCTAAATACTCTACACTACAAACTGACCCCTCTATACCCTACACTACATGACGGACCCATCCATAGCTTACAATGCATCACTGACCCCTCTATACCCTACACTACATTGCTGACTTCTCTATACCCTACACTACATCACTGATCCCTCTATACTCTACACTACATTACAGACCTCTCTATGTCCTACACTACATCACTGACCCCTCTATAACCTACACTACAACACTGATCCCTTTATACCCTACACTACATTGCTATCACCTCTATACTCTACACTACATTACTGACCCCTATATACCCTACACTACATCATTGACCTCTCTATACCCTATACAACATCACTGACTTCTCTTTAAACTACATTGCTGACCTCTCTATATGCTACACTACATCACTGATCCCTCTATACCCTACACTACATTACTAACCCCTCTATACCCTACACTATATCACTGACCCCTCCATACCCTACACTGTGTCAATGACACCTCTATACTGTATACTACATCACTGACCTCTCTATACCCTACACTACATCACTGACCCCTCTTTACTCTATACTACATTACGGACCTCTCTATACCCTACACTACATTTCTGACCCCTATTTACTCTACACTACATTACTGATCTCTCTATATACGCTACACTACATCGCTGACCCCTCTATAACCTTCACTACCGGGCTGACCCCTCTATACCCTACACTATATTGCTATCTTCTCTATAAGTAAGAAATATTCTAAATGCTAATGTGCAAATCGCAATGCTAAGTAGAAAAAAAGAAATAAAGATTCTGTTCCAATTTACACCAACATGCAATGGGCCTACAGTAACTCATGTTTGTACATAATGGGCAGTTATCACACAGTGGTGCACATATTGGCAGACTACGCATGTTCTGCAATCATAATGCACATGCACCAAGGTGCTGCTTCAATGTCACTTGCATTGAGGATTTTAAGGATAATATTGGCCCTTATTCTGGTTGGTGCGGTCGAGCCGCATATGCGGCTCCGACCGCACCAGACGAATCCCCGCCCACCCTACGGATCGCCACGGCCGTCCGTACACGGACGGCTGGCGATCCGCATAAAAATGGTGGAGGCTACGCCTCCACCATGGTGGGAGCTGCCCCCTGCATTCGATGGTCGTCGACCATCGAAGGCAGGTCCGCACGCCGCGGCAGCTCCCGCAAGCTGAGACCACACGGACAATCGTCCGTGTGGTAGCTTGTATGGGGGCTGAAAGCTGACATCCGGCGACGTCAGCTTTCCGCCCCCATGAGTTGCGTCATGCCCTCATTAGCATGCGTACGCCCCGCGTTTGCATGGGAACGCCCATGAAACGCGGGGCGTATACATAGGGAAATGAGGGCATGAAGCCCCTCACTCCCCTATACGCCCCCTTTGCGGCGTAGTAACGTTATGTGCGGCGAATTCGCCTGCACATGCGCAGATTGACCTCTGCGCATGTGCAGACGGAAAACATCGGCGGTACGGCCGCACGCGGGCCGTACCGCGCGAATCAGAATAAGGGCCATTGATAGGAAGTAGCTGTTTGGAGCTGTCAATGGGGAGTCTATTGAGAGCGTTTAGAAAAACACAGTTGTGTCAAAGTCATTTTCAGGGCAGGTTTCTTCCATCTGCGGCGATCATGTACTCAGAGAAACATGGCACCAGTGATGCTACTGCTGGGGCCAGTTTGCATAGCCATAGGGCAACACTTAACCTCCATGTCACTTGTTCTTGCGTACAGGCTGCAAATGTATATGCAACTGTTATGGGTTTTGCGATATCTGTTCATTCCTAGGCTGCAACTTCACTTGCGAATATTAGCAGTTCTCTTAGAAAATCGCATCTGCAATTGAATTTCCATACACACATAAATCAGACCCAATGACGATAATTACTCAAAATAAAATTTGTAGATAAAATTCTGAGATATTATATGAAATTTGTTGCACTTTTATTTATTTCTATGGTTCCAAATCTGTTCTGCGTTATTACAAATGCAGACAAAAATGCAATAAATCATATGACAGGTGAGAACACAAAAGAAGTCTTTTAATGTCTTTAATGCAAAAACAGCTTTATTACATGTACAGATGTAGCCGGCCTCTTCCTTGCAGGGGCTGGTGAAACTATCGCCAGCCACCAGCTCCCGCTGGGGGGGCGTGAGACGCTCGTGCGCCCTGTCGCAATGGAGCTCCCCACCGCCGTCTGCCGCCTCCCCTGCCGGTCCTCATTGTAAATTATTTATTTTATACCGGTGCATATTTCATAAAAATTATGGCCAGGCACCAATAATGAGTAATCCTTATTCGTCTAAATGTACACTACAACCGATCAATATATTTTATATTGTGGCTAGTTGTGCATGTGGATGTCTATGGAATGTAGCCCATAGGAATAATGAGCTAACCTCATCTAAAGATATTTACTCAGGCATAGAAGTCCTGCAGGGAATAATACTGTGTGACATAATTTGTATAAGGGATACTACTTTTTAATGTGAACAGCTGGCTCTAATGTGTGGCATAATGTGTGTTAGGGGTACTACTGTGCGGCATAATGTGTATTTGGACTCTACTGTGCAGTACTACTGTATGGCGTAATGTGAATAAGGGACACTTCTTTGTGGAGTAATGTGAAAAAGGGTTACTATGGCCCTTATTCTGATCGGTGCGTACTTTCCCGAATTCTTTCGGATCGCGTTTTTTAGCCGTCTGCGCATGCGTGGGGAACGCCATGCGCATGTGCCACGCATGATCTCCGTACTTGTTCTCACTAATACCGTACAGAAATGTGCACCGCAATCACTCGGGCAATATGGGTGTGTAATGGGCGTCATGCGGAATGACACAGGGGCGTAGTTTCAAAGTGGGCTAAACTGGGCGGAAACATGGGCAGACACGGGGGAGTACACATATTTTGGTAGGCGTGCATTCGGACAGCACGCCGAATGCACGTGAACAAAAAGGGTAGAAATGTGCGGTGTCCAAAAGGCTAGTATTGCTTTGCGGACACCACTCGGTCATGCGCTAGGCAATCGGAACGCCTAATCAGGACGGACGCACCTCAACCAATGTCAGCTGAACACAATACAATCACCTACTTTACTCATTACTTGTTAATTACACGCTTCTCACTGCTACAATTGGAAGCATTGCAGCTTAAAGGGAACATTACATGCTGCACTTGTCACACACTTTTACACAGCAAATAATAAACACAACTTAATATTTATTATACTAATAGACATGTCACTTCTGCGTGTATCAATTAATACAGACATTTGTGGGGCCAAACTAACATTTATTAAAGCAACTTTTCAAAAAATGTCAAAACCATCACAAAACAAATGGTACCATAACAGGACTAAAAGTAAATAATATATAATAAATAGCCACAGCAGAATCATTAGGAACACATCAGGTGGCTTCACAACAAAAGTAGAGCACCAACACTTCAAGTACAGCACACAGTAATGGTAGCTGAAACAGGGCAACAGGGGAACCAAACATGACATTTGAACCGCGGGCAAATGTGGTGACCCTCGGCACGGATTTTGACACAGGATGCTGACACACACAGCTCAATGGAAGATTTGGGAAGACATAACGGTGGAGATTAATGGGGACACAAGTTCATTTGCAGGCACGTTTGCCCCTGGCAGGCTCCTTGCCACGTGCAGCAGCTCTTCGGCCTCGCCCACGGCCACAGTCAGATGGTGGGTCACGTGGAGCACATGCTGGGGAGGGGGTGGATGTTCTTCCCCCTCTGGCAGCAGGGAGTGATGATGGTGGTAATGCACCAGAAGCGGGTGACATTAGGACCCTATTGGTGGTAACTAGCTCCACCATAAGTTCATTATGGCGGAGGAGGAGTTCATTTTGCCGCAGGGCTTGATCAGCCAGCACCTGCAGGCTAGCAGCAATAGCTTGCTGGCTGGCACTCATAGCTTGCTGGCTGGCACTCATAGCCTGCAGGCTCGCAGCAATACTCTGGTGGCTGGTGGTCAAACCCTGCAGCACCTCCTCGGCCCTACGCACCCGCTCTGATGCCGAGTCTCCCTGCTGCACAATACTTTCTAGCACACGCCCCCACGTGGACAATTCAGCCGCGGACATTTCCGGCTGCTGCTGCACGGGCCTGCTACTGGGGCCAGGTGGCACAGACTCCACAACCTCCTCAAGAGAATCTTGACCAAGCGGTGGGGATGCTGTTGAACGAGAAAATACCAATTACCACACATTCCATGCCAAATTCAAAACATCTACTTATGGCCTGGCAAATAATTACCTTCAAGCGTAGAAGCCATCACTTCCGCTGGGGACTCGCTGTCTATGGTGCTCACCCCCCGGACCTCCTCCACTGCAATGCAGCACTGTGCCATCTCTTCCAGGGGGGCGAGCTTCAGCTTGCCAGGCATGGGGCCAGCCCCAGAGGTGTGGCTGTGTTCCCACCGCTGGGTCAATTTCTTCTTGAGGTTGCCTTTGAAGTCGTGCCACCTGCAATCAAAGTGTACATATTAATACATGTAACTCCTCATGTTTGCTGTAGCACCCATTGCAATCTGAAACCTAATACAACATGTGCCTACTGACACCAAACTTACATTATATTCATTTTTAAAACCAACCCTTAGAAGATACAACAACAGTCACCCTCCAATAACTATCAATTCAATGTCATGGCAAACATGTCTGTGCCTCCAAGCAACGTGACCACCCATTGACCAACTCCATCTAATATTGAATGTAAACATTACTGGACTTGTACTGCTCAAATGTAACACACATGTACTTGCCTCTTCTTAACGTGCTCCGCCTCACGAACTTGTGGAGCCACTGCATTAATCTCCGCCGTTATCTCCTCCCAGATCTTCCATCTCCTTGTGTGTGTCAACTTTACCGCTGGGCACTCTATCAAATCATGTGCCCGGGTCACCAGGATGTCAAGCTCCTGCGGTTCATATGCCATGTTTCTTGGGGTTGGTTCCTCTGTTGCCCGACTGGGGCCACGGGCACGGCCACTGGCACCGCCACTGCCACGGCCACGGCCACCGGTTGCTGTACTTGAAGTGCTGGGCTGGCTACTCTGTTGGGAAGCCACCTGCTGTGTTGCCAATGATTCTGCTGATGCTGAGGATGGGCCAGCTGCTGATTGGCCTGATGTTGATGGGCCATCTGGGTGCTCTGGGTTGAGGGGGACATAGGTGGTGTTGGCCTCCATGCGGGACAAGAGATTCTGCACCACCTGTTCTTCCTCTGACTCTGAGCCAGCCATGTTTGCAACAACTGTTTGCCTTTCTAGGACAACTTTAAATACTATTTCTGTAATTGGCGTTAATCAGCTGCAACCTGCGTTCCGTACGGCCGCGTTCCGTACGCCAGCGTCAACCGTGCGGCGCATACGGGACGCCCCTTGGTGTGGATAAATATTTCTCAAAAACCTGGCAAACTGAGTAAGTCTGATTTAGTAGCTAAATGCAGATTCCAACACCAAAGACCAAATAAAACTGAGGTCACACATGAAATGTATATTTGATAGTACATCTGTACTGTGCACTTGTTTGGTATGTAGTACAAATGACACTACCCATTCCATATGTAAATCCAGTCCACCACTTAGCCACAAGTAATCAGTGCTAGCATCCAAATCACATGTGAAAGCACTCCAAATTCAGGCTGGATTCTAGCTTCTTTTCATTCCACCTCTGTAGTATGGGCCAGTAGAAGGTAAGTGTACACATGGCAGCATGGCCTAATTTTGGGAAAAGGTCTGCCACTATTTGCTATGTTTCGGTTGCATAGCTTTCATTATAAAATAGCTGTTTAGTACCTTGTTGAGTTAGGTGTAAGTGTCTAGTGATGCAGACTATTTCACCTGGTGCTTATACCCATGTTTGGTGAATGTTATAGATTATATATAATGTGTTTACATCATAGTTTAGAGTGTGTGTTTAGGATGGGGGTGCGATGCAATGGGTTAGCCATATGTTCGGGCGCATACACGCTGTTAGTGTAACAATGAACAATAAAGTTAATACCAAATATCACTCTGACCAACCAATGACAGCACATGATTGTTTGATTTGTGCCATTGCTAAAATGGCTGCCTACCAGCGAGCACAACCATTCTCCACTGCGGAGCTGATGTCGCTGGTGGCAGTGATGGAGCGGAGACTGGGGCAGGCAGGCCCCTTCATCACGAATAGGGACAAGCGCCGGGCATATGTTGCGGCCCGGCGCCGCATATTCGCCCGCACTCATGTGCGGAGGACCATCGCCCAACTGGAGAGGCGATGGTCCGACCTGCGGAGGCGGGAGCCGGAGCGTCTGCAGGCTCTGAGGCGGCGTCTGCAACGCTGTAAGTATTTTCGCAAAATACATATAATTGACAGTGGCCAGGATTCGGTCTGCTTCAAAAGTGATAAAATGGAGAGTAATAAACAGGCAGCCAATCAGCTCCTACCTGGCATTTTACAACTACAGTCTGTGACATGACAGGAAGGAGCTGATTGGCTGCGTGTTTATCACTCTACATTGTATAACTTTTGAAGGCTAGTGCATCTAGGCCAGTGAGTGTTTGCATTTTCACATTATTTAATATTAATATTACATGAGGTCAATTGGGTGTTGATGACATAGAAAAGCTATATACTATATGTGTGATATATAACACATATATAATGTGGTTATGATATGTACTTGTTAGAGTGATTTCAATGTCAAATGACACTCACCCATTTTGTTTGTTTAACCCACAGCGCGGGAGAGAGCCAGACAGGCCCGTGAGGAGGCCACACAGGAGGCCCAGGAGGTGGCCAGTGAGGAGGCCACACAGGAGGCCCAGGAGGTGGCCAGTGAGGAGGCCACAGAGGAGGCCCAGGAGGTGGTCACGGAGGAGGACACAGAGGAGGCCCAGGAGGTGTCCCAGGAGGTCGGCCAGGAGGTCGAAGTGGAGGAGGAGGAGGTGACCCTACCCCTCCACGATTTGCCACCACCTCCCAATGTGGAGGATGAAGAGATGGTGGAGCTGCCTGGCAGGGGTTAGTAGACATAATGCATCATTACTGAGTTAGGTACAGTTTGTTATGTCGCACAGCTGATTAAATTTTGCTATAATATAGTAAAGAGTAGTCCAAAAAAATGGGAAACAACAGACACACTTTGGCCTTATAGGGCCATGCTGCAAACGTGCAATCTGGATGCTCATGTAGGTGATGAGTGTTTATTTATGGAGGCTCTTTGTATAGAAGCAACAATAAAATATCAATGGAATATGGGCAGGCCTGATTTATACTGGAGTCCCAAGTGGGCAGTTTGCCTGGGCTCCCCTCTAGCCAGTGGGCCCGTGTTGTTGTCATGTATTTTTGAAAGGTATTATGTAGGATGGATTGACCTTAGAAATTGTTTGGTGTATGGAAGCGGATTAGTGCTGCACTTTCACCTATCTGGCAATGTGACAAGGAATCATGAAGTAATGGGTAGAGGGACTAGGCTAGCATTTTAATGTGGTATCTATTCTATCTCTCTCTCTCTTGCAGTTTAGTTATTAAGCAGTAACATGCAGGTATATATGTATGGGTAAATGTGGCATGTTGTAGTGGGTGTATGTTTTCAGTTGAGTGAGGAGTCTTTGGCCAGGACAACTGTGAGTGATCCTCAAGTGTGGTTGTGTTTTTGATATATAGATTGTGAAATGTATATGTTACACAAGTGTGTGTGTGTGTGTGTGTGTGTGTGTGTGTGTGTGTGTGTGGTGGCAGCATCATGATCATATATTTGATGCCATTACATACAAGATTGGCTAAGTATTTGTTTGTATGTATGATTTCTCATGGTGTAGGTACTTAGGATTGACTGTACAAGGTGTACGTGAGTAGCATAATTAATGTTGTACCCCCTTTCTCATGCACACAGATTACCAGGAGCCAGCCCAGGGTGTTAGAGGGGCCCTCATGAGCTTGCGGGAGGACCTCAGGAGGATGACCGCACATGTCGAGGACCTATGTGTCCTGCTCCTGGACTAAATTTCTTCCATTTTGTTTGGTTATTAATAAAAGTTACCCGTTATTTAAGAAGTTGTCTGTGTGTTATTTTAGTATTTCACATTAAAAGTATAAATAGCATTTAAAACAAAAACATGTTGATGTTTAGATATGTACGCAGCAAAAGGGTACATCACATTTTTATCCCCATAGGGAATGTTAGGGTTAATGTATAGTGCTTGTAAGTGTTTAAGGATCAATTAGATAAATAACAGATGCCCAGGAGCAACAATCTGTTCTCAAAGTGGTTTGATAATTGCCTAAGTGTGTCATGTGATCTATTTGGGAACTCAGATAAGAGTAGTCTGTTTTTTTGCGTAAGTACACCGCATCTGTGCGTAGTGGCCGGCTCGCGTGCGTTCTGACACGGGAAGGCCGTGCATACGCGGTCACACCGTGAAGAATCTGACTGTTTCCCCCGCACACGCATGGTTTGTATGTCGTCCGTAAACACGCCCTGTTCTTGAAGAGTGAGTCCGTCCGAATGCGGAGGACACGTGGGCGTTTCTACGGACGTTAGCCATACGCCACCGCACAGCGTGGCGTGCGGACCGCACCGAAAGAATTCGCGAACGGCCGCACCGATCAGAATAAGGGCCTATATGTGGCATAATATGAGTATTGGGCACTGCTGTGTGGCGTGACGGGAATAAGGGGTACTTTACTGTGGAATAATGTGAATAAGGGACACAACTATTTGGTGTAATGTCATAAAGGGCATAGTGTGTGGCATAATATGAATAAGGGGATCTACCTTATAGTGTAACGTGAATAATTGACACTATTGTGTGGGGAAAGTGAATAAGAGACTACTGATATCCGAAATGGTAGTGCCACAGCAGATACCACCCTTGAGCCGCCCCTGCTGTGCATATCATGGCAGCATGCACAAATAATAAATTGTGATAAGGCCTGTAATATTTGTTTAGAAAAAAAAATTTAGAAACATAGAATTTGACGGCAGATAAGAACCATATGGCCAAACTAGTCTGCCCTTCAGGCAATCTCAACCCTTTTTAATCCTTACTTCTTTGTAATGATATTCATATGCCTATACCAAGCATGTTTAAATTGTTCTACTGTCTTAGCCTCTACCACCTCTGATGTGAAGTAATTTTTTCTAACATTTCCCCTGAACCTCCCTCCCTCCAGTTTCAGTGCATGTCCTTGTGTTCTAATACTTCTTTTCCTTTGAAGAAAATTTCCCTCCTGTACTATGTTAAAACCCTTGATATATTTGAAGATTTCTATCATGTACCCCCTTTCCCTTCTCTGCTCCAAACTATACATGTTAAGATCTTTTAGTCTATCCAGGTAAATTTTGTGATGTAGGCCATGCACCATTTTAGTTGCCCTTCTTTGTACACTCTCCAATGTATTTATATCCTTCTGGAGATATGGTCTCCAGAACTGGACACAGTATTCCAGATGAGGCCGTACCAATGACCTATAAAGTGGCATTATTATTTCTTTTTTCTGCTACTGATACCTCTTCCTGTGCAACCAAGCATCTGACTAGCCTTCCTCATTGCTTTGCTACATTGCTTTCCTGCCTTTAAGTCACTTGAAATAGTGACTCCTAGATCTCTTTCCTCCTCAGTAGTTTCCATTATAGTACCCTTGATACTATATTGAGCCTTTGGGTTTTTGAGTCCCAAGTGCATAATTTATACATTATGTTTACCAAGTGCATACATTTATAATAATAGGTTTTTGCATCTTTAAGTAATAAAATTATACTTTCAAGGTTCAAATTCTTTTTTGGTGGACAAATCACTGATGTCTAGCTAATAGTAGCTGCTGAGTGTGAAAATAAACATAAAAAGCAATAGTTAAACAAGCACATACAGGAAGAGGTAATGTTTAGTGCCCAGTAATCAAATAATGAAAGCTGCTGATGAGATATCTTTCTATGCTGGAATAGACTGATTTTATTAGCACCTTAATAGTATTAGGTTAATTAATCCCTGTTTTGTTTCTTACATTTCGCTGAATATAAAGAAGATAATACATTTAGATGACAGCAATATCAATGATTACATAATTACCGTAAGCTGTAAAATGGGATAATCAGACATATGGACCATGGTTCTGATTATGGTCCAATTGTAGTATACTTGTCTACTCTCCTGGAATGGGAAACTATACGCTACCTGCCTGCATCCCCCCTCACCGCAGCAGCAATGGCTTGCGTGACCTCATGGGTGGGGTAAGGGTGTCTGGTGTACTGCAGGCCTAACACTATGCTTATTTGCAAAGCAGATATTAAAAAAAAAATATTTCAAATATTGAAATGCGTGAAATGTAGAAAATTGGTATTTTGGAAGATGAGGAGGGGTGGTAGTGTATGGCTTTATTTGTGTACCAACTATGGGGGGGTTTCTAGTTCATTCGCTCCCCCGTGCATTCACAGTGGGAGGTGTTTGGTGGACTCGCAAAGCTGGCGTGGGCTAGCCTTGAAGATTTCCGGGCTATACCACTTTCTGATTAAGGATGGATATTGCATTGCGATGTTTCCCAACCATCAATGTTTTTGAACTGGTGATTGAGTTTTAGCATTTGATGGAGCCATTCCGATGTTTGCTGCCATTGAATGGTAAAAATTTGATGGTGTTGTGACGTTGATACTAAGTCTCACCCTCCAGTCCCATATGAAGGTGACCAGGGCCAGATGTTTTGCACATGCATAAAGTTTATATTTGCACATGGGCAAATCAAATAAATATTTTTTTATCAAATTATTTTGATGCAATGGTCAGTTATCATTGCATCAAAAGATTTGATGGCAGAAGTACAGCCATCATTTGATGGTGGGCTTTCAATATAAATTCCTTTTTCTGCATAGTGCATTATACGCTTAAGCCTCCTATTGGCTCAGGGGTGGGCTTAACTGTGTAATGAATTATGGTAAGCGCTTATGATCTCTGGGCAATTCCCCCTGCGATCACAGCTTGCACTCTCTCCCTGCATTCTGAAGGGTAAATCATGATTATAACATAATGCTGTGACATTGGTGGTAGGATTGCCAAAGTGTGTTTTTTCCAAAGCACAAGATTGCATGTGCTTCCGGTTCCGGTGGGGGCCAGGGATGGTCGCATGCATGTGGAGCTCCGACCTCCATGCTCCCATCCTCGGCCCTCGGAGGAGGGAGGTGCAGAGACAGTGGAGGGAGAAGCACCTGGATGGTGGACAGTAAACATAGAAAGATAGAATTTGATGGCAGATAAGAACCATTTGGCCCATCTAGTCTGCCCCATTTTTATCCTTCAGGTAATCTCAACCCTTTTGATCCTTATTTCATTGTAAGGATATTTATATGCCTATCCCAAGCATGTTTAAATTGTTCTACTGTCTTAGCCTCTACCACCTCTAAAGGTAGGCTATTCCACTTATCCACTACCCTTTCTGTGAAGTAATTTTTTCTAACATTTACCCTGAACCTCCCTCCAGTTTCAGTGCATGTCCTCGTGTTCTATTACTTATTTTCCTTTGAAGAAAATTTCCCTCCTGTACTATGTTAAAACCCTTCATACAGTATATTTGAATATTTCTATCATGTCCCTATTAACTATAAATGTTAAGATCTTTTAGTCTTTCCAGGTAAGTTTTGTGATGTAGGCCATGCACCATTTTAGTTGCCCTTCTTTGTACACTCTCCAATGTATTTATATCCTTCAGTAGACGGTCCATTTCAGCTGGCATTATATGGTATTAAATTTATTGAGGATTTTCCACAAAAAGGGAGTTGTATTTCCCTATGGCTGTTCAAGAAATAATTCCTCTATTTTCTGTAGCTGCGTCTGAAAATTCTTTCTGCTTAATACATAGCAACATTGTCTCAAGAGTAGACAAATATTGCAGACATACAAGTGCTCTATACAAGAGCTGGGAAGGGAGAAATAATATATGTACAACTCCCTTGGGAAACTAGACTGTGCGGATCAATCTCTCTGCTGCGTCTAAATTTTAGTCAGCCGGCAGGGTGACTAAACTTCTATATAGACGGGTTATGCATCTGCCGGCTGACTAAAATTTAGACGCATAACCCGTCTATATAGAACTTTAGTCACCCTGCCGGCTGACTAAAATTTAGACGCATAACTCATCTATAATTTCGCGTAACCGGTTTATACTGTATAGTGGGTTGTTATAAGAATGCCCTTAACCCAGCCCATTATGATAATTTTGTTTATATATGATGTGTCAATAGCCCAAATTGAGAGAGTGTGTACGGTGGTACAATATTTTGCTTGCGACTGTTTGGACGGGAGTACATCGGACGTCGCAAGTAAAATTGTACAGGTATGTACGCGCATATAGGCTGTTGTGGATGGTCCAACGCGTCTATGGTCGGTCGAACGGTCACAAGAAAACAGGGATTGTATATATGTGTACCCAGCTTAAGTCAGGGTTGCAGCCTTTTAATTGTGCCTCTCCAGGAGAAGCCTGGAGAGAAGACCAAATGCTGGAGGCCAGGGGGTGGGGCCAAGGCTGACAACACCAAGCCCCACCCCCATTCCAGATAAAATTTGCAATTTGTGGGTCTGTGAAAAAGGGGGCTGGGCTAAAGTAACACAAAATGATGTGATTTGCTTAATTTTAATTCTGCCTCTGCCCCAGTGAGTCATGAATTATGGTATTTGTTTCAGCAGTTTGGGGGATTGCAGGGGCTGTGGGGGGATACAGGACACTTGCCCACCTTTCCAGGAGGCCGGGAGGGGGACCTGATTTTTGGGAGCCTCCCGGCCATTCCAGGAGGGTAGGCAACCAGGGTTTAAGTGTCAGACTAACTCCTTGTCTTTGCAAATCTTGAGTGCTTGTATGCTGTGTATACTGTATTTGCATTTATGGTCTTTTTGTGAGGTTCTTTTGGGTGAATCCCTGAAACATCGGTATCCTGCAAAAACTGTGTAATATTGTTTTTTTTTTATTCTTACCCATGTTAATGGTTGTAGAAATACTTGCTCTTTTGCCTTTCACCAATATATCCAGTGATGGATTGATCCTACCTTGTCTTGATTCTGCCTACCGTTTTTATGGTGCCACCCACATTAGGCCACTTACAGAAATTATTCCAGGGACATTTTTTAGATCTCAATCCGTCCTTGATGCTGAAACATTCCAATCCATCAACCTTTATTAAAATGATTTTTTCAGATGAGAAAATAACATATTTACTTAAAAGTATGCAAAAGTTTATTAGATAAAATTACACCAGATATAAAATTGTACAACATCTGTGTTACCTCATTTGTTCTTAATTCCATACATTTTCTGAGCAAATCCTGGTTAAGAGCCCAATGGGAGTAATCTTTTATCTACAGATGTGACCTCAGACTCCTCACTCATCATTGCTTAAGTCGCACCAGAAGGCCTCTGTCAGCCGGCCAGGTCCTGTGAGACTCTGCTAACATCAGGGGTCTTTTTGTCTAATATGCATCTTAATTGCAACATGATGCAACGGGATGCGTTCGGCATCCCAGCAGACGGGATGCCAACAGTCACAATACTAGTGCATTGCTGAGGATTCCGGTGCCGGAATTCCGACTACGAGCATCCCATATGTAAGTATGATGGGGAGGGGGGAGGGTTAGGTTTAGGGAGGGACTTAGGGTTTGGCTGCGGGGCGGGGGAGGGTAAGGGTTTAGGCGTTGGGGTACAAAGGTTAGGGTTAGGCTGCACATTGGGGGGGGGGGCATACCACCACCACCATTGACTCGTATGGGTGTGAATTTGCATCTGAGCAAATCAACCAGAATAATGCCCCCTTGTCACACTATTTTCTTCTTTGTCGACCGTTTCCATGTCAACCTTTTAAATGTCACCCTGTTAAAGTTGACCTATACACTGTCAATGTAGACATTGGGCCAGATTCTCTAAGCTTTAAAAGTGATAAAATGGAGAGTGATAAACAGCCAGCCAATCAGCTCCTACCTGCCATGTCACAGACTGTGTTTGAATAATGTCAGGCAGGAGCTGATTGGCTGGCTGTTTATCACTCTCCATTTTATCACTTTTGAAGCTTAGAGACTCTGACCCAATGTCTGTCAGCCACTTGGATACCACTATACAGTGGCCGCTGTTTTTTTTCATGCCAAGTTCAGTAGCAACAGATACAAAGCTGTTGTACATCTAACTAATCAGAGCAGTCACCGTATGCGTCCGAGTCAGACCGTTTTTTTTCTGCAAAAAAAGATACCTGACGTTATCAGAGATGCGCGGGACCTGGCGGCTCTTTCGCACCAGCCATTGTTGGGAGGGTTCCAGTGGTACCTTGTCCCAATAATCTCTTTTGAAATAGTGGCTAATAGGTTACTATAGGTTAACACCATCTGGCAGTGGCATTATCCTATCCTGGCCAAGTTACAGAATGCTTAGCATTCCGGCAGCACTGCAGCCCTTATGGAAAGTAACCTATGGGGGCTGCATTTGCAGATGACAATGGTGGGACTGCGACAGATATTGGCAATATCTGTTGAGTCTGTTTTTGGAAAATATACTGTAAATGTTTAATGAAAATAGGCCCCATACTGCGTACTCACTGTATACCTGGGTGTATCTCATTCTCCTTCCATGTATTTACCTGCAGCTACTGTACATACTGTACAGACCTGTATCTGACTACAGGCACTTCATATACGTGCACATCACTCTGAAATACATACTGTGCGTAATATCTTACTCCTTTTGGTACTTTCAATAAGCAGATTATGAGCACACAAACCACCAGAAATCTGCAGTGTATGTCCCATATAGTAACAACCCCAGGAAACGTGCCCATACATTCTGCAGATGTTCTCCCGCTGCAGAAGATATGTATACTTTTTATTATAGAAAACTGTGTTGTGAATCTGTGACTGTATATTAAATATAGTGTCCCATCAAGTACAATGCATGCCTCTCCTATACGGAGAATGCGTCACCTTCATTTTCTTACCATATGAGTATTTGACACGTACAGTATTGTAGCTGTAAAACTGTGTTCAGGCCAGGCAATCTAATGAGACAGATATAGATACGTGTTCCGCCCCAGATTCCTCCGGGTTCAGAGCGGGTGTGGAAAGGAAAAAACGGTTTGACAAAATCAAGTGACTGCTTTGTTTGTCTGCACAGAAATCATGGCAAAATACTGACTTATCTTTACAATAATAACTACGCAAAGTCCGACTGTAAACATGGATGTTGGCCAAAAGAAACACAAGATCATCTTTTTTGGTCCAAATTTTCTTAGCAAAATAATACTTTTCTGTCTTCCCTTGGGGTCAAAGTAACAAGGGAATGAAGTGGACTGATTGAATTTCCCCTGTACCTCTTGTACATGCAGGGCCACTTCTGTGTAGTTCTCCTTGCACTCAGGTATATATGAGCACTGCAAAGATAAAAGAACAGCATTGGTATAAGAAAATGGTTAAATGATTATCAGTAACGGTGTTACCATGGGGCTCCAGCAGTAATATATAGCACACCAGTATCAGCATTGTTAGTGGCTCCCATTGGTAGTGGTCCCTTCTAATCACAGCTGAACAGATGGTCCAAGGGGGAGGTTATCCCCCCCCCCAGGACTGGCAGGTCAGACAGCAATTAGCAGAGAAAACTCCTCCAATGGGAAGCAAAGCCCATGCTTTATCAGCAGCGTTACCTGACTTCTTGCAGCTGCAGTCTGTGCAGTCTCTAGAAGCCTGGGCTGCTTGCTAGTTTGTGCACATGTGCAGGATCACGATACCATATATCCGCACAAGCCACAAGCAGGGCCGAAACTAGGGTTTTCAGCGCCCGGGGCAAAGCAGTCATTTGATGCCCCCCCCCCCCCCTTCCCCTGATTGGGGGGGGGGGGGGACCAGGGGCGTAACTAGATGTTTGAAGGCCCCAGAGCAAAAGTTAGTATGGGCCCCCTATTTAACAACTGATGGTGATAAATGTATGTAAAACATATTACTAGGACAGTAAAGATGGGCCCTCTTCAGCTCAGGGCCCCATAGCAGCTGCACCCTTTGCACCTATGGTAGTTACGGCCTTGGGGGGGACCAAATGACCGCCTTGCCCCGGGCTCCGGAAACCCAAGTATCCCTAGTATCAACTTCTATGCGTGATTGTAGAGTTCTGGCGGAGATTGGATGGATCATATACTAGTGATAACAACTGAGGCTGCAGACAGATACGTAATGGGAAGGATCCACTTTCAGCTGCGCAGACTTTCTTCACACTTTGGGGGTTTGCCACATTAACATGAGAAAGTAAACAGATTTCAGTTGCGAACGACTTAGAATCAGGCCCTTTAAGCATTACTTCTACTGACAACATACATACCTGTGTGCAGCCAGCGGCGGTCTGGGGACAGGCAGTGGGGTTCCGGGGACTGGTGTAGCTGCTGTAGCGGCAGCTTTCACTCCGTCCGTCTCCTACTAGCGCTATTGGTCTGGCGGCGGGAAGCACTGATGACTTTGAAAAGACTTGCCGGACGCTGATTGGCCGAATTCAGCCAATTAGCGTCCGGCAAGTCTTTTCAAAGTCATCAGCTCTTCCCGCCGTCACGCTAGTAGGAGACGGACGGAGTCAAAGTAAGCTACAGTGGCTACATCAGTCCCCGGAACCCCGCTGCCTGTCACCGGACTTCACAGCGCCCCTCCAGCGCCTGGTGCGCGTGACCCCCCCAGCCCCCCCCCCCTAGTTACGGCCCTGCCACAAGGTCGGTCACTATTGGTCAACAGTCAAAAGGTGGACAAATGAAAATTACGGTCAAAAGGTCACCACAAAAAAGTTTGACATGGAAAAAGGTCTACATGAGTTTTTTTTTTTTTTTTTTTGAATAAACATTTTATTGTTATTTCAAAAAGTACACATTCACAAATGTGCAATAGTAATGATTATATCAATAAACAATAAGAATTGAACAATATACAATGTCTGATGATTCTTACGTTTCAAGAGGGACAATTTGAATTTTATATATGAAGCAAAACCTGGAGGCCGTATGATCGGACCAGTGTTACGGACATTCTCCACCGCGGGTCACAGGTGTCATCTTGTTCCGTTAGTTGGCATAAAGAGCTTTTTCCTCAAGCTTACAGTCCCGATATTTGACCCGGGTAGGTCAATGAGCCTTGGCAACGAAAAATGTTTCCTCCTAATATATAGGTGAGTTGTCCCACTTGTGCTCAAAGTTTACATACATTATCAACAACTTCTACATCTACATTATATAAGAAAATCAGAAAAAAAGAGTTGAAGTAAGTAAGAAAGAGAGAGGGGAGAAGGGAAGGTGGGGAGGGAAGTATTATTTGGCTACGGGTCCTCTTCAACAATTTCTTAAACCTACTACATGAGTTTTTTATGATTTTTTTTTTAAAACCTAATTTACCATCCCAGTTGGCATGGATGGAGAGCAGAATAGTTTGCTAAGCCCAGCAAGGGATCAAGCCCGAAGCATTGCGAGTGCACCGAGCCACTCAGTAACTTATATGGTGTCCGTGTCAACCTATGTCGACATAGACACCAAAATACGAAACCCTGTGTCAACAATTTCCCATGTTGACCTTTTCCACATTGACCTTGTGCGTGTGTCGACATTTTGACCATGGCAACATAATGCATGGTGACCTTTTCCATGTGTCCACATTTTCCCTGTTGACCAATAGTGGTTTTCACTGTTGACCTAATAACTCATATTCTATAAGACTGGCATAGCAGATGTCCCAAGCATACTAAGTAGGATACGTCTGCCAGGCAGGCCTCTGCACCCCAGGTGTAGACATGCGCAGGGACAGAATGCTGCTTTTTGCGAGGGTGGAAAGTACACAAGCCTCATACCAGGTGCAGCATAGCTGCCTACTCTCCTGCATTCTGCAGGAGACTCCCTGAAATAACAGCAATCTCCCTCTCTCCCTCATTAGTCTAGCAATCTCCCTCATTTCACCTATCCCACATTACACTGTTACATTTTTGGGGAAAAAAGGAATGAGAGACAGACACATTTACTTTGATTCATCTGCACCATTTCCCAGCACTTTAGAAAGTATAGTAGCTCTTACTAACTGCTTTGGGGATCATCTACATTTGTATATAAGACATTTTAAAAGACTCCAGATGTAGCAGTACACACCCACATTTCTAGGTGCCACTTTCACAATCTCATTTCACAATCCCTCCATATACGGAACTAGACACGCCCTTTGGGAGGATGCAAAATTCTACTACCAACTATAAACTTCCTTAAAATAGTTTTCAAAAGTAGGCAAGTATGAGGTGCAGTGCTTAACAACAGCAGAAACAAATGAGGGCGTTCAACAGTGACTTCCTCAACTGATTTTGGTGAGATCATGCTACTTTTCGAGCACTGTCCCACTAATTTCTAAAAACTATTTCTGCAAACTGGTTTTAATATAATTTTCATTCACTGCGGATGATTATATATGGTTTTACTTTTATTATATAAATTTACTGATTATATTATGTGTAGCTTTTTCTCTTTAAAGATATTGTAACCAGTGAGGTTGATATGTGACCCTTGCCCTATAATTTGATAATCAGTATAAGGCTGCATGTTTCTGTGTTGTAGGATGGGAAGAGAACATTTTGCGGTACTTGTTTCCTATCTGGGCGCCCACGATCATAATCGCGGTCATCGGGGGTAAAATCGGGGCCATCGCGGGCATCGCGGCCGATAAAAAATCGGGTGCGATGTGCCAGACGCGATGCCCGCGATTTTTCCATAGAGAACAATGTTAAATGCCTCAATTTACCCGCGATGACCGCGATTTACCATAGGAAACAATGTTAAATGGATCAATTTCCCCAAATTATCATAGGGAACAATGGGAAATGGGGCAAAAACACCCCTGAACATAAAAATGTCCCCCCAAAAGTAGTTGATGCCACCCTGCCATCAACGCGAACCCGAAGCGTGGCGAGCGCAGCGAGCCCGCGAGGGGCGGCGGTACGCGTCCTCCGACCTTTTCATGCCCTACTATCCACTAGGGCGTGGAGTGAGAATAGAATAGTGTGGCGAGCGCAGCGAGCCACCGAGCCCGAAGCGTGGCGAGCGCAGCGAGCCCCGCGAGGGGACGCGGATACCTTCACAGGTAAACGCGTCCCCTCGCGGGCTTCCCAGGTGCCCGCGTCGCCATGGACACCTGGGAAGTCCGCGAGGGGACGCGTATAACTGTGAAGGTATCCGCGTCCCCTCGCGGGGCTCGCTGCGCTCGCCACGCTTCGGGCTCGGTGGCTCGCTGCGCTCGCCACACTATTCTATTCTCACTCCACGCCCTAGTGGATAGTAGGGCATGAAAAGGTCGGAGGACGCGTACCGCCGCCCCTCGCGGGCTCGCTGCGCTCGCCACGCTTCGGGTTCGCGTTGATGGCGGGGTGGCGTTAAAAATTTGGGGGGACATTTAAGGGTTAATGGGCTATGTGGCCCATTTAACATTGATTCCTATGGCCAAATCGGGTCCATTGAGCCATTTAACAGTAAAATCGGGTCCATCGGGCCTTTTAACATTGAATCCTATGGTAAATCGGGAGCATCGCGTCGTGGTGATCGCGGGTACATTTATGTCTGGCCGCGACGCGACCGACACGATTTCCATGTTTAACATGGGTTTCAATGGGAAATCGTGGGCATCGCGTCGGTCGCGTCGCGGCCAGACATAAATGTACCCGCGATCACCACGACGGTCGCCCAGATAGGAAACAAGTACCCATTTTGCCATTTCTCATGGGTCCTGTTCAGACTGGCATCCTTACACTACAGTATATGGGTTGTTATTCGGTATTAAGTATTTCTGACTGCTTAGAAAGGTGGTTCTCATAACACGGTTGTCCTTGAGAACAGATTAATAGACGTTATTTAGTTAGAATCATAAATGAAGCAATACTGCCCCTACCACTAATAAAGTAATAATATATGGATGCTGTATAGCTTGTGTACATTTCTGGGGCGACACCACCTCTAATCTCAAGAGGGATACAAAATTGTGATGCGCGACACATCTAAGCCCAGTGGTTCCCAAACTGTGTGCTGTGGCACCCTGGGTTGCCTTAAGGAAGTTGCAGGGGTAGTAAACTAGTAATAAGCAAAATCAGAACTGGCGGCTGCCTATCATAATCTGTGGACAAACAGAAGCAAATCCCTCAGCATATAAATGATTGAGCTCAGCTACAGCCATGGCCCGGCTCCAGCTGCCCGGCCGTGGCTGAAGCTGAGCTCAAATGTGGCTGTAGCTGTGTGTGGCGTGACCTTGCTAAAGTCACGCCACACACAGCTGGGTTGCCTGGGGCAGTGCCAGGAAAAGGCCGATGTATTGCCCAGTTGTGCTGCCCAGCCTTGGGAAACACAGAGGTGGGGGGCTTTTTAGGGAGTGCTCCCAGAAAAAGCTCACCCAGTGGGGAGCGCAATCTAAAAAAAAAACACCACTGAAGGGGTTAAACCTAAGTATGACATATTAACACAATTTAATATCATTTTTACATTTCTCAATAAGAAACTTTTGGCCTATGGGTCCCATAAAATCAATTCTAGGGTGCCATGATTCAAAAACATTTGGGAAGCACTGTTTTAGTCTATATACAGATGGAGCCAAACTAAACCTCGCAAGCCACCGGCTCCCGCCACGGGGGCGCGCGCACCATTGCAACGGAGCTTCCCCGGGTCCCCACCGCCCTGCCCCCCTAACCCTGTCCGTCTCCCTGAAGCGGAGACAGACAGAATTCTGCTGCCCCGCAGATGGAGGATTGGGACGAGCATGCGCTTGAGACGCACGCGCGTCCCAGTTCAGTGTAGCCCCTGTCCGCCGGCACTCACCAGAGGGGACATCTGTATAAGGGATCAATTAAGTCTAAACATTTGTTACGTATACCCCTTCAGGCTTTATCTGCATGTCTATCTATCTATCTATCTATCTATCTATCTATCTATCTATCTATCTAAGTTCAGTATGATTTTCCTGACATTTAATTATCTATCTATCTATCTATCTATCTATCTATCTATCTATCTATCTATCTAAGTTCAGTATGATTTTCCAGACATTCAAAATACCAATGGTCAAAACACAGACAATTGAAGACAGTCAAAATACCAACATGTTCATTATGCCAATGTGGTCAAAATGCCAACATTTAAAATGTCAACGCATCAAAAAGTTGATATGTATTTTGTGTGTGTCTATGTCGACATAGGTGAACATGGACACTGTATAAGTGTACCGCGTCCCCTCGACTTTTTGACAAGACCACATTTTAAATGTTGCCATATTGGTCATGTCGACATAATGCATGTCGCCATTTGAACGTGTCTGCCAATGGTTGTCTGTATGTCTTTCTTTCTATCTATCTCTCTATCTGTCTATCTATCTATATATAGATCTATATCTATATATATGGAATACCCAAGAATATTATTTGCATGTACAGTACATTTATATTTTATGTTGTTAACAGATGTTCAGATCACTTAATCTATTCTAAAGCAAGCTGTGGGAAACTGGATCCCAAAGAAAATATTTGGAGGTCAACATTTAATTTATGGTCGAAAAACTGGCGGAGAAGGCAATATTTTTGTCTGAGCACATAAAAGTGCACTATTATTATGTCCCAAGCAAGAAAAATACATAACCTATAATAAAAAAGTAGCTATAGAGAAGTGCATCTGATCACTGTATGGGGCATAATTCTGCAATGTGTGGGTCTGTAAATGGGGGGAGAGCTCAGTTGATGCAATACTTTTGAGAATGGTGGACCCCTTTGCCCATTCTGACAATTTCACTAGGATATTGGCAGATAAACCCATTTTTGGGAGAGTGGGCAAGTGTGATCACAGTGCACCTTTAACTTTGCTCTGCTATGGCTGAAGGTAAGACATGCAATGCAATGCATGAAGATGCTACTTAACAATAATCTCTGGATGCAATTATAGAAGTTCATATTCCACACTATAGTTCCTCCACTTAACACTGTGCCATATTACAATGCCTCAGTTCTTATTCTGTTACATTATAGTGCCCTCCACAATACAGTGAACGGATCAGATGACACATATTGGGCAGCATGGACGGTGTAATGGTTAGCATTACTGCATCACAGCTCTGAGGTCATGGGTTTGATTCCCACCATGGCCCTAACTGTGTGGAGTTTGTATATTCTCCCCGTGCTTGTGTGGGTTTACTCCAGGTACTCTGGTTTCCTCCCACAATCTAATATATACTGGTAGGTCAATTGGCTTCCAACAAAATTAACCCTAGAATGTCTGTGTGTGCGTGTACATGTGGTAGGGAATACAGATATAGCTACACTGGGGCAGGGACTGATGTGAGTGTTCAAATATTTTCTATAAAGCGCTGCAGAATATGTGTGCGCTATATAAGAAACTGTTAATAAATGAATAAATAGCAGTGCCCACTACAGTAGTTCATGTTGGCCTCCAGTGGATTCCACATAACAGTGCCCCATTACCATTATACTGTGTCATCCACTACACACTTCTTTCACTGATAATGCAATGTCACACAATTAAGGATGGGTCAGACCCAAATTGCATAGTGGGAAGCAATTCGGGTCTGACCTATCCTTTCGTCATTTCAGTGTGTGATATAGTGTAAGGGTTATTACGGGGAGTGGCGTATAGTGTAAGATGCAATACGGTGTGTGGCGTAATGTGTAACTTGCATTACATACTTGCCTACTTTTGAAAACTAGTTTCAGGGAGATTATAGTTGGTAATAGAATTTTGCACAGTGCCCCATTGAGGGGGCGTGTCATGCTCCACCCAAAGGGTGGGTCTAGTTCCATATATGGAGAGATTGTGAAAAAAGATTGTGAATGTGGCACCTAGAAGCGTAGGTGCGTACTGCTACATCTGAGAGGAATCTTTTAAAATTACATATCCAAATGTAGATGACCCCCAGAACAGTTAGTAAGAGCTACTATACTTGGTAAAGTGCTGGGAAATGGTGCTGATGATTCAATGTAAATGTATCTATCTCTCATTCTTTTTTTCCCCAAAAATGTAACAGTGTAATGTGGTCTAGGTGAAATGAGAGAGGAGATTGCTAGACTAATGAGGGACAGAGGGAGATTGCTGTTATTTCAGGGAGTCTCCTGCAGAATGCAGGAGGGTAGGCAACTATATTGCATTATGGGGGGCGCTATAAACTTTTTTGGCAGGGGGGAGCAAAATTTATAGTTATGCCACTGTTGCACCCACTATTGTTACGACCATGCCTATCACCCAGGGTTGGACTGGCCCACCGCGGGAACAGGTGAAACACTTGGTGGGCCCCACCTCCTCAGGCTTCAGTCTGTGCAATTAAATTATACATTATACATATGTTAACTTATACTGAACAGAAATATGTTGTACAGTAGTTTCTATAGTTCATTGTTATTATTAACCTAGTACATTATAATGCAAGCACTATTGTATGTATTTTTGCTCAGACTATGTACTCTCTAATGGTTAGCCAAACCAATGTGGTGGCTGGCCACACCTCCTCTGTGTACTGGCCACACCCCTAAACATGGGCCCCTACTGCTGCATACCCCTAATGGGTCCTTCACGTCCCAGTCAGCACTACTATCACCATATATTGATAAATAGGCCCTAGTGGTGTTTTTGCTTAACTATTTTCTTAACAGATTTCCCAGTGAACACTTTCAGACTGTGTGACTGTGTGTCCCTCTGCAATTGGGTGGGGTGTATTTATAGACAGAAAGATTAGATATACAGTACACGAAACAGGTTCCCATTACCTTGTAATTCCATTCTAAAGATTCCTCTGTGTGATAGAGCATGAAAATGTCTTCTGAGTAATTCAGATTTACCAATACCTCCAGACAGGGGTATTTTAATATAACTTCATTTTTTGGGTTAATGCTTTGGATACAAGTGGCTTTCTCTTTGATAGTAGCCTGGACAAGGTTGCATTTTGATTTTTCAGTCCACACACTATGAAAACAAAGCACTCAGTTAGGTTTGCTATGAAGACAGTTAAACATAATCTATACAAATCACAGATTAAGAGGTCAATCCTATTAGCTGCGATGATATTGTGGGTGTGAATCATCGCGGAAGCTGCCACAGTTTATGGCGGCAGGAATTTGCATATAGGGCTCCAAGCTATTTTGTGTGAATTCTCGCTGAAACCAGACTGCAAAGGGTACTAGATCGGGTGCTGCTGCTGATGATAAAACGATTTGGCAATGGCACATTGCACTTTCTCAACTTTATAGAAGAATCGCACAAATCTGACTGATCGGTGCTATGCTGGCGGCTCATACGTATTTAGCTGCCGTAAATTCGGCAGCCAAATATGAATGCTTTGGCATCGAAAAATACGAATCAGGAGATTACGTCAGTTTAGTAAATTTGCCATATTCACCATTCCTATTTTCGTCCGATTACAACCGATCCTGGTCATACCCATTCATACCGCGGATCCATACCGTAATTGGCAATCTTGGAAAATTCCCCCCTATGGCTTATCAAAATGCTCTGCTGTTGAATCATTTTAAATATATGATGCCACATTTAGAACTATTTTAGTTTCTAAGTGGTAAACAAGATTATATTTTATGGGGAAAAGTCTCATTCAATCACATTTGTTTTTAAAAATTTTGAACACTTTATTACAATGAGTAATCCCTTACTGACATGGGGAAATTTTGAAGCATGCAGTGATCCATTCAGGTAGTTGGAACCGTACCTCACAACTTTTATCATTCAAAGAGCGGGACTGTATTTCAGGGCCCGCTCTATCCCTCCAGCTCTCTCCCAGAAAGGAGTAGATGGCATCTATTTAGCGGTCACAGGCTGTCCTGTAGAGTGGCAGTGCAGCGGTGATCACCGTCTCCCACCAATTCTACTATACCCGGGGGACAATGCCACCCACAGGAGGAACACAATTAATGGGACTGTCCCACTGTAATTGGGAGGGTTAGTGGTATGCTGGAACTCATCACATAAATTGATTGGATGAAATTGAATTCACTGATTGGATGAAAAATCTTCCACAACGAAGTCATGTTAGCCTGATCTGGTCCACATTTATGATACGATGATGCTGGGTGTTTATCAATGCTCAAAGTGGGGTGTTATAAGGCGGCATGATATAACGATACTTCCCACCGCCATTTTGTTTTTGTCGCAGTATGGAAAGTACCAGTGCTGGTATCAAGTATATGATGTCAGCTCTGGAACAACAGTGGCACTGTGTAGAGATGTGTTGCTCTGGGCTGGGATTTGCTGTCAACTGATGCCAACTTTAAATGTCACTGTAGCCAAGACCTGATGCTCCTGGCTTAGAATTTGTTGAAGCGCCACGGCTGATGGAGGCACCTCCATCAGCCGTGGCGCTTCAACAAATTCTAAGCCAGGAGCATCGGGTCTCGGCTACAGTGACATTTAAAGTTGGCATCGGTTGACAGCAAATCCCAGCCCACAGTCTTCCGTTTAAAAAAAAAAGTGGCACACAATCACAGGTCATGGACCGCCAGCCAAGGAGAAGCTGCCAAGCTGCAACTTTTCATTGGTTGGTGGATTGTGATTGGTGGGAAATTATCCCATTTTCCCTGCGAGCTCCTGGCATCACCCCTCAGCCACCCACAACAAAGTACATATGGGCGATCTGAAGGATGCCCAGTAACATGCCTAGAGCTGAATAGCATCCTCGTGGCCCTGGTGCTTTTTCCGTCACATTATAGAGGGGGTGGTACCAAAATTACTGTGAAGCCATGCCCACCTTCCCTCCAGCCAAATCCCCTATGTGCCTACCACAAAGTGCATACTTTGGTAGGCAAGTATGGTGTAAGTTTGTGCCTGTGTTTAGGGCAGACTAGATGGGCCAAGTGGTTCTTATCTGCTGGCAAATTCTGAGTTTATATAATTTCACAGATATTAAAGTATTAGAAAGAGGTTAGCAGCACTGGATTAAGGCAGACATTTGCTGCCATTGCTCATACATTTATTAGTAATTAGCTTCTTGAACTATTTCACTTTCAATTTCCTCCAGCCTTCCAGAAAGTGATCTATTTTTCTGCATATATTAGGCTTTAATGTCTCTGTACCAAGTACAGTGCAGGATGTGCCATTCCATTAAAACTTTCTCATTTTCTTCCTGTTTTGAAAAATATGAGAACCACAAGATGGAACAGAATTTGGACATCCCTTACCTCCCAACTGTCCGGCTTTCCACGGGAACGCCCCATTTTTGGGGGATGTTCCCACGTCCCACCCAGGGACAGCAGTGTCCTGCTGTGTGTGTGTGTGTGTGTGGGGGGGGGGGGGGCAGTTGGGAGTCCCTACTGCTACCCGCTGGGCATTGGTGAATAGACACACCCAACAGACAAGAGACATGATCATGGTCATTCTGGTGTGTACCCTACATAAATAATATTGTGACACTCTCCTCCCCATCTACAACATGGTGCTGCTGTAGGTAAGACAGAGTTTGTGTGTGTGTGTGTGTGTGTGTGTGTGTACAATATATGTTTATATGTATGTGTGCATAATGAATTGTCACATACTGTATAATTTGTGTGTGTGTGTGTTTATATTATACATAATTTGTGTGCATTTGTCCCTGCCCATGTTGTATAATGCTTCTCTTTTTCAATGTTAATTGCCCCCCAGACCCCATTTTTAATTGTATACCCACCCTGATGGGTAATTACTATGTCAAATGCCCCTTTTCATACCCCCACTATCCACATTGGCATGGAGTTGGTTATATATAGTGTGGCAAGCCCGAAGCGAGGGGACGCGGAATACGAGCCCCGCGAGGGGACGGGGATTACTTAACATGTATTCCGTGTCCACTCGCCATTCCGCGTCCCCTCGAGGGGCTCGCTACGCTCACCACGCTTTGGGCTCCGTGGCTGCGCTTGCCACACTATATATAATCAACTCCAATGCCAATGTGGATAGTGGGGGTATGAAAAGGGCCATTTCACATAGTAGTTACCCATCAGGGTGGGTATACAATTAAAAATGGGGTCTGCGGGGCATTTAATATTGGACCCAATGTAAAATCGGGTCCCAGGGACCATTTAACATTGGATCCTATGCAAAAATCGGGTCAGTCGCATCGCATCACATCGCATGCGATTTGGTCGCATGCGATGCGACCGATTTTTCTGACCCGATGACCCAGTTGATGGTGAGCGGCTTGAGAATAGATTTGCAGCTACAGATGGAGCAGCCGTCAGCCAGCCTGCTCCATCGCCAGTTCTCCTGTGCTGGCGTAGGCTGGCTCCATCTTACTGGGACGTGCGAGTGTCTCACACACTCGGGCATCCCCATCAGCAAGGTGGCAGGGAGCGGCTTCCCTGCCCGTCTCTGCTACAGGGAGATGGGCAGCAGATCAGGGGGAGCTGGGGGCAGAGCGGGCGGTGGGGCAAAGCCAGGCGGAGAGGTGCTACAGCCTCCGGCAGAACGGGGCACGCAAGCGTCTCATATGCGTGCGCCCCCTTCTGTCCTCCGGCGGTGGCCAAATGAGAGCTGCTCCATCTCTTTTTGCAGGCCTTCAATATTTTCACTGTGTTAAACAAGTTGCAGTCTTGCACAGAGCAGGCTCCAAAAATTAGCAGCGGTGCGATCAGGTCTGAATCAGGCTCATTATCATTGTTACTCAAACTGTACTTATACAATCAGATTCTTAGCAAAAAGAATAATACTGTGATTATATTTTTCCCTTTCCACAGTATGAAGTTGGTTTTCCAATATCGCCTGCCGTGTTATTCCTGCCATGTTAAGTGTTTTGTTTTCCAATGTATTATGTATTATGTTTGATGGATCCTACTGTGAATATGTTTCCCCAAGTTGGCAGGCCTTTGAACTTTGCGCTGTGAATAATTAAGCACAGCTACAGCTGCGGGTGGTGAAACATAAATGTTTTGAAATGTGTTTATTGTATATTATTCTGTTTTATCAGAAACAGATTTAATCAGACTCACTGTACAGGGTAAATAAATAAAATATACCTTTTAAGATATTTAGGCAGCACGGTGACTCCGAGTAGAAAGAATATCATTACTGAACATATAATCATTCCAATGCCCAGACACACTGCTCGCGTCTCGCCGCGCTTTTGGGCCGAGAAAAGCTTCTTTCCCATCTTGCAAACATTTATGTCCTTTGGTTAACAATTGTCTCATCGATTAAAGGAGCAAATTAAAATTTCCATTCCTCTGTGGCTGTGGGAAGCAGAATGTACACAATGGGTTACTCTCCATGCAAAGTAATAGGCCCCATACATCAGTAATCACAATTTATGGATTTCCAGATACAGGGATTTTTTGGCCAGGTAAATGGATTTTACAATCTATCTGACTTTGCCCACACATTACAGATTTATTTCAGTGATCGGCAGATTTTTCCATCTAAAGATTGCATCTTCATATCTGGAAATTGCCCAATCGATTGCTGTTCATAATCTTAATAGATGAAGAGGACGAATTGGGAATGCCCACACATATAAAAAAGATCCGCAGATAATACCAGATTATTAAACATGTTTAAAAACCTGATTAAGCAATCGATTGGCGATTTTGATTGGGATTGCCAAAAGGGGGAGCCCACACATCTAAAATTAATTGTGGCAATCCATATCTGAAAATTGTCACAATTAATTGCTGATGTATGGGGCCCTTAAGGCACATCCCAATTACAGCTTGAACATAGAAACATAAAAATACAGTATAGCAATCGTCTGATGGGAGGGAATGAACTGATCATTGCATACATATATAAAAGTATAAAAGTGGTCTACATTTTTTAATTTTATCTAAGCAGCGCTGGTTTCATGGAAGAGGTAATAGTGATCACAAGCACAGCAGAATATAATACATATAATACATTTAATTAATGGTTTTATTGCTATTTTCGGCATCATGGATGGTGTTATGGTTAGCATTACTGCCTCACAGGTCATGGGTTCTATTCCCACCATGGCCCTAACTGTGCGGAGTTTGTATATTCTCCCCGTACTTGCGTGGGTTTCCTCCGGGTACTCCGGTTTCCTCCCACAATACAAAAAATATACTGGTAGGCTAATTGGCTCCCAACAAAATCAACCCTAGAATATCTGTGTGTGCGTGTACATGTGGTAGGGAATATAGATTGTAAGCTCCACTGGGGCAGGGACTGATGTCAATATTTAAAGATTCTCTGTAAAGCGCTGTGGAATATGTGTGCGCTAAATAAGTAACTTGTATTGTAAAACCTTGTACTGTCAAACCTTGTAGAGTGGACAAGTTTCCCATAGCATCCAATCAGCTTCTATTAAGCATTTATCAAGTACATTCTATAAATTCATAGGTAGAATCTGATTGTTTTTGATTGGCTTATTGGGCCACATCTCCACTTGTTGACCTCCGTTATTAAGATGGGTTGATACATCTCCTCCATAGATTCCAAAGGCTAGCATATACTGTATCTATATACAAAGTCTCAGAGTGTTTCCCCTGCATGCGATACCTATGAGCAGCCGTGCAAGGTCGGTAACGCAAGGAAAAATAGACTGCGCAGACAGGGTCATTTTGAATATGACGCTTGTAATATATTTAGCCATAGGACAAATAGCACATAGTCAAAATCACAAGTGCACATAGTTAATATGGCAAGTGCATGTAGCCATAACCGTCTCCACGCACTTCAAGGGGAAATTACATGGTCAAAATTGTCGATAACCAGAATCGTGTGTGTGCCCTTTTACAGTATATGTTCATTCAGAGATCATTTTACTTTAGACTGAATTTTATGGGCCACAGAACTGTGGACTCGGTGTGTGACGTCACGGTCGTCACACCACCTTGAGCAGCGCTGGGGTACAGACGTGTAAAACGCAAGGATTACTGTTCTTGTATAGGAGTGCAAAATCAAGTCAAACCTTGAAACAACTTACTCTGTGATATCCTTTATACAGCAGTTAGATTTTCTTGGTGATGCAAACACATTCAAATATAGGGGCTAATACAGCGATCAGGTTTATTCCGCCCCGCCGCACCACCAGAGTAAAATCCCACCACGTGCAAGCCTACAAATGGCGGCAAATCCATTCACAAACTGCTCACCATCAACTGATTTTTCCAATGTGTGCAGTCTGTGCATAGCCCAGGACATTGGGCCAGATGTATCAAGCTTCAAAAGTGATAAAATGGTGAGTGATAAACAGCAAGCCAATCACCTCCTATCTGTCGTGCTAAAGGCTGGGTTTGAAAAATGATAGGTAGAAGCTGATTGGCTGGTTGCTTATCACTCTCCATTTTATCACTTTTTAAAGCTTGATACATCTGGCCCTTACTCTGCGGCTGCAATAGAAACAGGATGATCGGGACTGGAGCTGATGTCACACAACTTCCCATCAAACACCTGGGCACACCTGTGTTTTCCCTGACACCCCCAGATAACAGAAGCTTACCACCCACAAGCACCGGCTTCCTGTCAATGTACTTGCCAATGGCCAGCGTTAAAAAAAAGTAGAAGTGTTTTATCACAGGGTGGCCTAGCGCATGCGTACTACGGGCCGTGCGTATGTGCAGTCTGTTGATAATTGCCCAGCCTGCTAATTTGCAGCCATGCGATCAGGTCTGAATCAGGCCCATAGTCATGGTCATCGTGGGTGTGACTATTCACACCTGCAATTAACTTGCTGCTGCAAGTGTGAACTTACATGCGGACAAGTGAAAAATCACACCAGCGGCCTATAGGCAAATCATTAGCTAATTGCGGCTGTGGCAAGTCACTCCCACAATACATGCCTACACTGCGAGATAATGGGGGTATTCTAGTTGATTCTCAAGGCTGCGAGTTCGCAGCCTTGTGAGTCCCCCAAACCCCACCCATCGAATGCCGGGCTGCCCGCCACCCCCTCGCAGCGTGGATCCATTCGCAGGCTAGGGGGAACCACCCCCATCATTCGATGGTCACGACCATCGAATGATGGTGAAGGTGCACGCATATCGAAGTGACTCTTAGGTCACTAAGATATGCATGCACCCTCGGGAGGAAGTGGGCAGGCAGCTGACATCCGTCGATGTCAGCTGCCCGGCCCTCTCTACCCGCGTCACTGGCGATTTGCATGGGAACGCCCAGTGTCCTTATGGGAATGCCCAGCGTTCTCATGCTGAACGCCCATGCTGGACGATCTCATGGGGAAATCGCCCGACCTGCCACCGCACGCCCCACCCCCGCAATCTTGGGTGCGTGCACCCAGTAAACAGCCTTTTTATCATGTCTGCATGCCCCCTGCATCTGCACATGTGCAGAAATGCGTGTGCGCACACACAAAACATCATTCCCCCATGTAAATGCACCGGTGAGCGAAGTGTCCTGAATAAGGCCCAATGAGTATGACCACATCTATAGAAGCTGACTGGGGAACTGCTCCACTTGTCTGATTCTCCAGTCTGTAGAAGGGTTGATACATTTCTCCCATGATCTCAGCAGCAGCAGCAGGTGTTTTCTGGGTAATGTTTGTAGCGATATTTCTCAATAAATGGGCTAAGATGTCACTGTTACAGCTGTGACATCCGGATATCACTGTACAACAGATGTTTTACAACATCCTCCCTGCACTTACAGCTTGAGACTGTATGAGATTGTCATCGCCTGCCATATAAGTATTTGTCCCATCCAGGCTAGGAATGAGAGAGCTGTGCTTCACTGGTTTACAAACACATTTATATCGCTACTGACACCATTGTCACATACAAGGTGTTTTTCAATACAGAAAAGCCTTCATTTTTTAAGACTATTCCAATTAAATTCTTTAAAAGTAGTAAGCTGGACTGACTGATAGTGTGCGGTATTGCACTATAGTACATGTTATACATTACATGTTGTATAAACCTGGCACCAGTGCTGTAACTTGGGGTGTGCGAGTGCTGGGTGGTGCCGTGCACAGAGTGCAATGCTTTGGGGTTGCTCCAGGCATGCACCTTGCAGTCTGTACAGCAGCTTGGTGCGTTCCTTGGACACTCCATCAGTGCTGCACTTTCTGATAATATATACGCACACTGGGCAGCTGTCTGGGGCCCCACAATTGTAGCGGCCACCAAACAAGGGCAGGTGGTGGTCACACAATCATAGCAGCAATGCAGCATTATCTACCGGTCTCTAATCAGTGGATGGCTGTTGGCATGCTGATTGGTGGAGTGCTGATAGCCATTCATTGTATGGAAGCAAGACTGCATCTCTCTACATGATGGGCATGTAATCATTTTCATCAGTTTTCCTGAATGGGTGTGTAGGTACCTAGATGTCATGCAGTCAAAATAGCATGTCCTCAGGGCACAGCGCCAACACAGGGTGCACTGCCACCCTGGTACCCTGCTGCCTGACACATATACCATACCTCCCAACCAAGGCTGGCAGTGTCCCACAGGGGGGGAGTAGTTGGCTAGCGGGGAATGGATGCGGTGTGCATACACACAGCTTCTATTAAAGCATGGCCAGCAGCTCACATAGCGCTGCCCATGGCCCCACAAGTCTTCAACTATCCACCTTCCCAACCACAGCAGGGCAGGAGCTGCTGCAGCAGGTACAGAAGATCCCGAAATCCCTCATTGAATAAGCAAACAATGAATCAAAAAGTTCCCTGACTTGGGATCGATCTCACATGGATTTCACAATGATATCCACAGTGTTCCATTCACAGACCACTCTGCCGATGAGTGGCTTATTCATTTCAGTTTGCCAAAAGTTTTGTAAAGTGAAAATATTTTTAATTTAATTATATTTACCACTCCAATGGCCTGTCTCTGTCTGCAGAAATCACTAGAAAAATGGTCACTGATTCCATCCTCCTGGCGATTAGCGCATTCACAATTTTGATACTCTAGAGCAGCGGTTCCCAACCTTTTTTCTATCCCATTCCCCTTGATTAGGTTTTTTATTTAGGAGTACCCCCTCCTCTCAATTTGAAATATCCACAGCACTTTCTAGTGGAGTGGAAGTGGTATGCATATCCTTATGCTTGTCCTTATAATAATGAATAGTGTGTAGTCAGGAATCGGGTCCCTCTGTGGCTGGCTGCTGGCTATAGATTGTAAGTTTGCGGGCAGGGCCCTCCTACCTTTTTAACTGTATGTAAATACCCAGTTTGTTGTATAAATGTTTCTATTGTAGAGCGCCACGGAAGTTGCTGCACTACATAAGAAACTGTTAGGTAAAATAATACTGTCTCTAGGGTTCCCACTAATGTCCTGTGCTTCCTCCACCCATGTCAGTGCGGGGCAGCACTGGTAGTTCCCAATGGATTGCAGGTTGGGCAAAAACAAGATGCTGCAGACAACATGGTTCATCTCCATAGCCATGGGAGATGACTTCCTCCACCATTACCAATATTATTTTCAAGTACCCCCAACTGGTTTGCAGAGTACCCCAGGGGTACTTGTACCTCTGGTTGGGAACCACTGCTCTAGGGTGCTGTGAATCAAGAAAGTTTGGGAACCACTAACTTACAGAATACCGAGAAATAAAATTATTCTATATTATTCACAAATACAGTATATAGAAATTTGTGAGTTACTTTAAACATTTTCCATTTTATTTAAAACATTTTTTGCCGCAAAAAATGTAAATATATATATATATATATATATATATATATAAAAAGATATATAGATATATATATATATATATATATATATATATATATATATATATATATATATATAGGATAGTGAAGAGACAACAGCGGCACTCTGGGGATTTTTTGAGGTTATACGCGCAAAAAATGTAAATATATATATATATATATATATATATATATAAAAAGATATATATATATATATATATATATATATATATATATATATATATATATAGAGAGAGAGAGAGAAAGAGAGAGAGAGAGAGAGATACTGTATATCTATATATATATATATATATATATATATATATATCTATATCTAGTGGCAGAGGCTCAATTAGTTTAGTCACTTAGGTGTATGAAAGGTCGGGGTAATACGAAGTAAGAAAGAATACTGTACATTGTTTCCCCCAGCGTACTGAGTGACATCAGTAACCAGATTTACATACTACATGGTAATAGAATTCAGAGATCTTGGTTACATATACTTGTGCAAAGACTTACTCATTTATTTGTGCAAGTATATGTAACCAAGATCTCTGAATTCTATTACCATGTAGTATGTAAATCTGGTTATTGATGTCACTCAGTACGCTGGGGGAAACAATGTATTCTTTTAACAAAAAGACCAACAAAATGACATTTCCCTTGTATTTGGTTCATTAGGCAAATTAAAAAGAAGTGATCCTTAGACTGCTCAAGTCCCAACACCTTATTCTAGCTGTTTCTATACAAGTACAAGGAGTTACTTGAGGCTATTTTGTCCCTTAAATTATACTGTAAACAGTGTGTTTCGTTGTATAATAGGAAACCTGACTTTAGGGCTAAAGAAGTAATAGAAAATGAAGCTTTCTCTACAAATGTAAGCAAAACAACCAAAGTTGTGGCATAATCTGATTTCTCTTTAGTTTCAAAGTAGACCAAAAAGTCAAAGTAGAACAAAATAAGTTGCACTGTAATAAATGTGCTGGCAGCAGTAAATGAAGGCATTCATATTTTGTACTTTAAATGCCAATAATGTATTGGGCCGGACTAGGGCGGAGCCTAGGGGGAGGCCCACTTGACAGGGGCTGGAAGGAGCGTAATGGGTATCAGGGGAATAAGGTTTTGGGGGTGTGCTTGAATAGTGACATGGGGAGGGGGAGGGGCTTAACAGGGTGGTAGGGCGGTATATATCGAGGGGTGCACGTAGCCCCAGGTCAGACATTTTGTCAAGGATCAAGAAGCTGGCTAGCGGATCGATCCTGTGCCACAGCAGACAGAATGGCAAAAATTGATGCTGCGCTGGCCTCCTTGAGGAAGGCGGCCGGTACGCAGGGAGCGGCCTGGCTACAGGAGCAGGTAGCAGGCCTTATGTGGGGGTTGGGGACGGACGCTGACTCGTCTGACCCCTCCGGCGCACGGCCTCGGAGGTCTAGGCCTCCGGAGCGCCTTAGCCCCTCTTTCACCCCCAGAACCCGGCGCCGGTCCAGGAGCCCCATTCGGGACCCTCCAGGCTGTTCCGCGGGACGGACACCTTCCTCCCGGCAGGTGCGGTCTGGGAGGAATCCTACAGGGCGGCGGGGTTCCCAGCGCGGGAAGGTTTGCCTTCCCGTGCAAGAAGAGGCAGCGGTGAGGACAGCGGGCACGAGTGCGGCGGAGGATGGTACCCTGATGGAGCTCCGGGGAGAAGGCAGCAGCACGAGCGGGGGGAGAGCCCCTGGGAGCGAGCGGCAGCCGGCTGGCTTTGCCGGCGAGGAAGAGCCTGCACGCAGTGCGGCACCCGCAGGATCTGTGACGGGTGCGCGCCCGGCCGACAGGCCAAGCAGAACAGAGGAGACGGCTGGAACATCTGGAGTTGAAGGTGCTCGTCAGGACACAGGAGCTGCGGCTGCTGGGTTCACAGCCCCCAGGCAGCCTGGTGAGTCATCATCTTTGTCTTCCGGGCCCCTATCAGGTAGTCAGGGGGGGGCAGGAGTAGGTCAGCAGAGTGAGGCTACTAAGGGTATGTTGGAGTTGGTGACTGGGTTTGCGGAATGGTTCTCTAAAGTGAGGCAGGGGACAGGTCAGTCGCCAGCAAGCGCATGGGTTGCGCCAGGCAGTGCGGGGGGTACGGGCAGCGTAAGTGCTACACAAACTAGTGGGGAGTCTGTAGTAGAAACGGTCCAGGTTAGTGACTCTGCTAAGGGTGAAGTATATGTTTGTTTTGAGGGGCCGCTGGGGGCTCACTTGAAGCAGGAGGTGAGGGAAAAAGTGTGGAAAGGGGAGTATGTGGATATATTCTCTCTGCTCCCATTGGAGCGCTTTAATTTGGATAGGCCGCGTAAGGAAGAAAAGAAGGAGGAGGAAGAACGTAGGAGGTATCGGCTGATACCAAGGACATTTTCTAATTGGCTCCAGGCCTTTGCAATTTTAGCTAGTGTGATTGGGGAAAAAGCACCTGAGAATTGTTCACCCCTGTTTTGTTATATGGATGCGATTGCTGAGGCAGAAAGGGTTATGGGGGTCAGGCTTGGCTGCGATATGATGAACAGTTTAGGCAGCGTAAGGCGGTGCGGCCTAATATCAGGTGGGATCATAAGGATATTGGGCTCTGGTTGAAAGTGACAGCCCCGAATAGGTTGGGGCAGCCCTTTCGGGGGGACAGGGGGGGAGCAAGAGAAGGGGTTAGTAATACGGCCTTGCAGAAGGGCCTCTGTTTTGCATTCAATGAGGGAGCATGTCGATTCGGGGCGAAGTGCAAGTTTAAGCACGAGTAACTTCATGCGGGGGCACTCATGGAGCAAACAAGTGTTTCAGGGGAAAACCGCGGGAGTCTACCTCAAAAGGGGGAGACACCAATACGATTGGAAAGGATGTTGGGTTATCTGGATAGATACCCAAACAGGCAGGCGGCGGTGCTGTTAGAGGAGGGGTTTAGGGACGGGTTTAAAATTCCTTCGGTGGTAGCGGGGACGGGGGGGTTTTATGGGGAATTTGAAATCGGCTAGGGAACACCCTGAGATAGTGGGGGAAAAATTAAAAAAGGAGGTGCAGTTGGGGAGAATGGCTGGTCCTTTTTCATCGCCGCCTATGGCGGATTTGATAGTGTCACCATTGGGGGTGGTGCCTAAAAAAGAGCCGAATAAATTTCGCCTCATCCATCACCTATCATTCCCCAAAGGGGCGTCGGTGAATGATGGGATTGATCCGGAAATTTGTTCCGTTGTTTACACGTCATTTGATGAGGCTGTACAATGGGTGAAGAGATTTGGAAAGGGAGCTCTATTGGCAAAGACAGATATAGAGGCTGCTTTTCGATTGTTGCCGGTTCACCCAGCGAGTGTCCGGTTGCTAGGCTGTTTTTGGGATGGGGGTTACTTTGTGGATCGTTGTCTGCCAATGGGGTGCTCCCTGTCGTGTGCCTATTTTGAGGCCTTTAGCTCCTTTCTGGAATGGGTGATTAGGGACGTGTCAGGGTGCAGTTCAATTATCCATTATTTGGATGACTTTTTGTGCATTGGCCCGGGGGACGGTAAGGTATGTGCACTCTTGCTGTGCACCGTGGAGCGGGAGGCAGCAGATTTCGGAGTGCCGTTGGCTCTGGAGAAAACGGAGGGGCCAGCGTCAGAGATTAGTTTTCTGGGTAGCACTATTGACACGGTGCGGATGGAATGTCGGTTACCTGCAGTTAAACTAGAGTCGCTCAGGACAGAAGTGGGGAGGGCGGCGAGACTAAAGAAAATCAAGCTGAGGGAGCTGCAGTCTTTGTTAGGCAAATTAAACTTTGCCTGTCGTATTATCCCAATGGGCAGGATTTTCAGCAGACGCTTGTCAGGGGCGACGGCCGGGGTTACTTCCCCTCATCATTTTATCAGGTTAGGGAGGGAGTTGCGCGATGACCTGAAAGTGTGGGCGGAATTTTTGAAGTCGTTCAACGGCAGGGCCATGTGGATGTCAGACGCGGTGGTGGCTTTTGATATGGATCTGTTTACTGACGCGGCCGGGAGCGTTGGTTACGGGGCTTATTGCCGGGGCCACTGGAGCGTAGGAAAATGGCCAGAGTCATGGGTCACCCGGGGTTGGGTGCGTAATCTAGCATTGTTAGAACTGTTTCCCATACTGGTAGCGGTGGTGATTTGGGGGCCTTTATTCCAGGACAAAAAAGTCTTCCATTGTGATAATATGAGTGTAGTGGAGGCAGTTAATCACTTGTCGGCAGCGTCACCTCCGGTGGTTAAGGTCTTACAACGGTTGGTGTTAGAGTGTTTAGCTTTGAATGCTTGGGTGGTGGCTAGACATGTTCCTTGTGTGGCCAATGGTATAGCGGACTCCTTGTCTCGTTGGCAGTGGGATCGTTTCAGGGAGCTGGCGCCTGGAGCGGACCAAGATGGGGTCGATTGCCTGAGGCATCTTTGGGAGCTGCTGGAAGAATAACGGATCAGCTCATCAGGGATTCCCTCGCACCCGGCACGTGGTCGGCTTATTGCCAGGAGTGGCAGCAATGGAATGAGTGGTGCAGTTCAGTGGGCCTACCGGAGGGAGAGGATGAGATCAGGGTGTTGCTATATATAGGTCATTGTAAAGATATGGGGTGGTCTGTGGCGAAGATAGGCAGGTGCATGGCAGGGTTGGCTTTTGGTTTTAAGGCTAGCGCAAGGCCAGATGCCACTAAGAGCTTCTTGGTTTCACGGGCACTTAAGGGATGGAGAAGGGGACATGCGGTGCAGGATAAGAGGAGGCCGGTCTCTTTTAAACTATTGCAGGATTTGGGCAGACAGTTGGGGTCGGTCTGCAGATCTGTTTATGAAACCAACCTGTTCAGATTGGCATTTTCCCTTGCGTTTTTTGGGGCATTGAGGTTGGGAGAACTGGTCAGTCCAAGCGCAGGGACGCCGGGGGGCCTCAGGTGCGAGGAGGTTATGTTGTTTGCGGACAGGGTGGAATTCGTTATCAGCAGGTCGAAAACTGACCAATTGGGAAGGGAAAAGCGGGTTGTGTTATTTGAAGTACAGGGCTCGTCTATGTGCCCTGTGGAGTGCCTCAGAGTTTTCAAAGATTGCAGGTTTGCGGAGGGACAGCAGAGGGACCCATTGTTAGTGCATGCTGACGGGTCATTTCTCTCCCGTTTTCAATTTGTCAGTGTCTTTAGGAAGGGATTGCGGTTGTTAGGCCTGAGTGAGCAGGAATATGCCGGGCACTCTTTTAGAATCGGGGCAGCGACAGAGGCAGCACGCTTAGGTTTTGGGGATGATTTAATCAAAAAGATTGGAAGGTGGGATTCGGCTCGTTTTAAATCTTATGTGAGGGTAGGAATGTTATAGGGTATTGTGAGCTACTTGTTGGGAGCTTGTTTCGTTGTTATCTTCATTTTATTTATGTTTAGGGCAACCTTCATGTCTCATATGGATCATGGGACACTCATACGTCTTTTCGGGCGCCGTTTGAGCTGGAATGAGACCGAACGGTCGACGACTGGGGTTGGATGGCCGGAAATTCGAAGTCCGCTGGCTGGGGAAGCGCGGCATGGTGTGGAGTGGTGTATTGCCGGAGTTCCATCGTTTCGTGAGGCTGGACAGGCCCCCCGAGATCTTGGTGTTACACGTCGGGGGTAATGATTTGGGGGTTAGGCCTTTCCGGGAGTTAATTAGAGATATCAAATTCGATTTGTTACGCCTCTGGGCGTTGTTTCCAAGGGTAATTACAGTGTGGTCTGACATAGTGCCCCGGCAGGTTTGGAGGGAGGCGCGTTCAGTGGAGAGGATCAATAAGGCCAGGATCAAGGTTAATAGAGCGATTGGTAAATTTGTGGCCAGGAATGGGGGAGTGATGGTTCGCCACTTAGAGCTGGAATCCGGGACGGGCGCTTTCTGGAGGGGAGACGGGGTTCACCTGAATGCGGTGGGCATGGATATGTGGGCTTTGGCGATACAGGACGGGGTGGAAGTGGCCGTGGCTTTGTGGCGGATATGCAGGGGGTTAAGGGGTTAACCCCATGCGTTGTGGCGGAGGGGATCCTCGAGGTTGGTGGTCATGGAGGCTTGGTTTTGTGGAGGGGAGGGCCCCATGGCGGGGGCTGGACTCCTCGGGGTGAGGCTATATGGGTACATTGATAATGAGCACGGGGTCTATGCAGATCGGTGCCCTCGAGCCTGCGTCAACGGCTGGGGGTAAAAAGTGTGAGGGAGAGTGCTCTGATATGTATGCCGGGTTTTTAGGGGTTTTGGGCCTCGAGGATCACCTTTGGTGGGTTATGTGGGGATCATGGGTAAAAACTGTTATTGTTGTAATTTTACTGTTTCAATAAAGATGGCTGCTGTGGCCATTTTAATCCAACATGAAGGTGTTGAGTATTATTATGGGAAAGGGATTGGGAAATAGGGGTCACAGCGATTTGACAATACCCTGTCATGTATACATGAAGTATACCTCCCTACATTTCGTCTTCACGTGGTGGGACCCCCTGCTTTTCCCCTGGAAAAGGGGAATGGCAATGCCGCGATCATTAGGCCACATGCATATTTTCATTGCTGTTGGGGAAATGGCCGGCTCTGTCAGCTGCTGGCCATGCCCAATGTCCCCCTGTCTCAGTGAGTAGATGATGTGTGCGTGCGCACAGTGTCTATTCCCCGCTGTCCTGCTAAGCATAGCAATACTGACAGGGGGTACTCCCTATTGCCCCCCCCCCCCTCTCGGGACACTGCTGGTTGTGCATGGGAGGCATGGCTGTCCCCTCAAAAAAACGGGACTGTCCCGCAAAAATTTAGACAGTTGGGAGGTATGACATTAAGCATCATGTTTAATGTGAAGAACATGTGTGAAGCGATAGCAGTGAATGTTCTTTCCTGATCTCTTCACAAAATGAACTTATTAGTGTGATCAGGGCCCAGGTATCAGACCCACTTCCTTACAGTTCTACTAGATTCAGTACCGGCTATATGATTAGGCAGCTCCCTAGGGTGTTGGGATCTGAGGGGGGCGGGGGCCTCCAGTCTGCCTATCACAAAACTAAGGATGCATACTGTATGAGGAAGACATCCTTGTACTTGATGCAGATGGCAGCTGTGGAACATCTCTGACACCACCTCCACACTTTGACTTGAGGGTCTTCAATGGGGTGTGGTATGCATCTCTGACAGTCAGGATTCTGATGTTCGTTATACCAACATCAGAATCCCGCCTGCCGGTACTCCGATAGGGGGTAAGCGCATAGAAGTTCATTGCGGGCTTGCTGCACTTGCCATGCTGCACGCTTACCCCAGGTTCTATTCTCCCTCTATGGGATTTGTGGACTTCCACAAGGCAGAATAGCCCCGGTAAGTCGGGATCACGATTGTGTGGGCATTTTACAGTCAGGTTTCCGATGTCGGTGTACTGACAGTCAGAATCCCGACTGTCAGGGTGTCATTTGGCACCCCTGAAAAGTGAGTATGAGTGGCTGTGTGGGGTGAGGAGAGAGGCATTAGGGTTAAGTTCTCCTATGGTGCAGAAAAGCCTTACACCAGTCCAGACTAGAGTTAATAATAAAACAAAAGATCCTGTAATATATCTGTGATGACAAAACATGAAATGGAATAGTACTAAATGTGAACTGAGTTAGGAAAACCTTCCCTCATAAGTACATGATGCAAATTGTTGTTGTTACTCTACTGTAGATCTACTTTGTTCTTCTTGTGATGACTAGCAAGATCTCATATACTTGTGATAAGGCATATCAGTCAGAGCAAGCCCTAGCCTAAGCATAGGAAAAATATGCAATTGCCTAGGTCATTTGCAATGTCTAGGGGCCGGCTCATGTTTCCATTGGTGGTTTGTGGGGCACCCACTGTTGCTGCCTGCCTGAGCTGAGATCAGGGGCAGCCGGCAGTGCAGCGCACCCTGCAGAGCTGTATTTGGAGGTAGTGAAGTCTCTGCACCTGCTCCCGTGATCCTTGCCGATCCTAGGTCAGCTAGGCCTCATGGACTATGCTCAGCTCGGGGGCTGAGATGCTTAGTACTGACAGTGAGTGGAGCCTCTGCACTAGCTCCGCCAGATGCTTGCACAGAGGCTCCACTCACTGCCAGTAATAAACATGTTGCTCCAAGCAGGGCAGCCTGCACCCAATCCCACAATCCGTGCCCTGCTGCATGGGCACGGATTGTGGGATTGGGTGCAGAGAGATGTATAATGTTAATCTATGAGCTATATAGGTAAATTTACACTTTTTAGTAATGACTGTATTGTTAGCAAGCAAATTTTCATGCCAACTAATTATTTAGTTACAATGTTTGGTGTAGTTGTATGCAGCAGATTACAGAGAAAATATTGCTGCATATACATTCCAAGAATTGTTTACATGAAATGCTGCGGTGTGAATACATTCCCACTGTTATTTTTCATACAGCCTGGTGAGTGCTGCTACCTTGTGATTGCCTCTGTGAGAGAAAGAGATGTAGTTTCACTCGCTGCCATCAGGTGGCAATGTTTTGGAGACACAAAAACACTAGACACACATACCTGTATAAGGGCTGAGACACCTAGGACTACGGCCTCCTATGTGATCCCTATGGAAGGTGCAGTGTCTCTGTCTGAGTACAGTCTCCTATGTGATCCCTATGGCACAAAGGTTGTGCTGTACTGGGGTGCTGGCCTGTGCTCCGTAAGGGGGAGCTGCTGTACAGGGTTGCTGTAGAAGATATTACATTGCAATGAAGACATACTGGAGTAAAACTAAGACAGTTTGTGCAAGGACCAGCTCAAAGATTGCCTCTTTTTCCTGCCAAAGTACTACATGATTGTAAGCTTGAAAGCAGGGCCCTCTCTGCACAAGTTACATCTGCCCCACCTGCAGCACACATGGTTTTGTCCATTTGAGAAGGAATTTGCCCTTATGAGTGAACCAGAATAAGCGCCTTTGTGTCTAATAAGGTCATGTTTAAGCGCAGATAGCGGCTAAACCCGACCAAATGAATGGGTGTGATGCTAAAAAGTTCCTGTTGCATTCTCAAAGGATTGAATCTTTGTGCAGGGGGTGTGATCTGAATAACAGCACCAGCAGCCATACATGCCCAAACAGAACTACATTTTAATAGCTACGTTGAGCGCACTCTAGTGGCTGCTGGCACAAAAAGATTTGAATCTGGTCCTGTGTGTGCCAGAAGATGCGCTGTTTGCAACGCACCACTGACCCACACCTAGTAATGGCCCAGTCTGGGCCAGCCGTTGAAGAGCACCAACTTTTTTATTGACGTTTTCATAGGGGGGATGGAAACTTCTTACGACTTGGCCACACCCCACCAGTCTCATCTGAGATTCAGGGGCGGATTTAATTGTCTGTCTGCCCCTAAGCACCACTTTTTTTTGGCACCCCCTATATGTGTGCCCAACACCCATATATCATGCTGTAAGAATTACTGCATGAAGGAGTGCCCCCCCCCCTGCGGAGAACAGCGTCAGCCACCAGTCATTGGGGGTTATTCTAGTCCATTCTTTCTGACAAAATCCTTCTTAGATGGACAAAACCATGTGCACTGCGGGTGGGGCAGATGTAACTTGTGCAGAGAGAATTAGATTTGGGTGGGGTTTTTCTTCAAAGTGAGATCTATATTGAAGTGTAAAATCATGCAGTCAGTATTTTCCCTGCACAGAAACAAAATAACTCACCCAAATCTAATTCTCTCTGCACATGTTACATCTGCCCCCCTGCAGTGCACATGGTTTTGTCCATCTAAGAAGGATTTTGTCAGAAAGAATGAACTAGAATAAACCCCATTGTGACAGTCACTGGCCACCCGTGAGCCACTGTCCTCCCGTGCTATGTGGATTTGTGCTCGGCTATCCTGCACATGGCTGGCAGCGGCACTGCGGAAAAGTCAGAGTGGCAGGGGAGTACCTGTCAGTGTTCCAGGTCACTGCACCTTGAGATGCCGTCGTCTCGTCTGCCGCCCCTGTGAATGCAGGAGAGGTCCAGGATGGGGGTGAGTAGAGAGTTTAGCTGGGCCTGTCCTTCCTTCCCTGATTTGGGATGCTCTCCTTATGGCGAAGGTTGTCAGTGAGGGGGGATGCATTGCCGCCCCCAGCAGGTGCCGCCCTTAGGGGTGTAGTGGAAAATCCGTCCCTGCTGTCATATGCGATATGTCGATGGCCCTGTCATCTAGTTGCAGCTACAGTCAGAATGCTTGAGGCCTAGCAGTAATGACAGCCATGATGACTATAGGCCAATACTTCATTAAGCCGCTCTGCACAGTTTGTCAATCATTACCCACACTGAATCAATAGGAATGTACAGATAAACAAATACAAAGAAATACTATAAAGATGAGCATAAAGCTTCCACTTTCTTAGATCTAAATCCATTTAAGTGAGTTATACCGAAGAAAAGGTAAAGCAGTGTATTCTGTACACAAACCCTGCAAACCATGTCCTAAAATCTGTACAAAAAGACATTTCCTTACCCCTTGTAACAAGCTGCTGTATAAGCGATATCATGCACTCCATACTCAGCCTCTATTCTCTGTCTGTTTAATTATACTTTGTCATTCTAATACTACTTTGAAGTAAAAATACAATATGTAACAGCAGAAATATAAAGCCATGGCAACAACTAAAAGTGTCAGTATGCTGGAGAAATGGGAAATGACAGCATTTTTTTAAACACTCATGATAAAGAGATACCTACTCTAGAACTAGCATGATTCCTCAAGACATACTGTATAGATGCTTTCTGTATTCGGGATCTATGAATTAAGTAGTTAACAATAAATGCAGGAAACCAAAGGCTGATACCTTTGAGTCTTCTGCTATATTTTTTAAATGACATTTTCCCATGAGCATTACCAGGTGTTGAGTCACCCAGTTTGAACTCTGCATAAGCCATACTGTAGTTGCCTACCTTCCTGCATTCTGCAGATGACTCGCTGAAATAGCAGCAATCTCCCTCTCTCCCTCATTAGTCTAGCAATCTCCCCCATGTCACCTAGCCCACATTACACTGTTACATTTTGGGGGGGGGGGGGGGGGAAGGAATGAAAGAGCAATTTACATTGAATCATCAGCGCCATTTCCCAGCACTTTAGCAAGTATAGTAGCTCTAAACTCTTATTAACTGCGTTGGGGCTCATCTACATTTGGATATGTCATTTTAAAAGATTCCTCTCAGATGTAGAACACATCCATGCTTCTAGGTGCCACGTTCACAATCCCTTTAACAATCTCTCCATATATGGAACTAGACACGCCTTTGGGTGGAGCATGACACGCCCCTTCAATGGGGCCCTGTGCAAAATTCTACGACCAACTATAATCTCCCTTAAACTCGTTTTCAAAAGTAGGCATAAGCACTCTCTCCTTCTGCCATCCAGAATGGGATGTGGCCTTATTGAAATGGGGAACGGGCTTGTGGGGCCCTGTTTTTGTGTACATTGTCCACTGAGATCATACCTCTCAACTGTTCTGATTTTCGCAGGAAAGTAACAATTTTTTTTATGGGGACCCCAAATTCCTACCCCCCCCCCCCCCCCACCTCCCCCCGAATTTCTGGCACCAGGCCCGATGACATATACATTTGTGTTCTTGTCAAAAGAATTTCGAATGGACGCATAGCGGCCATAGTAAATTAATTAGAAGAATACGAATTTACGCCTGTATACGGCCAGAAATGTCTACGAATAGGCGTAGTCTTCTCCTTAGTAAATTTCCCCCATTAATTAATGAGAACAGCTAGTACTGGTCCAAAGTAAGTTTTCTGTTCTATAAGTCCTTTTTAGATGCACAGAAACCACACTCTGTAAGTATTTTACAATATATCATACACTAATCTCAATTGAGCAGACTAAAGAAAGCCAATAAATGTATCATTTACAGCAAATTTAAAGCAGACTAAATAAGACTTTTCGGCAATGATTTTCCCAGACTACTGCCAATTACTGTATATCCTTCTGGAAAGTGCTTTGAGTGACATTCCTGTTTCCAGAGAAGTATTAATCCAGCAGACTGGAAGTGTTAAGTATAGACAATGAGATAGAAGCAGCACACAGGCCTCTGGCTGAGGTGAAGCTCAAGAGCTGTTTATGTTCTGCAGAAATGAGTCTGTTCTCAGTCTACAGTGATTTTCTGAACGTAGTAAAGAGTGAACTGCTCTAGAGCATGACGCTGTGTGACTACTCATTTCTCAGCTCCTTTTAAGTTCCTGACCTGGAGTGTTCATTTACATCCTGCGGCAGTGCCGGCTTTGACGAAAAGCAGAACTTTCAATCCTGTGAGCGCTCACCTACAAAGAGTTGCATGTCCCAATAGACAAAAACAGTTCAAGATCAAAAGTGAAAAATGAACTGTTGCTTTGTTTTTGTGTGTAAGCCTAATGCGGGTGTGGGGAAACAGATCTACAATGTCTACTGTAGGTAGAAAGTCAGGTAGGTCAACAACACATGCATTAGGTCAACAGGAACAAAAGGTCGGCAGGTGTCAAAGGTCAACAGATAAAATCGGCAGTGATTGAGGTTGACAGGTACAAAAGGTGGAAACTGTTAGTTCAAGATGGCAGTGGGCGAAACAAAAAATAGTTATCACATTTTTTTTTTTTTTAGGCCACATCTTCTATTTATTGTGTTGTGACCAGCATCAGAACAACCAAGTACCCTCATGGGCTCGCTTCAGGCAAGGTGGCTCATTACCCTACAGCTGAGCTCGCCACAGGTTACTATTTGCAATAGTTATCCACATGGATAGTAGATCAAGCAGATGTTTGCTAAACCATTTGTATATTGACCAATGTCATGTTGACCTTTAAATCTGTTGACCGTTTGTACCAGTCAACATAATGCATGTTTACCACATTTTGTCGACCTACTGACTGTCTAGATCTACCTAGACAGTGTAGATATTAGATCTTCCATCCGGATATCACTGGATGTTAGATCCTCTCGCTGTGCTGGATTGTATCTTTATAGTGTCGAAATGATGGAGAAGCATACTGAAGATCTTATATTTATGATTTTCTTTTTGTTTGAAGAATGTGATATGTGAATCTGTACTATACTTGTAAGCAGAGACCATTTTGAACTGTAGCACTTTTTATGGATTATGAGTCATCTTGAGCCATTGCCGTACTTACCTACTTTCCTGGACTTCTGAACTTCACACATCTCACCAACTTCCATAGTAATAGGGGTAGAGACGGGGATTGTTGGTGCAATTTATGGAAAACCATGTGATAATGGATCGCCCTCCTCCCCCCCCCCCCCATCACCACCACTGCTGTGCGTTGCCACAAACCTAAGAGCTACAATTTAATCTTGCTATTATACTTGTCAAATTTTGGGGCTACAAAACTCATTTTGTAATTTATAAGACATGGAAAAAAATAGTCCGAGGAAGAGAGGAGAAAGGGTAAGTAGTGTTATTAAGTCTGTCTGTGTACCTGTCTGTCCCGTCAGTCTGTTTCCCAACCTTGCCGGCAACCCGGCTTGTCATAAAACGGCGCCACAGGCTGTAATACAACAGCCGGGGAGGGGGGGGGGCGGGGTGAGGCAAAGATGCAGCGGAGGAGAGGGAGCTGGGCAGCGCTGAAGCCAGCTGAGTTCAGCGATCAAACAATGGCAATCCCGAGAATTTTCCGGGCTTGCCAGTCTGTGCATTAAGGCATAGCCCGTAGAATTCTCGGGATAAACAGTGAAGCAGTTAAATGTCTCAACCTCAAAAATCATGATGTATATACAGTTTTATTGCAATTGACAAAAGGCATAGGAGATGACAGATTACATCAGTTGGACCCAGGTGCTGGAATTTGGGGTGCATGGCTGCAGTCCCCTCAGTATATTACTATATGTATTGATACGAATATGTGTTCCACCAATGTGGAAGAATTAGTCTACCTCGTCGTCGGACCAAGGCCCTAATTGGCCACCACAACCAGGCCTGGATAGGTGTACTCTGTAATTGGCACTGCGGTTGGCTTGTGGCGCCATATTAATAAAGGATAATATTAATAATACCTTTGTGATGGGAAAAGATTATATTAATTTTATGCATTAAAATGAATTTGTGCTTTCATTTCCATGGGATTTACTGTGTAGTGTATGTTACAGTATTTAAAGCACTGTATATGCTGTAAGGTCTTATCTGTAAAACAATAAATTGTTAGCTGTCAGCTGCATTAGCCAGGGGATGAAAGCCGTCAAACTCGTTATTATAGAGCTTTTGGTCTCTACGGGCTGACTGCAGTACAGAATGTACAGGAAGTATTCGAAATATACATTGTGTGCTGAATGCAGATTGCTGCATCGCTGGTAAAATCTGGTTATTAATATTTGTATTCTGCACCAAGAACATTATACTGTAAATAGTATATAAGCAGCACCCTACTACTCTATTCAGTAGCTAACTTTTGTTGTGAAGTAAAGCCCCATACACACTGTGTGATTGTGTCAGTGGTCAATATAGTTAACACGTAAATAATATAGTTTAGTGATGTCACTGGGACCCGCTGAACATGCTAGTTGTTGGCTATATAGCCATACTTGCCTACCCTCCCGGAATGGCCGGGAGGGTCCCGCAAATCGGGTCCCCCTCCCGGTCCCCCGGGAAGGGGGGCAAGTCTCCCGCATTTCCCTACAGCCCCGGCTCCACTCTCCCCGCGGTCTAAAAACTATGACTTTCGCGGGTCCGCGGGGAGGGGCGGGGCTAAATGACGCAATTCACAGCATTTCGCAGCATTTTTAGCCCCTCCCCCACCCACGGACCCGCAAATTGAGGCTTCAGCCCGTCTTGGGGGCGGGGCTTGATGACATCACCCGTGCCCAGCCCCCAAAACGAAGCCTCTACCCGCCCCCTTTCACTCCTCTCCGGGCTTCTCCCGGAAAGGAGTATGCCAAAGTCGGAAAGTATGTATATAGCTAAATTGCTATAGCTTTTTCTGAGCGATATCCTTTCCCAATAACCTCTCTAGTGTGTAGTGTACGGAGCTCAAGGGGGACGTTTGATCTTTATCCAGGACCACGTTTTAAAACCAAGATCTGTAGTGGGTTACTTCTAATCTGCCATCACCTAGACAGTACGTAGTTAACTATGTAGTATGTAGTCAGATATTCACAGTTGTACATACACAGTTATCAGATTAATTCTTTGCACCTGGTATAGAGCTGATGGAAGTTTGCACCAAGGGCCTTATTCAGACTTGTAAGCTAAGTAAATGCCGCCTGCTGCTCCCCTACCCCTTCAAAAGCCTTCTCTGGTCCTAGGCAGGGACATCTGTGCTTTAACTAGGCAGTGTGGTCACCTACCCAGGGACTGGTGATCAGGGCTGCCAGTCATCGAGACTCCCTGCTGCTCCTATAATCCCTGGGGCAGTAAAGTTATGCTGCAAAGATGCAGCTCACTTTACAGCATACTTGCCTACTTTTGATTGTGTCTCTCTGGGAGAAGCCTGGAGAGATATCAGGGTAGCAGGGACGAGGCTGACATCACCAAGCCCATACCCTCCAACATTTTTAGGGCAGAAATCGGTACACATACGGAAAGGGGGCGTGGTCATGGATAAAGGGGGCGTGGTCACGCCCCCCTGAATGTATACTGGGCATTTTTTTTCAGATATATGTATTAAAATGCAGGAGAAGAGGGGGGGGGGGGGGGGGGCAAGCCATGTTGGATGGTATGCAGTGCACATGATGGAATGAATAGGATATAAGAGGATGAGTAGATTTCAAATATTATTGAATAAATTATAGTGCAGCCACCTTACTTGCTGCAGTGTAGTGAGTCAGTGTTGGCTTCATGTGCTTCTGAGGCTCCGACAAGTATGTTCCGATGTGATGACCCCCAGTCACGCGCTGGCCACCGCACCCCACGCTGAGCAGCTCAGTTTCAGGCAGCTTCGTGCCCAGAAGGTGCTCACTGCACATGCGTAGAGGGCTGAGACAGTCCTTTCCCCTGAGTGCACCGGGTCCGCGATGCCAGCTCGTGATATTATGACGCTGGAATGGGACCCGCAATGCACTATTGGGAACGGGTGCTGGGCCAGGGGAGAGCGGCGCACCAGTGTCACCCCAAGCAGTGGAGCCTGGAGCCAGGAGGAGGACGGAGTTGGGACATATTGGAGAGTGTACCAGTCGGTGACTGACAAGAGCCGGGGGAGCAGCCCAATAATCGGTACGTTTGGTACAATCTTTATTTGCCAGTACACACCGTTTAAAAACGGTACTGTACCGGTAAATTTGGTACAGTTGGAGGGTATGCAAGCCCCACCCCCATCACATGCAAACCTCACGATTTGCTGGTCTGCGGAGAGGAGGTGGGGCTAAACAATGATACATTTGCATAATTTTAGTCCTGCCCCCCCCCCCCCCCCCTCCCTCCCCCCAAAAAAGCCACATATTCCAGAATTTGTTTCTGTAGCTACAGGGTGACGACGACTCCGGGGAGCACGCAGGAGACTTGCCCACTTTCTGGGGGGAGGGGCAGGAAGGTGACCTGATTTTCAGGAGGATTTCAGCCATTCTAGGAGGGTAGGCAAGTATGCTTTACAGCACCAGAGGTCACAGCAGCAGAGAGCCCCGATGTTTGTCAGCCACACCACAGATCCCCAGTAATCCTCTTTTATTCCTTGTCATGATATCAGGAATTTTACTCTCAAAAGAAATATGAGCTGTGCTATCACTTAGATGCAGTACAGTATGTGTATCTTACTTTATAGCACAGATGGGCTGCCAGACACTTCATGGAGGTTCCAATAACATGTCTATAAAATCTATGTGAGGGAAATAACCTTGGCGCACATCAGTTACGCAGATAAAGGGTACTGTGTAAATCCTATACAAGCAACGCCTAGAAATGTAATTTAAGTGTATGATATAAAGATTATATGGACAGCTAATGAATGTAGGGGTTACAAGATTATTGAGTACGCAACAAAGGGCCTGATTCATGGTTGCATGCTATTGCTGCCTCAGCTGCAATTTCTTTAGCTGTGTGTATGAAAATATGCTAATTCATCAACTTTTATAGAGCTGTATGTCCTACGGATCCATTGTAGCTGTCTGCAAGTTGTTACACATATGCAGCATAGAGCGCCCCAGGCGAGTCGGGTGGGGGCACCCCGGTGCCGGGGAGTGGGGGCGGGGGGTACCTGTTGTGCCATCTGGGGAGCGGGCAGGGGGGTCCATGCCGGCTTCTGACAGGAGCCTGCAGTGGTGTCCTTGCCGCGTTGGTACCTGCGGCACTGTGTATAAAGCTGGCGGCGGCGGGGGGTCCCTGCAGTGAATAAGAAATAACTAGCACTATGCGGCGGGGCGGGAAGCGTTTCTGTTTTGAAAACACTGGCTGCACGCTGATTGGCAGAATCTCAGCCAATCAGCATGCACCCAGTGTTTTCAAACCCGGCAGCGCTTCCCGCGCCACCGCATAGCCCGGCGGATAGCGCTAGTTATTTCTTATTCACTGCAGGACCCCCCCGCCGCCGCCAGCTTTATACACAGCGCCGCAGGTACCCGAGCGGCAAGGACACCACTGCAGGCTCCTGTCAGACGCCAGCATGGACCCCCCTGCCCGCTCCCCAGACGGCACAACAGGTACCTCCTTTGCACGGGGTGCGAGGGGTGAACTGCCGGCCTCCAGTGGCCGGCGCCCTAGGCAAATGCCTAGACCTGCCTAGTGGTGGCGCCGGCCCTGAGCATAGGACACTCCCTGGGTGATATTATGGTCATGCAGTAACATGTGGTGATGTGTATACTTGATCACAGATGCTGCATTAGACTCATCCCAAAAAATGTCCTGCTCACGCCTGCGTTATTACCATGACTCTTTGTTACCTCCCACAAATGGTCACTTCCTGTCAATAATTGTAAATGAATTCTAAATGCCGACGAGATGTACAGGGAAGAGTGACTGAAGATAGTGACTGCTACAGGCTGCATTTGAAAAATCACAGGAGATGATTGGCTGGTACTTTATTTCTGTCTATTTTATCTCTCTTCAAGGTTTAGTACATCTGCCCTCCTTAATCACAATCAACCATTGCGTATGTGCATTGAGGATGGCATGGATACACAGAGCACCATTGATTGCTCATCTGCATAAATATCAGAATAGAATGCAGCTAGGAAGGAATCAGGAGCTAAGTATGGTAATTAGCACACAGTATTTATGATAGGGAACATCTTTAGCATTTTTCGGGAATTTTACCCCATTAAACGTCCATTCTTATCACCGTTTTTTTAAAAAACATCTTAGTTTGGGAGCAAAGATCCATACACACTGGTCAATTTTGCCCAGGGGAAAATCGCTGGGCTGAAAATCACTCAGTGCATACACACTAAGCAATTTTTGCCTGTTTTAGCAATTTTCCCAGGGATTGGCTGACTTTCCATAGCAGGACGCTATGGAAAGCCGTCCACCCCGTCGCTCATCTGCTGGTAATACCAGCAGATGAGTGGCGGGGGCCAGCGATGATCAGCGCATCAGCGCTCACCGCTTATTGCTGTCCCGTACCCAGAGTGTATGGGCCTTTACTGTAGCTATTATCAGCATGTCACCGTTCTCAAGGGGCGGATTGGTAAAGAGATCCGTCCCATGAACAATCTGTAAGCAGCCCGGGGGGGGGGGGGGATTTATGGGGGGGTGGGGTGCTTCGTAAAGATTGTTCCCGGTCCGGGGGGTGCTCGCGCTACCGCTACTGCCGGGGGGCGGGCGCTACTCACCGATGCCGAGTCCTGCCGCACAGGGTCTCCTTGTCCCGGTCAGCTCCAGGTCCCCACTGATGCAGGAGTCGGGTGACATCATCCTATACGGCCGCAGCATAGCCGCATAGCATAACGCCAGCACCGGCCCTGATAGCAGGGTCAGCGGCCTGGCCAGGTGGCAATCTGGAGTGGCCCACCAGGAAATGGCACGGTTTCCCGGTGGGCCAATCCGCCCCTGTCGTTCTCATACAGAACTACTGTATGAGGACTGTTTCTTTGCTGAAAATGTCACTACATTAGTAATCACCCAGAGATATCTGTAGGGACAATAATAATAAATAGAAGTAAAACCTAATAATCAATAATCAACACTTTTGTAATAATTAATAAATAGGTCCCTATATGTTGAATTGACATTGCTTTTTGCTTTATTGAAGTGTATTGCTGTGAGCTATACCTTGTATACAAGGTGTAATAACTTTGTGTGTAGAGGAAGAATTTGGAACTTTAATACAAGATGGAAAACTGATACCTGAGAAGGTATGGGTGAAGAATGCTGTAGGTAATTAAGTATAATACAGCAACATAGAAATCAGAAAGCTTTCCAATATCTTTGTTATCTCATGACCTTACTTCTTCCTCTTTTATGGCCTACTGTATGTTATAACACTACTTGGTATAATATAAAAGATGAGCCTTATTTTTTGATAGTGTTCACTGCCTGGTACAAGGACCAGAATCAGAATCAGCTTTATTGGCCAGCTATACTTGCGTATACTAGGAATCTGTTTTCGGTTTGCTGTGCAGCAGCCAGGTGGGTAACAAGTAAACAGCATACAGTATAACAATAAACAATATAAACAGATGGGGGAACATGTACAGTCATATAGAAAGTTATTCCGAGGGGACAACGTGTTAGAGTATGTGCAAAGGGTTATGGCGCGACTACACAGTGAGGTGTTCATGAGTTCACTTGTCAACAGGTGAACCGCTTGAAGAAAGAAACTTTTTAGTCTTCTGGTGGACCTGGTGGGAATGGCCCTGTAGCATCTGCATGATGACAGCAGGTTAAACAAGCCATGGCCAGAATGTAGTTGGTCCTTGACTGTCTCTGTTGCCCGCTTTTTTGCTCTGGACAGGTACAGGTCCTGGACAGAGGGAAGGTCTTCTCCGCAGTTCTGATTACCTTTTGGAGTCTGCATTTGTCTCTCTCGCTGGTGGGGCCGTACCAGACCAGTATTGAGGAGCACAGTACAGACTCCACAACTGCAGAGTAGAAGAGGAGCAGAAGATTCTGTGGGATGTTGAACTTCCTCAGTTGCCTAAGGAAGAATAGCCTCTGCTGCGCTTTTTCAACTATAGTATCAGTGTTGGAAAAGTGCAGCAGAAGCTATTCTTCCTTAGGCAACTGAGGACGTTCAACATCCCACAGAAGCTTCTGCTCCTCTACTACTCCATTACCATCAGTGATGGTGATGAGCACAGAACTTTATAGTACAAAAAAAAAAAGTTTATATAAATAATTAAAAAATGCCATTATACAGGGAACACTGTCTGGAAACGTAGCATTATTATTATTATTATTATTATTATTATTATTATTATTATTATTGCTTTTTGATAAGACACCAACCATGTTCACAGCACCATACAAAGGGCATACACTAGAACAGTACAGGGAGACATACCTTAACATAAAAGTGAAAAACATAAACTACAAATATAGTACAGGTAACAAAGAGCACCACAATGCAATACACACTACAGCTTAGATGTAAGTAGCAGGAGAGAGCTGTAAGTGAAATGTAAGGAGAAGAGGGCTTTGGCAACAACAGGAAAAAGGGCCCTGCTCTGAGGAGCTAACAATCTAGTGGCCAAATACTTATACACACACACACACACACAAACACACACACATAAATTGTTTTCTCTTAATTTTAGACCTAATCCTTATAAACATTTCTTCTGTGGCAGGGACAGCATACTACCGCATGAAGGTAATGTGGAGAATCCGGTCCAGGTTTTAGAGCAGCAGCAGCAGGCAAACTGATGTGATCAGGGTTGGGCTAATTAGCAGCACCTGTGCTTACCTGATATAACTGTTTACAGGGGATTGCTCCTGATGGTGGAGTACTTACCTAGATGATAGGCCTGGGGGTTAGGTTACATTAGGGACCACTGGAAACTGAGGAGTTTGTACTGTGCTTTGACATCTGTATGCTGCAATTCTGTAACCATCCTTGCCTATGCAGTTTACCTGGTATGCTGTTTACCTGCTACAAAATAAAGACCAAGGGTGGGATGCGCTAACAGGAAAATGCGGTAAAAACACTGTTATCGGGACCGCATATTTGGATTTTCTGAACTCCCTTCATCAACAAAGCAAAAGGAGATCCGGACACAACTCTGTGCATGCGCAGAGGGACTCCCGTGTCTCAGAAGTCCAGCACCGGAGCCGCATCGCATAGGAAGAGCTGTCCTTTGCGTTAATTTATCTGCACATTTAAAGTGACACTCGCAATCATTAAGATGATGACAGCGACTACCTAATATGCACATAAAGCATACTGCATCCTGCTGGGACTCCAGACCCATCTGTTAGCAGGTTACAGCTGAATGACATGTGGAGACATCAGCAAGGAGACGTACCATTGGCTGCTGCAATGAGCTGCAGGGGCAGTAATGTCATATTTTTCTGCAGTAGCAAAATATCTCACCTCTCTGCTCCCCTGGTAGTAGAGAGCCCTTGGTGGTGGGGGCCCCTAGGCTGCAGCTTATTTAGCTTTCTCCTAAATGCAGTAGACCAGTCTGAAAACAGGTATTTTTTTGGTGTCCCTATTTTTTCAAGAAAAGCATACAACTCTGCATCACGCACTTGTTTATGCTCAGTATAAAACACACAGCAAATAGGCTTGTACTCCACTTACACCAGCCCCATTATTAGCGTGTTAGGCAATCAAATACTTTATTTCCATTTACCCATCACAACAATACATACACCAGGGTTTCCTGAGATTGGTGTCTGGTTCCGAAGATCATAAAGAAAGTTACCCTCATGAGCAAGATATGGCTTTCATGTCCAACTGCTTACTTACAAATTGTTCTACTTATAATTAGAATGTTCTACAGAAGACTAATGATATTACTAATAAAGAATTGCATGATTCATATATACTGTGTTTAATATGAGCACAGGTTCTGTCTAGCAGTTTATTACTAAGATGGGAGTTCTATTAAAGATGGGATGTTGCCCATAGAAAGATAAAAAGGAGACACTGGGGAACAGTATTCACAATGTGATCACTTTTGAATTACATTTTTATCAAAGATAATTATATTGGAGCAACTACAATAGGTCCGGTGCTGGACTTCTGAGACCCGGGAGTCCCTCTGTGCCTGCGCAGAGTGATGTCCTGCAGGGTTCCATATTATCTCCCATGCTTTTTGCTGTTTACATGCTACCACTGGGTGAAATAATCAGACGTCATGGCCTGGTTTACCACTGCTATGCAGATGATACACAACTATACCTGTCCTTTGCTCCAGGTACTGAGAACCCAATACCAACCCTAAATGGCTGTCTAACTGAGCTCCAGGAGTGGATGAGTGCCAGTTGGCTGCGACTGAACCCTGATAAAACAGTGGTGCTTATTATAGGTCACAGGACAAGACTGCAGAAGAGCCAACCAACAGGACTTACGCTTGGGGGTGCAGAACTTCAAAATACAGAACATGTGCGGAATCTTGGGGTTGTCCTGGATAGTGGCCTGACACTTAAACATCAGGTATCAGCCACAATTAAATCCTCATTCTATTATCTAAGGAATAAAGCCAGAATCAAGCACTTAATTCCCTCAGAAGATCTGCCTAAAGTCATACATGCATTTGTATCATGGCGCCTTGACTACTGCAATGCCCTCTACCTTGGTCTCCCAGCAAAAGAATTGCACCGCTTGCAGATGGTACAAAATACAGCTGCCAGGCTATTAACCAATCAGCCCCGCTCCAGCCACATAACACCCATTCTGTACTCCCTTCACTGGCTGCCTATAAGATGGTGAATAATTTTCAAGATTGGCTTACTGACTTTTAAAGCTCTACATGACCAGGGCCCAAGGTACCTGCAGCAGCTTCTGATCCCTTATTGTCCCACTCGATTACTGTGATCGGTTGATGAAGGACTACTAACAGTACCCAGAATTTCCTTGAATTCATCTGGGGGTCGAGCTTTCAGCGCTGTGGCACCAACTCTATGGAATTCACTTCCCCACTCAGTTCGAGAAGCTTCCACTCTGGAAACATTCAAAAATAGACTCAAGACTTTCCTGTTCACCCAAGCATTTTACTAATGTCCCTTGTTAAGTTGTTTTGTATTTTGTGATGTAAAAGGCTAATGCAAGCACTCTGCGTCCTATTAGGAGAAAAGTGCTATATAAATAACATTATTATTATTATTATTATTATTATTATTATTATTATAATTCAGAAAAGCAAACTTTAATTAATATTGAGGAGTCCTTAAAGGATACAAACTGGAAGGCATTGTTCAGAGGTATGGATAATACTAAAAGGTGGCAAAGTTTTAAAAAAATACTGCTGGAGGGCACTAATATATTTATTCCTAGGGTAAATAAAAGAACAAATATCAGAAGGAAACCGATGTGGCTTAACAGTAAAGTCAAATGTGAAATGGCTTAAAAAAGGAGGGCATTCAAAGACAAGATGGGACACCCAAATCATTTGCTGCATATAAAGAATGTAATGAGAAATGTAAAATACAATCAAGATGGCTAAATTAGAGACTGAACGTAAAATAGCCGCAGATAGCAAATCTAATCCCAAAACATTCTAGTTATATAAACGGAAAAGGTTAAGGAAGGAAAATATTGGCCCACTAAAAATAAGCACGGAACCCTGGTAATAGAAGGAAAAGAGAAATATTCAATGTATTTTTTGCTTCAGTATTTACAAGGGAAGAATCTTCAAAAAATCTCCCACAGATTAAATGCTCGGCTCTTGATTGCTCCCAAACTGTATGTTTGAGTGAGGAAATAGTCAAAAATAGATTACAGAACCTAAATAGTAACAAATCTCCGGGCCCGGACAAAATACACCCTGGGATACTAAAATAATTGAATTCTGTCATAGCGCTACCATTATATCTGATATTCAATGAATCAATAAACTCAGGGACGGTACCAAGGGACTGGCGCAAAGCTAACGTAGAACCAATATGGAATAAAGGTAGCAAGACTAACCCTGAAAATTATAGACCGGTCAGCCTTACATCCATTGTGGGGAAAATATTAGAAGGAATAGCAAGAGATAGTATCCAAAATTTCTTAGAACAGGAGAATGTGATAAGTAAGGCTCAGCATAAGTTTGACAAAAAGAGATCATTTTAATTAGCTTCTATGAGGAAGTCAGTAGGGGGGGTGGATTTAGAGAAATATGTGGATGTAATACTGCTTGATTTCACTAAAGCTTTTGACACGGTGCCTCATTAAAGGGTATTAACCCCTTCCCGACATTTGACGTATATATACGTCATGGCCGGGATGTACTTCCCGACACATGACGTATATATACGTCATGACTTTAAACTGTCACCGCGTCTATAGACGCGGTGACAGTTTAAACATGTCTGCTGTCCCTGACAGCAGACATGTCCCAGCATGCCCAGGGGGGGCGGCGATGCCTCCCCCCCGTCGGCGATCGCTGCGATTGGCTGTTCAATATGAACAGCCAATCGCAGCGTTTTCCTGTGTTACCGGCGAATCAGACGCTCGGTAACACAGGGATCAATCACCGCCGGGTGTGAGGGGGTCACCGGTGATGACCACACCTCACCCCACCTGCCCCCAAGGCTGTGATTGGTCCGACGGACCAATCACAGCCATGGCGCGTGATTTAAACTAACGGTGACTGCGCTGCAGACGCCATTCCGGTCTGGAAATGCGTGCAGAGCGGTCACCGTGCCAATCTGTCGTGATATACTGACCTGATCCTTGCCTGATACTTACCTGATCACCGCTGGTAGCGTGCTGCCAGCAGCTGGATGCTTCCTGGATCTTGTGACTTCCTGTGTGCTGCTGCTGCAGTGTCATAGAGTGAGAGATAGTGAGAGATAGTGAGAGATAGTGAGAGATAGTGAGAGATAGTGACAGAGAGTGATAGAGAGTGCTATATTTTGTGTCTGCTGCACCCCCTTTTGTGCTGATCAGTATATCTGTGCTGATCAGCAACTTTTTGGGGGTGCAGGGTTTTTTTTTTTATATATATACCTGTCAGTTGCACCAAAGGTTGTGCTGCCTGTGCAACTGACTGCTGCCCCCCCTGCTGCCCCCCCCTTTTGTGCTGATCAGTATAAATTAACTGATCAGCAACTTTTTGGGGGTGCAGGGTTTTTTTTTTTATATATATATATATACCTGTCAGTTGCTGTCAGTTGCACTGTCAGTTGCACCAAAGGTTGTGCACCTGCTGCCCCTCACTGGTAATCAGTGTCGCATCACTGATCACCTTTTTTTTTTTTGAGGGTGCTGTGGGGTCTTTTTTTAATTTTTTTTTACACACACTGTGATTTTGTGGGTGTCCTGTGGCCACTGTGCGCTGATCAGTGACGTACATCACTGATCAGCATTTTCGGCACAGGGTTGATCTATTTTTTTTTTTGGATCAAATTCCTGTTGCCTTTGAGCGCTGTTCAGTGACGGACGTTACTGACCAACATCTGTGCACAATTTTTGGCGCAGGACCTTTTTTTTTTTTTTTTAACCCCTTCAGGGTTGTACCAAAAGCTGCCTTGAAGTTGCTGAGTGACGTACATCACAGATCAGCATTTTTGCCACAGGGTTGATCTAATTTTTTTTTTTTTTATTGGGATCAAATTCCTGTATAAAGTATTTTTTTTTCTGCACTACATACACACTACACACTACATACCCCCCGTGTTGAAATAAAGTTTGTACCCCCCCTACACTATACATGTGTTGAAACATTACACTTACAGAAACACAAAAATAAAAATGGCATCCCAAATGTCATCCCAAATGTCATCCCAGTCATCCAAAAGAATGTATTCAGCAGAGGAGGCATATGCCATGCTTGCCTCTGACTCTGACACAGCCAGTGATGCAAGCGGGAAATTTGAAGGATTCGTCTTAACCTCATCTTCCTCCTCTAGTGATGAGGGACCCCCTCAAAGACGCCCCCGTAGAGCAGCTGAGACCCCCCCCCAAATGATTGATCCCGTATGGACCCCACCACCAGACAATTTTGAGCCCCAGGTTCCTGAGTTTTTGGCCATCCCAGGAATCCAATTTGATTCAACAGGTCTCAGAGAAATTGACTTTTTCAAATTATTTTTCTCTGATGATTTTATAAATTTAATGGTGGACCAAAGTAATTTATATGCCCAGCAGTTTATTGCTCAAAACCCCACGTCATCATTTGCTAGGTGGACCCCTGTAGATGCAGTAGAGGTGATGACGTTTTGGGGTCTGGTGTTACATATGGGCATAGTAAAAAAGCCAGAAATTAGGCAATATTGGAGTACAGATGTTCTGTACAGCACCCCACTTTACCGTATGGCCATGACTCGGACTTGTTTTGAGACAATCCTTAAATTTTTACATTACACCGATAATGAACAGTGCCCACCCAGAGATGATCCCACCTTTGACCGGCTATTCAAAGTCAGGCCGGTCATTGATCATTTCAGTGCCAAATTTGCAGAGATGTACATCCCTGAAAAATTTATTTGTATCGACGAGTCCCTTATACATTTTAAAGGAAGGGTTAAATTCCGCCAGTACCTTCCCAGTAAGAGGGCAAGGTATGGCATAAAAATGTATAAACTGTGTGAAAGCACCTCAGGGTACACCCACAGGTTTAGGGTATATGAAGGGAAGGATTCAAGAATTGAACCGCCAGAATGCCCCCCCTCCCTCGTAGGTGTTAGTGGAAAAATTGTCTGGGATTTAGTGCACCCCTTCCTGGATAAAGGTTATCACCTCTATGTGGATAACTTTTACACTAGCATCCCCCTGTTTAAGGCCCTTGGTTCAAGAGGTACAGCAGCTTGCGGTACTGTGCGCAAGAACCAAAGAGGCCTCCCAAAAACGCACATTGCCCAAGTACTGAGAAGGGGTGAAAGCAGGGCACAATCCACCGAAAATATGTTGTTGGTCAAATATAAGGACAAGAGGGATGTCCTTATACTGACAACAATTCATGGAGACAGTACCACCTCCGTCCCTGTACGAGGTACCAGTACCCACACCTCAAAACCTAATTGTATCCTAGATTACAATAAGTACATGGGCGGAGTGGATCTTTCAGATCAGGTACTGAAGCCGTACAGTGCCCTGCGGAAAACAAAAATCTGGTACAAGAAGCTGGCCGTGTATATCATCCAGATGGCACTGTATAACGCTTACGTGCTATTCCGTTCTACCAGCCAGAGGGGGACATTTATGCACTTTCAAGAGGAAGTCATAAAGGGCCTAATATTTGGGAACCAGCAGGCAGAGGGCCCCAGTACTTCTAGTCCTGGCCCCCGTATTGTACCAGGGCAGCATTTTCCTAACGAAATCCCCTCCACTGCAAAAAAGGGCAGGACACAAAAAAGGTGCAAAGTTTGCTATAAAAAGGGAATAAGGAAGGATACTATTTTCCACTGTGAAACTTGCCCCGACAAACCCGGCCTATGTATAAAGGAGTGTTTTAAAATATACCGCACATCTATGGATTATTAGGTTCATCATTTCACCGTGCTTCGGGGGTCTTGCTAATGCCACATAGCACCCACCATTCATTCCACCAGAATCTGAGCTGCAAAATCCAAAAATCACTCCTTCCCTTCTGAGTCCTGCCATTTTTGGTCACATATGAGGCATTGCCGTACTCGGGAGAAATTGGGGCACAGATTTTGGGGTGCTTTGTCTCCTTCATTCCTTGTGAAAATGAAAAATTTTGAGCCCGAACTGCATTTTTGTGTAAAAAAAATGTAATTTTTCATTTTCACAGCCCAGTTGTACCACAATTGGTGAAACCCCTGGGGGTTAGAAATGTACACTATACCCCTAGATGAATTCCATGAGGGGTGTAGTTTGCAAAATGGGGTCACTTGTGGGGGGGTTCCACTGTATTGGTGCTTCGGGGGTCTTGCTAATGCGACATAGCACCCACCATTCATTCCACCAGAATCTGTGCTGCAAAATCCAAAAATCACTCCTTCCCTTCTGAGTCCTGCCATGCACCCAAATGGTATTTTTTGGTCACATATGAGGCATTGCCGTACTCGGGAGAAATTGGGGCACAGATTTTGGGGTGCTTTGTCTCCTTCATTCCTTGTGAAAATGAAAAATTTTGAGCCAGAACTGCATTTTTGTTAAAAAAATTTTAATTTTTTATTTTCACAGCTCAGTTGTACCACAATTGGTGAAACCCCTGGGGGTTAGAAATGTACACTATACCCCTAGATGAATTCCCTGAGGGGTGTAGTTTGCAAAATGGGGTCACTTGTGGGGGGGTTCCACTGTATTGGTGCTTCGGGGGTCTTGCTAATGCGACATAGCACCCACCATTCATTCCACCAGAATCTGTGCTGCAAAATCCAAAAATCACTCCTTCCCTTCTGAGTCCTGCCATGCACCCAAATGGTATTTTTTGGTCACATTTGAGGCATTGCCGTACTCGGGAGAAATTGGGGCACAGATTTTGGGGTGCTTTGTCTCCTTCATTCCTTGTGAAAATGAAAAATTTTGAGCCAGAACTGCATTTTTGTGTAAAAAATGTAATTTTTCATTTTCACAGCCCAGTTGTACCACAATTGGTGAAACCCCTGGGGGTTTGAAATGTACACTATACCCCTAGATGAATTCCCTGAGGGGTGTAGTTTGCAAAATGGGGTCACTTGTGGGGGGGTTCCACTGTATTGGTGCTTCGGGGGTCTTGCTAATGCGACATAGCACCCACCATTCATTCCACCAGAATCTGTGCTGCAAAATCCAAAAATCACTCCTTCCCTTCTGAGTCCTGCCATGCACCCAAATGGTATTTTTTGGTCACATATGAGGCATTGCCGTACTCGGGAGAAATTGGGACACAGATTTTGGGGTGCTTTGTCTCCTTCATTCCTTGTGAAAATGAAAAATTTTGAGCCAGAACTGCATTTTTGTGTAAAAAAATGTTATTTTTAATTTTCACAGCCCAGTTGTACCCCAATTGGTGAAACCCCTGGGGGTTTGAAATGTACACTATACCCCTAGATGAATTCCCTGAGGGGAGTAGTTTGCAAAATGGGGTCACTTGTGGGGGGGTTCCACTGTATTGGTGCTTCGGGGGTCTTGCTAATGCAACATAGCACCCACCATTCATTCCACCAGAATCTGTGCTGCAAAATCCAAAAATCACTCCTTCCCTTCTGAGTCCTGCCATGCACCCAAATGGTATTTTTTGGTTACATATGAGGCATTGCCGTACTCGGGAGAAATTGGGGCACAGATTTTGGGGTGCTTTGTCTCCTTCATTCCTTGTGAAAATTAAAAATTTTGAGCCAGAACTGCATTTTTGTGTAAAAAAATGTAATTTTTCATTTTCACAGCCCAGTTGTACCACAATTGGTGAAACCCCTGGGGGTTTGAAATGTACACTATACCCCTAGATGAATTCCCTGAGGGGTGTAGTTTGCAAAATGGGGTCACTTGTGGGGGGGTTCCTAACTTTTAGCATCTTATGGTGCCTAGAAACCTACATGGTGCCTAAAAAATAATCTCATAAAAAGGAGGCTCCAAAATCAAGTAGGTGCTCCTTCTATTATGAAGCCTGTGGTTTGGTCAACGTGCACCCTAGGGCCACATATAGGATATTTATGAAAACAAAAGAATTGGGGGAATAAATTTTTAGTCACATTTCTCTAGTAAAATCTACTGTGTTCCTTAGAAAAATGTATTAAAATTGAAAATCTGCAAAAAAAATGAAATTTTGAAATTTCACCTACACTTTGTTTTAATTCCTGTGAAACACCTAAAGGGTTAACAAACTTCCAAAATGCTGTTTTGAATACTGTGAGGGGTGCAGTTTTTGAAATGGCATCATTTATGGGGGTGTCTCACATACAAGTCCCTCAAAGTCACATCAGAACTGAACTGGTCCCTAAAAAAATCAGTGTTTGAAATTTTCTTGAAAATTTGAGAATTTGCTATTCATATTTTAAGCCTCCTAGTGTCCAAAAAAATTAAAAGGAGGTTGAAATAATGATGGCAACATAAAGTAGACATATGGTCTTTGTTAGTTATTAACTATTTTGAGTGGTATGATTATTTGTCTCACAAGCAGAAAATTTAACATTTTGCAAATTGCAAAATTTTCAATTTTTTTTACGACATTTTGGTATTTTTCACAAAAAAACACAGACTGTATCGACCAAAATTTACCACTAACTTGAAGTACAATGTGTCACGAGAAAACAATCTCAAAATCACTGGAATAAGTAAAAGCAAAAAAAAGTTATCCCCACTTAATTGATACATGTCAGATTTGAAAAAAGGGGCTCTGTCAGGAAGGCAAAAACAGGCTGCGGCGGTAAGGGGTTAATGAGACTAGGTAATTTGGGGTTCGGAGATAAAATTTGTAATTGGATTAAAAACTGGTTGCACAATAGGAGACAGAGATTGGTGGTAAATGGCATACATTCCAGCTGGGGTAAGGTCCAAAGTGGAGTAACACCATGTTCAATATTGGGACCCACCTTGTTTAATATATGCAATAATGATATAGGTTGTGACATAGGGATTAAGATTGCAATATTTGTGGACGACATGACATTGAGCAAGGGAATTTACTCTGGAAAGGATGTGGATACACTACAAAGCGACTTAATTACTTAATTAAACTGGAAAGGTGGGCAGAAAGGTGGAAAATGTGGTTTAATGTTGAGAAACGTAAACAAACTCATTATGGGAACAACAATTAACAAGCTACATATAGGCTAAATAGAGTTATTATAGGGAATTCTGCAGTGGAAAAGGACCTAGATGAAAAATTGGGTAATAGTGCACACTACTCAAGTGCAGCAGCAAAAGCAAACAGGACACTGGCATGCATTAAAAGGGGAATGGTTCAAGGGATGCTAATGTGATAGTGCCTCTTTACAATGACTTAGTGGGACCACTCTTGGAACACTGACTATTAATGAATTAATAAATGAATTGGAACAGGTACAGAGATGGGCGACTAAACTAGTAAACATCTCGAGTCACTAGAATACAAAGATAGGTTAACCAGGCTGAATATGTTTTCACTGGAGAAACAGAGGTTGAGAGGTGATATGATTAGCATGTTCAAATACAGGACTGGGAATCATATGGAACTGGGAGATGATTTGTTCACTAACAGGCCTATACTTGAGGAAATGAAATTCTGTACTGAATTAAGAAGAGGATTATTCACCATTAGAGCAGTAAAATTCTGGAACTCATTGCCGACGGGGGTGGTTACAGCAACTACTATAAATGAATTTAAAATCAAAGCTAGATAGAGTACATTTTGGCCACTAGGGGAATCCTATAGATATAACTTACTCAAGTCAGTAGTTACAAGTCAAATAGGTTGAACCTGATGGACTAACATATTTTTTCAACCTTAATTACTATGTTACTATGTAACTTCTTTATTTAGCACCTTCAATATATAGAATCTGATTGGTTACCCATAGCAATATTTAATCTTCAACAGACCTCCAATCTTCGTATAGAAACCCCTAGGACAGTGCAAAAAGTGGCTACTTCCCATTAAGTAGAAAAAGTAGTATCAGATCTCCAGGTATTTGGTGCAAAGATATTGGGAGATATGCAATCCTCCGCCACTATTTCTGATCGGTGAAATAGCGGCGGATGCCTATTCAAAGTTGTCATTACCGACAGCATTGAGGAGGCATCACGGCAGAACGAGACCAACTTTAAAATCTATCGGGCCCATTCTGCCGATAATGCCCATAAATTGTCGCCTTCCCAGCCGTATCTCGACAACCCACGGCTGTTTAGGTGGACACGCCACACGTAATCATCGTCCATCATCTGAGCACAGGTAGTGGTTATATGCAAAAGCTTATGTCAAATTTCCCCTTCTGCTTATGTGATGGAGAGTACAAGCGATGAGGCTCAGCAATTAACCGCATGGGGAGAGGGTGCAGCCGCACCTATTATAGCTGCGGCCTTGCCAAAGATACTATATAATCACTGTGCTGATATATATAAAATATATCATTTTGTGTAAAAATTATTTTAGTTACTTCTTTCAGGGAATAACATAATACAATACAAAAATCAAAAAACATGAAATAAACTTGCAATATTTATATAACGTTAACCCTCTGGGAGATGTGCAAAATATCCACTAATGCCAGCATCGCTCACATTTATTATATAAATTCGAATCAAATATTTTTGTAAAAATAAAAATTACATTTCATGTATAAGGTAAACATTACAGGTCGTTATGTTGAATAAAAATGTTTGCTTGCCAATTTTCACACCTATTTTGAGAAATTAATTTGGCATTTATTGGGATAAAAGACACAATAGTATACACAGTAAAAAAAAATACCGAAATAAGTCAGCAGTGAGCAAGTTGTTATATTACTTCAAATACAGTAAATTGGAAGTTCCAAAAAAGGTTTTAGTAAAACTTGAGCAGCACTTGTAGCAGTTTCTGTGTGATTGAGACACTGAGTCAGTAGCATGAACAAAACAGAAAGTACAATTAATTCAAATCCACAACTCAATTAAAGCAAAAACAATCATCCAGATGAAATAATGAAATCTTGAAAAAGTTCCACTGCTCATAGGAACAAAACACAATGACATCAGTTATTTCCATTGCCAGCGAGCTTGTCAGGTGCAGAATTGATTGCCACCAGTCACCATCCTGCAAGTGAATTACATGCAGTAAATTGTCACCAATCATCCTGATTATTTACTAAAAGCTGCAATTAACTAAAAAACAATGGTTCGGCGAATTAAAGCTGAGGGACACTATTCACCTGCCAAGATTCTGTGCTATGCCTTGGAATTCTGACATACAGTACAGTACAGTGCGGAGATGCAATCCAACCTAGAGTAGCAATACTATTTGCCGCATACTTTTACCTGGCAATCGTCTTAGATGCAGGATGTTGTTCCAGTGCCCGAGTGCTGCAATAGTCACAGGCATTGTTTATCTCCTGTGAATAAAAATCTCACCTGAGTTGACCATCGATGGTTCATAAATTATTTTATGAAATTATCGGATTGAAACCATTGATGGTGAGCACTTGCGCAATTCAAAACACAATACACCTCCTGCCATTTTTTCCATATTTTGTATATTTTCATACAGCAATTGTGACCACAGACGCAGCTACTGTACAAACTGCATCCTTCTCTGAATCAGGCCTTAGAACACTGCAGGTGTCTATTCAAACTGCACAGAACCACGGTAAAGGGGGGGTGCTCACGCTACCGCTACTGCCGGGGGGGGGGGGGGTGCTCGCGCTACCGCTACTGCCCGGGGGGGGATGTGTTGGGTGCTGCTTACATATTATTCCCGGGCCGGGGATTGCTGCTACTGCTGGGGGGTGGGGAGGGCGGACACTACTGCCGGGGCATGGGTGGGAGGGAGAGCGCTACTCACCGATGCTGAGTCCTGCCACAGGAGCTGTTCCGGCCAGCTCCAGGTCCCTGCTGATACAAGAGTTGGGTGACATCATCCTATGTGGCCGCAGCATACCCGCATAGGATGATGCCAGCACCGGCCCTGATAGCAGGGTCGGCGGCCCGGCCAGGTGGCAATCTGGACCGGCCCACCGGGAAATGGCCCGATTTCCTGGTGGGCCAATCCGCCTCTGAATATAGCGCAGCAGTTTCTCTTGCGCTTTACAACTGTAGACAGTGATAAAACAAACTTGGTAACAACAGACAGACTTGGAGGTAAGAGGGCCCTACTGCAAGCTTACAATCTATGGATGATTGGTTTGCCTAATTGAATTGTAAATTATAATTATATATATATTGGCTGCTGCTACTGACCCCTATCTTAATCACATAGAAATTGATATAATTCTGCTCACTGGTTTACTGACTTTAGCATGAACTGCAACTTTGGGCCTGAATCAGAGAATCTCAAATGCACAATCTTTCTCAAATGGGCAAATCCATGCTGCATTGCAGGTGGGGCAGATGTAACATGTGCAGAGAGAGTTAGATTTGGGTGAGTTATTTTGTTTCTGTGCAGGGTAAATACTGTCTGCTTTATTCTCAAGGTGCGCATACACTTATACACTTTGGGCACTTTTCACCCAATTCTGACGCATCGAGCTGAGAAATCGAGTGAAAAGTGCCCAAATTGTATGTGCATAACCTTTGATTGTGATCTGATGCGTGGTCCCGTGCGCATAGGATTGGATCGCAAATACTGCACTTGAGATTTATCCAACTGCACTTGCTGGGGGTGCTTGTGATACATGGTATGCTAACGGACCTCATTTTATGTATCGTATGAGGACCAGCCACCGATTGGGCAGTTGCCGAGGTACCGTATGAGAGGCTGAATGCGATACCGTGGATTAGTGTATGGCCACATTTACACTGCAATTTAGATTTCTGTTTGAACACACCTCTCCAAAATCTAACTCTCTCTGCACATGCTCCACCTGCCCCACAGTGCAGCACAATTTTGCCCATTTGAGAAAGATTTTGCTTTTGCGATCAACTCTGAGTCAGACCCTTTATTTAAAGTCGTATTGTAACAACTTGTTCACTGCTGGCTAAATTGAGTACTTTTTAATTAAGTGTACAGTATAATTGTGTTTTTAATGTTATATTGTTATGGCAAGTCTGTTATATGTTTATACTGTAATTTCATGTTGAAGCAAATAAAATCCTTTGTACACATCTATAAAATAGTGTATATTATGATATCAGTGCAGTGATATTTCAGTAGCAATTTTAATGTGGTTTCCAATATCGGTACTTGTGTATTATCACGGCACCCACTAAGCTATTTAGAAATAGAATAGCCCATTAATTATTTGCTTAGTGGGCTATTCTGCGTAGTAAAATCGCATTGCATCGCATGGGCCATTTTAAGGGCCATGCGATGCGATTTTCCCATGTCATTTATTCACTGCTATCGTAGCCCCGGGGGATCGCATCGCACCTCCCACAAAATCGCATGCGATCGCATGCGATTTTATAGGGTGTACGATGCCATTAGCTATACAATAATATCATTGGATGCCATTGTATGACATGGTATGACATACAATGAGGTTTTAGGCACCCCCCCCCCCACTATCCATGCCACCCCTAAGCGTGGCTAGCGCAGAGGAATGCGTCGTCCGACCTTTTCACGCTTCGGGCTCGATGGCTCGCCACACTATGTAAAGTCAACTCCACGCCGACGTGTACGGTAGGGGTATGAAAAGGAGTATTTTTCGAATGAATGCTTGGGTCGACCTTCCAACCCTGTCGATCCTTAGCCACGTCGACCAATTTTATGTGTCGACCTAAGCCCTGTCGAAGTTCAGTGGTCAACCCAATACATGTCGACCTAAATTGAGTCGACCCATTGATCCATACCATTCCTCACATACTTGGCCATGCTTTACATGTTACTTCTACTTGTATGAAAAGTCCTATACTCCATACCCTATTACCTAATAGAGCTGTATGAACATGTGACTTCTCAATCAAATGACACAAGAATTATCTCCATTAAGTATTAAAATGTTATGCTATAGTGATAGGAATATTTGCTGATTAGTTATAAGAATGTCATTATACACCAGTAGCAAAAGGAATAAAAATCACAGCATTGTACAAACATATGCAGATATAGCGGCCAATTTACTAAACTTCTAAAACTGTGAAGTGGGGATGTTGCCTATACCAATCAGATTCCAGCTGTCATTTCTCTTTTGCATCCTAGAAAATGATAGACATTATGTGATTGGTCACTATGGGCAACATCTCGTTAATAAATGTATTAAGCTAAAGTTGATTTCTCATACTATCTCTACCAAAATGTATGATTTTATTCTAACGCTCTATGTTTCGAAGATGGGATCACCGACCGCTTATAAGTCAAAGCCCAGTTGCACTTGTTTAGGCACATTGGTTAGAAATGTGTCTTAATAATAGTTTTTCTGTAAATACTCAACATTTTCAATTTTTTTACTTTTTAGTAATTGTTATTTTTATCTTGTAATATATTTGACATCTTAGTTGATTTATTGAACATCAATGTACGATACGATTTCTATATAAAAAGAAAATGTATTTAATTAAAATAAACACATAAAGAGAGGCAATGCCATATGAATAAATACTTTCCACCATAATCAAAAGGAACCAAATGCAGTTTTATCAGTAAAGATTGTTAAAGTCACCCAATAAAATGATACTTACAATTTGCAGTAATGGCTGATGTCTCTTGAAGTTCTGTTCACTTTTCCATAGACCAGCAGCAGAAAAGTAAATATTCATCCCAAGCAGGAACAGCACACTGCACTCAGGATGGCTATTCTAGGCTGTCTTCACTGTGCTTCCATTAATCACAACAATTACACTCACCATTTGGCCATAAAAGGTAAGGTATGAATCTCACGGTGGCCTCTCAAATACAACCCCATAAATTAATGTTAAGCAGCTAAACTGCCACGAAGACTAAAAAGATAGCGTTTAAATATTTAAGTACACAAACTATCTGGTCTCGGACCCAGTCCTTACACAATAAGACAATAAAAGTTATCTTATTCCATTACTAAACACATTTTACATGCTTTCAGATCAGAAATTTATCAAGCAAATATGTTACTTAGGATAGTTCCATTTTCCCTTATTTCAGGATGAGCACAAGTCCACAACTCCTTGTATCCTGTACATCTGCTCTAAATCTTTTCCTCTTCGGTAAACCCTATTAGAACTAAACTGCCATGATATTAGTGTCCTACGACAATCCGGGATAGTTTAAGTGTTAAAATAAATAGTATATTAAAAGTTGATACTTAACATCTGTCATTGCTTCTCTTGATGTTAAGAGTCTTGCGGCTTATGTATCTTTTAGGACAGGCTGTAAGGAAATAAAGTGTAGATGAGGCATAAGAAAACCCACGAATGTAGAGAACGAAAAGGCAAGAATGAAACTTGAAGGAGGCACTAACGCATTCTGTTATCATCACAGGTGTTGACATGAGCTGTAAGGTCTCCAAGATATACTCTCTAGCCAGCCGTGTTGATTTCATTGGTAATTGAGATGCTACTGATGTTAACACTTAGAAGTAGAACAGTTTAGATCACATCGCAACAGCTTTCTAGCTTTCTACTGGCATACAGTCCTCTTCCAAGATTTATTTGGTTGTTGCAAAATATACACTGTGATTTTAGCTGTATTTTATTTCTTTGCCTACATACTGTTTAGGTTAGACAACAGTTACAGTATGTCCAGTTACAAAGACGTATAATACTTTGTACTACTGTATTTACAGTAGTTTCTCTAAGTTTTTATCGAAGGCAAAAAAGTTTAAATGTTGGTAAAACAGAATGTTTGCCTATTTCTGTTGCTGGCGTTCACCAACGCAAAGCACTGGGTAGCCTATTTACTGTGTCTCTGATCAATAATGATGCTGTTAGCCTGGGTGCCCAAAGTATGAGAATGCTTTATTATTAAAATAAGGCATCTTGGCCTGTACGTCTTTTTGGGCCAAGTTGATAAAACTCTATTGCTTCCATAATGTATTAGATCTCTTATTATAGATACATTTTTGTGGCTCCGTCCATATTAAACTAAAATAAAATCTCAACATAGTACAGGTTGGGTATCCCTTATACGAAATGTTCGGGACATCACCGGCACGACCGCGCACTCGGGCAATGCAACCCTGGGACCGGAGATGCCACTGAAGAGGATCCCAGAGGCCACCATGAACATCTGAGGATGAGGTAAGTATGAAAAAACTAAATATTCTGAAAACCTACGGTTTTCGGAATACTGTGTTTCGGTTTTGGAATACACGGATAAGGAAGACCCGACCTGTAAGTCCCAGTAGGTGTCTGCCTAATTTTGAGAACCGCTGCACAAATTTTGATGCTCTTTTAACAATTTTATAGAGCATTTGTTGAGTAAGTTTTCAGTGCTTGAAACTTTAATCTATGACAAAAGAGAGCCGAATATTGATGATTTTAGTGAAACAAGTAAAAAAAAAAAAAACAACAACAAAAAAACAGCCATCTGAGCACTTTATATGAAAAACAATTATTTTTCTCAAAGTAAACTTGGTTGAAAACAAAAACCACCTATGGGCGTAAATTCAAAATTTCTCCTGTGTGAAGCCGGGTCGGGTCGCTAGTATTTCACAAAACAAACTTTGGACTGCTGTTAGGGCTATTTTTCATTAGCAGCAGCAGGAGGAGCGCCAGGAGTCAGGACTGCAGGCAAGTAGATCTGCAGGTTCCGTCAGGCAGCAGCGGTTCACAGATAGCCCCGCAGACCCCCAGCGCCCACATAAACTCGGCGCCTCCCTGCCACAATGGGGTCTGCGAGACTAATGTGTATTGAACTGTGGCGCTCTTTATTTGTACTGTATTTTTGGTATTTATTCAATGTTATGCCAAGCTTTGTCTCCCTGTATTGTTCCTTTGTACGGCGCTGCGAAACACTTGTGGCGCCTTATAAATACAATTATAATAATAATAATAATAATATTGTGACACCACTAGGCTGGCCTCATGCAAGTGCACTGTGAGCCATTACCATGCAGTCATTCGGTAATCACCCGGCATCTGAATCAGGCCCTACAGTATGTTCTTCTTTTGATATCAGGACTGGTATTGTAGAGTGTGTGAATGCATTATCTAGTTGAATAAAAATACTTCTTTCTGAGAACCTTTTAAGCATCCTAATACCACTTTCACACCAGCCCAATATGCTGGGATTTCAACCCTGCAAGGGAGCAGGGTTGTTCCCGGGTTCAACCCGGGGTCCTGGCTGGTGTGAAAGGGGTAGGGGTACTCACCCGGGTTGCCGGTCTTCAGTGTGGGAGGTCAGGCCGAGGGTCCACACAGACGGCGGGTGCAGATGACAGGACAGGCGCCTCTCTCCGGCGCCGTCACTACAGCCGGAGAGCTGCATCATCTGTGCCTGCCACCTGTGTGGATCCCCGAACTGCACCGAGGACCAGCAACCAGGGGTGAGTACTGTCCACCACCTCTGCCACCATCCCACCTCCTGCTCACCTCCTGAGTCCTGCCCACCTCCTCCCTGCCTCTTTCCCACACCAAAAAATGCAGGTACTTTTCTGGTGTGAAAGCGGCAACCAGGGAATGCCCCGGCATGATCCATGGGCCGTATTCCCAAGTGGGTCCCTGCATTTTCTGGTGTGAAAGGGGTATAAGTAAACACAGTGCTGGAAGTATTAATTGCCACCTCCAAGAATTGCCTTTTTCATTATACCCTATACTAACAATCAGCAAAGCCAGGTTGGACCATTTTTATTACCACCACTGACTGATTTATATTTACTGTATATGAGGCTTGTACTTGTATAATGTTACTCTTTTGATAACAAAACGAGATACCTTCACACCTCTACAGTACATTCAATATAAATGTCAGTTTTCAGCATTTAAAATAGAGCTCAAGGTGGTACTTTGCGGATGCTTTTTAATAAGAAATTAGCTTTACTTTGTAAAAGTGACGGTATGTATGAAGCGAGCAGTGAGCTGTGAAATGAGAATCGTTCAGACCTACCTCTAATGCTGTAAAAGATGAAGCACGCTGTTATTTCACAGTAATTGAAATACAAAAAATAATAACAAACTGCATGAAAAATATGAGATTTTTTGCATTAAGAATATGCCTGATCTGTTTTTAAAAACAACTGAGTCACTAAGTTTTAATAAAAAGTGGCCAGAATTTACATATTTGATGTACATTTTAAAAACACCAAGATCACAGACACCATGGAGTTTCTTTACTAAGTTGGAAGTTCAATTGAAGATGGAATATTGCTATAGGCAACCAATAAGATTCTATCTATTATCTTGTAGAAGGCGCTAAATAAACAAGTAGATTGTGATAGGTTGCTATGGGCTACATCCCATCTGCAATGGAACTTAGTAAATAAACCCCCATGTATTTGTCCCTGCATCATCCTTACCTACATACAATAACACAATAACCTAACATATGTATTCATACATGCTCACATGTTTAGTTAGAATTTGACGGCAGATAAGAACCATTGGGCCCATCTAGTTAATTGCTCATAACCCTCAACGTGGCTCAGGTATAGTGGCATTACTGGGGGGGTGCATGAGCTGCCCCAGGTGTCATCCACTGAGGGGTGACATAAAAATACTGGCTCCTCAGTGGCATAAAAACAAATTATGCGCCCCCCTGCCAGGAACATTTTGGCACCCCCCGGGTAAGACCCCCCCTCCCCAGATAAGACACCCCCGCGCCCCGCCTTACCCCTCTGTGACTGGTCTGTGGCCGGGACACTGGCCTGTCACCGCATCTGCTGCCGCTGCCTCCTCTAGCATCCTCTTAAACTGTCTATTGTAAGGGGGGCGGCCATTTTGCAAGGGACATTTTTCATATGGAGACAGCCAGGAGGAGCGCCGGGATGCAGGCTAGTAAATATGCAGGTCCCGACTCCCGGCCACAGCAGGTGGGGCATTAAGCAGCAACGTAACAACAGCCCCCGCAGACCCCGGTGGCAGACGGAAACATTATGTGCAGCCCTCAGCTCCTGTAACCATGAAAGAGGCTGTTAAAATAACAGTCAGTCGTGCATCTCCCAGACCTCCAGAGGGCTGAAAATAGTGGTCAGCATTCAAAGAAATGCCCCTTTAAAAAAATTCTGTTCCTTTTTTTTACCAGCGTGTATATTAAAATCTTATTGTATACCAGGTTTCCCAGGGAACTGGGACCCCCTTGCCTAGGTATAACTATACACTAGACAAATGGTTGTTAACTCCAGTACTAAACAGGTCATGTTTTCTGGATCTCTCTGATCACACTCATTTTGCTGGGGCAGACATAAATTCTGAAAACATGACCTGTTGGTGATACATGAGGACTAAATTTGTGAGCTGCTGCACTACACAGTAAAGGATATGATCTGTCTAATGGAGGTAACAGGCTGAGTGATATGAACGACTTTGGTCTCCATACACTGAGCTATGTATAGGTCAACCGCACAGCTCACTGCATGCAATCAGCAGAACACAAAAAGAACCCAACCATTTTCCTGCCATTAACAAGCATATGAACACATATTGCTTATGTACATAGAGCCTAATTCAGCATGGATCATTAAGTTGAGAAAATACATTTGCTGAAACATGATGTTAACGCAGATCCAGTTGCAAAAATTGAACGTCCAAGGTACTTTCCACCTGCGCCAGTCAAAGGCTTCTACAAATCTGCTAAAGTAACAGGATGAAAGTGGTCATTGCTGATTTGAGAGACCCACCCTGAAAACTCCATGGTACGTCTGTGTTTTGACAAACAAAAATACAAACCACCATGTTTCCATGAAGTAAATTGATACGGTCTAATCCAAAGGTTCCTAAACTTCACTATTCAAGTCCAGGTTTGAAAGGACATCAATGCTTGAGAACTGGTGGTTTAAGGAGTAGTTCAGTCAATTTGATTTAACCCTGTGAACTCATGCATGGATAGCCTTAAATTTGGCCTGGACATATTAGGATTTCTTTAAGGCGCCTAGTGAATTATGCTGCTTGGCTTATACCTTTACTTAACTCTTAAGCCTAGAAATAACTCACACTGAAACACCTTATCCTAAAAATAAGACACGGACACCAACTGCGTAAGTTTAAAGGCACTTGAGCCAGGTAGCACAGAGAAAGGGAAGGGAGGGTGGGGATCCAGACTCAAAAAGGAAGTCCTTCCAATCCACTTGCCTATATATACCCCTCTCTAAGCTACCTCCCCAATGCTAACTGATTGGCAGATCTAACTGCCACTCACCTGAGATTTCCTATGGCCTTATCCTATCTTTCAATAGCTTTATTTAACAATCACAAATTCACAGGCTCTTAAATACACTCGAGCCTATGCGGCCCTTGTTCTATAGAGGTGGGTTTCCACATAATGCCAAAATGCATGCAAGGGGGCATGGTTATCATTTTAGCTAGTTCTAGACTGCATTCACTTCACATGTGATGTTTTGTTCTGATAAAGTACAGTAGCCTAAATTCTAAAAGCCCAAATGGTCATTATTCTAACAGGAAAGCACAGTTCAGGTTGAGTACCCCTTATCCGGATATTTGTTAACCAAATTATTCCGAAAAACATATTTTCAGAAATGTAGTTTTTTTTGTTGTTGCTAAAAGTACTACTGGGGACATCAGTAACTGGCACTGCTGGGGATATAATATGTAAATGGTACTGTTGGGGACATGATTTGTAACTGTCACTACTGGAGACATGATATGTAACTGTCACTACTGGGGACATGATATGTAACTGGCACTACTGGGGACATGATATGTACTGTAACTGGCACTACTGGGGATATGATATGTAACTGACACTACTGGGGATATGATATGTAACTGGCACTGCTGGGGACATGATTTGTAACTGGCACTACTGGGGACATGATATGTAACTGGCACTACTGGGGACATGATATGTACTGTAACTGGCACTACTGGGGATATGATATAAACTGACACTACTGGGGATATGATATGTAACTGGCACTACTGGGGACATGATATGTAAATGGCACTACTAGGGACATGATATGTAACTGCCACTACTAGGGACATGGTTTGTAACTGGCACTACTGGGGATATGATATGTAACTGACACTACTGGGGATATGATATGTAACTGGCACTGCTGGGGACATAATATGTAACTGGCACTACTGGGGACATGATATGTAACTGGCACTACTAGGGATATGATATGTAACTGGCACTACTAGGGACATGATATGCAGCTGGCACTACTGGGGACATGATATGTAACTGGCACTGCTGGGGACATTATTTGTAACTGGCACTACTGGGGACATGATATGTAACTGTCACTACTGTGGACATGATCTGTAGAGTAACTGGCACAACTGGGGATATGATATGTAACTGGCACCACTAGGGACATGATATATAACTGTCCCTACTGGGGACATCTGTAACTGGCACTACTGTGAACATGATATGTAACTGGCACTACTGGGGACATGATATATAACTGGCATTACTGGGGACACCTGTATATGGCACTACTGGGGACACGATAGGTAACTGGCACTACTGGGGACATGATATGTAACTGGCACTACTGGGGACATGATATATAACTGTCCCTACTGGGATCATCTGTAACTGGCACTGCTGGGGACATGATATGTAACTGGCACTACTGGGGACATGATATATAACTTGCACTACTGGGGACATGATATATTACTGGCACTAACCATGTGCGAGAATATAATTGCTTAGCAGTGCCTTAGATAGAACATAAACATTGTTTGATGTTTTGAAACCTTGTTTCATGCACAAATAAAATATGTGCATTTCATGTTTTTAATGTGTGTATGCAATATAAATGCATTTTGTGGTCACACATGGGTCTTGTCCTCAGGATATCTCATTGATATATAAAAATATTCAGAAATACGAAATAATCCGTTATCCAAAAGGCTTCTGGTCTCGATCATTTAGGAAAAGGGATACTCAACCTGTGCTTATATTGACATTACCTTCCTTAATCACCTATTGAAAAGGGAACCTGTCCTCTAGGAAGGGAGATTGCTATCTATGCTGCATTGTTAATCATCCTAGAGCAGAAGAGAATCACTCTTCAAGCTGCAGGAGAGCCGCTGATCACAGTACATGCAGTCTGTCGGGATTTATATCCCAGAACAAACTTAACAAATTGGTGAACCTGACAAACATTGTAGATGTGATGAAATAACGCTGCTGTGCATTGTAGATTTCAAACAAAATATACAGTAGTTGGGTAAATGCTGAGCTTAAGTGGGAGAGCAGTCGCTTGGGAAGGTGTCATGGCCTCACTAGAATCTACCAATCACTACAAAACATATCTATTTGCTTGTAGTGCCCATTAGCACCATTAACTACGTATATGGGGTACAAATCAGCAACATTTTCCAAACACACAGATAACCAAAGATAGAAACAATGTTATATTGATTTGGACAAAATAAATGCTCCACAAGTACAAATTGGATTCCATAAGTTATACAGCTGTAAACAAACATTTTTGTATTTACTTATGAAACATTGGCTTGTTTAATAATGCAGCACAATTTTACTGATGTGTATTGACTTCAAACCTCAATTACGATGAAGAAAACTGTGCAAAATCTTCTTTGGTGTTGTGATGATGCAAAGGGAATTTAGGCGCTGATTGTGATTCATATGCATTTGCACTGGGGTTCGATGTTTATCAACTGCTCATGCGCATAAACTTTGTGCTTCCCCATGAAAATGCTAATGCAGCAGTGAAGAGGATGTGGGGGGCGGGGCAGGCAGCTGACGTCAGCGGATGTAAGCTGCCCTTCCTCTTCCTGTACAGGGATGCCGAAGATCGGAGAGGTGTCTTAGGTCTGCGAGCGCTGTATAAATCATTCAATGTGTAGCGACCATGAAATGATTTAGCCCCCACACCCACGGCTGTGAATGGACGTTTATGCTAAACTTCCATTCACATGCGTGCAAGGAAATTGGCATGCGAGGGGGTGCGGGTGGCAGGCAGCTTTAGATGACCCACAAAGCTGCAATTATTGTTACGCCACTGCAAGGTGGCTATTTCTCTGCACAGCCAGTTTGTTAAACCTTTTCTCCCTTAATTGATAATGAAATTGAAATGAGGTAATTGGAAAAATCTACTGATGACAGCGTAACCGAGTTAGGGAAAATGTAAATAAGTGGTTGTAACATTATTTATGTGAAGAGGTGATGATTTGTGCAATAGTTCAACTGCATGCTGCCCTGCAACAGGCCATCCCAGGCTAGTGACTGCCAAATAAGTGCTGGTATTATACCCCTTTTATGGGTGTTATTACAATGGTAACCATGGTAGCATCAATACTAATAGCATATGCACTAACATATGCAATTAGTATCGCAAAGGACAGTGCTCTTAAAAAGTGCTGCCCTTTGGAGTGGGCTTTAGCTGGTGTTACCCTCCGCATAGGGCTTTAGTACATTTGGAAATGTGTTAAAGAATTGTGGCGCTGACTTTTTTTGCAGTCAAAGATAGGGAGAAGAAATGTAATGTTCCCTTCTCTAAAGAGGAAGAGGAGAGTTGAAGGCAGCATGGCGATAGATGATAATAAAGAAGTTGAGTTGATGAGAGAAGTAGGGGCCTTCAAAACTTTATAGTCCCAATTTTAAATGGCTGCCTGGTTTGTGTACAAGACATGCTGAGAAATGTGGCCCTGGAAATAGCGAATAAAGCGATCACATCAGCCCCGATAATAAGTAGGCCCCTTAGTATCTTTCTTCTATTTGCATTTGGTGAGAATTACTTAAACATAGAGTGGGCAATGCAGAGTTTAATGCATGTTGTCATAGTTTCTGTTGCGTGCATGGAATGAAGCACATACATTATATAGGTTGATTCGCTCCCCTGCGTGTTCGCGCAGGGGTGTGATGTTTTGCGACTGCACATGCACATAATCAGTGATATGCATGTGCAGCCTCCGTGTGCGAGCGGCCCCAGGGAATAGATTATTCGTGGGTGCTCACACACATGAGTGAGGGTGGGGGGCGTGGGTTTGTGGGCCGGGGGATTCACCCATGGGCACACTTAGCATTTCATGGGCGTTCCCATGAAGGCCTGGGCATTCTCATGGTAATTCCCCGATGATGCGGGTGCGGGGGGCAGGCATCTGACGTCAGCCAGTTTAAAAGGAGAGGTTGTGACGGCAGACTTAATTGATACGTTTAAGACAGGGTTAGAGACATTTTTGTATCAGGTATCCAAGTGTCCAGGGTTATAACCATTAATCAAAATGTATAATAGTGGACCCAGAAAGAAGTACATCTGCCATTTTGGGTCATTGGAAATTCTGGTTTGAAACAGAAAAGTAATAACTTCATCTGGGTCTTTAAAAAAAAGAGGAACACCAAAGGAGATCTAATATCGGTATATATTAACTATTCAACTATGTGACAAACAAGTGCTTTCCTACATGTGTCTTTTTACTGTCAGTGTATTCAGCTGCAGATTTGTCCCACTCTACTTTATATATACTGGGCAAATAAAACTTTGCTTACATCAAGTCTCAGTAAATACATAACATTTGATGAATATTCTGACTGCCAGATGGTGACTTGGGTTACATTGGAGTAAATGCATCATCATTGATTTCATCAAATTTTTTAGAGTATACTTTGGTAATATCATTTTATACTGTGGCATAACTACAGTGACTTGAAGAGGTGCCATTAATATGGGGCCAACCTCCAGAGCACCTACAGTAGCTTAGAAAACTGGGAGAGAGTTAGTGTGATGCTCCTCTCTACCCACACAAGTCATGGTATAACTAGATTCACAACCTTTTTGGAAGCATCTGCTATGGACAGTGGGCCAGATTCTCTAAGCTACAAAAGTGATAAAATGGAGAGTGATAAACAGCCAGCCAATCAGCTGCTGTTTGACATTTTTCAAACACAGTCTGTGACATGGCAGGTAGGAGCTGATTGTCTGGCTGTTTATCACTCTCCATTTTATCACTTTTGAAGCTTAGAGAATCTGTCCCCATATGAGTAGAATATCAATTGCACAGAGCCCTCCCCCACCTGAAGTCAGAGTGAACTGGTAATCAGGATGAGATGAGTGAGAAAGCCACCAGGAGGGATAAGTGTCTGACTGTATGGGGTGAGATTTCCCGTTCCCTACTTCTGGTTGCTGAGCTAGACTGCAGTGCATCATACTGTATGAGTCACTTATGTGGTTAAAAAGCATACATGTACCATGGCACAGTTAAGAGCTGTCTGCACTGTGTGTATGGGCTGTTGCATGCCTGTGATTATTATTAACATATAGTTATCGAGGACAATCCTGTGGTAGATGGGATCACTATCATTCATGTAATTACAATGTTAGTATGTTTATGTGTGTTTATAGAAACACAGCCACTATATGGGGATGCTGCTTTGTGACATAATGTGTACCGGTGGCATTACTCTGTGTCATACAGTAATGTGAACTGGGGCTACTACTATATGACATAAAATAAACTTTGGCTGCTTCTATATGACATAATGGGGCAGATGTAATAATCCTGTTAAAGTGATAAAGTTGTGACAAAGTGCTGATAAAGTGGAAGGTGATAACGGTAATTTTTTAAAGACACTTGATTGGCTGGTGTGTGATCACCTTCCACTTTATTAATGTTTTGTCATCACTTTATCACTTTACCACACTTAATATACTGTATCTGCCCCAATGTGAACTGAAGCGACTACTTTGGGGCATAAAATGAACTAGCACACTATTCTGGGGCATATAATGAAGAGAGGTACTTTTCTTAAAGCACTAAGGGGTAGTGCTCATGAATTGTAACCTAAAGGATTTACTATAGCGTTAAGCTGATCAACAAAGGTTCCCATTCCAAATAATAAGAGATCATCTATGTTTCTTCCTTATAGCAACAGATTCACCCCAAAGTGTCCTTAAAGTGGCCAATATAGAGATTGGCAAACTTTAGGGCAATTCTGGTGCCCATAGCAGTGCTAGATATCTGTCAAACATATTTACTATAAAAATTAAGTACAGTATATATATTGTATTATAATATAAATTGAACAAAATCCAAGATACATTTTCATCTGTTCATTATTGGATCCCCAGCAGAGCTTAGAAAGGTATTTAGCACAGAAACACCAGTAGTGTATGGTATATTGGTGTATAACGACTCGACGTCTCAGACTTATTACACCAGATACAACAAAGATTAGGATTACTGCCTTATATTTCTGGGGCCATGGGTTCATCTCCAAAATGGGTAGTATCTATGTGTTCCTTGTGTTTCACAGGAGTTCCTCTGAGTGATCTAATTTACTACCACACTTCACCGATTAGTCTAATAGTCCACAGGCAGAAATCCTGAAAACATGACTTGCTGTGGGACCAGTAGAGGGTACTCTGGAACCCTGTTATGTCACTGCATTTACATATTCATTTTATCATAAATAAAATGAATATGTAAATGCAGTGACATAACAGGGTTCCAGAGTACCCTCTACTGGTCCCACCCCTTTAGTGCATGATATCATGATATTGCTCAAATGGGACAGGGCTGCTGGGACAGGGAAGGGTATTATTGCATAGAGATGCTCCAAGCACACTGCAGTACTGATACTGGCTGGAGGTTTCTGTTACATACTGTATACCCTGATAAGAAGAAGCATGCAGTGGTACAGCGACAGTGCCAACCCCGGAACACTGCATTCTGTCCATTGGCACCTCTTGTACACCTCTTATGCATACGTCCATCTGCCAGAGAATTGGGAATGTATGCTTCACCATGTCAGGGACTAATTTAAATGGCAGTGGGCTACATAGTTGCTATAGAAATTAACACAAGATAGATATGCACATTTTTGCCACCCCCCCCCCCCCCCCACACACACACACACACACATTTTTTTGCAAATCTAAATACTATGACATAAAACAATTCTCAATCCATTTAGTCATCAATGTGCTGAAATGTCCACATTAATAATGAAACGATGAATATGATGGAAGAATTTTTATTTGCCTCATTCACTGTTTATTATGACTATAACATGCTCACCTAGATACATTATGGTGTCATTAATATTTATTACAGGAATATAAGTGTATCTTACTGGTTTGCAACACTTTCCAGCTATTAATATTTATGCATGTGCAATCTATAGGAGAAAGACTAATGTGTGGTTTCATTACAAGATTGCTACCTTTAGCTCCTACTGTATGATGTACTTGTGTTTGTTTTGCTGATGCTTGGTGGTTTTTGCTTTTACTACATGGTTCTTTCATTTAAGAAGTAAAATCATTGCCTTTTGTCTGTGTATGTAATATTCTCAATTGTTAACTCCTAAAACAACAGTCGGCAGAGCACAAACAAAAATTCATACATTACATGTATCAGGGTTGCCCAGACTTTCCTAAACAAGGATCTAATAATGGATGTTGATCTTCAGACTCATTTTGGAGTCCCAAATCAGGAGAGCCTGGTATCAATTAAATTGTAAATGTGGATCCTGAGATCCTGGTACCCCACAAAGAAACACTCAAAACATGAGCTTCACTGAAACCCACCTTTAAACAGAAACTTTTCCTTATTCTAATTAAATATGAATTAAGGAATTTTAATAAGGAGAACCACTGAATTGGTGCAGTAGTAACCAGTTTATATATAGAATGATAGAATATTGTATTTAGGGGGTTATTCAGTAATGATCTCAAAAGCTTTCCTCTATATGTGCACTGCAAGTGGGGCAAAATGTAACATGTGCAGAAAGATTAGGTTTAAGTGAGTTGTGACATCCTGCTTACCAACTCTTTTTAGGCTAAATGAAATATAAAATGGAATTGCCAAGGATCAGGTTTTCTATCAACATGGATAGAATGGAAAGGGGTGAATTCAATTAGCCACATTAGGGCTCATTGATCCCTCGTTACTATCCAATTAGGGCTGAAGGCAGCCGAAAGACTGCAGTAAACAGGGATATCTTTTTTGGTCTCAGAAGACCAAAAAATAAATCCATAATAAATGTGCCTTGACTATGTTAAAACACAGCTCTAGGAATGTGTCCCAGATTCTATGTTTTCAGACCCAACAACAGGGTAATTTAAATTAGCTCCAGGTGTTAAAACCCAAGGATTTTTTGTTCATTGCAGTACAGTTTGCATGATGTCACAGCACTGTTAAGATAGGCAGAACAGAGGAGCTTTGGTAGCACCCAACAAGAAGACATCAGGCTTGACCCGAAAACATCAAACTTCCGGCCAAAGCTCCCACGTTACATTTAAAAACATCGATGGTTTGTGACAAATGTCAAATAGGGCCTTATTCTGGTTGGTGCGGTAATATCCGCGTGCGTTCGTGCCGCCGATGTTTTGTGTCTGCGCATGTGCAGAGGCGTCTCTGCGCATGTGCGAGCCGGACGCACGGCCACATTCCGCATGAAATGTGTACACTATGAACAGGGGGTGGAGAGGGGTGTGAAGGGCTGTTTGGGCTCATTACCATATGTTTACACCCCGCGTTTCATGGGCGTTCCCATGAAAACGCTGGGCGTACGTATGGTAATGCGGCCATGACGCACGTGTAGGGGGCGGACATATGACATTGCCGGATGTCAGCTGCCCGCCCAGATCCCTGCTTTTGCACGGAGAAATGCCCGTGTGGTCTGAGGTTGCGGGAGCTGGCGGACCACTCGGCCCTGCATTCGATGTTCTGCGACCATCGAATGATGGGGGAGGTCCCCTGAGATGGAGGAGGTGTATTCATGAGAAATACACGTGCGGTTCGTTCGGACAGCTTCTTACCGCGTACGGACGGAGTTGGCGATCCGTATGGAAGGTGGGGTTTAGGACGCACTGTGCTGGCCGTATATTCGGATCCGGCCGCACCGATCAGAATAAGGGCCATAGTTTTGACATCGAATGGGGACAACCAGATGGTTTCCCACCATCGATGTCAGGCTTAACTGAATAGTTTCATTTTTCTTTTTTTATTTAGGGGCCGGGACACAGAGCATAGCTCTGCCCCCGACACCCGTGAAGCCCCGCCCCTGTATTTTGATTAGTACAGAGGCCAATCTTTCAAAGCAAATGGATGACCATCAATATGTAAAAACATTGATGGTAATCCATTGCATACTTATACACCATTGATGTTCAGTTGCACTTTTTCCATCGATGGTAAAGGCAATGATGGCCATCCCTAACGCAAAGTCTTGCCTAGCATACCAAATTAGTCTGGGCACACTTTGAAGCTGGACATTATTAGCAAAAGGCCTACAGCAAAGTAACATAACCAGAGGTGTGACAGCGATACTAAATTTTGCTTGAAATTTAGCACACACATTACAGCTTATGGCCATCCAGTGTAATTCACATTTGATAAAGTTACAAAGAGCATTTAAACTAAATGTGAACAAGACATGAATTTTTTTTTTCTTTTTAATAAACAATATCATTAGCCTCCATTTTTTACATGCCGAAAGGAAACATGTTTTATTACTGTGAACTGATTGCTGAATTCATTGTAATCCTATAAATACTGTACAGTGGATCAAAGCAGCATTGATATGAAATGATTAGCATATGTGGGAGGGCTTTGGATGCACTAAGCCAATCAGTTACAGAATTTGTAGTTTTCAATCTCCACCTGGGGCCCAGCAGGGCAAGTTTTGTGTGAACAAAAGCTGTAGAATATATGAACATTCCCCTGACATGTTTTCCTGGCCTGCACTCTTTTTGAATGCTTCTGGGCCGGTATCCAACTGGTCCAATATTATTATGAGATTGATTGCCATGAAAAAAAATTCTGGGCCCAATCAGAAGCATTAGTGATCAAGAGTGATAGAGGTGGAGGCGGAACCAAGCTCTGCTGACTCGGGACAACCACAGCATTCATTATAATAGCTCCATCTCTAAGCTAGGGCTGTACCAGATCTTCTTGGCTCTTCTCAGATCTGGTGCTTTCCTGAAACCTTAACTTTCTATCCCAACACAAGTTATTTAATCTTTGTGGACTCTGTTCCTCCTCAACAGATCCCAGGAAACTGAGCTGCTCGTTTTGGCTGCGGATTCTCAGTACCGTAAACGTCCAAACTTTCTTCCTCTTAGACTACCTTCTGGCTGTCTCATCAACCAGCCATAAATACTTCCCCAGATCACTGGACAGAGCTGATATCCTCACAAGCTCCATGGAGTAGGTGGACTTCTATCTGGCCACTGGTTTGGTTGGATTTCTGTGGAGCTGTGCACATCTAATATCCATATATACCAGTACATACTGTGTCACCCCTGGACATTCCTCTTTGAGGTTCTTCTCAGCATCCCTCCATTGGCCAGTGCCATTTGCCAGCATTTGTAAATTGTTAATTGGCACTCTATACTCTGCAGATTGCTTGAGGTTTACACAGACCATTGCTAATGCAAAACAAGCCGATATTGTGTACAGTTCCACCTGGTGAAGATGTAAGGTATATAGTAGCTGTTAATAGGCATTTGAGTCTGAGAAGCAGTGGTTTTGTCAAGCAAGTAAACGGTTGAGTTAATGGGTTCTTGGAGATTAGTTGATTAATGGATCCTTGAGATTGTGTTAATGGATGCTGGAAGTGAATGTGCTAATCAGTGTTGGATGGGGTGAGGTTAATGGGTGCTGACAGGATGACTGTGTAAATGGGTGCTGGGCGGCTGAATTGATTAATGATTCATCAAGATAAATGGGTTAATGGTGGTTGGGTGAAGGATTATTGAATTTTCTAGGGTAACATGCTACTGAGTGCTGTGGTGAGATTTGATTCATAGATTCTTGAGGTAAATTGGCTTATATGTGCTGGGCAGAGGGTAGTTAATGGGTGCTGGGTCTAAATTATAGGATTTAGGTGAAAATTTTACATATGTTACGTGTTATGTGCATATGGAACAAACTCTCCTCGTGGGCATAGACTTTGGCTTTGATAACATATTTTCCTTTATCAGCAATAGGTTCTAGAGTTTTTACTTTCAAAGAACCTTGCCCATTGGAGCTTACCATCCAATTATCCTCCGTTGGGCACCTCTCACTACAAAAAATTTCTGTGAAGCCACAATATGGTTGGGGAACCCATGGCCCCCTATCAACATAAAGCCAAAGACAAATAAACACTGAAACCCCCCCCCCAAAAGTTCTGCTTTTCTGCAGGCTCCTGACGGAGTTGGCCAGTTTCTAAAAAGAAGTGGGCAGCAAGGGCATAGCTACCAAAGGTGCAGGTACAGTAGTGCAGCTACTATGGGGCCCAGAGCTGAGTGGGGCCCCGGCTGTTTGTCAAATTTTCAAGTGTTGTTTACATTTTTACCATTGTGTGCTTAATAGGGACCCTTAGAACTATGATAGAAAATGGACTGGAGCGCATTATAATATTACATAGGGCCTAATGAATCACAAACCATGTTTTTTCTCTTAGGGACAAAACCATGTGCACGGCAGGTGGTACAAATGTGACGTGCAGAGGGCGAGATGCACTATAGGAAAAAATGCGGTAAAACCCCCATTATCGGGTTTTTACCGCATTTCTCCATGGACTTAAACCCTATTGTCTCATTTTTGCAATATAGAGTAACGCCAGAAAAAGCTGGCATTACTCTATAGAAGCCTATGGGCTTCTCTCCACTATGGTGTTTGAGGGATCCATTACAGATCCCTCCCAGCATGCCCCGTGACTGGTGCCATCACTCTGCACATGCACAGAGGAACTTCTGGGGCCAGCATGGGAGCCACTTCGCAAAGGACAGCTCATATCAGAAGTGCCGTCCTTTGCATTAATAATCACATATGTTAGTGGATATGCGATTATTAACTATGCGGTACCGGTCAATGTGAGGTGGCAGATGTTAGTGCACCCCCCCAGAGAGAGTTAGAGATTTGGGTGGGGTGTATTCAAAATAGAAATTGCAGCGTAAAAATAAAGCAGATAGTATTTACCCTGCACAGAAACAAAATAACACACTCATAGCTCACTCTCTCTCTGCACGTTACATTTAACATGCCTGCCGTTCAGCATGGTTTTGTACATTATAGAAAAAAATAGCTGTGCGATCCAGTCTGAGTGAGGCCCATAGTGTGAACTGGAGGACTCTTTATCAACTGCTGCAGAGAGGTGTCTCCTTAGAAGCATTCGGTCAGGGGACTATAGGCCTGATTCAGGTTGGTTCGCGAAGCAGCGTACATTCTCTGTGTAGCAAGAGGGTAAATGCCACCCACCAGGTGAGCGAACGCTCGCCCCCCTTTTCCGAGCAAATGGCCGCATTTGCATGCGAATGGATGTGTTCCCTTACACATCCATTCGCATTTGAAAATCGTTCGTTGGTCGTTGATCATTGAATTATTTTTTACCCATTCGCAAATAAAAGTCAGTCTGGTGTTTTATTTACCACGGCTTTCGGCATCCCAGAAATGAGAGGATCTACAGTAGGTGTGCAATCAGGGCATCAGCTCACTAGGATATTTCCTGCTGCAGCTACTGCAGAGTCTTTGACTAAAATTGCAGAGGAAATGATTCACTGGTAAATGTCATAAATGTATTAGGAAAGTAAAGGAATGAAATAAAAAAATAATGCCCAAGTCTGCAGTAATCCAAGAGCTCAGATTCCATGTTAATAGATTGGTGATGGTGAAACTGCTGATTACGTAATTGTCTAGCTAGCACATTAAAATCAAGTTACATGTTCAGTGCAAGAGAAAGATAATGGAATGTAGTTAAATGAACACTTTGCAGAAGGACATAAACTTTACAGATAATATTGTTTTGAAAAATGACAACCTTATTCCTCTGTACTACTGTATATGCCAGGTAGTTCTGATTACTGGAGAATAGAACTGACTTTTTCCCTGTTAATTAAAGGATACTGATCGGTTTTTCAAGTAATGTTTTGCCTCAGATGTGCTATGCCTATGTGCTAAAGTGGTGGAATATTTGGGATAATTCAGACCTGATTGTACGGCTGCGAATTCATACAGCAGCCGAGTATCGATACACTTGCATATGGGGCGCGTGCAATCAGGGCCACCACTAGAACTGTTGAGGCCCGGGACTGACCTACAGGCCGGGCCCCCAGCGGCACTGCGCTACATCCCTCCAGCACCCACCCCCCCACGCGCGTGCACCCCCCTCGCCCCCGCCCGCACGTGCCTGCCCCCGCCTCCCCATTACCGTTACTTACCATCACCCGGCTCCTTCAGCCTCCACCGCCGGTCAGGTCCGGAGCGCACACTGCAGCCTGCACAGCGCCGAGCCCCTCTGTGTCCTAGGCTTGGCGCTCTGCAGGCTGCACTGTGCATGCCTGGCTGGGGGGCCGCCGCCGTCGGGAGGGGGAGACTGTGTGCGGGTGCCCGGGGGGAGGAGAGTTGGTACCGCTGTTGCAAGGTGATTGACAGGAAGTAGGCATCTGGGGTGGTAACCAGCAGTTTAGTGGGTGTGTCCCGAGAGAAATGCTGGGAGTGTCAGTAAAAATGCCAAAGCATGTAAGGGGAGGCTGATTTAATCACAGCCGCCAAGTAAGTCCCTGGCTGCTCTGAGCCTGCGATGACTGGTGATCGGTGAACAAATCATTTGATGTTGAGCATCTTACGAATGGATTTAGGCATATTCACTTGGCTGTGAAATATTTGCTAGGCGTACCTATCTATTTCCATGGTGGGATTTCACTATAGAAGAGGCCACCTGATCTTATCACACTGCTGCAAATGTGTAGCATCCAGCAATCAAGTCTGAATCAGGCCCATTGTGTTTTCTAAAACCTACTACTAGACCTAGATTTGGTATTGGCACTGGTTAACGTTACTCGACTTGGTTGAATGTAGGAATTTACTACTTATATAATTTAGCAATAAATATTCAGCAACACAGGCAGATATTACACACTACAGTATGTAATAGGGTCCGCGTTTGCCGGAAGTGCAGATGCCGGCTGATCTTCAATGTTCTTTTAAAGCGGCATGGTTTCGCCTTGTAAATCATTGCTTCTTTAAAAAAAAGATCGCCCGGCATCCTGCATTGCTGGCAAATGCAAACCCTATTACATATGCCGCTGTATGTCCTGCCAGCCCAATTAACATAGAAAGTTATTACAACATGAAAGAGTTAAGAAATTGCTGCATTACCCGGTGGTTCTCACCTGCTTGGCAATCAGTGTCCGGCCGGTCATTTCAAAGTATCCTTTCAAATTCATGGGAAATAGCGCTACAATCTCCCAGTCGTTGCTACCTGGATCCCCGCTGCCTGGACACCAATTCCCAGTCACCGCTGCCCGGATCCCTGCTGCCCTTTCCATGCCGCAGCAGCAGCAACTTCACATTGATTACATGCAATAAATCGCATGTGATTTATTACATGTAAAATGGCACATCAAGTGCCAAATTGCAAGCGAGTCTCTGTTGGGCTCTCAAGGGCAAACTGGTCTGATTTGCCCTTAGGACAAGTCGGACTAGTGTATGGGAGCCTTTAGTGCTACTGTCGATGAAGCACTTCCCGTTGGGATTAATGCACTAATTAATGGACTAATCTCTAGAGATCCTTCTCTAGCTGCAATCAGGTGTAAAGTAGTAACTATGGCTAATACATTAGTGATAATGTGTCATGGATAGTGAAATGTTGCAATACCCTGCTTGCCAGTACTCTACCAGATATCTTGTCATATAGCCGATGCTATTATACCATATCAACTCAACTATCGGTCAAAAAACTCATCAAAAAATCATCATTATGGGCCTTATTCTAGTTCACTCTTTCTGACAAAATCCTTCTTAGATGGACAAAACCATGTGCACTGCAGGGGGGCAGATGTAAAATGTGCAGAGAGAATTAGATTTGGGTGAGTTATTTTGTTTCTGTGCAGGGTAAATACTGGCTGCTTTATTTTTACACTGCAATATAAATCTCACTTTGAAGTAAAACCCCACCCAAATCTAATTCTCTCTGCACATGTTACTTCTGCCCCACCAGCAGTGCACATGGTTTTGTCCATCTAAGAAGGAATTTGTCAGAAAGAGTGAACTAGAATAACCACCTATGTGCCATATAAATATCAGGCCACAAATATATGTATGTCTCTGGTGTCAATTCAATTATTTTTGTAGAATGCATGTTGGCACTGCCATGGCTTTTTAACACTGGCAACAGCACCCCAACATGCACCTCATCTGACATAATTTCTGCCCAAATTCAGGTAAAAGTGCAACAGCCTAAGGGGCAGCCAGCACTTTTATGTGAGTTGTTAACCTATTTACATACTGACACACCTCGTCCACAAATGAGGTGCACAATTACCTGCATGAGTGCTGTTAAAGCTCAGTAAACATCTCAGCTCCTACCCTAGCAGCACCAGTAACTGAAATGAAAAGAGTAGAGAAATGATTTCCAAACCGGGTGCCTTGGGACACTTGCATGGGTGTTCTGGGTTGGTGATTTAGGAACAATTAAAACGATTTATGGTCAATTTAATAGGCAGAACCAGTGCTTGTGGCTGGCCATCATAAACTATGTGGACAAACATGTAAAGAGTAAGTGACAGACACACAGAAGTGTCTGTCCCTTTAAGAAGCGCAAATCAGTTCAGTAATTAAATGACCAATTTATAATGGTAAAAAATAAACGATTTTTATTAAAATAACATAAAAAATAAGAAATAAGAATTCATAACAATTCATAACCCCCCCCCTTTCACAGTACATGTGCACAATGACAATAGACAAACAGAACAAACAACATGAAACATAGAATAAAAGCTGATTTAGCTGGGATGCCGTTTGTTAAAGTCACTTAGATTTGTGGCAATGGAAAGGCAAATGAGGCTTTGTGTGCAAAAATAGCAAGAGGCTTATAAGGTGCTTGATATAGTTACCAGTCCTGTAAACTTGATATGCGCTGTTTCAACACAATTGTGGAACCCAGGTCAGTCTCTCCAAGTTACCAGAGGTGTACTCCGGAAGATAGCAGCGTAGGGGACCTCTCCTGCTGGACCAGCCAGCGGTGTGGGTATTTGTAATCCAAAAGGTTTGCGCTTCTGCAAAGTAAATACAGGACCAGTATATAATGTGGGCTCAAAATTTGCCTTTCCATTGCCACAAATCTAAGTGACTTTAACAAACGGCATCCCAGCTAAATCAGCTTTTATTCTATGTTTCATGTTGTTTGTTCTGTTTGTCTATTGTCATTGTGCACATGTACTGTGAAAGGGGGGGGGTTATGAATTGTTATGAATTCTTATTTCTTATTTTTTATGTTATTTTAATAAAAATCGTTTATTTTTTACCATTATAAATTGGTCATTTAATTACTGAACTGATTTGCGCTTCTTAAAGGGACAGACACTTCTGTGTGTCTGTCACTTACTCTTTACATCCTTGTACTATCTAAGGGATTGACACTCCCTGTATGAAGAAGCTGCAATTAATCTGTTCAGTCAAATAAATAAATAAACAAATAAATTTATTAATTGATTGACTATTTTATATGTTCTAGAAATAGACAAAAAGCATACATAATAATTGTTATTTTTGGGTACTATAGATATAGTACGACCAGCGCTACGGAGTGGCTTTAGGGTCACTAAAATTCTTTTGCCATGTGGACAAACAGAAGCAAATCGTCTCTTAAGTGCCATAATTAGGTATTAGCAAGTTCTGTAGGTGCATAGTCATCCACCCCATTGCCCATGCTTCTGGCTTGCAGGATGCATGAAATGGAGCCATGCAGTCAGTAGCACGGTAGTATTGCCCATGAAGTGTCCCTCTACTGTCTAATACAGTGGCCTGGACTCCAGAGACTGGGCTAGGCATAGACAAACTAGGCAAATTCCTGGGACATTAAGAATGTCTAAGAGGATGCAGATAATACACCTGAGCGGGCAGCAGCGTAAGTGCCAATACAGGGGGCTGAGAGAGTGAGACACAACTGGCAGTAACAGAAATGGCACCTTCCCTGGAAGAGGGCTACTGTGCATGCGGGTGCAGAGTGGAGTGCAGCACCTTAGTGAATCTGTGCATGTTTGGTGGGCAGTGTAGAGACTTACCATGCACCTGAGTGAATACATATATGAATGTTTATGAGGTGCATGTATAGTACACTATGGCCCTCATTCTGCTTTGCTCAGTAAGCTGTGAGTATTGCCCATCACCTGTCCGAGTGCCCGCTTCCCCGCCACCAACAATTCCCCTTTTTAACATGTGAGGGGACATGTAAAGAAAACACATCCCTCGCATGTCTCTGCAGCAGGAGAAATAATTTGATGGTCATCGAATGATTTCTCCTACAGATGGAGCCGGGCTCCCTCTTGCTGGCGAATCACCAGACTGTCACCGCTGGCTATCCGCCAGCAGCCCGGCTCTCCATCTGACTGAGACTCAGACAGCATGGCGAGTGCAACAAAGCCCCTTGTGGGCTCGCTGTGCTCGCCACGCTGTGGGCACGGTGGCTCGCTGTGCTCGCCACCTATTCTATTCTCCCTCTATGGTGGTCGTGGACCCCCACGAGGGAGAATAGCCAGTGGCCATCAGGAACCTGTCTGTCGGTGTTTTAACAGTCGGGATCCCGATTCGGGTAAATGACTGTCGGGACCCCGTCTGGTACCCCATTGGAATGGAGCCGAATTGGATTAAACCAGAGTAAGGGTCTATGGGCAGAATGAAATGTGTGTATGATGAGGAGGTGATGCAGTCGCAGTGTGTTTTTAGTCACAGTGTGATTAACAGATTATGGCCATTTGGGGACATAACCGGTAGCGTTATTAATAATGGAGGCATTTTGGCCCCATTTTGAGTGCCTGACAAAGCCGGTGACTGTGTTTTATATGCGGTTTCTCTGGCCTTAATAGCTTTGCCATGTCAAACTCAGATGTCCGATGGTCTGTGCATGTTTCCGATATTTCTCCGATGTGTCTTAGGGCAAATTAAGTGTATCTGAGAAAATGGCAGTGGGCGACTCATTAAAAACATGACACCAGCTGCATATGCATAACTTTTAATATCTGCTACCGCCAGTGAAGCAACAAAGTTTTATACTAAGATGTCAATATTTCTGACCCTCTGTGGATCTCCTTTTTATGTTTTTTTACTGGTACTTGTGTAGTTTGGCGGCGCCCATCGCATCGCATACCATAAGGCATACGATGGTATGCGATGCGACGCGATATCGCTCGATATTGTACAATGCCATACAATTTTAAAATTGTATGACATTGTATATGGCATACAATGCCATACAATGCGATGCGATTAAACATTGTATAAGCACCCTAATGGGTACGCGTCCTCCGACCTTTTCATACCCCCACTATCCACGTCGGCGTGGAGTTGAGAATAGAAAGTGTGGCGAGCGCAGCGAGCCACCGAGCCCGAAGCGTGGCGAGCGCAGCGAGCCCCGCGAGGGGACGCGGATACCTGTGAAGGCCGCAAGGGGACTCCGATACCTGTGAAGGTATCCGTGTCCGCTCGCCATGCTTCGGGCTCGGTGGCTCGCTGCGCTCGCCACACTTTCTTTTCTCAACTCCACGCCGACGTGGATAGTGGGGGTATGAAAAGGTCGGAGGACGCGTACCGCCGCCCCTCGCGGGCTCGCTGCGCTCGCCACGCTTCGGGTTCACGTTTATAGTGTGGGGGGGGGGGGGGTGGCATGGGGGTGCATTTAACATTGTAAGCACCCATTAGGTGCTTACAATGCGCGATGGAAATAACATTGCGCGATGGAAATCGGGGGCGCCGCCAAAATACACAAGTACCTTTTTACTTTAGTATTCATTTTATTCCAAATACAGCTTTGTAGGTCTACAAATGCTGCATGTTGAGTCTTCCCTATCACCTAAATGATTATACCACTCCCCCCAACCCATCTTCACCCTTCCCATCCTTTTTTGTTTTTATCCTCCTCATTTCTATTACTGTTTCCTTATGATACAGGTAAATAATAACTGATCAGAAATGGCTTTTTCTGCCAAAGTATTTATTGTTTATTAGAGACTTTTTATCAGACATTTTTTTTTTCAATAAACGTTTATTAACAGATGCATGACATGGCATAATACTATGCAAACTATAACAGTACAATCACCTAGACCATCATGTAGACCATCACACAAGTATAGCAAAATAATTGTATTAAAAAAGGTATGCCTCCATTTAGGACGGCTAGCTTATACCATGTCGTTTATTGGAAACTATGTCTAAGCGTAATCTTGAGGTCTGGGGAATAAAGGTTTATTTATTTATTGGTGCAGTTGGCCAATCCATATGGAAAAGATGAGATCATCTAGGAAAACATAGGCACGGTGGTGGCATTGTGTCCATTGTGAGAGGATGTTTTTTATTTTTTAGCTGCACCTTGGCCGGGGGGGGGGGGGGGGGGTGGTATTATAGAGATTGTAAAAAAAAAAAATATCCAGGTGGGCTGAAGTAGGACATAAATATGAAGTAATATTGCAATGGATTTTAACCTAAAGATGTGCCGTTTATCAGAAATGTTATCCTAAAACTTTTCTTCTAGACTTTCCTTTAGTTTATTCGCATTTGCTTGCCGTTTTCTTCAATTCATGCTGTGATAACGCTTTGTTTCTTACCTGTGAAAATACAAAAATAAATATATTTTTCAAACAAAATTGGTATAGGGAGAAATGGATAATCTTCGTGTCGATATACTCCATCTTGGTCTTGTGCACTGGACCTAGGACCTTATTCTAATCTAATCGGTCCCCTGTGCATTCACACAGGGGACCAATGTTTTGCATGTGATCATGCGCGGGTTAATTTCTGCGCATTTACAGGGCATGCCGCACTACTTGTTCGCTATCGCACTCGCACCTAGCCGTGCGGGCAGGGGGTGTGGGGTGGTGGCGGGGGCATAGCCCATGGGAATGCCCAGCGTTTCATGGACGTTTCCATGAAAATGCTGTGCGTTCCCATGCAAATAGCCCAGTGATGTGGGTGCGGGGGGGCAGGCAGCTGATGTCAGCAGATGTAAGTTGCCTGCCCGCTTCCCGAACAAGGAGCTTACATAGAGGTGTCTCAGATTAATTAGATGGTATTCGACCATCAAATTATTTCTCCCCCACACCCAAGGCTGTGAATGGATGATTATGCAAATCATCTACTTGCAGCCGTGCGGGGCATCGCAGCAAGCGAGGGGGGCGAGCAACCGCGTGGGCAGCTGGCGGCATCTGGGGGACTGACAAGGCTGCGAATTTTGCTGCCTTGCGAGTCAACCAGAATAAGGGCCTTAGGCCTTGATAAGTATTTCACAAGTGGTTGGCCTGTTTCTTTTTCTAAGACTTCCTATAAAATGACACAAAGTGTTAAACAGTCAGCCAAAGAGCTATTGATATGCATTCTGTGATGTCATATTGGCAGCTAGGACCTGACTAACAACATGTGGGATCAGTTTGGAAAGTAGAAAAAAAAACAAAATAAAAGAATGCCTTAATAGTAATTAAAAATTGCTTAACAACTGTGTGGTGTAGTCTGAATAATGTAATGTGAATAAGGATCCATACGGTGTGGTGTAATGTGAATAAGTAGCAATGGGTCTGGAGTGAAACTAGCAATAGTTCTAGGGTTCAACAACCAAAATCCGGCCTAGGGCATCAAATTACAGGTATGTACGGCCAACTCTGGAGACTGCTGTACTTTTTGGGTGCCGGAAAACTGACCCCTGTGCGTGACATTACACGTAAAGGAAGTGGGGCCAGCAAAAAAGAGCTGGGAGCACTAAGGATGACATATAGATACAATTTACTATGTTAATAGCAACCTAATATGCTTTTTTGAATTTCACAATAAGAATGTTTTGGACTAGGGGTGCAGTGAAAACTCTAGGGCTCTGTGATTGAAACTAGTTTCAGAACCACTCAGTTACAGTTTCTTTGGCATTTTCCTGCTGACCCAAACTAAGAAGCACCAACAATAGCACAGCAGCGTGTGGACAAAAAATAAGAAATGTATTTACAGGTGTGGTGTGTAGTTTGTGTATACAGAAACTGCGTTTTAGTGACTGAGCGTGTATCGTGAACACCACTGGCAGCTGAATGTGTGTATTACCCATTTCTATAAAGTTAATATTAGTATCTGATCCTGAACATGTTATCCACTGGATGAAGATACAGGAGTTACTGGTGTACCGGTATTGATAATTCCTGTGTTATGAAAAAAAGCAAGTGAAACACACACATATTACTTTCATTGCAATTTTTCTCTTCATTTCCAATGCTGAAAACCCATCTCCCATCTTTGCTGCAAAGTACTTTGCCCCAACATCTAAAGCACTTTAATGCTGTCTTGCTCGAATTTTAAGCAATACTAAATAGCCTAAAACACATTGCATACTTTCAATTAGGAACAAATTGCTATTGATGGAATGGCGATCCTCTTAAGATGGAATAGCACTTCCGATGTGCTTGAGAAAGCATACAAAAATACATTAATTAAGTCATGGAGCAATCCAGGCTGCTGCATGCAGCCTACTGACATCACAGACAACAACAGATCATGGGTGATTTATGCCAACAAGGATACCACATTCCTAAAATGTGATCATAGAACCTTAAATGCATTTCACCAAAGAACTGCATCATAGTGCGTCAAGCTGTTTTTCTGGAAAATTAACTATATTCGGAGAGAACACGCAAACTCCACAGCATGTCTTATCAATTATTTTAGACGAAATAGAACTGAATTTGTGTCATTTAAAGCAAACTATGAATTCCAGATTGTTCATTAAGCCCTCTAGGGGCTAAAGTGCCTAATTTATCAATCCACCGGTACTTGTTTCCTAGCACGGCGCCCAGATTTTCTACGTACGGTACTGTAAGGAAATCGCATCGAAGCATGGTGAGCACAGCAAGCCCCGCGAGGGGCGGCGGAACGCGTCCTCCGACTTTTTCATTACCCCACTATCCACGTCGGCGTGGAGTTGATTTTATATAGTGTGAGCCCCGCGAGGGGATGCGGATTACTTTACATTGATTCCGCGTCCCCTCGCGGGGCTCGCTGCGTGGATAGTGGGGTAATGAAAAAGTCGGAGGACGCATTCCGCGTCCCCTCGCGAGGCTCGCTGCACTCGTCACGCATCGGGGTGGCGTGGATAGTGGGTGGGGGTGGGGGGTGCATCCTATCTTTTACATGTATTCATTGACTTAGCCCATTAAAAAGAGAGGATGCGATAAAAAATCGTATCGCATCTCATGCCACTAATGGCATGCAATGCGATTTCCTTACCATGAATAGCCCTCTACGTAAATGGAGTATTGGGTGCCATGCTAGGAAACAAGTACCAATCCACCTACTAATTGTAGCCATCTCTTGCCTCTATTGCCTCCTCGAGGCAAACGGGGGGGGGGGGGGCATGATCAATAATCATGTATTTTGAAGTCAATGGACCATGTCTGGCCTCCACAAAATGTAGTGCCAGGGGCTGTTCACTAGTGCCCTTTGCCAGAGCTGCCCTTATAGTGGAACGGAGGAGCCCCATCCGCTCTTTGAATTGCCTCTCCGTTTTTTCCCACATACTGTACTGTAAGTAAGGGAACATTTTAGGAATGTGGTTTCCTTAGGAGTATTTGCAAGTTTTTGATATATGCAGTTTATATATTTTATTATTTTTATATAGTTGTATAGGTTCTATTGTATTTATTGTCTACCACTATGATAATGTGGCCAAGTGGCCAATGTCCACGTCACAATGCCTCGCTGACTAATTGTTTGTTTGTTCTTTAAGTTTTGATCGCTGCTGCACTGGTTTGAGTTGGATACAGTGAGCATTGAATATTTACAATAAAAATATATTTACTTTCATTAAGGTTCACAATATGCACTACTTTGATTGCAAGGTTGTCATTGTAACCTTCTTGTGGAGATGATGTTATTGAAGTGTGTCCCGGCATGAGCGGGGACGCCCGGAAGTGAACGCCGATCCCACACAAATGTTGAAGTTGTGCTACTTAAGAGGTGAGTTTACTGGGTTTTTTTTCTATGTAAGCTTTGTGATAAAAGTCATTAAAGACTGAAACATCACTGTACAAATGCTATTGTCCTTTGTTTGGGAAGTCCAGAGTGTTGCTTTTCATAGTATGTAAATTGAACTGCCCAGAAACTCATCGGTCGTTTCATCGTTCAAAGGCAACTTTCCATTACATCCAGTTTGTTTGTATAGCAGTATATATATATATATATATATATATATATATATATATATATATATATATATAAAGCAGGAGGTCAGCGTCACTCTGGTCACAATGTGAGTAAATGAAGGAGACAACACACCACACACATTTTCTATATGGGGTTTCCGGGAAGGTTGCGCCGTGGACTTGAGGTGCTCACCTAGCTGCAAAAGTGTAGGTACACTGCCAGTACCTGTGGTAGTGCTAGAAAAGAGGGGGGTTACACCTTGCGGTGTCACTTTGCACTCTGGGGACCCGTGTAAGTATGCAATATAAACTCTTTACGACTATTTAATAAAGTCAACATGCATGAGTGAAGCGTTGTCTTTTCAAAATAAATAACATTTATTGAATTTTTGCATAATACATATAGTATAAAAACAATAGAAAAATTATAAAATATCTAAGAGAAAACGGGTGTTTGAACACTATTTATAATAGGTTATGGCAAAATATCTAAGCCTAATACCGGTACACACAAACGTGGGGTGGGTGGGGTAAGGGATAACACACAGGGGGTATGCCTTTAGGTGTGATCACACTTGTATTCTGTCTGGATGAAAGTCAGTTTCTGTAGCTTTCAACAAGTATGCCACTGTGGGCTGATTCCAGATGTAGGAGATGGACGTGGAAACGTCTTCCAGATGTAGGAGATGAACGTGGAAACGTCTGCCGGCAGACTCCCGTCGACTGACCTCTTTTATAGTGAGGTTTGATCGGCGGTTCCAGGTGCTTGCGTGCCTTCGACTAGTTTCGCCAGGTAACTGGCTTCCTCAGGATGGTCGCAGTACTGGATGAAGCTTCCTGTTCCTCCTTATATGGTAGAGGTGTGGGTGTGTTTACGTGACGCTGGTATAGCCTCTAAAGGATCCTGCACCTATCAGTGCTGCTGCTCACTCCGGGGTGTGCGGGACTTAGTACCCGCACCTATCACCGCTGTGTATATTTGCTGATGCGGCGGAGATTGCCGTGGGCGGGTGACGTCACTGGTGCCCTTCTGTATAATCGACTTCCGCCCTTCTCAGGGCCGTGTTAGCGCTGTTCGTCGTTCTGCCGTTGTCATAGTGACGCGGTCTGTGTATGCCGCTGTCTTCCGCTCTTCTCATGGAAGCGTCTGTCTATTCGACTTCCGCCCTTCTCAGGGCCGTGTTAGCGCCGTACGTCATTCTGCCGTTGTCATGGTGACGCGGTCTGTGTATGCCGATGTCTTCCGCTCTTCTCATGGACGCGTCTCAGCTGTTTCTTAACAAATCGGCGTTGGTTATTGAGCCGTTGTCTAGGTGACGAGGTTAGTTTACGGAAGCTGAGGCTGTCACTTGATGCTGGAGTCCGAATGCTTCTTTATGTCCCTGTAGTACGGTGTGACCCCGTTATGCAGGGTAATGATTTTGTGTACTGTCATTGACACATGCAGGAAGGTGGGAGCAAGGGAAGCGGGGGACAGGGTAGCAACATGTAGTGGTTCTAAACAGGTATATCTATAATTCATACATTGTATGGAGCTACAAGAGCCACACTACATAATAACTAAAATGACCAAAATAGTAATAACAATAAAAGGAGCGACGATTTTAAATGCTAAATAAACTGAAAATACTGGGAAAAGGGGGCTATTTAGATATTCACGGTGAGGTGCATGCAGTGGGGGAACCCTATGAGACGGTGGAGATGTATATGTGTCCAATTACACACCTAAGTGTGAAAGTGGGGTTAATGAGGTATCGTGCTTGTAATCCCTTTTGGGAAACATGTCTACTCTTTCATTTAAATATGCGAGTAAACCCCTATCCAGTCTGTGCATGGCATGCAGTAGGGAAGTGAGTGATGATATCATAGGGCAATCAATGAACCAATACGAACACCCAGTGTAAGGTGGTACTTAAAAATGCATAGGTATCTATCAATATTTGCATGTATAACCTCCTTAGAGGTATTAATACAGCAGACAATTCCTACAGTCCAATCAATATGGATTTGATTCATATAGATGGAAAACACTTACAAAGAAAATTCACATAAAAATTCATATATAAATTCATATAAAATAATTTTCATAAATCAAAAATATATAATTTCCATAAAAAATACATATATAATATCCATAAAAAATTTCATATCGAAAATCCATATAATAAAAATTCATAAGAAATATCATAAAAAATATAATAATAATAATAATAACATGCCCACAGAAGAAAATGCATATATAGAGGTAAATATTAAAATATATACACATATAGTTATCATGAACATATTGAGACATAGAAAGTGTACCACTCCGTTATTAGGGGGATGTGGGATCTAAAGAATCTAAAGAATTGGGGACTGTGGGCACCTGAATCCATCAGTCAGATATAGGAGGATAGAATGGTCTATAATTTTAAGTGTTTTCTAGTGATTTTTGAAAGAGCTTTTCAAGTCGATGGGGAGGATCCTCATGGTGCTTTTCATGCCTTCTGGGAATTTTTTAAAGAAACGCTGCAATCTCAAAGTCAACGTTCATACCCTTAGGGGCCAGGGTCCCCATGTAATAGATCAGTTTTGTTTCCTCCTTGCTGAGTGCTATTTCCTGATTTCCTCCTCTCCATGGGGTGGTTACCTTCTTGAGCCCATAGTAATTTAAAACACTTGGGTCGCCATTGTGTTTGTCCTTGAAGTGTGTAGGGACGCTGTGGTTTTCTTTACCGTTCTTTATGTTACAGAGGTGCTCTTGAATTCTTATGTGGAGCTTCCTCTTTGTCTTCCCGATGTATTGTAAACCGCAGGGGCACTCTAGGAGATATATCACCCCTGCAGTTTTGCATGTTATCCAGTCTTTTATTTCAAATTCTTTTCCATTGGCGAATGATGTTATTTTCTTCAGGGGTTTTGTGTATTTTTTATACGTTTTCTTGCACGCCGTGCAATGTCCGCATCTGGAGAAACCTTTCGTTTTGATGATGGATCTCATATTGGATGTAGGGGTGAGGGGTTTGAGGTAGCTTTGAACCAATGACTTCTTTATGTTGTCTGCTCTTCTATAGATCACACGAGGTCGGTTTGGGATGAATTCTTTCAACTCTTCATCTGCCCGCAATATGTGCCAGTGTTTACGTAAGCTCTTTTTCAACCATCTGCTCTGAATATTGTGAGATGAAGGTTACACATTCTTGTACTTTATTCTCCTCACCTTTCGGTTCTCTGACCTGTAGTAGGACTTCTCTTTCCATCCTTCCAATCTTGTCTTTTTCAATTTGTAATAGATGGTTGTTGAATTTCTTCTCCTTGAAGTTATTGACTAGTTGTTGACTTTGTAGTTCATAATCATTTGTTTTTTAACAGTTTCTGCGGATCCTCCTTAGTTGGCCCCCTGGGATATTTTGAATCCATTTCTTATGATGGTTGCTCGTGGCCTCTAGGTAACTGTTACAGTCTGTCTCCTTTATGTACGTCTTTGTTTCGATTTTTCCTTTTTCAATAAATATATTCAGATCTAGGAAGTTGATACTGTCTGCGCTGATGTTGCTGGTGAATTCTAGATTCAAGTTGTTGTTGTTTATTTTCTCTATGAACTGTTTCAAACTTTCTTTCTCCCCGTCCCATATTATGATGACGTCGTCAATATATCTTCCCCAGAGACGTAGGTACCTCTGGTGGTCACCTGGTGCCCATATGGTGTTGGTCTCCCATTGTGCCAGGATAAGATTTGCATATGAGGGCGCAAATTTCGTCCCCATCGCTGTCCCTCTGCATTGTTGGTAGAATTCTTCTCCATAGCAAAAATAATTATGTGTGAGAGTGAACATAATGGCTTCGATGATGAAGTTTCTTTGGGCTGGATTGAGGTCTGACTCGTTTTCTAGTTTCTTTTTCACGTTGTTGCACCCCTGGTGATGGTCTATACATGTGTATAGGGCTTTAACGTCGCAGGTTGCCAGCAGGAAAGTGTCCTCCCACTTGATTTCTCTTAGTGTTTCCAAGATGTGGGTAGTGTCTCTGATATACCCTTTTTGTTTAGTGATAATCGGCTGTAGAAATTTGTCGATGTATTCTGATAGATTCGACGTGATCGATTGGATTCCTGCTAACCTATTATAAATAGTGTTAAAACACCCGTTTTCTCTTAGATATTTTATCATTTTTCTATTGTTTTTATACTATATGTATTATGCAAAAATTCAATAAATGTTATTTATTTTGAAAAGACAACGCTTCACTCATGCATGTTGACTTTATTAAATAGTCGTAAAGAGTTTATATTGCATACTCACAAGGGTCCCCAGAGCGCAAAGTGACAGCGCAAGGTGTAACCCCCCTCTTTTCTAGCAACACCACACACATTGTGTGATGCAACATTTCAACTCCTTTAATGGAGTTTTTGTCAAGATATATATATATATATATATATATATTTAGAATGTAGCTCTAAGACACCGGCGCTTCTAGTTACCCATACACATTTGTATAATATTTAATCTAGCAAGTTTTGTTGGATTGGTTGGCAGCTTAGTTCTCTAAAATCCGACTTGGTAGGTCGGCTGGGATTTTTTGGAAGGTTATGGAGAGAACACAGGCGCCAGACCACAAGTGTATAATAAAGGTTTATATAACCAGTCTATACCAATAACACAAGTTTTAATTAAAAAGACATTTTAATTAATAGTCAAGATAAACACAATGTAAAAAAAGGAATTGTAAAAATTGGACAATATAAATAAGTATATAAAAAACAACACAATTAATATAAAAGGGTAGCGGGTGGGTGGGGGATGGGAGCAATGGGTTGTAGGGTAAATGGATACGAGTGGATATCTTTTTATGCGTAGAAATTTTCAAACAAAGCACATAAGTCAAAGACCATAGTTCTTGGTACTTAGCTCATGAAAAGGAAGGATAGTATTGTCCTTTTAGGGTTCGTGGAGCAGAGCATTAGTTCCACAGCTGGTTAGCATAGAGGATTCAGGGACATTCCTTCCTTTTCATAGCTATAACTATGCCGCATGGATTATATGAAACCCATCACTTAATAGTAATGGTTGCACTATCACCGAAAATGGTCTTGCGAAACTCTGATAGGATCATATATTTACATGTGTTTTTTCTATTTTTCTATGGTGAAATATCAGCGTAAGCAACGCTGACAAGATGGCCGCGGCTCCTTACTATTGGAGCAGGACCGTGAAGCCTTCTAGAACATGGCCGCCGTCACTCGTTTTCACAGACAGAAACAGTCATCCTGCTAATGGATACAGATTCCTTACGATGTCCAGAGTATTCCAACCACGCAGGCGCATCCACAGACGGAAGCGTGGCACATTGACTGAACCGCGGCTATAGACGGGCCGCGCATGCGCAAAAGAGAGTCCATGATACCGGATGTGTGGCGGAAGTGCCGCAATTAAAAACAAAACTATGGATTTTTCCTCTATGTATATACTTTTTAGATTTCTATTGTGGCGCCCTACTAAGCGCACTTATGGTGTATAATATAAACTTTGTCCCATAACGCTACATAAGCTAGTTATTTATTTAGAAACTAATGACCCAATTAATGACAGGATGTGATGTCACAGTGCCCAGGCTAGTACAGAGGTATAAATATCAGTTCGGTCTCAGTTGCTCCCTACCCCTTGATGAAGTCTGACAGGACGAAACGCGTTGGGTGATCCTAGCCTCCAACTACATCCTTAAGTTAAGCGATTTTATTTCATATATTTATATCTATTTTTTATATACTTGTCTAAATATTGTTCATATGGTTTTACCAAGAATTTGCTCCTTTTTATCTCATTTGTGAAATAAATTTATTATTATTTTTAAGAACACCTCTAAAAAATTTTTTTTTATTCCAGATCGTTAATCCTTTTTTAAAACATTTTTATAAACAATTAGTCGCCGCTATCTTTTTCCACTGTTTACATTTACTCTCGAGCAGCTTACCACTGCTCTTCTCTTAAAGACTGGCAGACACCCTTTACCAAGGGAATATTGTTTATTTATTAAATTTTGGGGAAACACAAGTGGCGCTTCTCTTCCAATTTCCACATATATATATATATATATATATATATATATATATATATATATATATATATATATATATATGTATGTGTAGGAAGTGGCATAATAGCATGAGCATTCTCTGGGATCAGTTTTTTCATATCCCTCCCTGCACCTTGTATTCCTAGTGGAAAAGGGGGGGGGGGGGCAATTCTCTTTCTGGTACAGGGCACCAAAAAGTCTAGTTGGGCACTGCAGGGGCATCATTGTGGCCCTACCCCACCTCACTATACAATGTAAAGATTTCAGGCATTGCAAAGGAGGAGGGGCAATGATGACGCTATTCATTGCAAATTGCAACATTGACCCAACCCCAGACCACCTGCTTTTGTAGGGGGTTCAGGTGACTTCAGGTGGCTATAGGAGGTGCTGGTAGTGGATGCCTGCTCCGACTTGCCAACCTTTGTATGCTGCCAGGATTACCACATCATTTCCGGGCCACTGGAAGAATGGGCAAGTCTCCCAATTTTGCCCCATTGAATCACATCATCATAGCCATTTATTTTAATGTATAATCCCAGTAATCTTGGCATTGTATAGTGGGCCTGGCTCCGATGAAGCTAATAACCCCTCATCACAAAACTGCATTGACCTCTGCTGATTTGACCTGGCTGCTCTCTCCAGATGTACTAAGCTTGAAAAGTGATAAAATGGAGAATGATTAAGTACCAACAATCAGCTTCTAACTGCCATGCCAGAGGGGGTATTTGAAAAATGACAGGAGCTGATCGGTTGGTGGTTTATCAATATCCATTTTATGACTTTTCAAGGCTTAGAACATCTCGCCTTGAGACATCACCCAGGAGGTCCGCAACTTGTATGATTAACATGTAAAAAAATAAATATTTCATTTAAAAATGCATTTATTGATTTAAATTAAAAATGTGTTTTCTTCGTAAACTGACACAATTTCACAAATCCAGTATTACACTTCCCTTTGACAATTAGATATTTTATCATCTTGAAGTGTCTTTCTTTAAAAAAAAAAATTTTTTTTTTTATAAAAACCTTGCTTGAAAATTTCCTGCACAGTTAAGTAAAGCCTGGTGTAAGCCGGGCAAACATTTGTCAGCCTGTCGTACTATATCTCACAAAGATAAAAGCGCTCTCTTATATAGATCAATGCAGCGTAACATTATGTGTTATTCCGTAGATTAAATTCATACTGCCCTGGAGACACAACTGCTACAAAACTGCATGGTGTAATAGCAAAAAACAACAATTCTCAATTCATTGTACCTGCCATGGACTTATTGATTCTGTGGTCCAATGCCCTAAGCCAACTATTTTCTGTGTTGTGGGAAATTAATTTCCTCTGCCAAGCAGAACTGTCAAATTGTTAGGCAGGGTAGTGATCCAAACTACAATGCCACGCCATTTAAAAAGCAATTTAGTGACATTATGATGCACAAACAGCGACACTAATCGCCTCCAAATTCCATGACTAAATTGAAAAAAAAAAAAATTAATATTTTAGATTTATGGCAAACTTTAATGTAATTTAATGTTATGGGTTTCAGGAATAATTATATAATTAAATATTCCTAATTATTCCTTAATAATATAATTAATATATTTCTTTCTAATAAAGATAGTATAAACCGTTATATTCATGTAATAAAGTAAATATATTTAACTGTTCTTAGACATTAAGGGGGTGTTTCTGCGTTGAATGCAGTGTTGATGCATTTACGAAGTAGGCATGTACAATGCTGGCATTTATAAATACAGGTCCAGTATCCCTTATCCGAAATGCTCGGGACCAGGAGAATTTTGGATAAGGGATATTTACGGTTTTTGGAATGCTTTTGTTTTTTAAGACTTACCTGGTCCCCTGGTGGTGCCCCGATGATCCCACAACATTCACAGTGTCCCCCGTTGTCCACAGAGGCCATCAGGATCCTCTTCAGCGGTCCCAGGAGTGCATTGCGTAAGTTTGCGGGCGGGCCGGTGATGTCATCGGTACGCCCACAGACTCACGCAATGCACTTCTGGGACTGCTAAAGAACATCCTGAAGGCCGTCGTGGACATCGGGGGACTTGGTAAGTAAGAAAAAAGGGGCACGAGGGGGAAAAAAAAAAAAAAAAAACTAAAAAAAAAAAATTATTTTTTTTTGTTTTTTTTTGCCCTCGTGCCCCTTTTTTTCATAATTACCAAGTCCCCCGATGTCCACGACGGCCTTCAGGATCTCTTCAGCAGTCCCAGGAGTGCATTGCGTGAGTACGTGGGCATACCGATGATGTCACCAGCCCGCCCGGCCCCATTATTAATTATTCCTGAAACCCAAGTTTTTTGGAATATTTCCGATAACGGATCTACGGATATGGGAGACTCGACATTATGCGCATGTGCAGGGCTTCTGTGCGAGCACCCTCATCGACCTGCACTGTCGGCGAGGTGCTCACACAGAGGGGGGATTACAGGGTGGGAGGTGGCGGCGCTCCGACATGGGAACGTCCAGCGTTTCATGGGCAACCCCATGCAAATGCTGGGCGTTCCCACGTAAATCTAGCCATGATGCGGGGTGCAAGGGGCGGATGGCTGATGTCAGCTGTCTGCCATGTCTTCGGTCAGTCTCCACTGACATATTTGTGAGCCCAGGAGAAGTCATTCGATGGTCGACGATCATCAAATGACTTTTCATGCTGTGAGACATGCGAGGGGATGTGTTTTAATAGCACATCCCCTTCCATGGTTGCGAGGGGATATGGTGGCAGCTTAGGGCATTTTTTTTTCAGGGCGGGCATTCTGGGACTCAGTAAGCTGCAAGCTTTGCAGCTTACTGAGTCAACCATAATCAGGGCCCTTGTGTGTTGCTCTCTTTTCTTTCTGATTTTAAGGCTGCTTCTACACATTGCATTTTGACAGGTTCCTTTTAAAGGGACCTGTTTGACAAGAAGGAGACGGAACATTCAAATTTATGGCTGCGTCTACACATTGCGTTTTAGCAGGACGCAGTCAAACAGGAGCTGTTTAGATGAATGCTTACTCAAGAGGATATATACACAAGCCTGCTGCATTCTGCTAAAAACGCAAGGAGCTGCATCCTGCTAAACAGGATCCTTTTCCAATGCATTCTGCTAAAATTCAATGTGTAGGCACAAAAAAATGCATCCTTGTGTCAGGCAGTCCCAATGCTACTGCCTGTACGGCAACGGAGTGACAAGTAGGACTCCCATTAGGAAGGGAAAGCATACAGCTTTACTAAGGCTGAGCAAGGTGTCGGATTTTACTGGAGGGGCTGCAGTCCTACAGTCCATAGATAAAATCCACCACTGATTGACATTGTGGTTTCAACATTCTGAGCGCATACACTTTTGAGCAGGGTTTTCATTCCCATAATTGCAAAGTATTTTGATTAGAAACTGTTATAATTTTCTTTATGTACTGTAGTACTTTTGTCTACTGTAGCTTGTTGCGGGATATACTTATGCTTTATATAGAAGTGTATATATATATATATATATATATATATATATATATATATATATAATATATATATATTTTTTTGTTTACCCAATAGTGGTATGGCGCCTATAACAAAGTTCAATAGCAAACTTGCAATATCCACATCCAGGAGATGTTTTTCCAATACTTTAGTTTAATTTTCTTCACAGGATAGTCAGGTAAAAAACGCTTGTAGAAAATCCCAACGCGTTTCGTCTCATAGAGACTTCATCGGGGGAATAACGGTCTTGTGATTCCTTTCTTCTATATAGAGATGTTTTCCAGATTAATCTAATGTGAGGACATGATAATCCTTAAACCTTTAGTAGGAGTACAAATATCAAAATTCAGTTGAGATATTTGAAGTGAGCCAATTAATGTGACCTATATAATAACAGGTCTTTGAATCCCTGTCGACCTCCTCAATAAAGAAGGTTACCTATAATGCAACAGGTCTGAGAATGTCTGTTATCCTCTTATGAGTCAGAGTTAGAAATACCTATGATATAACTGGTTTGTGTATTCCTGTTAGCCTCCTCTGGATTTAAAAGTTTTTACCTAAAAATGGATGACGATCCCTCATCCAAAAATTAAGAACAAATGAATCTGCACTGGGACTTCTGATCGCTTCAGACAGAGATATATATATGCCACTTAAAATTAAATAAATCCTGACTTGCGGATAAATTACCCATCAAATACAAAGCTTTTTCCATGGCTGTTCCTCTTCCACATCTGTCTCTGTCTAAATCTATAAATCTATAAATTTAAATTGAGGTCAATATGTTACCACCTAAAGAGTCTATGTACTAAGCCTTGTAGGGTAATAAAGTGCTCAGAGATAAAGTATCAGCCAATCAGCTCCAAACACAGTCTGTAAAATGGCAGCTAGGAGCTAATTATAATAGCTGGTACTTTTATTTCTTTTTCACACTATTGCATTTCTGCCCTTTTCACGTGATTTCGACACATCAGGTCGATGAAAAGTGTAAAATCGTATGCCTTTTATTTTCAATTCTGATCCAATGTGTGGCCCTACGCGCATCGGATCAGATCAGGAAACTGTAAGCAGGAATTATTATATCCCCCGGCCAGTGAATGTGATTGCATGCGATACATTGTATGCAAAGTGACTGCATGTGATTGGTTACATGTGATACAGCTGCTGGTGAGTCAGCTATCGCAAACCAGAACAAAAATGAAAACTCTGTAATTGTTCTAGTAAAGGTGACATGAATGCCAGCATTTCATTGGTTGCCATTAATCCTGCTCAAATTTTTTTAACAAATGTTCCACATATTTTATTGTTTGTTTCTACTAGTTTTGCAAGCCCATAGGGTGATACCACAAAGATACACATAGACAAATATACATTATATAAATAAATAAACCTCGGATAACATTGATTCGGACATCAATTAGCATTGCACTGTTCAATCAAACTGAGGCTGATTTCTCCTGGGAAACTAAAATAAGATAATGGGAACCTTCTAAGTTAATGATTCCTTCTAAATAGATCAAAACCTAATTACACAAATATATATTTTTTCCCTCCAATGTAAAAACAAAAAACTGACCAGGAGTCTAGACTAAGTTGGATATTATAGACCAGTGGCTCCTCTTGCACCAGTATTGAGGATGTGAATTTCATGCAACCTTAAAGCTGGGTACATGCTAGACGACATGAAAATGACACGATGTCGCTCACAAGAACAGTTGTTAAGGTGCCCATACACGTGCCGATTCCGGCATGCGTTTTGTGCTAAAATAGCATTGCATTGCATTGCATGTGTTGTGCATGCCATGTTCATGCAAAGCGATGCAATAAAAAGACAGTACAAAAAGTATGTTTAACACATACTTTTTGTACTGTCCGATGAGATACCACGGGAGCGCGCATCTCAAAGCACACATCGCAATGGCAGCATCGGCACGTGTATGGGCACCTATATGCCTGACAAATGATATTTGGAAATGTTGACAAGGTCAAAATGTTGACAGTTAAAAAGAAGGCAGTCAAAATGTTGACTTTTAAAATATATATATACATGTAATAAGAATTCCACCAAAATGTCAATATTTTTTATCAATATTTTGTTGATATACTGTAGCTAAAATAATGGTGATTATTCATAATGGAGAAATGTATGTAGAAGCTAGTGTCCAAATGAGAGGAGTATACTGTGTATGCAGAACCAGTCATCCTGTAATATAACCCATACAGTCCCCAGATGTTACATAATAAAAAGAACTGTCATACCTCTCAGTCAGAGAACTGTGCACAGACTAAGGGGGTTATTCTGGTGGAGTCAACCAGATGCGAATTTGCACCCTTAAGAGTCAACCAGAACCCACCCTGCGAATGGTGGTACGCCCACCCTCCTTCGCACGCCGGGATTGTTCGTTCAGCATGCGAACGGATGTTTTACATAAACATCCATTCGCAAGCCAGGGAGAACCTCCCACATCTTTTGTTGGTCGATGACCATCGAAAGATGTGGTGTGGGCACGCATATCAAAAGTCACTTAGGTCACTCAGATATGCGTGCACATTCTGAAGGAAATGGGTGGGCAGCTGACATCTGGTGATGTCAGCTGCCCGCCCCCAGCGCCCATGTCACCAGGCATTTTCAGGGCAACACCCATGGGCGAATGCTGGGTGTTCCCATGGGCGAATACTCCGGCATGCCGCCCCTCACCCACCATATGCAATGTTGGGTGCGTGCACCCAGCGAACAATGTGTTCGCCGTGGTTGCGCACACCCGGCATATGCACATGTGCAGAAATATGGCTAGGCATGTGCATATGCCAAACATCAGTCCCCGTGCGAACAAACGGCCGCTATGAACGGACCTGTATAAGGTCCTAAGTGCTTCACCGTTATGTGCCACAGCATACATTAACTGCGGTGGGTACTAAAGCCATATTGGTGGTGCTAGTCCCCATGAACTATGTAAACCTTATGTTCATGTCGATCTTTTGGTTGTCAACATTTTTTACCATGTCATTTTTTTTTTACTATGTTTTTGACTGTCTAGTTTTGACAACGTCCCAATGGATCGGAGTACTTCTGTTTGGCACAAGTACTTTTCTAAGCATTGAGTGAAAGACTTTTCATATTCTTGATGGGTATTACATGTATGCTAGAGATTGAGGGGCAGATGTATTAAGCTTGGAGAAGAGATAAACTGGAGATAAAGCGGAGAAAAGGTAAAAGGAGATAAAGCACCAGCCAATCAACTCCCAACTGTCTTTTTCAAACACAGCTGATTGGCTGTGCTTTATCTCCTTTTACCTTTTCTCTGCTTTATCTCCAGTTTATCTCTTCTCCAAGCTTAAAATAATCTGCCCCTTAGTTTTGATCCTAAATCCCCATAGTGATTTGGTTTAGCAAAACATACCTAAAGTATTTTGGGTTCGTTTTTTTTTTTTTTTTTTTTGTGGGGGGGGGGGGGATCTGGGTTGCTATAAATATGAATAGAAATTGACAAAAAATAATGTCAATCGGACCTGTTTTGTTTCTATAGTATTATTAACATCAATAACAATAATTTCTAGTCATTTACAGTGACAACCCCAAAAGTGATCTGAGCTGGGTCTTATTCTGCTCACATCCCCAAAATTCTGGTGTGTTCGGTGTTCATCAAAATATATTCTAATTACAATGGGTCAGAAGAGCCTATAGGAGAAATGTCTGAAATACTGTATTTATCAAATTTATGATACTGTTTTTTTTATTCCAATCCGCTATCCTGCGGTTTGGACAGTCATTTCAGAACTGCCATTAATGGCCTTTTGTAAACCATTAAACACAGCATCTATTTGGCCAGTCAGAAGGGGAGAAATCCCAATACACTCTGTAGGTGTAATGGTGCCCACACACTAGAAAGATCAGTACTTGTGTAATATCTGGGCGTCCGATTTTTTCATTGTATTGCATTGCATCGCATTGCATTGCATTGCATGCAATATAGTGGCATACAATTCATGCAATGCGATTTTTCATTGTAAAGACCAGATTTTTAATTGTATAGTCACCAATGGGTGATTTCATACCCCCACTATCCAACTACGCATGGTGTTGATTTTATATAGTGTGGCGAGCGCAGCGAGCCCGAAGCGTGGTGAGCGGCCGCAGAATACATGTAAAGTAATCTGCGTCCGCTCGCCACACTTCGGGCTCGGTGGCTCGCTGCGCTCGCCACACTGTATAAAATCAACTCCATGCGTAGTTGGATAGTGGGGGTATGAAACCACCCATGGTTGACTATACAATTAAAAATCAGGTCTTTACAATGAAAATCGCATTGCATTGCATGCCTTAAGTAGTGGCATGCAATGATAAAATCGGGAGCCCAGATAATACACAAGTACCGAAAGATCTGTGATCTTATCCTTGAAATCATTTGTCTGTCGTTAACAAGAGATTTCAGGCAAGCGCACATCTTTACCAAAGATTTCTCTTAAGATCCCATGTGCATTCCCACTGTATGGATCTTTTGTTAAATCTTCTGATCTTTCATGCAGCATGTAAGATCAGAAGATTTAGCAAAAGATCCGCGGGAGTTTAGGCCGATTATCAGTAAACATCTATAGAGCTATCGGCCGGTTTATCGTAAATCGTCCAATCTGCAAAAAAATTGTTCTAGTGTGTTGGCACTTTAAGTTTCCTAAAGGTTGAGTTTGATGAATTTAAATCAGTTTAAATTGATGTTGTGTTTCAGGGTCTCAATTGCACATACAGTACTTCCCACATCCTAACCCTCAACATTGTCTTTGTCAGCTTAACCCTAACCCTATCCCTACAGCTAACTTTAATAAAGCTGGGTAGGGTACATTACTATGTATGTACTAGCAGTAGATACAATATGTATTTACCAAGGGTCACGGACCATACAATCTGTAATGGTTAGCCAATCATCTGTGGCAGCTGGCCACATTCCTAAACACAGGCCCCTACTATTGAATTTCCCCGCTAAGCCCTTCATGCTATGACACTGCTATGATGTCATTGTGACTTCCGAGATTCTGCTGTCAGAAATATGACCATCAGGATCCTTACTGCTGGAATCCTGACTACATCCTATGGTCGGGACGTAATGAAGGGTGTGGTATGACTGGGCGACGATCAGGATCCCGACGGTCAATATACTAACATCGGAATCCCATCCACCAGTACTCCGACATTAGAGCACACACACACACACCCCGGGCTCTGTGGTTTGCTGCACTTGCCACAGATTCTATTCTTCCTCTACAGGGGTCATGGTCTCGCCGTCAGAATACTGACTGTCCGAATCCCAATTGTCGACGAGTCAACAGGGAGCCGTAATAAGAGACAATTTTAGCAGCCGAGAAAAAGTTGGACTGTTGGTCTTTATAACATCCCACTTTTTCCCAGAACTCATCCAATGTAATAACATTGTAATTATTATCACACAATAGCTTTTGTAATCCACAGTATTTGTATGCTTAGCATATTAGGACCTCAATTAAACAAATACAATAATCAATTCTGCAGAAGTCAGCCAATCAATGTGCAAAAAAGTGACATAAGTGATCGGGAAAATAACCTGTAACCAAGGTCTGTGGGTAGTGGGTAAACACTGTCTTAAAGGTGGGTGGGGGGGGGGGGGCAATTTGGCCATTGAACCATAGCTGTTCTGCTAGTGTACAATAAAAATATGCTAATGACTAAAGGTCCTGCTAAAGCTGCTACCGGCATTGATTTATGTGGCGCTTGTCATGTCTGCTTGGCTGAGTGTTAAAAAAGTAAATTGTAATGCGCATCCTGGTAATTTCCAGCTAATAAGCTAAGTTTCAGAGACTCATTATTATTAAGCTTGCTTCAATTCCTTACTGCTTAACATTACAGTCCTGTGAGCTGCTGAGTCGGCAACACACTAGACTTAAGTGCTCCATTGTACCACTAGGCAAGCAGAATATTGGCAGCCAGGAATGATAGCTCCCTAAACCTAACTAGCCGTAGCATAAACACGTGTAAATGGGCACTTACTACCCGAATATATGTGAAATACAAGAAAATAAAAGCTGATAGTGTGTTCAGTCATTTTCTATGAGTTACAAAATGAATCAAAGTGTTAAGTTTAAATTTAATTTTATACATTGACAGTAGCATACAATGACACTTGAAAGATAGTATTTTAAGCGCTTACTAATCAAGGCCTTTTCTGTTATTTATTTTATTTATTTCTGTAATTGAATTATTTAGGTGTTTTTAGTATTTAGCTAATGATGGACACAGGATATATTAGATATACAGTATCACAGCGCCTGCCTTTAGCTAAAACATACCTCCCAACAGTCCTGATTTTCATGGGAAAGTCACATTTTTTTGGTGACAGTCCAGCGTCACCCCCAGGGCCGACAGTGTCCCGCAGTGGGGCAGGCAGTTGGTAGTCCCCCTGCCAGTCACTGCTCTAGCAGAGCAGCATGGAATAGATGCTGTGTACATGCACACAGAGACTATTCACTGAGATAGAAATGAGAGGGGACATGGCCAGCAGCTCTCAGAGTGCTGGCCATGCCTCCACAGTGGCAAAATGGGAGAGTGGCTTTGCAATCGCAGACATTCTGCAAAGCCATGCTTCCTTTTCCCAAGGCCATGCCCCTTTTCGGGCCACGAGTGACAGGACCATGCAGAGAGTCCCAAATCCATACCTACCTACATTTCATGGTTCCTCACCAGGAGAAGCCCAAAGCTATGTAGGTAACCAAAGATGGGGTAGGGCCAGGCTAGATTCCCCCATATTTAAAAAGGTGGTGTGACTAAAATTATGCAATTATGATATAATTGTATAATTAGACCCCTCCCTTTCATAAGGAACAGCATATTCTCCTTGTTATTCTCGCGATTCTGCCCACTTCTCTAGGACTTGGATATGATGCAGTTGGCATCCCCTAATAAGAAAAGGGGTGATACCATGCCATGTAGGCATGTAGAACCCATATACTGTACATATAAGTTATAATGTGTAAACTGGGAATGCAATTTTAATACTTATGATTTATGGCCATCCATGTGGCCAGCTGGTGACTGTTTGGTGATTATCATACTGTCATGGTGGTAGGCCTATTTTTTGTGGTGGTATGAAGCTGCAGCTCCATCGGCTTCATATTAACCACCACCACCATTGAGGGGAGCGGGAGACTACCTGCAGGAACCAGGAAAGTAATCAAGTCCCTGCAGTCCCCATTTTTCAATGGGGACTGCTGTCTTTGGCAATTTACCAAGCTATAAAAAGCTTAGTTGCTTTGCGCTTGGCCCTGACAGCTAATGCCATCTTCATATGGCACCAGCCGCCGTACCCTATTGGCTACAATTCCTCCAGCATAGGTACTGTGTGTGCATGCTCTGTAAGCATCTCCGTCACATCTGCAATATGTACTGTAATAAGGTAACATAATGGGGAAAGTCATTTCTGGGACAGGCTCCTTTTTCTCCCAGCGACAGCTATAATGAATCTGTTATCACTGTGAATAGTAGTGATAAAAGCGTTTAATTAGCATGGTAAAAATGAGAAGCTTAATAAACAGTCCTCCTTAAGCTTCATCTTTTGCTGTAACTAAAACTTTATGTGAAAAAATAGCTTGGTTTGTGTGCTACAATTACATTATAATGAGATTAGAAGCTATTCTTATTAAGCTATCTAAAGGAAATGTTATGCAAGCTTTAGATTAGACTGTAATCAGGAAGTGAGAGGATTGTGTTCATGAGTAGGAACACCGATGGCTGATTAAGCTGGAGGTGACATAAATCACCAAAGGGATGTCATGCTGGGAAGAGGTAGCAGTGTTGGACAGATAGGGCTGCGGCTGGCAGCCAATAGGGGTCAAGGGAGGAGTTTAGCAGGGCAGAAAGGGCTTGTGACCAGAGAGCAGCTTCCTCTCTGGAAATTTTTCTGGCAGGGTAGGACGTGTGCAGGTAGCTCCCGGGGTTTCTTCTGCTATATTAAGGTCAGGATTTTCCTTCTCTATCTATCCCTACTCTGTCCCTCTCGCTCTTTGCTCTGTCCCCTTTTTAGATTAGGATAGTGTGTACAGCGCAGGTCCACAATTCTGGCTATGTCCCGTCCCTCGCGCTCCGTTCGCCCCCCCGCCCGCCTGGCTGACGGCCTGGACTCACCTCCAGTGATGGCCGCCGCCGGAGCCTACCAGGGCTTGCGGCGGGGAGCTCGGAGGGGTCCGGCGCACGCCAGGGGTGCCGGCGCGGGTGTCGGGCGGGCGCGCGCGTCCCCCGCTGATGACGCGGCCGGGGGTGCTGACGCGATACCGGTAGTCAGACGCCCGGCCGCGGCAGCGAGACAGAGGGGACGGGGTGGGAGGGGGGCTCGCAGCGGTGCTGCGCGCGGCAGTAACAATGTGCTTAGGGGGTCTGGGAGAGGCGCCGTTGCGGGCGCTAGGCCCGTGACGGCGCATGCGCAGTCGGCCCCACACGTAGGCGCTGATCACCAGCTTAATGAGGTGACTCAGGCGACGGGGAACAGCGGGGGCCAGGCAATGTGGGTCACCCCGGGAGGCGGGGGCCCAGGGCCCTTTGCAGGGCGCCCTTCAGGCATCCCCCTGCTGGCTAGCCGGCTGGCTAGAGCCAGGTCCACAATTTTAGCACCTGCACCACCTGCTGGCCGTCAGTCGCAATTACCCCAGCTGGCCAGCAGGTTGCACAGTAGAGGGATTAGGCTGCTTCAAGCCCCGGGGGTCGCGGGGGTTATTGGGGAGGCGGTGAACCCGCCCCCCTCCCCCGCGGCTAGTCTGGGGGTGTCACCTTTGCAGGCTGCCAGGCGACAGTGGCTGCGGAGAGCTAGGCTATTGCCCAGGCGCGGGAGGGGGGGTAGTGCCCTGAGGCCACCCGTGTCACGGGCTTTGGCTCTGCCGACACAACAACCCAGAGAGGCAGTTCAGGCGGAGGATAGGTGGCAGCAATTGGTGTCTGTACTGGTCCCGCTGCTGAGCCAGAACTCACCGAGATCCCCCCCAAGGGCGGCTAGTTCCCCCACGCTGCTCCCCAGTGGGCCCCTACCGCGGAGCGCGGTCGCTACCACTTCCACGGCTGGTCGGGTGACTCCGCGAGAAGAAGACGCGGCAACGCCTGGCATACTAGCCGTTTCGGGGGACGCATCCGGCCCGATGGAACAGACAATGGCTGTCGCTGTGGCAGGAACAGCAGGTAAGGCTGCAAGTAAGAAAAAACGGCGCAGGCGAAAATCGCGCACGTCCTCTTCCTCCTCCGGGTCCAATTCTGTGACGTCGGAGGAAGAAGGGGGCCGTAGGTCGCGGCGTAGACATCGGCATTCTAGGCGGCGACGCAGATATTCCCGGTCCACCAGCGGGAGTTCGGGTTCCCCATTTTTCCCGAAAGGGAACGTGGTGCGCTGCGAGTACACGGCGGTATGCCGTGGTTTGCGCCAGAGCGTGCGCGAACGGATTAATGAGGGAAAATACGTGAATTTCTTCACGCTGACTGCGCAGGCGGAAAAAGACTACCGCACGGCAAAGCGAAAAGGGGGTATAGGGGAGGCCGCCTATTGTAGTTATCAGAGATGGCAATCGGGGATGTTCATGTTTGCCGCCTGCTACCTTGAGACAAGGCCGGAGGAGCACATGAACATGGTGCGTTATATGCATATGATACACGAAATGTTCATGTCTGATGGCGGCACGGCATGGAAGTCCTATGATGAGGACTTCCGACACAAACAGTCGGGATCTTTCATCATAGACTTTGGTTGCAAAGATGTAGAGCTGTGGGTTGGGAAGAGACCTGTTTCCTCCGGGGCACCTCCCCCTCCTCCTCCTACACCTCCCCCTCCACCTACGCCGCCAGCTGCGGGCGTGGTGGCTCGTCGGGCTAATGCTCCCTTTCGAGGTGGCGCGGGTGGCGCACCCGCGGGCAGATGCTTTGGCTTTAATGGGGTGGGATGCAACTTGGGAGTGCGCTGTAGGTTCAAGCATGCCTGCGCCCGCTGTTGGGGCCCTCACCCAGTCAAGGATTGCAACAGGGGGCGGCAAGGGGCAATTACGCCCAGGCCGGGTGCCGGGGCTGCTCAGCAATAAGGCCCCCTCCCCGGTCCGGGTGGATCGCATGGCCGGATGGCTGAGCGAATACCCGGACAAAACCAGTGCGGCCTTCCTGGGCGATGGTTTCCGGTTTGGCTTTCGCCTGCCCGTTAGGGGCGAGGTTAACACGGGATCCCCCAGGAACTTGAAATCCGCGGTTGACATGCCCCATATTGTGCTGAAAAAGGTGGCTAAAGAAGTGGCTTTGGGGCGGATGGTGGGACCTTTCGCGGCTCCTCCCGTCGGGGAGCTAGTGCTCTCCCCGGTGGGGGTGGTCCCGAAAAAGGAGGCGGGTAAGTTTCGGCTTATCCAGCATCTATCCCACCCACCGGGCTCATCGGTGAACGACGCAATTCCTGAGGAGTTGTGCCGGGTCACTTATCAGTCCTTTGAGCAGGCGTTGGCCATTGTAAGGGGTTTCGGCGCAGGGGCGTTGCTTGCGAAGATTGACGTGGAGTCGGCCTTCCGACTGATGCCACTGCATCCGGATTCGTTCCGGTTCATGGGCTTTCGGCTACCCACGGGTTTTTACGTGGATAGGTGCCTGCCCATGGGCTGTTCGATCTCTTGCGCATATTTCGAACAATTCAGCACTTTCCTGCATTGGTGCGCACAGAGGGAGTCGGGGGAGCGGGGCTTAGCGCACTATCTGGATGATTTCCTATGCGTGGGTCCGGCTGGATCCCCGCGTTGCGCGGCGCTGCTGGAGATAGTGCAGAGATTGTTTGAATTTTTCGGGGTGCCCATTGCTGCTGAGAAAACGGAGGGGCCGGTCACCTGTCTCTCATTTTTAGGCATTGAGATCGATACGCTTGGCGGCTGCTGCAGGCTTCCCCTTGATAAGCTTGAACGGCTACAAGGGGAGGTCTCGGTAGCTCTGTGCGCGGGTAAGCTTAGGTTGCGCCAGCTGCAGTCACTGCTAGGTTTGCTACATTTTGCATGCCGGGTGATCCCCATGGGTCGGGTTTTCTGCAGAAAGCTCGAACGCGCCATGGCGGGCATCCGGCACCCGATGCATTTTGTACGCTTATCCGCTGAGCTAAAAAGGGATCTCCGGATTTGGAGCTCCTTTTTGGAACATTTCAATGGGGTATTGATATGGCCGGCTCCGCGCCGTAGCAATGCTCAATTGGAATTGTTCACAGATGCGGCCGGCGGGAATGGTTTTGGGGCCTACCTGCACGGATCATGGTGCGCCGAACCATGGCCCGTGGAGTGGTTTGCTGAGGGCCTCACAAGAAATTTGCTGCTGCTAGAATTGTTTCCTATAGTGGTGGCGCTAGAACTGTGGGGGGATAGCCTGAAAAATGCATCCATAGTTTTCTGGTGCGATAATTTAGGAGTGGTCCAGGCCATAAATCGACAGGGCTCCTCCTCTCTTCCAGTGCTGCGGCTGCTGTCGCGTTTGGTGTTACGTTGCTTGCTTTTGAACATCCAGTTTGTTGCCAAACATGTGCCGGGGGTAGAAAATTCCATAGCTGATGCGCTTTCTAGGGGGGATTGGGCACGGTTTCATGCCTTGGCCCCTAATGCTGGCATGTTTGGTGAACCCTGTCCCCCTTATGTTTGGCAGATGATCAGGCCGGCATGGAAGGCTTAGCCATGCGGGCCATCGCACCCAGGACTTTGCGATGCTACCAGGAAGGGTGGTTTGAGTGGGAGCGTTTCAGGCTATCCTCCGAGCAGGCAGGTAAGACGCCTAGGGCAGCTATGGTGTCTTTCATTTGGCACCTGTATTCATTGAATTATTCTGTTGCCGCTGTTAGGCGGGTGCTTTCTGGGGTATCATTTTTCTCTGCTTTGTATGGTCGTGCTGACCTGTCTAAGTCATTTTTGGTTTCTAGGGCTTTGAGGGGCTGGCAGCGGGCCACTCCGGCAGTCTCAGACCGTAGGCGTCCGATTGATATTGCACTGCTCCCACCGCTGCTGGGTGCCCTGCGGGACATATGCTACCCACGATACGAGGTGCTGTTGTTCCGGATGGCGTACGCAATGGCATATCACGGGGCCTTTAGGATCGGGGAGCTGGTGGCACCGCGCAAGAATGCCCCGTCGCCTTTGGATGTGGCCGATGTGGTGGTCCAAAGGGATTCTGTGTTGTGTCACATGCGACGATCCAAGACTGACCAGGCTGGGAGGGGGCGGTGGCTGTCCCTGCTTCCATGTCCGGTGGAAGGGGTGTGTCCGGTGGAGATGGCCCTGGCCTTCCAACTGGTACGCCCCGACCGCCCGGGGGCATGGTTGATGCATGAGGACGGGTCACCGCTTACTAGATACCAATTTTGTCATGTCTTGGGCCGGGCGCTGGGGGCCTTGGGCCTCGATCCAAAGGAGTTTGGGTCTCATTCCTTTAGGATCGGGGCTGCTACGTCTGCAGCTGCGGGGGGCCGCTCCGACGCAGAGATTCAGTCTCTGGGCCGATGGCGCTCCGCAGTCTTTCGCAGGTACATTCGGCCAACTCTTTCTGTCACTTTACCGGATCATGGTTCACTGGATGCATAAGCACTCGCCAACCTCCTGTGGGGGTCTTGAGGTGTGTTCACATTTCCCCCGGGGGCACAATTCGGCTGATCTCTAATTTGTCATGGCGTACCTGATAGATTACTCCGGGGGTTTGTGTGTTTTGTGCCTCAAGATCTGGTGCCATGGTCCAAAAAACTTTTCTCTTTTTCCCCCTTTTTGAATGATTGTGTGGAGTTTGTATTCGTAGGGCGATGTTAATAATGTTATACGATGTTGCAGGTCGGCAAGATGTCAGGAGCGTGTGGGTCATGGGCCATTCGTACGTCCATTGGGCCGCAAGATCGCCTGGGGCCTCAGATGTGTGCGTGTATCCAGAAGCAAGAATGGTGCGGTGGCTAGGTGTGAGAGGCATGCGTTGGTGTGCCTTGCAGGAACACCTGTTAAGGGCTATGCAGAGCTATGGCACCCCCAGGGTGCTGATCTTACATTTAGGGGGAAATGATGTTGGGCAGTGTACGACCCTAGAGCTGCGGTCCCTTATCATCCGGGACTTGCATATTGTGGCACAGGCGTGGCCGGTTTGCAAGCTAGTTTGGTCAGCTATGGTGCCCAGGCGCGTGTGGAGGTCGGCACGATCTTGCCCTCGGGTGGATAGCTCTCGCAAAAAGGTGAATGCAGCTGTAGAGAGATATGTTTTGGAGAATGGAGGTGGTGTCATCCGACATGATGGCATCATTTTTCGAAGGGAAGAGCTTTATATGGAGGATGGGGTGCATCTGAGCCCGGAAGGAATGGCTATGTTCCTGGCTGATTTGTTTTTATGGTTAAGAGGTTGGTGCTGAGCGTTTTTTCTTTTTCTGTTGGTGGCGGTGCTGCGGCTTAGGGCCTAGCTTGGCGGTAAAGAACGGTCAATTGTGTAGATGGAATGTGTGTAGGTTAGTGGGTGAGCTCTCCAGGCATCGATTGTCACGAGCCATACTTCTATGCACGGAAGATGGCTGCCACCACCGACCCGGGTGGTTGGCTGGGAGAGTTGGTCACCAGCGGTGTGTGAATGGTATGGTGATCCTACCCCACCCCCCTTTTCTTTAATCTGACCGTTCTTTAGTGCCGCCACCAATATATATATATAGTTTAGTCTGTTGTCAAAAATAAATTTGACATTCATTATTTTGAAACGCCAGCACTTGTGTCCGTGTCGTTATTTTTAGATAAGTTAGTAAGTTAAGTGTTAAGGTCTGTTAAGCATGGGAGTACCGATGGTGAATTTAAGGAACACCGATGGCTGATTAAGCTGGAGGTGACATAAATCACCAAAGGGATGTCATGCTGGGAAGAGGTAGCAGTGTTGGACAGATAGGGCTGCGGCTGGCAGCCAATAGGGGTCAAGGGAGGAGTTTAGCAGGGCAGAAAGGGCTTGTGACCAGAGAGCAGCTTCCTCTCTGGAAATTTTCCCACCCTCCCATCCCTATTTTTCTGTCTCTATTTTCTTCACTTGGGCGGCGGTAAAGAACGGTCAATTGTGTAGATGGAATGTGTGTAGGTTAGTGGGTGAGCTCTCCAGGCATCGATTGTCACGAGCCATACTTCTATGCACGGAAGATGGCTGCCACCACCGACCCGGGTGGTTGGCTGGGAGAGTTGGTCACCAGCGGTGTGTGAATGGTATGGTGATCCTACCCCACCCCCCTTTTCTTTAATCTGACCGTTCTTTAGTGCCGCCACCAATATATATATATAGTTTAGTCTGTTGTCAAAAATAAATTTGACATTCATTATTTTGAAACGCCAGCACTTGTGTCCGTGTCGTTATTTTTAGATAAGTTAGTAAGTTAAGTGTTAAGGTCTGTTAAGCATGGGAGTACCGATGGTGAATTTAATTCTGTAGTGACAGATTTTACTGTAAAGTTTGGTCATTCGTTAAATGGTTTATCAACAGATTTGACCACTGCACAACACCATGCATTATGAGCATTATATATATATATATATATATATAGTAGACAGGTGGGGTGTGCTGCAGCACAATAACGGAGGCTATTCAGCAAGGTTAGTAGTAAAAAAATTTACTCAGTGACATCAAGCATCTCAGTGCCAATATGATGCTTGATGTCACTGAGTAAATTTTTTTACTACTAACCTTGCTGAATAGCCTCCGTTATTGTGCTGCAGCACACCCCACCTGTCTACTATCAGTCACTATGCTGCAAGCACCGGAGCAGTTGAAAGCCCGAAGCAGGAGTGCCGGACCACTGCCGCACAATCTATATATATATATATATATATATATATATATATATATATATATATATATATATATATATATATATATATATATATATGAAGAGTATGGGGAGAATCAAGGCGCCTTACAGTGGTCTAGTAATTGTTATAAAAAAAGTATGGACGTATATGCAGAAATATACTGTAAATATGTATTTATTATACCATAATAAAAGAGTATATATATATATAAATGGTTAAAAGATTTTTTTGTATACACTTAATTCATACAACGTACAGGAACATAAATATGACAGTTATACAATTGGTAGGGATGGGTAGTGGGGATGGGGAAGGGAAATGGAGACAACAAGGAAGTAGGTGAAAAATGACAAGCACAGTATTAAAAAAATACAGACATATAAGAGCAATAAGTATATCCCCTTTGTTAAAAAGTATGGTTAGTACTTAGCTGGATATGGGGTAAGTAAAAAAAGGGCGAAAGTCTTTTTCATGGTAGGAGACCGGGAGGTAGTGCTGCAGTCTCTTGGCTCAGTGGCAGGAAGGATTAGAGGGTGGACCCGACGCGTTTCGTCCACTTATGGACTTCTTCAAGGGGAGCAGAATATTGAGGTGTGATCAGTAAGGGTATTTATACTGTCTGTGATTACATGGGGGTGGGGTTAGAAACCGGAAGCGGAAGTGTCCAATTTTTCGTATTTCAATACAGTCCTGGAGAAAGGTTTATAGCAATTGCCAATAGAATTGGAGACTAGTTCTCCATTGATGTTATCCAGTTAGTGTTAGTAAATCTGCAGTAAATGCTGCCGCGATCAGTTAGAACATTTTCCGCTGGACCGGAAGTGCGTCATCGCACTGTCCGTCCGTGGAACGCGGAAGTGTTTGTAGTTGGAGCGCACATAGCGCTGACTCTGGAACGCGGAAATTGAGGCTTGTGCCGTGCTGACGATAGACCGGAAGTGCGTCTCCTTGCTGGCTATTTGTGGAACGCGGATGTTGCTGTGTTGGAGCGCAGACCTTCTGTTGGATCCTGGTCTTCTATTGGATCCCGGTCTTCATACTTATGGGGGCGGAGTTTTTCACTGTGAGACGCAAGCGTTGTCATAGCAATCCTCAAGTGGAGACATATTTAGCTCTTTATATTGTATGTACTACGAGAAAAATAAAGTATAAATATTAATGGAAAAGGACACTTATTTAAAGTTCGTTTGCCGCATGATTGCATTTTTGATTCTTCATTGTCATATAGGTGGCATTTTTGTGCGTACGTGCAAACGATGGTGATCCCATGTGTTTTGCTTAATTCTATTCATGTGATTATAAGGTGACAAACAAGAGAGTCTTATACATATTTATATACAATTGTGACATTAATATACAATTATAACAATAGTCGTGACATGGTTCTCATGATATGAGTATAGGTGTGTGATAGAAAAATATATAATAATATTTATAAGTGAGACAAATGATTTTTTTATGACAGAATTTTTATTTTTAGTAAGTCGTATATTTATATGGTTTTTTGTGGTTGAGAACCCTAAACTCTATTTCACCATATGGTGCAATGAACAAATTTGTTCTGCATATGCATAGTCCATTGTGTTCTGAGTCTATTGGCAGTTTTTGGAATAGTAATTGTTTTATTTTTTCTTTTCTCCTTTTTGGGAACTTTCTGTCGGAGCTTTCTGAAGTATAGTAAGTGTCTCTGTTTGTAGCTAGTCAATTCATTAGTTCTTTGTTGAAGAGGAATGGTCCCAATACCAGGTTTTTGTGTTGTGTGTTTCAGGTTTTTCCTGAGTTCATATGAGGGTGGGATTTTCAAATATTCAAGTTGTTGCCTTCGGAAATGGTGTCTTCTATGTCTTCTGGAGGCCCTTTGTTTACAACTGTCATCAGAGGTTCTTTAGACCTGTTGGTGTCCTTCCCTGTACAGTATTACATGCGATACCCAACTTTCCCTGGTGGTCTCCCTCCCAAGTACTTGTCGGGCCCACTGCTTTTTAACTTCCGAGTTCGGATGGAATCGGGTTTGTGCAGAGTGGGATGATCGCATTTCCTTGTATTGGGGTCACTTTCATACAGGCTAAGACCTCTGTGGCGTTGTTTCTTCAGAGGAATGGGGCTATTTCGTAGCTTTCATTTAGACCATGGGGTGACAGGGTGTTGAGTTCGTAGATCCAAAACATCTCACGTTGGGAAAGTCTCTTTGTTAGGTCCCCTCCCCGTGGTCCAAGGGTGACGTGTTCGATGGTGGTGAATTTCAGGTTTTCTACGGATGAGTTATGATTATTTAGAAAGTGTCGAGATACGGAATGGGTTGTGAGTTTGTTTTTGATATATCTGATATGCTCCTGTATTCTGAGTTTGAGTGGGCGTTTGGTCTTACCCACGTATTTGAGACCACATGGACATTCGATCATGTAGATAGCTGATGTGGTGTTACAGTTGCAGAAATGTTTCTTTGTATATTTTTTGGTGTTGTTGTAATTATGAAAAGTTTTTCTATCCGGATGAACATGTTTGCAGATGTTGCAATGACCACATTTATATGTGCCTGTGCATTTGGTTAATGACAGTCGTTGAGTGGGGTTGCTTTCAAGCAGGCTGGGTGCTAATATCTCTTTGAGGTTTCTTGATTTTCTGAATATGACGTGTAGTTTATTGGGAAGTATTTCTTCTAGAATAGGGTCCATTCTAAGTATATTCCAGTGTTTGCTGATGGTTTGTCTGATCTTTTTTTCTTCGACTCCCTGAAATAACAGCAATCTCCCTCTCTCCTTCTTTAGTCTAGCAATCTCCCTTATTTCACCTAGCCCACATTACACTGTTACATTTTTGGGGAAAAAAGGAATGAGAGACAGATACATTTACACTGAATCAACAGCGCAATTTCCCAGCACTTTAGCAAGTATAGTAGCTCTTACTAACTGCTTTGGGGCTCATAAACATTTGTTTATGTCATTTTGAAAGATTCCTCTCAGATGTAGCAGTACACACCCACGCTTCTAGGTGCCACGTTCACAATATCTTTTCACAATCTCTCCATATATGGAAAAAGACACGCCCTTTGGGTGGAGCATGACACGCCCCCTCAATGGGGCACTTTGCAAAATTGTATTCCCAACTATAATCTCCCTGAAACTAGTTTTCAAAAGTAGGCAAGTATGATATATATATATATATTTATATATTATTATATTATATATATATATATATATATATATATATATTTATATATATATATATATATATTTATATATGAAAAGAAAAGAAGGTTACAGAGGGCAGCACTATATTATGATATATTTATTTTGACAATACTCAATGTCAAATTTAGAAAACATAAAAATACTTTAAAACATGACATAAAAGACACATATATGTGTATTACAAGAGTAAACAGTTTTGGTTATACGTAGACACTTCAATTTTTTCACATGAACACTCCTTTGACAGATTGTTTGTCGCTGTTAGTACTGTTCTTTGACTGTTTGTTAGTAGGAGTTTAGTCATTTAGGATGTAGAGCCCAAACGCGTTTCGTCAGTACGACTTCCTCAGGGGCGAAAGCAAACCGATACTGGAATATTGAATAGGATGTATACCAAACCAGTATTCCAGAATCTCACAAATCAGGAGTAAACAGCCGTGAAATAGAGTACTTCTATGAAGATAGTTAGCTCAAAATGAGCTCAAAATATATGATTTGGGGTGTATACTGCGCTCGCCTTGGATTACTGGGGTTTGGGCGCTGCTTAGCCTCAGGGGTTACCCGTTTCCCCTGTGGGTCATAAGTGAAAACGAAAGAGTTGGGCTGAAGCGCTGCCTCTATGTGTAATGTTGTAAAAATGAGGAGAGAATTGGTTGTAAGTAAATAAATAATATTTATTTGTAATATGCAGGTATAACGTGCGTAATGTGGAAGGGTGTTGCCAGTAGTAACTGGTGTGTTTCTTCCAATGTTAGTAGCCCGTCCGTCTGTCAGTGTTAAGAGCCCCAAGGGGAATGAGGTTGTCAACAGACCCCTTTACACCATAAGCCCAACTGGGTTTATGTCTCTTAGGCAGATCACAGTGACAGTTCTCGGGCTTGTTCTGGGTATAGTCTGGCACAAAGTGCTTGAATGGGGTTTCCTGCAGGAGTGTGCGTTACGTGGGTGTCGGGATAAGCGAGATGCGGCAAAATATATGGCCTTTAGTCCATCCAACAACCATATATAAATGATGTGTCTCAGTTACATCCCAAAGCTGAAGTGACTTCAGGGAGGGTGATAAAGATAAAGGACCAGCAAATGAGCTCCTATCTGCCATGTTACAGGCTGGGTTTGAGAAATGATAGTTGGGAACAACCAAACAACAGGCCCCTAACTGTCATTTTCAAATCCAGCCTGTATTATAACAGTTAGGGGCTGATTGGCTCGTTGTTTATCACTCTCCACTTTTTGAAGCTTGATACATCTGGCCCTTTATCACTCACCACTTTATCACTTGTTAAGGCAAAATACATCTGGCCCAATGACTGAAACACCACAAAGAACAAAAACCACAAGGACTGTGAATTATAAGGTATAACAAGTTATGTCCTTTAACTTGTTTAACTCCTTCCATGCCAAGAACAAATGGGGCTCATCCTAAACTTGTATATTATAAACCCAAGGACAGCCTACTAATCCTGAGCACTGCTTTAGCTGAATTGGGAGGAGGGAGTACTTACCTAAAGGACCCTTCCATACTGGTAGCTGCCACTAGATCTGATCTCACTGATATCTACTGCCTGGTTTTCCACTTAAGTTGTTCTGTCTTGATTGTTTGTAGCATAATATGAGAATAAAGAGTAAAACTCAAGTCAAATTTATTTTAAATATTTGTTAAACATTCCACCAAATGAAAGCTCAATCAGTACATGAAAAAGCAATATACAATTATTTTTTGTTCCAGTTGGTAGATCTACGGTGTCTAGAGAGATAGTCAATAGATCTGCCCCATAAGGTCACCATGCGATAGGTGGACAGGGCCAAACGTTGACATAAAAAAGGTAGACACATGACAAGTTGAGTTTTTCTTGATTTTTTTTTTAAACTAGCTTGTTCTTCCTTGACCATCCATGTTGGCATAGAGAGAGAGAGATAGAATATAGTGATGCAACCTAGCGCCTTTTGAAGTCGACCTATTGACTGTCCATCTGGACATTGTTATTATAATGATGACACACCCAGTATATTTACATACAGATCTTGATTAATGTACGCACTCTCAACTGACTTTTATTTGCAGTTGCTTGGATGAAGACTGGGCGGGAGGCTGACGTCATGCGTCAAACAGCTGGCCTCCCCTGGCAGGCATAAGCCTGCCCGCATACCGATGGGAACGGCCAGCCTTTTCATTGGGATGCCCATAAAACCATTTTAACCCTCCTGCAAACTGACCTTAACCCTCTCCCTTAGTGCCTAACCCTAACCCTCCCCCTCCAGCCTGACCATTCCCCTTTATTACCTCTCTTCTTGGTTCCTAACTTTATCAGCAAGGCAATTGCACCGTGTATACACCCCTTAAGACAAACCCCCCAACTGCAGAATAGCATATACAAATAATACATCAATAACGGCCTTATTGATTAATAATGTGTTAGGCATAATCCTCTGTATACAATATTATTATTTCGAATATCCATACCAAAATACTGCCCATAATATACAGTGCAATAAAGAAGCGTAAATCCTACAACTATCAGAAAAAACTATCAATGTCTGGTCTCAATCAGAATACGGCAGAAGGATTGAAATAGCACTAATAAATCACAATGACCATAAATATAATTTAGCACAATAGAATGGAGTCACATTAATGCAGTCTGCCAAGCAATAATGTTAACAGGTTAAACTTAATGCTGTTATATCGGTACCTGAAAAGCATCAACTCTCCAAATGGAACACTACAGCACTGGCTAAGTGCCAAACATAAGCTGCAATATCAACTGTTAATGCATTCAACATCCGCTGTACTATAGCAGGTGATTGAGAAATGCTCTCTATGAATACAGTATGGTAATATTAAATTGTTATATATCATACTTAATTATACTCTCTGTTTCAATTAGCGAGCTCTGGTGAATTTATATACCACCATCAATTTAGATGTGCAGTTTCCATAACTGTGGACTTTTGACATCATATTCACAATGTTCAGCTCAATGGTGACATCATGTGGCCATACAATGTTTTATGCAGTGTGAATATTCAGAAAGGAATATCATTATCTGGTAGAATATAAAATGTTCCTGAATTTCACAGATAATTAACAGATCCCTATCTAGAATCTTGATTTCACAGAACATCACGCACTGTACATGTTACTGAGAAGCTGTAACACAAATGTAAGAAAGACATGCATACTATACTGGTAGTGTACAGCCATTGCTGCATTTATTGAAGGGTGCCCTAATCTTTATATAAGGGGAAGGCTAAAGTGATTCAAGGGGTACTTCAACCCTTTTTATGTATGTGTATATATATATATATATATATATATATATATATATATATATTTATATTTAGGGATGTGCACCGGCCACTTTTCGGGTTTTGGATTCTGATTACCTTGAGGTTTTGGGTTCTAATGGGTTTTGCCAAAACACCTCCTAAGTGTTTTGTATTTGGATTTCTTGGGTTTTGTGTTCTGTTTTTTTTTGTTGTTAAAAAAGCATAAAAACTGCTAAAATCGCAGAATTAGTTTTATTTATTTTTTGCTCCTATGCTATATTAACCTCAATAACATTCATTTCCACTAATTTTAAGTCTATTCTGTACACCTCACACCTCACAATATTGTTTTTAGGGCAAAAGGTTGCACCGAGGTAGCTGGATAAGTGTGCGGCACAAACACGTGGCTCATGTAAGAGTGACACTGCAGCGGTAGATACGGCAGTATTAGGCAGTGAGCCCCAGACCAGACGGTAGATACGGCAGTATTAGACAGTGAGCCCCAAAACAGAAGGTAGATATGGCAGTATTAGACAGTGGGCCACACTACCAGACCAGACAGGTAGATACAGCAGTATTAGGCAGTGAGCCCCAAAACAGACGGTAGATACGGCAGTATTAGGCAGTGGTTCCCAGACCAGACAGGTAGATACGGCAGTACTAGGCACCAGACAGGTAGATAAGACAGTACTAGGCACAAGACAGGTAGATACATCAGCAATACTAGTATTGTGCACCAGCAGAATTTATAATAATTAATTTTATTATTAGGTACTTGGCAGTGGCACTCAGTGGCACACGTCAGTGCACCAGCAGCATGGAATTATTTTTTACAGTCCCACACAGCACAAGTATTATTTTTTAATTAAATTAGATATAGCAGCCTAGTATGTACTAGGTAGGTACACTAGGTAGGCAGTAGCACTGCCAGTGGCAACAGTGGACTGAGTAACTAAATAATACTGGCAGATTCAGTGCAGGCAGCACCAGTGGACTATATATAATATAATTAATTATTCATATAATATATATTACAGCACAGCACCAGAGGTAGGCCCCAGCACAGAGGAGACAGTAGTACTACAGGTACACAGTTAGACTGTCCTCCTTGCTAGGGAGAGCCCACCCTAAGCAGAGATGAGAACAGAGTACACAGCAGCACTGAGGGAGAAAGCCCCAGCGAATAAAATAATTACAGCACAGCACACCAGAGGTAGACCGCACAGAGGAGACAGTAGTACTACAAGTACACAGTTAGACTACACAGCAGCACTGAGAGACAGCCCCAGCGAATAAAAAATATTGCGTTCAAGGTCAAGCTCAAGTTTAAGCCCCAGCAGCAGCACCAACACACCCTCTCCCAACCCACTACTAGACTGGAGTGAAGATGGCGGGCGCAGCAGCTGCTATTTAAAGCCTCGCAAAATCCGGCGCCGGGAGATGACGTTCTGACCACGCAGACGGACCCGAGTCAGGCAGGAATCTCCGAGCGCTGCTCGGAACCGGGCTCGGAATGATGACGTCCGTGGGGGCTCGGATCTCCGGAATCCGAGTCTGCACATCTCTAATATATATAAGTGGAAATTTTAAAGTGGGGGTATGGAAAAACAAAGGACTTATTTATGCACGCGCCGAAGGGGCCGTGGCCAGTGAAAAAGGGGCCAGTGAAAAAGGGGGTGTGTCTTTAAGTGTAGCGTACCATTCCTCATTCCCCTTATATACCACACTAGCAGGCCCCCTTATACTATCTAGTACTAGTGCCCCTTGCACATAGTGCCACACTGTATGAGTGACAGCAGAGAGAGACTGGCAGTGGGAACACAGAGAGAAAGTGACAGGGACAGCCACATATGTATATTGGGCATCACGGTGTGTGGCAAATGTATAATGAGCATCACAATGTTTGGAATATGCTCATTATACATTTGCCACACACCGAGAGAGCAAGAGACAGCAGGAGACAACGGGAGAGAGCAAGAGAGAGTGGGAAAGACAGCAAGAGACGGGGAGAGACAGCAAGAGAGTAGAGACAGTGAGAGAGTAAGAGAGAGAGAGAGAGAGAGAGAGAGAGAGAGTTGGTGCAAGTATGCAGGAGAGTGGCATTCAGATCTTTGTTTATGGCAGTGAGTTTTTTCCACTTACCCCAAAAGCAGTAAGTCCTGGCTCCCTGCTCTCCAGCGCAGGTGGAAGCGAGTCCCGGGTCCCGGGTCCCTGCTCCGCAGTGACTACAGCAGCAAATCCCAGCTCCTCACTCTCCAGCACAGAAGACAGCAAGTGCCTTGGTGCACCCCCCCACCTCCAATCTGCCACTGGATGGGAGAGTAATGCAGGGTGGTAGAGAGGTACCAGATAAGAGGGTGAATCCTGAATGGAAGGAAGACATATTGGGGAGAGAGACGCAGACGGGGGGCTATAGGGTGAGAGGGGATGCAGGGAGAAAGGGTGGGCGAGGATGAGGGTGAGGGGGATGCAGCATGAGAGAGGGGTGGTGCAGGGGGGGACAGGATTAAGATGTAGGGTGAGAAGGGCATGCAGAGTTAGGGGGATGAAGGGTGGGAGAGGGCAGCAGGGAGGAGAGCTGGGCTCCGATAGGGAGGACAGCTGTGCTGTAGGCGACAGGTAGAAGAGCCAGGCTCCTATGCGACAGGCAAGGGAACCCGGCTCAGCAGTGGCGCAGCAGCATTGAGGAGAGCCAGGCTCCTGCAGCAACAGGGAGGAGATCCTGTCTCCTATGGCAACATCAAGAGAACTCGGCTCCCGCTGCTTCAGGCAGGAGAGCCATGCTCCTGCGGTGGAGAGTCGGGCTTCAGCGGTGGTGGGAGAGAACCTAGTTGTTCCTGCTACGGCAGGTATGGGAGTCAGGTCTCCCGCAGCGTCGAGCTGAGCTCCGGCAGCAAGAAAGCCGGGCTCCAGCGGTAGAAGGGACGAGAGCCGCTGCTCACCACAGGGAAACCGGTGGGGACAAGGGGCAGGATGGGGACTCTGGAAGCAGCATACTGTACACGTTTCATTTAATGTTCAATTCCGGGTCAGTGGAAAGAAGTGCCGGTATGCCATACCGTTGCATACTGGCTCACTTTGACCACTGTATATTAATATATAGCAAAATACCATTGCATTTATCAATGCAAAATAAAGTAAATGATTACTTCTAAAACTCTGCATCGAATTTCAGTACTCAGAGGTTTGCTGCCGGCTGTGCATGTGCGGTGTATGCACCTCACACGCGCTATGGTATCTTACGATGCTGCTTACACAGACAATTTAGTTGATTGGCAGGAAGGGACTGTTTTAGGATGTTATCAGGTGGTGGAAAAAAATGGGCATGTCACCGCCATTTTGGGGGCATGCCTCTGCCTTCAACTACAAAAAGCATGCCCCCACAGCCAGTTTGTATGACCATAGACTCTTCAGGTATCGATGTTCCTCATTATTGTGTCGATGCTGCATGTGTGTTTGCAGTTGTTGAGGATATTTTGTGATGACTCTGATGGATGTCACTACTCTGTTGTACCACAGTGTGATGTGTATGTCTGGCTGTCTGGGCCGCTATCAGAAGGGTGCTATGAGGACAACTGTCCTGGGCCCGGCCACTCGGTCAGAGGGTATGACTGGGCAGTTCTGTCCCTGCATGTCCCTTCATTTGACTACAGAGCCGCCACCGTTCCCACGAGTCTTTTGGTCGCCATCCAACATTCAATTAGTCTGCAGCCGCCCCACTTCGCTGCACATACAGAGTCCTGTGGAGGGAGCGCAGTGGCTCCAACTTCCCAACTTCACAGCGGCTGCTGCACGCTTTCGCCAGGGACATTGGATTGATACACGGCCACTGCTGCCCTCTGCTCTTGTGCCTGAGTACAGTAACTCTCCAGCCCTTCTGCTGCTCTGAGCTCTCCTGGCTTCTCCGGACCTGGGCTGGCTGCGGCTTATAATATTGGTGAGACAGTCAAGCTGCTGCACAAGTGGATTCAAGCAGGGCAGGAACTGTGGTTACATTTTATACTGTATTGCAGGCTGTTTCAACTATTGTGTCACGACCACTTAGAAAGTGGCAGCCTCAATGTGTTTTTTTTTCCACTAATTAAACCTGTTAACAATGACACTTGTCGACGTAACAGCTGTCAATCTTGTTTATTCCAATATCCACGCCAGCCCTAAGCGTTGCGAGGGGACGCTAAATACAAGTGAAGACGTCCGCGTTCCCTCGCGAGGCTTGCTGTGCTCGCCACATTATATAAAATCAACTTCACACCGACGTGGATAGTGGGGGTATGAAAAGGTTGGTAGGACGCGTACCGTGTCCGCTCGCCACACTTCGGGCTGGTGTGGAAAGTGGGGTTGTTACAGGAACACATTCACACCTGCCATATCATACACCTGAGACAGTAATGAAGACATGTGTTAACTGGTAACTTGTTTTTTTGTGATTAATAAAGAATATAAAAGAGGATAAAATGATCGTAGACTGACTACGCAACAGCTAACTGACTAACTGACTACGCTAACTGCGTACCGCTAAATCTAGAATTTTTTGCAGCCCCCCCCCGGCCTTTGTCAATACAATGGCTCTCAAGGACAGGAGAGTGAGAGCGAAAGAGTGTCATTGGAAGATAGAGAGGAGCGAGTTAGAGAGGGAGAGGAAGAGAGAAAAAAGAGAGGGATAGTGTTAGAGAGAGAGAGAGAGATGGGGGAAGGAAAGAGGGATAAGGAACAAGCAGACACTATACTACAGCACAGGACGAGGGTGGAGACATAGACAGACAGACGGGGCAGGTTTGGACAGATGAATGGACAGAGCACCATATGTGGGTATAGATGGACAAATTAACAGACAGAGCACATATAGGGGTATAGATGGACAGACAGAAAGGGGGCACAGACAGACAGACGAACAGACAGAGTACCATTTAAGAGTATAGATGGACTAGAGGAGGACATAGATGGCAGGGGCATGGGTAAATAGAGTACCAAATGGGGACATACTGTACACAGACTGAAGGGAGCCTAGATTGACAGATATGGCTGGTCCCTAACTATAGAACTAAAATGTATTTGGTTAGAAATAAAAATTTGAAGAAAACATTTGTTTTATTTTGTGGATGCAAAGGAATTGCCTTTGGGGCCCCACAAGCTGCTGGACCCCATAGCAGCTGTATCCTCTGCACCCTCTATAGTTACACCCCCTGGTCCTGGTTTTTGGACACTTTCACACTCGTGGGCCACACTGTCCTGAGGATGGGTGAAGATTGTGGGACCATTCTGTCACCACTGGTCTGCATAATGAGTGACGGGGAATGGGTGCCCTGCGTAGTATCTGGTTAAATACTAATTTAAATGCTACAAACCAAAATGTTCCAGTGGTGTAATCACAGGGTCTGCTTCTGAGCTTTACTCTTATGGAAGCAGATGTACAGTAACGCTTGTCGCAGCTGATACTGTCCATACCACAGCAGGTGTCATGTGTAAAAACACACCTTCCGATATGCTGCTGGGTCCGGTCCTAGGACACAGAAAACGGGCAATATGCCCACGTTTTCTCCAACACTGCCCTTTGCCACCCTTGTTCAGCCCTCAAATGGCCACAGCATGTGAATCACGATGCGCCTTGGGAGCACTGCATGCGATCTTGCAGAACTAGGTCTGCACATGTGCAGTGCTTCATCTGTGTAGGTGCAGATCTCACCATGGGAGGTGTAAAGCTGCATACACACTGTACAATTTTTGTTGACCAATTTGGTTGAAAGACATTTCCATTGAACCCAGAGTCGTGGACGAAAGATGTTGACGAAAGATATTGACGATAGACGAACGATGATGCGCATCCCCACCAGTTGTTTATCAAGATTGTTCGTCAACTGTGCATGCCGCTCAATTTGGATATCTTTCAAAATGAGCCTATAAACCGTAGCTAGATATTTCGTCCTTCATCAATATCTTTCATCAACATCTTTCGTCCAGGACACTGGGTTCAATGGAAATGTCTTTCAACCAAATTGGTCAAAAAAAATTGTACAGTGTTTATGTAAAACTAAATTGGTTTTGCATCAGGCCCATAGTTAGCATGATGAATAAATCAAAACCATACAATAAAAACAAATAAAAGGTAGTCCTTTAACAGTGAGTACTCACCATATATTGTTTTATTGTTAAAATAATGATTATTATATATATTGATGTAATACAGTATATAACCTTCAATAAAATTGGTTGTAAAGTGTGTGTAAGTGCGACTACTAACAAGATGTATATATATATACCTACAGTACCCAGCAAATCACTTGTTGGTGCAAAAAACCATGGTGAATAAGTGAGGACTGAGGATGACTGGTGAATGCTTCTGATTGGCTGAATGTTACTACATTGCCAACACAGAAGATTTTTATATCTACAGTAATATTAATGATAAGTACAGAAACATTAATCTATATTTCCATGTAATCTTTTTAAAGAGAGTTGATTGAGTGTGTATTGATTTGAGCTTAATTAATACTCATTTTGTCTTTGGTCTTGTTCTACTTTCCTTTTCCATGGTAAATGTGACCGCATTAGTTATTTATAATACTGTCCAGACATGCTCTCTGTGGTGATGATAGAAAAGGGTAAATACCTAGGGTTATATTTACTAAAGATTCTAAAAATGAAAAGAGGTGATGTTGCCCGTGCAACCTCATACTGCTATATTCCACCTGTATTCCACATGTCTGACTAGTAGCCTTCCAGTAATGTGTTCTGTATTGAGTGGAGATTTCAGCCAATGGGGCTCAGCCAACGGTCACTGCTAAGCCATGATATAATACACTTCCTGTACTATACAATCGTGTTTTTTGTTTCTAGTAATACTCTACATTGGGTGCTGGGTCAGTGGCGTAACTAGCTTTTGGGCGCCCCCCCGCCGTTAAAGGGAGGGCGCCCACCCACGCATCCCGCCGCACCAACCCCTGCCCGCCCCGCCGCACCAACCCCCGCCTGCCGCACCAACCCCCGCCTCGCCGCCCATGCAATCCCCCCCAGTCTTACCTGGCTACGCTCAGTACGCGCTGGTCCCGGCTCCCTTCTTCTGCTATGAGGACCACCACAAAATGTCTGCCCCCATGCAGCAGACAGTTTCAGAGAACTATCTGCTACATGGGGGCGGACATTTTGTTGTGGTCCTCATAGCAGAAGAAGGGAACCGGGACCAGCGCGTACTGAAGACTGACAGGTAAGACTGTGGGGGATGGCGGCGGGGCGGCGGGGTGTAACTATAGCACTGCAGCCCCCGGCGCCCGCACTTGCACAGCGCCCCATTGGCTGCGGTGCTATAGTTACGCCCCTGCTCTGGGTGGTATAAGAAAAATGCCAGGTGGAGCTCCTAACAGAAATGCCCTAGGGCAGGGGTTCTCAAAGTTTTTGAATCACGGCACCCCAAAGCATCAGAAATATTTGTGCGGCACCCTAAAGGTTTCCCATTGAGAAAGTCAGAAACAAATATTAAGTTAAATCTAAAAAAACAAATAGTTTTTATAGCTCAATCGTAGGGCCAGTTATGTGGTAATGGACAGGATTCCCTTCTGTTTGTCCACAATTTGACTATTATAATGGCTATAAAAACTTGAATTGGTCCTATACCACCAACCCAGGGCACCCCTGCAAGTCCCCCGCGGCACCCCAGGGTGCCACAGCACACAGTTTGGGAACCACTGCCGGCCCTAGGGAAAAACAGAGAATATACTGTATGTGTGGCAATGTTTTGGTTTTTTGACTCTTTTCCTGTCTGTACCGAAAGCAGCGTCTCAGAGATTTAGATTAAAGTGTTTGTGCTGACTACACAAGTACTGTAAATAGAGATGACAGGCATGTAATCTGGAACAGCAGCATGGCTAACCTGATATGTTTTCAGAAGTTACTCCTCACTTCCTCAGACACATTACATGTCTGTCAATTCTGTTTACTTGTGACATCAGTAAATACACTCTGAGTGTAAAGCAAAGATGAGCATAGGCTGCTGGTTTATTGTGATTTATATGCAGTGTTTAAAACCAGGCAATTTATCAAAGGCAAACCCCAGACGAAACCAGAGGAATTAAAATGGGGAAATCTTAAACTCAGTATTTGAGAATTGGCAAACATACAAACCTTGCTAATTTATGTAGCAGAAGTTTGCCAAACCACACATCTAACTACCTGGAGAAAGTCAAGTACAGTATAAACATCCTAGCAACTGATGTGTGACCTTGTGTTTGCATGATAATTAACACTTAATTTAAACCTGAAATAATGACTCGGAGACTTAGGTTTGGTAGAAAGCGTTAGCTGTATTTATTAAACAACTTTAAATTAATGTATTGATTAATGTAATTTAATAATGGTGGCCAAGAAAGAAAGACTAATTATTCAAGCTCCACCCATAACTAGCCTACCTAATCAACAAATATCCTAACAACAAGTGGTATCTGCTCAGCATTTTACATTGGCTGCCCACCCGCCCTGGTGGTGCCGCTGTCCTCGACCGGGTTATTCAGCTAAGGCCAGTGCCAGATTAAGCCTTCGGGGGGCCCGGGACACTTTAGACAGGGGGGCCCCCTTGCACTTGTCATTACTGGGCGCAAATATATATATATATATATATATACACACATGCATACATACATACATACATACATACATACATAAATACTATGTTTGTCCCTCTGCACCTTATTCTGTAGGAGACCTCACAGTCCCAGTACTGCCTCTGATTAAAAACCCTCCCATGACTAGGCTGCTGCTGCTGTTATCCATGGGCCTGAGAAGCATGTAATGAGCTCCCCCAATCAGAGCTCAGCACAAACATCTCAGCCTCTGCCCTCTGGTGCAAAGTGTCATAGGACTTAGTCAACTCCCAGTAATGCACTGCACACTTGGCTCCCAATGCTCAGCACCATTAATCATTGTAACATTGGCAGATAGGTGAAGCTGCAGCACTACCCCACTCCCATGCACAAAACCTTTAGCTAAAAAAATAAAAAATAACATTTTTTTTTTAAAAATACATGCCAACCACAGGGGGCCCCTAGCTAGAGGGGGGCCCAGGGGCATTGACCCCTTGTGCCCCCATTATAATCCGGCCCTGGCTAAGGCCTATAGTAAACGAAGGTGAGCGCACTGAAAACAACTATAAACGAATCATCCTTTAACGAAGACCTTATATCGAATAATCTGCCATTCTCTCCCGCCAAAGCAAAGTTCCTGGTCCCAGGAACCTCGCCCCACCACCACCACAACTGAAGATACCCCAAGGAGCAGATCCTCCACAAAGATACAAAATCCAAATGAACGCCATCAGGCCAGAAAAGATAGTGGCACCGAAACCTGATCCTATCATGAGGCACAACTGCACCACCGGCAGCCAGAAACCACTTAGCCACTGTAGAGTTAAGTTTCTTCCTGGCCTCATCTATTGCCCTACAATCACACATACCTCTCTAACACAAACTGGGCACAATAAAAGACTATATCAAGGTACAGGAAGGCCACATTGCCGTCAGATCGCTTAAACTCAAAGCATGAAGCCTAAGTTGGGACATCTTCCCAAGGTTGTTGCCACCCAAGTGGACCACCAGGATCTCAGGCACCCCATACAGATGTACGTTGAACATCAGAAACACCTTCACCCTGCACCACATCATACCACGCACACCTAACCATCTCACCAGACCCATGCACTTGAATAAAGGCCCGCCCCCTGAAGCTACCAACCTAGTGGCCCAGTGAATATAGGAGTGGCCAACTACCCAAACCCTGAGCCTATCGACCACCACACCTATAGAGGAAAAACAATTAGTAGGACGAGGTTAGTATCGACTTATAAAGCAATAGGTGACATCATGGGTGAAATTTAATAGGATGAGAGATTCAGAAAGTGAAAGATTTGGTAAGAAATCTCCAGTTTTTTTTTAAAGCGGCAATCATTTACACTTCAAAATGAAACTAGTTGCCGTTTTAAAAATACTGTAAATTTCTTACCAAATCTCTCACTTTCCTTTCATTAAATTTAACCCCATATATAGGAGGATCTGCCAAAAAGAAAGTAAATTAGGAGCACAATTTGGTTCTAGAGAACAAAGCTTCAATGCCAATTGAAGCCACACAAAGACACAAAGGGGAACGAAAACAAAAAAGGGGAGGGGATGGGAAAAAGGAACAGGGTTACTCGGCCGGAGGAAAAAACGGTTCTTGTGTATTATCTGGGCGCCCGATATATCGCATCGCATACCACTAATTAAGGTACATATGCGATGGGACCCGATTTCAGGGTTTTTAAAACCCGACTGTACAATTTTTATATTGCGTCGCATCGCATGACATTATAATGGCATGTGATGCGATGCGACGCGATCATAGCCGATTTGGAAATGCCATATGTGAAATGCACCCCCAGACCCGATTTTTAATTGTACACCCACCCTGATGGGTAATGACTATGTTAAATGGCCCCCCATTGGTAACGCCACCCCACTATCAATGCCAACTCGAAGCATGGCGAGCTCAGCGAGCCCGTGAGGGGCGGCGGTACGTGTCCTACGACCTTTTCATACCCCCACTATCAACGTCGGCGTGGAGTTGATTCTATATAGTGTGGCGAGCGCAGCGAGCCACTGAGCCCGAAGCGTGGCGAGCGGACGCGGAATATATGTGAAGTAATCCGCGTCCCCTCGCGGGGCTCGCTGCGCTCACCACGCTTCGGGCTCGGTGGCTCACTGCGCTCGCCACACTATATAAAATCAACTACACGCTGACGTGGATAGTGGGGGTATGAAAAGGCCTTAGATTTGCCAGAGACATACAAACACCAAATAAAGGACAGCATTGTGTGGCGCCCACACCTACCTGACATCCCTGCCCCTTCAGAGAAGGCCTCCCATTCCGTCCAAGCCTGTCGATAAGTTTGAAGTGTAGAAAGGGCCACGGAAAGTTCAGCTAACCCCTCCAGGCCGGCTTAATCACCTGCCACATTTAAGAGGGGCAAAGCACTCCAACTACATCAGCATTAGCATTCAATCACCACTAGTTGGTATTCCCAATAGATGTTCATGTGGACTGTAAATACAACAGATGCTGAAAAAACACTTGTAGACTATTTAATGTTTACCATTTTCATTCCAAATTTTTTGGTTCTGTCGACATTAAGCACAGTCTACATTTTAGCTGTCAGCCTTTTGTACATATCTGTCTTTTGTCAACCATATGGTGTTGACCTATTGATTGTTGATGTATACACTGTCGATTTCACATCCGGAAACCCATTATCAAATTCATTTTATACAATGGTAGGTAGAAGGTGATTGGTTGCTGTAGGCAACAAACCTCCACTTTTTATAAGGTTTTATAAATATCCCAAATTGTCACTGACTTCAAGTGTGATATGACATTTTTATAAATTTCATAGACTTAGTACAGTAACTAGGGATGAACTTACCTGATCCGAGGCCGGCTCAATGAAGGTTCGATTTATGGTGCCACTTCCAGGTCCAAGGTACTGTACTGTAGGAACATAATAAAACCCAGATTTCAATATCGAAACCTACAAGGGTGGTTTTGGCAAAGCCAATCCAGATCGAAAACATGAAGAAGATCCAGATCCAAAACCTAAACACAAAACCTGAAAAATGTATGGTTTCACACCCCTAATAGTAACTAATATTCAAGTGCTGGACCCCCTTGCTTCCATCTCCACTATAGCCAGTAATTGCTGTGGATGAGCCATTCACTTTTAGAACTGCTTAAAGTAGGCATGTCCAAACTATGACCCTCCAGCTGTTGTGGAACTACACATCCCAGCATGCCTTGCCATAGTTTTAGCATTCCCGAATAGCAAAACTGTGGCAAGGCATGATGGGACTTGTAGTTTCACCAGAGCTGGAGGGCCATAGCTTGGGCATGCCTGGCTTAAAAAGACAGAGCAGGTTCCATTTTAGTGGATGAATTAGCCATGTACAGTACCTTTCCCCTCCAGGTCCCATAGCCATAGCAACTCCTGCAACAGTAGCAATTCTAATCCTGCTCCTCCTTTAATAGCGAATGAATACAACAATGATCAAGAACAATTGCTGGAGGTTAAACATCATTTCAGTTTTTTTTAGCTATTCTATGCAAATTTAGGGCAGTAATAACTTACTCATTCTATGTTTAAACCACATACTGGGCGAAATGTAAAAATCACACTTTTTGCCGCGAATTTGCATCTCATTACATATGCGAATTAGCGGCAAAAAAGGCGCATTTTTAATGTGCGATTTGGTGCGATTTTTTTCTTGTGAAAAAAAATACCACCCTATTACATTTCGCCCACTGAGTTGGAGCTGCACATTAATAAAAAAAAAAAAGATTCAATACTACAGTAAAGCAGTTTGGTATAAGAGCAGCAGAGGGCAGCAAAGAATAAGGCACTATACAAACATTGATACAGCTAGTACTGCCCACACTGGTCAGTGCTAGAACTATACAGAGGAAGTGGAAAGATGACAGCTACAATCAGGATTTATAGACAGGGGCAAACACAGGATTTGCAAGGGGGGTTTACACACACAATACATACACAGTCACACACAACCGTGTGAGCTGCCACTTCCAATATATCAGAATATTTAGATGGTTGCCTAATTTGGTTAGAACAACATTTTGATAAAATCCTCTAGTGCAGGCATGTCCAAACTATAGCCCTCTATCTCTTGTGAAAAGTCCCATCATGCCTTGCCACAGTTTTGCTATTAGGGAATGCTAACATTTTGGCAAGGCATGCTGGGATGTGTAGTTTCACAACAGTTTGGACATGTCTGCTCTAGTGTGTATGCACTGCAAAGTTAGAGATGTGCAATGCCGCAGGTTGCTGACGACATCCCCAGTGGTCTGTACATGCAGCTCAATCGGGCAATGTGACTAGCTATCCCTCTGGGATTGACATCTACCCACATACACAAACTCAACACACACACACACACTGGCGGATTCAGGGGGGGGGGCACCCGGGCACGTGCCCCCCTGTCATTTCAGACTTTTTTTTTGCTGCTGCCCGCTCCCCCGCTGTGCCCGCTGCCCCGCTGTGCCCGGCCGGGAGAGAGATGTGCTACTGTATAAAATTCACTTCTCCTGCTGGACCGCTAGCCAATGGGCGCTTGCGGTCCAGCAGCCAATCAACTGGTGGCTGCTGGATCGCGAGCGCCTATTGGCTAGCGGTCCAGCGGGAGATATGAATTTTACATAGGATAGGAGCACATTTCTCTCCCGGCCGGGCACACTGTGGAGCGGGCGAGCGGGGCGGGGGGGATGGCTGGCTGTCAGCACAGGCGTGGGGGTGCACACACAACCCTCCCACCCTACTGCACCCACCCTGCTGCAAGCACCCTCCCACCCTGCTGCACCCAAGCAGATTCAGTCGAGCATGAAGCCCCATGGCATCGAGCATGAAGCCCCTTGGCATCGAGCATGAAGCCCCTTGGCATCGAGCATGTAGGTAAGTGGCACTTATGTGTCAAATGTGTATTGGGCATTATGGTGTGTGATCTAGTATGTAATGGGCATTATGGTGTGTTATATAGTATGTAATGGGCATTATGGTGTGATATATAGTATGTAATGGGCATTACGGTGTGTTATATAGTATGTCATGTGCATTGCGGTGTGTTATATAGTATGTAATGGGCATTACCATGTGTTATATAGTATGTAATGGGCATTACGGTGTGTTATATAGTATGTAATGGGCATTACGGTGTGTTATATAGTATGTGATGGGCATTACGGTGTGTTATATAGTATGTGATGGGCATTACGCTGTGTTATATAGTATGTCATGGGCATTACGGTGTGTTATATAGTATGTGATGGGCATTACGCTGTGTTATATAGTATGTAATGGGCATTACGGTGTGTTATATAGTATGTAATGGGCATTACGCTGTGTTATATAGTATGTAATGGCCATTACGGTGTGTTATATAGTATGTACAGTTGGATGTTTATGCGCTGTTGGAAGTGTAAATGCTGATTTTGTCCACTGAAAAGAAATGAGTTCGGACACACTGCTACAAATGTAACAATTTTATAGTAAAATAAAAGCACACAGAAATTCACAATACATACAATTAATAAAAGAAAAAAAGAAAAAGCATAAAATGTTATAAACATGCCCTTGCTCCGGGCACCTGTGACTATCAATCCCATGGCATGGCAACAAGAATAAAACCCCTGGCAAGAAGCATGTAACCCCTGACAACAAGTGATATTCCTCTGACAATAAGTATGTAGGTAAGCAGCAATTAAATGGTAGCAGTAGTAGTAGTAGTAGTACGTTTATTTATAAGGCGCCGCAAAGTGTCCGCAGCGCCGTACACAGCAAACAAAAAACAAATTACAAGGTAACGTACAGGGTGTGTTGAAAAATACAGTATGAATAGGGGTATAGCTGGTAGAACTAAAATCAGCATCAGTTCAGAAGTAGGTGTCAAAATTGTCGAGGAGACTGAAGATGAAGTAGAGGAAGGGAAGAACAGGACAGGAGCATAGGTGAGGTAAAGAGGAAGGAGGACCCTACTCATAAGAGTTAACATACTAAAAATAGGTGGGTGGACGAACGAAAAACAATAAGATAAGTAGGACTGGAGGGGAACGGAGGCAGGATAGGAGGATCAAAAGAGGTTAGGAGGAGGGATAGGCTAGTCGAAAAAAGTGGGTTTTGAGGGAGCGCTTGAAGGAGGTAAGGGAATCAGAAAGCCTGATGGGAGGTTGTTCCAGTGCAGGGGGGCAGCGCGAGAGAAGTCTTGGACATGGGAGTGGGAGGAGGTGATTAGGTGAGAGGTCATCTGTAATAGGCATTATTATGTTTGATGATCATTTTGGTATTGGCATTATGTTTAATGGGCATCACAACGTATGGCATTGTGTTTTATGGGCATTACTTTGTTGGCATTATGTGTAATGGCCATTACAGTGTGTGACATTATATTTAATTGGTATTACGGTGTGTGACATTATGTGTAATGGGCATTACTGTGTACATTTTTGGCTCGCCGACGGCACGCAATGTCCCTATTTATACATCATTATCTATACTATGGCTTAATCCATGTGGCGTTATCTGAATTTTGGCTTAATCCATGTGGCATTATGGAAATTTTGTCTCATTCTTTTTGGCACCATGTGTAAGCGGCAAGTATAATAGGGTCCACTATTTTGTTGCATAATGTGTAAAAGTGGTATATGGTGTGGTACTCTACACTCAAGGACACGCCCCCTTTGGCATGGCCACGCCCTTTTAAAAAAATTGTCGCGCCTTCAAAGCTCACACAACTCCGTCCTTCACTTTTCACTCCACAGTGGGCCTGTGGACTTAAAATGTCAGGGCCTATTTCTAATCCCATTCCTTGATACCTTGATAAAGCTGTGAGCCAACACAGCGAAACGCGTTGGTGTTTATTGACCACACTTGGGGAGAAAGATCCGAATCAGATTTCACCCTGAAGATTGGTTGACCACCTGCTGCACTACTTCATCTGATCCTGTCCTAAAGATTAGCTACATTGGAACCGTGAGAGGCCTACTAATCCTGAATGCCATTTCAAATCTAAGGATACCCCGGGCTGGCTATTACAAAATCTTTTGCCAATGGGCGGACTTCCAAGGCAACACATAGGACTCATTAATTGCAAACGGCCATATCCACACGGACGTTCCCCTAACATCCTATGGACACAAGCCCCTGGATCAGTGCAGGTCTTATCAACTAATATCGGTGACTATATCAAACTCTCCAAATAGGTCCATTGTTATTAATTGATTGCCAGTAGGTTTTTTACTGTTTATTTTATGATAAAATAATTATGTACATTTTTCATTAAATATTTTTAAAATTGATGCAAGCACTTGAAATTGTATCTTCTTGAGCGCCGATTCTCTTTGTCTTGTTAATCCCATTCCTTCTCTCTCTCTCTGCTCTCCTCCTCTCTATCTCACTTCACTCTCTGAGAATGCACACTGGCACTACTAACACCGCTCACTCCCATCCCCCTGTCATGGTGCCCCCCCTGTCATTTTCTCCTGGATCCGCCCCTGCACACACACACCAAACTTACTTAGCCTCCTGGAATGGCCGAGAGGGTCCCAAAAATCGGGTCCCCCTACTGCCCCCCCCTGGAAGGATGGGAAAGCCTCCCGCACTTAGAGGGGCCCCCCACACTGACTCTAGCACCATGTCCTCTGGAGGAGGTGGGGCTAAAATTATGCAAATTGCATCATTTAATACTGCCCCCTCCCTGAAGAATTGAGATTCAGGGCATTTACAGGGCCGGGTACTGGGCATAATGGGGGCGGGGCTCAATGTCAACAAGCCCCGCCCCTGGAAAAGCTGCTTCTCCCGGAGAGGAGACTCTAAATCAGGCATGTCCAACGTTGGCCCTGCAGATGTTGTGAAACTACACATCCCAGGATGCTTTGCCACAGTTTTGCTATTAGAGCATGCTAAAACTATTGCAAAGCATGCTGGGATGTGTAGTTTCAAAACATCTGGAGGGCCAACGTTGGACATGCCTGCTCTAAATGTTGGCAAGTGTATGACACACACACACATACTGTACCATGTAAATACCATACAAAAACAAGAAACTGCTTACAGATTTTCCTTTGGCTTAGATGAATGTCCTTACATTAGTAAATTGAGAAGAGTCCCAGCAGCAGTTTTTCTATTGCTTTCAGTGAATGGAAAATAATATCATCAACAAATGGAGCTGCCACACAATTATATGGGCTGCCGGAAAATGGCCACCACTGTTTTCGTTATTACGCCATAACTCTCAATGTTTATCCCTCTGAAATCGGGACCTTGCACACTGAAGGTGCGGCCAGCTCAGAAAATAGGTGGGGCTATGGGGTGGGTGGCCTTGGTAGATGAGGACTTGGCAACTCTCTTTTACATTATTTTTGGCGGGGTGCCTAGCGTTCCAGTAACAACTGGGCAGCCCCCTCCCTCCACTGAAGTGATGCTGTGACATCTCTACAGCGAGCATCAGCTGATCTGCAGAGCAGCGGTGATCTCCAACTGCCCCTCCCTATGTGTGACATTGCGGCAGCACGGGAACGGTTAGCGTTTTATGGATGTCCCCATAAAAAATGGTGGGCATTTCCCTGTTAATGCAGGAGTGGAAATGCCTGCTTCGGGCGGGTAGCTGATATCACATGACACCAGTGTCGGTCCTAAATTCGGAGTACAGTGGCCACCTGAAAAGTAAGTATTGATTGCGATTACATGCAATTGCTATGGGGCCTGTGGGCTTTCAGGGGGCCCGGCCCTAAGGACCAGCACTCCCCTGCACCCTCTTGATTTTACTTTTTAAATAGGGCAGCACAGCCTGCAGGCAGTGGTTGTACCTGCACTGTACACAGGACACCCGGAGCACTTGAGGCACGCCACCATACTGGAGACTGGCTGCTTCAGAGACCCCCAGCTGGTGATGCATATTAGACCTGAAGCTGCGATCGCACAAGGATACCAGCACCCATAGCAGAGACCTGTGGCCGCACAAGGAGAACGTCAGCCATATTAGGGAGCCACGGCTGTACAAGGAGACCTGCACAGCAACAGAGACCCACAGCCGCCAACGTACAACAAGACCTGCAGCCGCCGCAAAGTCAACTCGGTACTATACAGGAGACACAATGACACCACTGCTGGTTAATGGGTGTCACGGCGCAACACTTGCCACTGCCAAAAGTATACAGTGATTCTTGTACTGGCGTGTAGGGGGATTGGAGGAACTTAAGCCTGTTACAAATCTTCCAAACTACCCCCATTCTCCATCCTACCCCCACTCTGTCCTAAATTCATATTGCTTCCCCTACCCTCTCTCAGCCCCTATCTCTCCCACCATCACACTCCACCTTTACCCCGTCCCATCACAAACCCTCTCTCACACCCTCTCTCTCTCCTCCACTCACCCCCTCTCTCTACTCCCCTCACACACCCTCTCTCTCCTCCTCTCACACCCTCTCTCACCCTCCCACACCTTTGCTCTCTAGCCCTCACATTGCATCTCTCTCCCTCCTATGTCTCCTCTCTACCCCATCTCTTTCATCTTTTTTTCTCCCACCTTTTCTTCTTCCTGGACCCTTCTCTTTCTCTCAACACCTTCTCATTCCCCTCTGTCTTACCTCTCTATCTCTCTCCTCCTTTCCTCTTTCCAACACATCCCCTCTCTCTTTCTTCACTTTCTATGTTTCCCACTCTCTCTCTACCTGACACCTTCTATCCTTCTGTCCCTCTCAGTTACACCCTCTCTCACTCTATTGGAGGGATGTAATGCCACTGTCGAACTCAAGCGGGATTATCAGGCCAACCCTCTCCCTGACACCCATCTCTCACTCCCTGTCTTTCCCTGACAACTGTCTCTCACTCCCTGTCTCTCCCTCCCACTCTCTCTCACTCCTTGTCTTTCACCCACTCTATGTCTATCCCTCACACCCCCTCTCTCCCTCTCTCTATTGTGACAATGCTGGGGGGAGGTCACTAGGTTGACCACTAATGGTCAACAGTATAAATCCAGACTGGTGATAGCAACATGTGGGACCATGAATCGCTGTCACCGGGGGCCATACACACCGTGCTTAGGGGTTGATTCATGCCCGAATTCCCCCCCTGCCACCAGATCCCCTCACAAACGAGGAGAATCATTCGATGGTCACCGGCCATTGAATTATTTCTCCTGCCTTCGTAAATATAAGTCAGTCTCAACTTACACTTATTTACAAGCACTAGGCTGAAGATGGGGTGGGCGGCTGATGCCTTGTGAGATCAGCTTCCCACCCACGGCAGGCAACTTTACCATGGGAATGCCCAGCATTTTGATGGGGCACCCATAAAATGCTGGGCATTCCCATGGGCAAGCCCCGTTCCCGCCACCGTCACTCCTTCCACCTCAACAAGTGGCCCGCCGAGTGTGCCAAAGCCGAGGTCTGCACATGTGCAAATATGTGCTTGTACATGCGAAGACCCCCACCATCGGAACAGGCCTGAATTTGCCCCGTTCTGAATGGTGTTGATGGGTGTTGAATTACCCCTTTAATTTCTAAGCAATCCAGTCAGGCTGTAATCGCCCCGTGTGTGTGCCCCATTACAGTTTTCTCAGTTGATCAGGACATGCTTTTCAACCCCATGTAAAAATATTCATATATGGGACCCAGGGCCTAGTTCCGACCCGATTGCTCATCTGCAGATTTGCCCACCGCCCAGACAGAGTGAAAATCTGACCCTTTCAAATCTGCAGGTAAATTGCAAATATTTAGCAATCTGCTATACTGGCACACATCCATACGCAGTTCCCTTACCATCGGATGATTTTACCAGGCTGCGCAAATGTGAAAAAGTCTGACCGTTCCACAACTCTGCGACAGAGTCAGGCTGTTCGATGCCGGCGCTGACGTTACAGACCCGCTCTTAAAACAACAGAGGTAAACCCACAGGCGATAACTTCCTGCCACCTGAATTCTGTTGCTATTTGAGCTTGCACATGCTCGCAACGATCCACACACAAGTGCAGTCCTTCCATAATCGATAGGCTTGCGAATTCCCAAAATTTAAGTCCCCCTCAAAACATTCTCAGGGCTCAAATTAGCTGTTTTTGCTATCTCCGTATAAAACTAGAGAACAACAGAAAGAGCACAACACTGGGGTGAGACTTCTAGGTGTACACACGGTTCAATTTTGTCTATTTTTCTATTTGATTTTGCTTACATAAGCTAAATCGAATTAAAATTAAACAGAAATGGAACGCATTTGATTTTGATTCGATCCAGACGTGCAAAATCGATAAGAAAAATAGACTGTGCAGGAAAGTGTATATAACACAGATCTGTATTATATAGTCTAAATCGAATGTGTACACAGCGCAGTGCGATTTGATCCCGATTAGATTTGGAGGTCCGGTGCCGGTCTACTGAGGACAGTAGGGATGCCAGCATCAGTATATTGATTCCCAACATCCTGCCTGCCAGGATGTTAACTGTATCACATTCATCCAAACTGTTAAGAAGTTGTTCCTTTCCTGTTCCATTATGCTTTCTGCAGCTCCTGTACAGATTTTAAATTAGGCTGCAAGGCTAAGAAATAACATAACTTAATTAGTGTAATAAATCTAAATAAAGGCCTTGGTTCAGTCCACATAAATAACATACAATGTTATTTATTAAATAAAAATTTTCAAACAAAACAACAATATTAAATTGCACATTCATTTAGCAGCAATCTCAAGGGCACTATATCCAGAGTGCTAAAACAACAATTATCTGGACAATTATTTAGCAGCAAGCTTGAGGACAATTTAGCCACTCAGATAGTACATGTTATGGCAGTTCCTACATCACTTTTATGGCAGTGATAGTATGGGTGGGGTATAGCACACAGACAATGTCTAGTCAGACAGTCAATAACTTTTGTCATTGTCTAATGTCAATGTCTTCTAATGCATGTCTAAAGCTGGGTACACATATATACAATTGTCGGGCCGTTCTTTCGTTCTGGGTCGGACAGCTGTTCAATTGTATATGTGTGTACGCTGTCCCGTACGAGCGATAAACGGCAAAAAACTGTCTTGACCGTCCATACTCGGTCGGTCGACGGTTCTTTGCTGTTTAATTTTCATCCGACATGACGGCCCCATATCGGTACAAAAGTGCAGTGTGTAGGCACGTTCGACCGATATGCAGCCGTCCTTGCGACTATACTGCCAAAGCTGGAACGCCCATGTGGGCGTTCCAGCTTTGACTAAAAAAAAAAAACGGCGTAGGGTCCTCCCCACAGCCGTAACCAGCACCAGGCTAAAAGAGCCGGGGCTGGTATTAAAAAATAAGGAAACCCGACAAATAGGGCTTCGCTGATTTTTTAAAACCAGCCCCAGGCTCCAGGTCCGGGGCTGGTTCCCAAAATACAGGGGACAAAATGACCAGGGGTCCCCCGTATTTTAAGAACCAGTCCCAGGACAAACCAGCCAGCAGGGTAATGCCACAGCCGGGGGACACTTATTATATAAGGTCCCGAGGCCAAAGCATTCAGCCCTCTGACCGGTCAGCCTAGCCAGGGGTCCTGGGGGAATGGGGACCCCCCCAATAAAGGGGTCCCCCCCTCCAGGACTTACCTGACCAGGCTGAAGCCTGGTGCTGTCCCCGGTGGCTCTGTGCGGTGGCCACCGGGCTGATCATTGTGTAAAAAAAAATAGAATAAAAACGATTGTTTTTTCCTGTGGAACTATGAGTCCCAGCAAGCCTCCCCCGCATGCTGGGACTTGGAGAACCACAAGTCCCAGCATGCGGGGCATTAAAGGGACCGCTGGCACTTGTAGTTCCACAGTAAAAAAATAGTTAAATAAATACACACTGACACTTTAGAAAAATAAAAGTTTAATACATACATTACACAAACACACTGATACTTACCTATCTTGATCCCGTAGGTAGGTCCCAGGGTCCGGTCAGAGCCGAATTTCCCATTAGGCACGTGAGGCACCGGCCTAGGGGCGGCACATGTTTGGGGGCGGCACTTGGATTCCTGTGATAGTACTGTCAGCCCAAAATGTACCAATAACTGCAAAATATCCACTGTACTGTACTATATTCCATCTTAATTAGAGTGTAAATGGATAGGACATGCAGATACTGCCCCTATAAACTGTCCTACTTAGTAAACATTATTGTTGTGCCTAGGGGCGCCCTCCTCCCTAAATCCGCCCCTGGGTCCGGTCCGGTGGCTTGGTTCCGGGGCTGGTCCGGGGCTCCAGGGCTGAAGAGTCTGGGGTCCTGGATCCGTAGTAATCCAAAGGGGTACCTGGGGAAGCAAATCCTACTCACCTGTCCTCTGGCATCCACCCCGGCATCTTCACTTCAAGACGTGCTGCTCCCGGCTGCTGGTACCCGCTCTGCTCCGCTGTATACTAGAGACGCAGAGATCCTTCTTCCTCTGCGTCTCTGCTCAAAATGATTTCTGGCCAATCAGGAGCCGACTTTCTCGGCTCCTGATTGGCCAGAAATTAGTGCAAATCTAATTTGGCCAGAAATTAGTGCAAATCTAATGCAGATTGTATGAAGTGTATGTATAAAGTACAGAGATAGCAATGATTGCATAGCACTCAAATCTTAAGTAAAATAGCAAGTGAATCTCACCGTGTGTACACACCATTAGACAAAACCGCTTAGTCAAAATCTCCAGTGCATCTAGCCCAAATCTCTCTCAAAATTGCTTAGTCGAAATTGCTTAGTCAAAATTGGCCATTAGCCAATATCTTGCCGTGTGTACGGAGTTTGTTTTAACATGGTTCCCAATTGTAAAGCGCAATGGAATTTGCTGCACTATGTAACTATATAACTGTTAATAATAATAATAATAATAAGCTTATTAAACTATATTCATTTTAAGTTTCCAGTCAAATATTTGTTATGCTGTGACCGCAGTCTTGTGCTCAGATATCATCATTATTATTAGAACTAGTCTATTTAAATTTGGTATAACAGGCTTCCTTTGATGTGTTTGCTTTCCCTTAGGTTATGACCAGTATTACAGGAAAAATATCCGAATTAGGCCGTTTGCTCTGATGTTATCTTTTCAGACATTAGTAACTTATGGAAATTTTTTAAGAATGAAGCAGTATTTATTTTCCAGCATGCAAGATATATGCTGCAGATCAATGTAGATGAGAGATTACTCACCAAGACATTTCTAGGTCACTAACATTTGACTTAAAGTCATTACAGAACATCTTAATGATTAGAGGATAGATACACATACATTGACCTGCGAGTACTGCTTTAGGTATATTGTACCCTTAAATTTATGGACTGAAATACATAAATAGTTGATCTGAACAAACTTATCATCTCATATAGTAAAGAAGTCTGCGGAGATATATTTTTTTCTTTCCCAGTATCAGTTCAGTATGTGAAATAGACATTTTCAATTAAATAAAAGAATATAGGTTCTTACTCATCTTACTCACTTATCATTGTCCTAGAAGGTTAGCAAAAATTTACCTTGGAGAACCAAACACTTGTTGGAGATGTTTGGCATATTGGTACAACTGTGCATATTTGGTGGAAATGTTCTCTCCTCCAACTGTTTTCACACAAGGTGGTGGAGACAGATACAATTATTCTTAATGAGGATTTCCCGTTTTTGGCCGCTTGCAATTTAAGAAGACTCTGTTGCAATATATTCTTAGCGCTTCAAAGGCAGTTATCCCAGTCCACTGGAAATCCAATATTGTTCCCAGTATGAGGGAATGGTGTACCCGTTTGGGCCATTGGGCGAGATTCTATATAGCAGAGATGCGGTAAAAACCCCGTTTTCGGGGTTTCTACCGCATCTCTATATGCTATATTGTGCCTCCGCAGTGTCAGCGCTGTGGAGGGAATCGCCAGCAAAAGCTGGCGAATCCCTGCAGAAGCCTATGGGCTTCTTACCGCAGCGCTGTTTGAGAGATCCGTCACGGATCCCTCCCAGCGTGCCCTGCGGCCGGCGCCGGGGTCTGCGCATGCGCAGATGGACTCCCGGGTCACAGACCCGGAAGTCCAGCACCGGCACCGCATCGCAAGGGACAGCTCTTACCGCAAGAGCTGTCCCTTGCGTTAATAACGGCATATGTTACAGCATATGCCGTTATTAAAAATGCGATGTCCGGCGAAGGGGGGCCGCGGATGTTATAACATCCCGCCCATTATATGGTCATGGATGACCTTACTTTAACCTTAGAGCAGAAAAGACAGGATTTCACAGCTATATGGTATCCGTGGTTGGTTTACAAAGGGTCTGACCATTATAAATCTCTTCATATGTAGGTGGTTGCAATATACAGTAGTAATATATTTATTTGATCACTGTGCTGTTTACTTCTTCTGGCTACAGTATGTGCACTGTAGGAGAGGGGACCGTGTTCTTTTTCTTTCTCTTTTATCTTCTTTCTTTTGCTTTCTAATATACAGTAACTGTACTTTATGTTTGTTTTGTTTTTCTGACAACAGTATAGGTGTATATTAACTAAAGCCTGTTGAATCAGGATAATGCGTTCTTCTTAGTTTGTGCAGTTTTCACTTTGGAAATACCTAGACTTATCACACTAAGGGCCAGATGTACTAAGCTTCAAAAGTGATAAAATTAAAAGTGATAAACCACCAGCCAATCATCTCTTAACTGCCATACTCCATGCTGTGTTTGAAAAATGATAGGTAGGAGCTGATTGGTTGGTGGTTTTTCACTCTCCATTTTATCACTTTTCAAGGCTTAGTACATCTCGCCCTAACACCCTGATTCTGGTTGACTGGGTAAGCTGTGAAGCTCGCAGCTTTCTGAGTCCCAGAGAGCCCGCCCCATGCAAATACACCCCCTGCCGCCATATACCCTCACAACCATGCAAGGGGATGTGTTGCATGGACTGTGCATGGAGCAGGAGAACTCATTTGATGGTCACATAAGTGAGTGGAGATTGACTTATATTTGCGGGCTCCTGGACAAAGACAGGGCAGGCGGCGGAAGTCCCACTGCGTCCCACCCGCACTTACATGGGAATGTCCAGCATTTGCATGGGGACGCCCATGAAATGCTGGGTGTTCCCATGTCCCCTCGCACCCACCACCCACGACTGCCCAGACGCCTCCCCCAGGCAAGTGCCACGCCGACAGTGAAGGTCAGCAGGTACCCTTACAGAAGCCCTGCACATGGGCATATGAGAATATGCACATGTGCAGGGCAGAAACATCGATCCCCCGTTTGAACACGGGGAACCAATGAAAACAGAATCAGGGCCTGAGTCATAACTTATTTCATTTACTGGCCAGTATTCAATGCCTCAGATTCACCACAGTTTACAGCGAATCTGGCATTTATCCCGGCTAACGGTTAATTTTTCCTCTGAAAAAACAATTCTCCCTATTCAATGGAGACAATTCGCTGCAAGTGAACAGTGAATGTCTGCCGATTCGCTGTGTGCGATTCGCCGATGGTTTTCAATGGGGTTTTTAGTCAAATTCCATCTCCCTGCCTGCCGCTGTCCCCCGGCTCACTGCGGCATTCCCCGGGGTCAGGGTTGTAGGGAGGATGGCCCAGTATCTCCCAGTAATTGTGGTTGGTGAGCCCAAGTGCAAAAATATAATTTAGGCCCCCCTCCTCTACCCCAACCCAAGTTCACAATATGCAACATGGCAGTGGGTGACAGGGAGAGACAGGGGGAGGCAGAGTGTGACAGGGAAAACACAGTACCATAATATTTGACTATTTTTCCATCAGGCCTTTATTTTACAGCTGATTTTGGGACAGTATGACTGATATGAGGCACGGTCTAATGGGTACAAGGGGAAGCTCGGTCTACCTGCTCTGGTAGGAGGTTAGAATGAAATAGAGAACATTCCATGAATGAGATGTCTTGTTACTTATTTAACAACTGTTGTATATTGTTAAAATATTTATAGTGTTGACGAATTGTTGATTCAAAAATACAAAGGGGAATATTTATTAATTATAGGGTTTTAGGCTTCATCATTAGAATCCTTTATAACAACAATAAGAAATGACTGTAACATGCACAGGAAAGAGCAGGAAAGGAACTGAGATGTGGTTGTAGTGCTATAAACTTCTCGGCTGTATGCCGACATGCCTCGTGGGTTTTCCAGGCAATTTGGCATTCAGTTTTTTCATTGGGAGGATTGCTTTATTTTCTTAAGAAGTTAGGATTGGTTGAGGGATGGAGGAGGAGTCAGAATAGTGTGATTTTAGGGAATGTTCTGTAAAACTCAGCCTCTTTTCCAGAAACCTTTAACCTCCCTCTTCCCTAGGATTTTCGGGTTTGTTGTGCAGGATAAGTTGATAGTTTTTGGCTTGCTGGGTGGCCGCTTTCAGAACGGTTAAATACTGTAGCTAAGTTTGTAAGGGACAAGGTTTGTGGCAGTCGGTCTATCCCTGTCTATTAGGGCAGGAGGCTCTTCAGCAATATTTTAAATTTTTTATTTATTTAATATTTTGCCCCGCCACCTTAGTTTAGATGGGGGAACGTTTATGTTTTTCAAGTTAGTCATAAATAGGCCTTCCTGTAAATAAAAAGCACCGCCAATACAGTTGTCTGTGGCTTTGTTTTAAGTTAAGTTGGCGACAAAGAGGTATGGATGCAGTTCAGCTGTGGAAGGTTTATGGACTAACAATCACATGCAGGGAGGCGTCCCTGTGATATGAAAAGAAGCAAAATTATCACATATTCAATCCTATCATTTCTATATTGCCAGCAGGGGTCATTCTGCTCATGTGTAGTCTGCAGACCACACATGTACAGTGGAACCGCCTCCTAGATTTTTTTTTACGAAATAGTAACCCATGGGCTACTATAGGGTAACATCATAGGCGAATCTAGGGGGTGGTCCGGGGGTGCACCGGACCACCCATTAGCCCATTTTGTAGCTGAGGGATGGGGCTTTCCAACGAACCCAGACCCATGTCTCTAGCCCCCTGGAAACCGGAGATACTGACAGGCAAAGCTGGAATGTTTTCCCTATAGGATAACATGGGATCCGCTAGTTCAGACCCCCCACCCAGTTCAACGGCTGCCAGTTCCCCCTTCGGCATCGCTGAAGCTCGAGGTTGATCTCAGTCAAACCCAAATCGCTGGGCCTTCAATCTGATACCAGGCTGGATCCATATGGGTTAATTGGTTTCAGGGATATTGAGGTTAAACCGTTTTATTTTTCTTAAATGTAATTTCATGACCGTTTATGTTCTTTGAGGGCAGATTTCTCTGGAACCATACAGCCCAGTTTCTCAGGACCAAAATCATTCGAAACCAACTCAAAAGTTCTTCAATATGATACTGGCCTCATGTAAATGGGTCAGTTGGTTCCGAAGACATACTGTAGCTGGTTAGTTAAAGGGGGGGGGAGAGGGGAGTGGTTGTCGCTCCCCCTCACACCAGAAAATGCAGGGACTAGGCTGGTGTATAAGGGGTCAGCCTAAGAATGTCCCTGCATGATCCTGGGACCATATTCCTGGGTAAATCCCTGCATTTTCTGTTGTGAAAGGGGTATTATTTCAAACAGCCATGACCTGCAGTGCTCTGAATACCGCCGGGCAGCCCCCTGCTCTCTGCCCAGCTGTCAATGACTGTCACCCCTGCAGCTTCCGCTCCAATTCTTCTCCCCGCTTTCACCTCAGCCCACCCCCCCTTTAAGCATGTGGTGCCGGCGCCCGGCGTGCTTCCACCGATGTCACGCACAACAACATCGTGCACAATATTTCAAATGTCCACTCGGCTAGAGGGGACACCAGGAGGGGGGTGGGAGCGTGCTCTGCGATGCGCTCTGCTCCTCTCCCCATAGAAGCAGCTGCACCGCTCTCCATCTCTCCCTGCAGCAGCAGCGAAGGCTCATATAAAAATTTACAGTAAGTGGCACTTTTGGGGGCATTGCTTAAGGGACGCTACAAGTGGCGGTATGTGGGGGCATTACGCATAATGTGTTGCTTAATGTGTAAGGGGCATTACGGTGTGCAGCATCATGTGTAAGGGGCATTATGTGTGCAGCATCATGTGTAAGGGGCATTAGGGAGGTTATTCTGATCGGTGCGGCCAAACGTGCGTACGTTCCATATTAGCGTACGCTCTCCGTACGCAGCCGTTAAGGTTAAGTCCACCCACCAATCAGCCGCATACGTACGGCCAGAAACACCGACAAAGGGGAGTGGCGTACAATTGAGCGTACGCTAACGTACACGGACGGCTCACCCCTTAGACTCCGACAACTGGCGTACAACACAGCGTACGCCACCGTTTACGGACGTCTCTCGTCCGTCTTCCCACCGACTTCTTGCGGCTATCTGAGCGTACGCCACCTTGCACGGACGGGTCTCTATTGTTTTCAATGGAAAACTCAGCGTATGTCACCGCTCATGAGAGTGAGCGTACGTCCGTGCACGCTGGCATACCCTTCACACATATGGACCTGCAAATCTTGCCTTTCATCTATAATTAAGAAAATTAATTAATTATTCTAATTGTTATTCAATTATTGTTTTCTATTAACTCAATTGTCTACCTTAATAAAGACCCTAATAACACAACATTTTAACCCTCATTACATGTATATTTGTTATGTTCTAATGTGGCATTTTAATCACTATTTATGTGTCCCCACATTGCTTTTACTTTTAAATAAATTTATGTTGGTGTTTGTGTGTATGTACTAAATTATGTCCATAATTAGTTTGATCTGATTTTTTTAACATGTATACCTACCCTGATTTTTTTAACATGTATACCTACCCTGATGTTATGTGTGATGTTTTAATCTAACAACAATAAAAAATCATGCCTTTTCACTATGTGTTATTTCACCCCAAAACACACACATTCACACATCATTCATTATCCCTCACCTCAAATTACCAATATAACTTACATTACACATCTGTATGTACCTGCCCTTACAAACCCTCTCACATATTTATGATTAAAAACACAGGCAACTTCTAACTGTAAAAACACTTTTATTTATAACAAAACTGAAAGGGGGGGGAGGAATTAACCCCTTCCTGACAGAGCTAGTTTTTGCGTTCCTGACAGAGCCATTTTTTTCAAATCTGACATGTCTCACTTAAGTGGGGATAACTTTTTTTTGCTTTTACTTATCCCAGTGATTTTGAGATTGTTTTTTCGTGACACATTGTACTTCAAATTAGTGGTAAATTTGGGTCGATACAGTCTGTGTTTTTTTGTGAAAAATACCAAAATGTCGTGAAAAAATGGAAAATTTAGCGATTTGCAAAATGTTAAATTTTCTGCTTGTGAGACAAATAATCATACCACTCAAAATAGTTAATAACTAACATAGACCATATGTCTACTTTATGTTGCCATCATTATTTCAACTTCCTTTTCATTTTTTTGGACACTAGGAGGCGTAAAATATGAATAGCAAATTCTCAAATTTTCAAGAAAATTTCAAACACTGATTTTTTTAGGGACCAGTTCAGTTCTGATGTGACTTTGAGGGACTTGTATGTGAGACACCCCCATAAATGATGCCATTTCAAAAACTGCACCCCTCACAGTATTCAAAACAGCATTTTGGAAGTTTGTTAACCCTTTAGGTGTTTCACAGGAATTAAAACAAAGTGTAGGTGAAATTTCAAAATTTCATTTTTTTTGCAGAGTTTCAATTTTAATACATTTTTCTAACGAATACAGTAGATTTTACTAGAGAAATGTGACTAAAAATTGATTCCCCCAATTCTTTTGTTTTCATAAATATCCTATATGTGGCCCTAGTGTGCACGGTGACCAAACCACAGGCTTCATAATAGAAGGAGCACCTACTTGATTTTGGAGCCTCCTTTTTATGAGATTATTTTTTAGGCACCATGTAGGTTTCTAGGCACCATAAGATGCTAAAAGTTAGGAACCCCCCCACAAGTGACCCCATTTTGCAAACTACACCCTTCAGGGAATTCATCTAGGGGTATAGTGTACATTTCAAACCCCCAGGGGTTTCACCAATTGTGGTACAACTGGGCAGTGAAAATAAAAAAAATTAATTTTTCATTTTCACAGCTCAGTTGTATCAAAATTGGTGAAACCCCGGGGGGTTTGAAATGTACACTATACCCCTTGATGAATTCCCTGAAGGGTGTAGTTTGCAAAATGGGGTCACTTGTGGGGGGGTTCCACTGTATGGGTGTTTCGGGGGTCATTCAACCAGAATCTGTGCTGCAAAATCCAAAAATCACTCCTTCCCTTCTGAGTCCTGCCATGCACCCAACTGGTATTTTTTGGTCACACATGAGGCATTGCCGTACTCGGGAGAAATTGGGGCACAGATTTTGGGGTGCTTTGTCTCCTTCATTCCTTGTGAAAATGAAAAATTTTGAGCCAGATCTGCATTTTTGTGTAAAAAAATGTAATTTTTTACACAAAAATGCAGTTCTGGCTCAAAATTTTTTATTTTCACAAGGAATGAAGGAGACAAAGCACCCCAAAATCTGTGCCCCAATTTCTCCCGAGTACGGCAATGCCTCACGTGTGACCAAAAAATACCAGTTGGGTGCATGGCAGGACTCAGAAGGGAAGGAGTGATTTTTGGTGGCGGAATGAATGGTGGGTGCTATGTCGCATTAGCAAGACCCCCGAAGCACCAATACAGTGGAACCCCCCCACAAGTGACCCCATTTTAGTCACCAGCTTTGGGAGGGGGGCTGGCGCTGCGGCTGGCGGGGGGGTGGGAGGGGTGCTGGCGCTGCGGCAGCCGGGTGGGTGGGAGGGAGGGGGGCTGCCGGGTGGGAGGGGGGGGGGGGGGGGGGCTGGCGATCGGTGGGGTATATACACACACACACACACACACACACACACACACACACACATATATATATATATATATATATATATATATATATATATATATGTGTGTATATATGTATATATATATATATATTTATATATATACATATATATACACACACACATATATATATATATATATATATATATATATATATATATATATATATATATATATATATATATATATATATACATATATTTTCAGTGCATATATTTTATTGTACACCTTTTTCAGCAGCTTGATGCTGCTGCTGCTGCTGCGGGGGGGAGGGGGGAGGAGGGCAGCGCTGCGTGCGCTCCAGACGCTCCGGGGGAGCCGTTGGAGCCGCTGCTGCTGCCGGGTGAGTGCCCGGCGGGTGCGAGGGGTGGGCTGCACATCGGTGGTGATCGGTGCTGTACCTGACAGCACCGATCACCACCGATCCCTGTGTTACCGAGCGGCTTAGCCGCCGGTAACACAGGAAACGCTGTGAATGGCTGTTCAGATTTGAACAGCCAATCACAGCGATCGCCGACCGGGGGGGGCACCCCTGCCCCCCCTGGGCGGCGAGGGGGGATGTCTGCTGTCAGGGACAGCAGACATCACCTAACTGTCACTGCGTCTCTAGACGCAGTGACAGTTAGAAGTCATGACGTACATGTACGTCAAATGTCGGGAAGTACTTCCCGACCATGACGTACATGTACGTCAAATGTCGGGAAGGGGTTAAAGCAGGGCCTCCAATCGGGTAAACAGAATTTGCAGATATAGCAGGGTCAAGAAAATTTCTTGCATTATCTGGCCCACATCATCCTGGTGCTGTTCAGTGTCTGTAGTGAAGGGGGAAAGAACATTATAATTAATATATATTATCCACAAATGTTTGTTGTATTTTAACATAATAAGAAGTTGTGAGTTAAGTCTGAAGCCCACATACATTTTTCTACTACATTGAAGATGGGTCTGCTGTAAACACGGTACAAAAGACTAGTATGTTTTCACACACATACTGTACATATTACATGAAATGAAATAAATTCCTCCTTATTGGATGAATGTATGCTGTATCACCATTGAGAGGTTTGTTTTGGGGGAATCACCTCTAACCTCACAATTAACCTGTGCTATTTAAGGGTAATGACATTGTTGTGGCTTAACCACTCCTTACTTAGTAAAATGTTTGCCATTGCTGTTCAAATTATAGGCCTAAAGCTATGTTTGTAAAGCATGCATCCGCATGGCCTCACATACTATTAACAAAACAATCTATAAATTAATGTTGCACATCATGCTGGGAAGTGGAGTTACACAACACCTGGATCCACATAACTACAACACCACTTATGTCGGATATGTCATTGGATGTACTGTTATGTCAATTATTCAAGGGGTGAGGCATGGCCACACTCAAAAAAACCACCAAGGGGACCCTTGTTCCTGGAGAAGGACAGGCCACACCTCATGGTCGCCCTGCAGTGATATGTTGCAACTAATGTTGATGTTGGATACACATATGTGGTTGTTGTGATTGTTTATGTGTAGAAATGTGTAGGTAAACATTAGACACATTATTTACTTACGGCTAGTTGAGCCATCCTGCTCGCCGCTGGTTGGGTGTCCGGTGGTTGGGGGTGTCAGGAGCAAGGGGGATGGGATAGGACTTGGGATACAGGTAGTGGGTTGGAGTGGGGATTGGAGAGGTTTGGGGGTGGGTGGTGGAGAGGTGTAGGGGGGTTGGAAATGGGGTGGGGAGGGGGTGGGGGTAGGGGTGTGGGTGGGGGTAGGGGTGGGGGTGGGGGTAGGGGTGGGGGTGTGGGTAGGGGAGGGGGTGGGGGTAGGGGAGTGGCTGGTGGAAGGGGATGTTGAAATTTGGTGGTCACCAGCAGGACCCATAGTCTCCTCCTCTTCCTCCTCCTCTTCCTCCTCCTCTTCCTCCTCCTGGGCTGCCTGCTCCCGGGCTGCCTGCTCCCGGGCTGCCTCCTCCCGTGCTTCCATGCGTGCCCTTGCCCGTGCTGAAATGTTCATGTTGATGGCATAGAAATCGAAGGTTGGGTTTCATAAAAATGGGGGAAAGAAAAATTCACATTAGTCATGCTCATAACCTTACAAATTATCATTGCTGTTATATTTCAGACATTTATCATGCTAACTAATTGATATGCTACACCCAAAAACAGAGCGACTACTTATACCCCCCCTATACACCCCATATACACCCATATACACCCCATATACACCCCCTATACACCCATATACACCCCATATACACCCATATACACCCATATACACCCATATACACCCCATATACACCCCCTATACACCCATATACACCCCATATACACCCATATACACCCATATACACCCCATATACACCCATATACACCCCATATACACCCCCTATACACCCCCTATACACCCCCTATACACCCATATACACCCCATATACACCCCCTATACACCCATATACACCCCATATACACCCCCTATACACCCATATACACCCATATACACCCCCTATACACCCATATACACCCCATATACACCCATATACACCCCATATACACCCATATACACCCCATATACACCCCCTATACACCCCCTATACACCCATATACACCCACATACTTATGAACATATTTATAAAAAGTACAGAAATCATTGAAAAAAAAACGCAGACATACTAGTTAATAAAAACTTACATCGGGCAATATGGCGGCGAATGGAACTCAGCATCACTGGCTGGCACCGGCGCAGGTCAGACCAGCGCCGCTCGACTTGTGCCAGGCTTCTCTGTACGCCGGTCCGGGCGTATATTAGCCGGCGTGCAGCATTATATGCCCGCCGCTTGTCCATGTTGGACACATATGGGCCCCTGGGCCCCAGGCGCCGGTCCATGACCTCAACCAGGGCCACCAGCTCCTGGGTAGAAAACGCGCTAGCCCTGGTTGAAGTCATATTGGCAATGGCGCAGTTATTAATTGCAGGTACATATATCACTTTTGGTGCTTGCTGATTGGTCTAAAAATTGTTTGTTTAGTATTAACTTTATTAATCCTTCTTACATTAACAAACTGGATGCGAATAGAAACTTACGCGGACCGTTCCGATATACACACACCATAACCAACAGCATGCTTTCAATGTATAGAGAGACGTACTGTATATACAGTGTGCTGAAAATAATACACGCAACCGTCTACTAATAAATACGCTGCTAAAAAAGGCACAATGCAACATGTTGGTGTATGACAATTTCATACTCATTACATATGTAAGGAAAGCATTATAACGTGATGTTTTGAAATGTGACTCAGAAAGCATACACGAACTCCAACAGATACCAGCTGACAACACTCATCATTGGAATGACAGGTGCACACATTTCACCATGTAGCACACAATGCTCCACAACCTGTGTATGTGCATATACAGGTGAATGATCAGGTGCGTTGAGACCTGCGTAATTTAAGCGGGAATTATCGCCGGGAAATATCGGCGTAAATTAGCTACTGCATTGCGGGGAAAAATATACGCCCCCTTGTTCATGGCGGGAGATTACCATATAAATATTCAGTCAGATGCAGGCCAGAATTGCTGCAAACATGTCTAGCTCAGATGATTCCGCAGCTGAGGACGCTCTACAGAGAGCTACAGCAGAATCCCTGCTTGAAGCTTTGCAGAAGAGGGAACAGGAGCGGAGAAGGAGGGCCCAAGAGAGAAGTAGCCTGCAAGACCAAGCGGGCCCCTCACTAACAGGCCCTGTTCCAACTCCACCAGCTCCACAAGGGCCAAGCAACCAGACAGAACAAGAGGTTGCATCTCTCCAAACAGGTGTGACCCAGCAGGTGCATGGTGAGAGAACTGGGGCCACCAGAAAATGAGCTGCAACATCTAGGGTGAGGACTGAGCAGGATACCACCACCAAAAAGAGAAACCCTGCATTTGTAGAGGCAGAATTGAGAATTTTAGTGCCCAGGGCACACGAATGGATTGAATTGCCAACCAGGAAGCCGGGTGCCAGTGCAAGGAGAAACCTTTGGGACAAGATCACAGAGGAAGTGAACCAGGTGTCACCAGTGGTCAGAGATTGGCTAGCGGTGAAGAAAAGGCAAGTGTGTTTGTCCCCCTGATAATGTCATATGTGTGTACATATGTTACATGTATGTTTTGAGAATAATAGAAAGGTGTGTTTGTAGATAGTGCTACACTTCAATGTCACATGTGAACACAACCATGTCTAATAACCCACATTTATATATGAAACATGCACCATTGGTGTGATGTGAGGTTATGGGCACAGTTCTGCTCATGTGAAGTATGTGAAGTATGTGATGGGACAAGAGAAAGTGTGTTTTTGAAAGAGTTGTTGTAACATGTTCCATATGATGCTACTGAAACAAGAATGACCAAACTGTGCACATGTAGCTGGTGAGAAACTACACATCCCAGTATGCCATCTAATAGTTAAATTACTCCATAATAACCACACTGTCAAGCTATGGTGGAATGTGTAGTTTCACAACAGGTGGAGGTGCATAATTTGGCCATGGATGATGTCATTTCTGCATAGTGATCTATGTATGTGCATTTAGTGGCCTAATGAATGAGATGAGACACTGAAATGCCTCCTAATGGAGACATTAATGTGTGTGTGGGACACATATGGCTAAAAAACATAAGATCACCCACACTAGGAAATGTAACGTAGTCATGATGTTCACTAGCACAGTGGTGCACATATCTCATGGTGATATTTGTATTTTTAAACTTGTAGGTGGACAGACTTCAAAACGACACTGAAGAGGAAGATGACTGACCGGTACAACCACAGCATGTCCACCGGCAGGGGGCCTATGCCAGACACCTTGGAATATACCCCCCTGGAGCAGGAGGCCTTGGATGTAATTGATGTGGCCGAGGTCAGGGGGATATCCAATATGGATAGTGAGCTCCCGGTGGAGGTCTTTGCTGCTGCTTTTGATGGTAAGTCACAGTAATGCATTGTATTTTGAAAGATATTTTTTAGTGCGTATGTGATGGTGACATTGTTTTCAATTATTATCCTAGAAGAAGCAGAAACCCAGGATGAACCGGCAGCATCTTCCTCTGCAGAGCCACAGGTGGAGCAAGTGGTCCAGCCTCCACCAAGACGACACCCCCAGCCACAGGACACATGGGATGCCAGCTTGATGGTGATGCTGGAGAGGATCGAGAAGCAAGGGGTGGATGCTGCGGTCCGTCAGCAGCAGGTTGGGGAATTTCTGGCGGATTGGAAGGCCACAAACAGGCAGCAGTGTGAGGCCTTCAACCGCACGAATGACACTCTGGCGGCTGGCATGCAAAGCATTGCCCAACAACTCAGCCGCCAGAATGAAATTCTTGCGGAGCTGCTGACCACCGCCAGGTCCCTAAGGGACAATCCCCCATCTGCTGGCCCACCCCAAGCTGCTCCCCAACCTTCCACCTCTGCTGACCCTCCTGTGTCCACTAGGGGAAGACGCCGCAAGCCATCTGAGCCAAAGGCCCCTGTCCCCAAGGCCCCATCTAAAAAGGGGAAAAAAGGGCCCAAATAATGAGACCTGGTTCACTTCCTCTGTGGTTGGACCCCAAATGTTTAAATTGCACTGGACATCCACTTCCTGAGTTGGCCATCGATCCATTTTCGTGCCATGGGCATTAAAGTTCTTATTTTGACCTCTACAAATGCAGGATAAATTTTTGGTGGTGTGTATCTTGCTTAGTATTCACCCTGGTTGTTGCAGTACGTATTCTGGTGTCCCCATTTCTTTCACCATTGCATTTGCAGGGTAACACATGTTTGGAGATATACAACCTCTTGTTCTGGCTGTTTTTTTTATTTTTGTGTATATTTTATTTGTTGATTTGATTTATGACATTAAAGTGTCAAATAAGCTGTGATGCTGAACAGCAAATAAATTTATTTTACCAATTAAAACACAATTGTTGTATGTGTAATTTCTTGTGTGAAAAAAATACTACATTTATGTGTACTTACTGACCAGGGTATTTTTGAGCATTTCTTGAAGTGTGGTAGAAGTTTCCCATGTGTAACCCTCTCCATGGCCATTCACATGTTCCTATCCAACTTTTCCCTGCTAATTAGTTTGTGTCAGCACATGTGCAGAGCAACTTAATAGGTGAGAAAGCAGTTTGTGTGCAGGTGAGGTAGCTCCTACATTAGTAGGTAAAAGCAGGTCCAGAACAATGCTTTCCTCATGGAGTGGGTGAGGTAGACAAACAAGGGTCAAAAGGGACATTTGTGTAGGAATGCATATGTGTCCTCCCTAAAAAAAGATGTGTGAATCGGCCAATCGGACAAACATGTTTAACTTTGTACATATATATGATTTTACAGTGTCATAAGCAGATGTGGGAATCCTTTGTTAGAGAGATGTGAGTGCAATAATGTGATTGGTGGCATCTTAGATCCAGAGTGTAGTAAAATCCAATTCATAGCAGATCAGATAGTGGTACAGGTCTGTATTTTGGGTACTATACAAAGATTGTGTGCAAAATAATGGGCATGGGCTTAAAACATTGCTGAAACATCCTTTGTAGGTGTTAGATGTGGTTTATGTTATTGTATCATAAATACAAAACCTATGTTTGTATTAGAGTGAACACGTTGACACATGTCGACTTGTGTAGATTGAGTGTGCTACTGTGTAAAGTCTATGAAAGCAGGTAGTGAATGTGTATAACTGTTTAACAAATACCTACCTTAGCATATATAAGCAGGTCTTAAAAAGATTCTTACCTTAAATTAAACAAACCTTTAAATGTCGAGAAGTATAGAAAGATAAGCTTCCAATGTGTTTGAGTGCTGTGTGTAGGCTTGCAGGTAGTGAAATCATGGTTTGGACTTAATAGACTGCAGCATTGCTTATTACATTCAGGTGTATGTGTTTGAGTAGTAATCAGCGTAAATTAGCAAACCCAGGCGCACGCTGGCATGCGGTATCTGTAGGGGTGGTCTGAGGTGGCGGTTGGCGGCCGCCTGTTTTGTGTCCGAAATGAACGGTGCTTTAGCCGATCGTGCGGTAGTAGCACCGTTCATTTTTGGTGCACACCCCCGTGTACGCCCATATTTACGCCCATTTTCCCTCATTATTCCGGCCGCTCCCCTCATCACGCCCCTATGCCGCCCCCAATGCCCGTACTCTCGCGTACAGGTTTTTTCGCACGGAGAGACCCGTCCGTAAGCGTTGTGGAGTGTTTGCGCCTGCGCATTGGAGATGGTACGCATGCGCAGGTCATTAAAAACCCCGGAACGTACGCGTACGGGCCGGCCGCACCAACCAGAATAAGGCCCTATGTGTGCAGCATCATGTGTAAAGGGCATAATGGTGCGCGGCATCATGTGTAATGGGTACTATGGTGTGCGGCATCATGTGTAATGGGTACTATGGTGCCATCAAGCAAGAACCCCCTAGCAATGAGCACGTAGGTAAGCAGCACTTATGTGGCAAATATGTAATGGGCATTACGGTTTGTTATATAGTATGTAATGGGCATCATGATGTGTGGCACAATGTGTAATGGGCATTATGGTGTGTGGCCTTATGTGTAATTGGCATTACGGCGTGTGACTTTATGTGTAATGGGTATTACGGAGTTTGCTAAAATGTGTAATGGGCATTACTGTGTATGGTCTAAAGCAGGGGTCTTCAACCCGTGGCCCGCGGGCCACGAGTGGCCCGCCAACTTGTTTTTACTGGCCCGCCAGTAAAAAGATTTGTGCTGTATGAAAAAAAAAATCCTTCCGCACTGTCCTCTTAGCAGAGGGACGCGGCGGAGGATGCTGCTGGGTGACGTTGAGGCTGGGGCGGGCGGGACTGTGTGCAGACATGCGCATTGTCTACTTCCTGACGCCGCGCACTCGTCCCGCCCACGCCCTTCCAGACAGCCGGGAGGAGACTGACTGACAACTGCCGCCAGCCGCGCACTGCACTGCATTGCACCTCAGCACCTGTCCCTTCTTAGCAGCAAAGACAGACGCCGACACCGCCAGCAGCAGCAGCAGCAGACCTCTGCAAGGGACACTGAGGCAGGTGCCTCAGGAGAGGGTGAGCTGTCTGTTTTTAGAATTGTTTTGTTGAAGGTGGGGGTGGGGGTGAGGTGAGCTGGCTAGGGTGAGGGTAACCAATGTCTGGCCATGCAGGTCGCAAAAATGAGGTGTCAAGTAATTTTTTTTCCTGCTAGTTCACACTCTTATAATTAGACCACGCCCCTTATAATTAGGCCACACCCCTTTTTGGGAGCACGCGCCATAGGCGCGTGCAATTTCTTAAGTACCAAGTTATGTATGGGGGGCTGCATTTTTATTCTGTTTGCACTGGGACCCTAATTGTTTAGAAATAACCCTGGTGCTGACTATATATTGGGGGCAGGGTTTATGTGTATGGGCAGCTGTGCCAACTATCTATGCGGGGGCTGTGCTGTCTATCTATTAAGAGCTGTGCTAAATACCACAGTAGAGCTTAGTGGCCCTCGGGCATCGTTGGATTTTTTAATGTGGCCCACACTGTCTTAAAGGTTGAAGACCCCTGGTCTAAAGTGTAATACCACACCCCTTTTTGTGATGCCACGCCTCCTTCCCATGAGACCACGCCCCCTTTTGCCACACGGCTGCGCCGCGCAAAGGTCCCCCTGCTATTGTGTCTAGATCTGGGACCACCCATTACCATAATTCTAGATTCGCCTATGGGTAACATCATCTGAGATGGTGTTATACTATCGGGGCAAAGCTCTGCAATGCTTTGCACATATAGGGACTGCATTAATGATAAATATGCCCCATTTAGTTTTAATTAATTGGGGCAGCATGGATGGTGTAATGGTTAGCATTACTGCCTCACAGCGCTGAGGTCATGGGTTCAATTCCCGCCATGGCCCTAACTGGGCGGAGATTGTATATTCTCACCGTGCTTGCATGGGTTTCCTCCTGGTACTCTGGTTTCCTCCCACAATCCAAAAATATACTGGTAGGCTAATTGGCTCCCACCAAAATTAACCCTAGAATGTCTGTGTGTGCGTGTGGTAAGGAATATAGATGTTAGCTCCACTGGGGCAGGAACTGTTGTGAATGTTCAACTATACTCTGTAAAGCGCTGCGGAATATGTATGTGCTATATTAATAATAATAATAATAATAATAATTATTATTATTATTATAATTATTATTTACATTTGTTTTAAAAAGGGCTCTAATCATTTAGATTTTTTAGAACCTTGTAGAAATGTTCTTGATCCGTCACTGTCTGACTTGAAGAATGATTCTAATAATAACAATTTTTTTAATGTTTTAAAAACATTTTTATTTATAAGGATTAGATAAAAAAAATCCATATAATTTATTTCGCACAACTCTTTTTGTTATGTCATATTTCAAAATGTTTCACAAATATGGCACCTTTACAAATGTATTCAGCGCTTGGTCTTTGAAATGTCTTGCTTTTTCCTGTATCTATGTCAATTGTATGAAAAGTGCTAATCATGCTATTTTAATTAGTATAATTAACACAGAGCTGCATCCTTCCATGGCTTCATTTTCTTTATATGCTTGTCATGCAGAAACTGTGCAACTCTTTAACTACATAGCCCTGAGTGCCAGATGGTGACCTGCCCTGCTCATTGTGGTGACTCACTTTATGTTTCCAAAGCAATAATGTCACAAATTAATTTGGGGCTTTTCAATTTTCTGCATTAAAGAAGAACGCACAAAGCATCCAGAAAGTATTCACAGAGCTTAACTATTTCCACATTTTGTTATGTTACAGCCTTATTCTAAAACTGAATAACTTATTTTTTTCCCCTCAAAATTCTACAGACAATACCCCATAATGACAACATGAAAAAAAGTTTTTGGGGAGACTTTTACAAATCTATTAAATATAAAAATCTAAGATATCACATGTACATAAGGATTCACAGTCTTTGCCATAAAGCTCAAAATTGAGCTCAGGGGCATCCTGTTTCTACTGATCATCCTGAGATGTTTCTACAGCTTAAATGGAGTCCACCTGTGGTAAATTTAGTTGATTGGACATGATTTGGAAAGGCACACAGTGGCCTCCATCATCCATAAATGAAAGTTCAGAACCACCAGGACTCTTCCTAGCCAACCATCGGAGGAGAAGGGCCCTAGACAGGGAGATAACCAAGACATCGATGGTCGCTCTATCAGAGCTACAGCATTCCTCTGTGTAGAAAGAGAACCTTCCAAAAAGGCAACCATTTCCGACGCAATCCACCAATCAGGCCTGTTTGGTAGAGTGGCCAGACAGAATCCACTCTTTATTAAAAAGCCACATGGCAGGCCACCTGGAGTTTGCCAAAATGCACCTGAAGGACGCTCAGACCATGAGAAAAAAAATTCTCTGGTCTGACGAGACAAAGAATTAACTCTTTGGTGTTAATGCTAGGCATCATGTTTAGAGGAAACCAGGCACCACTCATCACCAGGCCAATACCATCCCTATATTGAAGCATGATCGTGGCAGCATCCTGCTGTGGGGATGTTTTTAAGCAGCAGGAACTGGGAGACTAGTTAGGATAGATGGAAAGTTGCGGCATTGTACAGAGACATCCTGGATAAAAACCTGCTCCAGAGCACTCTTGACCTCAGACTGGGGCAAAGGTTCATCTTTCAGCATGACAACGACCCTAAGAACAAAGCCAAGATATCAAAAGACAACGCTGTTAATGTCTTTGAGAGCCCAGATTTCACTCTGATTGAACATCTCTGGAGAGATCTAAAAATGGCTGTGCACTGACGCTTCCCATCCAACCTGATGGAGTTTGAGTGGTGCTGCAAACAGGAATAGGTGAAACTGCCTAAAGATACTGTAGGTGTGCCAAGCTTGTGGTATAATATTTAGAAATGACTGTACTGTCACTGTCTGCGCGCTGGATAAACACGGGAGGTGGCCATGACAGCATGTCAGACTGATAAACAAATCCCCACCTCAATTGCCTGTACACAGTCAGAGTTGGCTATTGGCTACTGTGCTACAGGATGGGTGCTCGGTTGGGTGGATGGATGGGCAGTCGGTTGGGTTGATGGGCGGACGGTCTGTCTATCATTTCAATGGGTTGTCTGATGGGCGGGCAGCCTGGGACGGAGTCTGAGCCAGGGGAAGGAGCAGTGTCTGCTGGTTTTCCTCTGACTCTCTCCTTCAGCTTCTCCTATGCGTATGATGTCATCACGTCATACGCTGGTGAAACACGCTGGGCTGGAGAGAACAGAGGAGCCGGGAAGCCAGCCGGGAGGCGAGGGAGGGAGCCAGGTCAGTGCCAATCCTGCTTGCTAATATACTGTGAGGACATGTGCATGTGTCCACTTATACAGACATCTCCTCATCACTCCTTTCCCCATCCAGACCCCACCCAACCCCCACACAGCCCACTCATACTCCCTTTCAGCCTTATACACCACCCATACAACTACCTATCTCCTACTTACAGTAATCCTGCCTCCATACACCATCCATCCCACACTCACTGGCCCCCTCTCCCTCCAGCTTCCAGAAAAACCCGTCGCCCCTCCTGTCATTTAGGCAACAGACATAACCTCTTCCTGCTCCCCCCTTACTGCCAGTCCCCCCATTCTGCCATACTTCTCTTACTGCCATACTATCCCCCTTACTACCATACCCTCCCCCTTTACTGTCACACTCCCCAACCCATGTTGTCCTATAGCTCCCTAGATGACAGGCCCCTATACTGCTCCCTACTGCCATATTCCCCTCTCCATGGTGCCATACAGCTGCCAGGCCCCTATGCTGCTCCTTACTGCCATACTTCCCTCCCCATGGTGCCATACAGCCCCCTAGCTGCCAGTCCCCCTATGCCGCTCCATACTTCCATACTCCATCTTTCCTCCACCTCCCCTTAACTTAATAGACCTTTATTAATTAAATAAAGGTGCGTACACAAAGAATGATATTGCTTGTTCTGGCCCTTCTAAACCACATCATTTATTATATTGCCCAGAGTAAACAAAAATGCCATGGGGGGGGGGGGGGGGGGACTTTGTTGGCAGGGGGTGAGCAAAATTTCTAGTTACGCCACTGTAGGACTGGATTTGATGCTATGTGCAACAACTCCACTGTAGAAAGCTTGATAAATGTCCCCAAACTATGTTGAACCCTATAAATGACAATGATGCCACCATCCCTAGTGTTCATGTATTTGTGGTCTATTATACTTATGGGGCCTACACACATAGCGATCTGTGTAGATGAGCATCCGGGTGATGCTAGATCGCTCAAAACGCTCAGATCGCTCAGCACGCCGCACAGCACAGTGATGTGCCTCTGAGCAATCTGTCAGGGCTGTTGTTCTGGCCCTGACACCGGCTATTATAGATTTATCCAGAGTGCTGGATATGAATTACTGGCGATTGCGATGCTATGGCCCCTACACACCCAGCGATGTAGGGGCATTTTCTGAGCGATGAAGTTAAATTAAGTAACATCACTGAGAAAATTCCTGTATATCACTATGGAGGTTATTCTGGTTGGTGCGTATATTTCCGAATTATTTCGGAGCGGTCCGCACGCCACGCTGTGGGGACATCGTACGAAGAAACGCCCACCGGTCCTCCGCATTCGGACGGACTCACTCTTTAAGAAGAGGGCGTGTTTACGGACAACATCCAAACCTTTGCGTGTGCGGTGGACACACACATATTCTGCACGGTCTTACAGCGTCTGCACAGTCTTACCGCGTCAGAACGGACGGGAACCTGGCCGTACGCACCGATGCGGTGTATTTCCGCAAAACTCACCACTATTATCTGAACACCGAAATCTGCTACATGACCCACTTATGCAATTAGGCAACCTCATTAAAAAGGGATTGTTTTTAATGGTCATCTATTATTTCTCAAATTGATAATTAAACACTTTACTACCACTTTAGATTAACCCTTACATCATGCTAAGTTCAAAACATTCTTAAAATGCAGCATATATTTGTGTGTTTAGTAATGGTCCATTTAAGCTGCAATGGTTCCAATTGAAGCAATGACAAGAGTGTAATTAATGAGTAATGAGTCAAGGAGTGGATTGTATTGTGTTCAGCTGACATTGGTTGAGGTGCGCCCGTACTGATTAGGCGTTCCGAATGCCTAGCGCATGACGAGTGGTGTCCGCAAACAATACTTGCTTATGAAGACCGCATGTTTCCTGCCTTTTTGATCGTGTGCATTCGGTGTGCTGTCCGAATGTACGCGTACCAGAATTAGTGCACTCCCATGTTTACGCCCAGTTTACCCCACTTTGAAACTACGCCCCTGTGTACTTCCGAATGACGCCCATAATACGCCCATATTTCACGAGTGAATGCGGTGCACATTTCTGTACGGTATTGGTGAGAACAAATACGGAGACCTTGCGTGGCACATGCGCATAGTGTTGCCCACGCATGCGCAGACGGCTAAAAAACGCCATCCGAAAGAGTTCGGGAAAGTACGCACAGACCAGAATAAGGCCCTATGTGTAGTAGGCCCCATTAGAGTTAATATAATATTCAATTATACAATATATACACATATAGGGTGAGATTTAATAGGATGAGAGATTCAGAAAGTGAGAGTTTTGGTGAGAAATCTCCAGGGTTTTTTTAAAGTGGCAATCATTTACACTGCAAAACCAGTTTACTTTTGAAGTGTAAATGATTGCTGCTTTAAAAAAACTGGAGATTTCTCACCAAATCTCTCACTTTCTGAATCTCTCGTCCTATTAAATCTCACCCAAAGTATTTACTGCACTGAAAAAAAAATACTGTGGATTACAACTACATGTAATAATAATGTATTCATCGAATATTGTAATATCTAATAATGTCATATCAATGTAATAATTATAATAATCATTTTCATGTAATAATAGTAATAATATTAATAATGTAACATTAATGTAATATTGTAATAATCAAATCTAATTATATAATATTAATGTAATAATATGTAATCATGTACAGTATGTAGTTATTATCAGTTATTTATATAGCGCACACATATTCTGCAGAGAATATTTGAACAACCAGTCCCTGCCCCAGAGGAGCTTACAATCTATATTCCCTACCACATGTACACGCACACACAGACATTCTAGGGTTAGTTTAGTTTTGAGACAATTAAACTATCAGCATATTTTTGGATTGTGGGAGGAAACTGCAGTATCCGTAGCACAGGGAGAGTATACTCATGGTGGGAAGTGAACCCCTGTCTTCAGTGGTGTGAGGCAATAATGCTAACCATTACACCATCCATGCTGCCCCTTTAGTTACTTTCATGTATTGAGCTTCCCATCTGCTAGCACCTTAACATGTAGGTATTGTGACAAGGAATCACATACACTGGATAAGATGAAGTCTTGGTCTTTATTTTGTAGCAGGTACACAGCTTACCAGGTATTCAACATAAGCAAGGATGGTTACAGCACTGCAGCATACAGGTGTCACAGCATAGTAAAAACTGAGACAGCTCCAGTGCTCCCTACCATAGTCCACACCCAGGCCTATCACTTGGGCAGCTATTCCACCATCAAGAGCAATGACCCTCTGCCCTGGGAACCCTTATATCAGGAGAACACATGTGCTGCTGATCTGCCCAATCCTGATCACATCAATTAGGAAAGCTGGACTGGATCTAATTTTCCTGCTGCTGCTGATCTAAAACCTGGCCTGGATTTTCCACGTTATCCTCATGTGGAAATATGCTGTATCTGCCACATTATGTTTAGCCATTGTTCTGTTGTAATTGTGTAACCCTAGAATGAATGTGTGTGTGTATACATGTGGTAGGGAATATACAGATGAAGCGCCTCTCATTAAGCTGGAAGGTGGCGATATAATCCCAAGCCACCAGCCCCTGCTATCCGCTGGAAGGGGGTGCGCGTACAAGACACTTGCATGCCCCATTCCAACGAAGCTCTCCGCCGCCCTCCCCGCGGGTCCCCGCCATCTCCCTGAAGCGGAGACTGGCAGGGATTCCGCCGCTTGCCACTGAGTGCAGGGGACGCGCATTTGTGAGATGCTTGCGCATCCCCGTTGGATGGAGCGCCTCTACCCAAGCATATGCCAGAGCAGGGAATCTGGCGATACCCAGCACTGAATAAGAGGCGCTGTAGATTGTAAGCTCCACTGGAGCAGGGATGGATGTGAATGTTCATATATTCTCTGTAAAGCGCTGCAGAATATGGGCGGGATGTATTAAAATACATCGCCGCCCCCCTTCCCCCCCCCCCCCCCGCCGCGATGCTGCCGCATATGTACTAACATATGCGGCTGGCATCGTGGTGCGGTGACGGAGGCCCCCCGCGATACCTGTACACCGGTGTGCGGGGGGTCTCCGTCACCTCCCTGCCGCCACCCTCTCCTCTCACGCCGGGGACAGCTATGCATGCTGTCCCCGGCGCTTCCTCCTACCCCCTGCAGCCGGAAGGATGTCTGGCTTCTTCACTAGGGGGAGGCAGGGCTTACCTTCCGGGGTCCAGGAGGACCCTTCAGGAAGGTAAGCCAGAGGGGGGGTCGGCGAGGCGGCGGGTTTGTGTCGGCGGACGGCGAAAAGAAGCCCATAGGCTTCTATAGGGTATCGCCACCTAAAGGTGGCGATACCCTTCAGTGCGGTATCATTTTTGATACATTGGAAAATGCGGTAAAACCGGGGTTTTACCGCATTTTCCATTTGATACATCTCGCTCTATGTGAGAGCTATATAAATAACTGGTAATAAAAATAATAATAATACATATAATTTATGACGTGTTTTATTCTACACTGAATTTTGGAGCTTTAAAGCTGTACTTCCACCTAGAATCATCTTTCTAACTCTTAATGCAGTTTTAAATAATTCATTTAACATGATTTATTTGCAATTTTTACACAGCACGGGGGGCCAGATGTACTAAGCTTAAAAAGTGATAAAATGGACAGTGATAAACCACCAGCCAATCAGCTCCTGTTTGTCATGTCACAGGCTGGGTTTGAAATATGACAGGCAGGAGCTGATTGGCTGGTGCGTTATCACTCTCCATTTTATCACTTTTTAAGCTTAGTACATCTAGCCCTATTCCTCCACAACTGTGTTATTAGCAGCAGAGGGGGGGTCGGCGAGGCGGCGGGTTTGTGTCGGCGGACGGCGAAAAGAAGCCCATAGGCTTCTATAGGGTATCGCCACCCAAAGGTGGCGATACCCTTCAGTGCGGTATCATTTTTGATACATTGGAAAATGCGGTAAAACCGGGGTTTTACCGCATTTTCCATTTGATACATCTCGCTCTATGTGAGAGCTATATAAATAACTGGTAATAAAAAAAATAATAATACATATAATTTATGACGTGTTTTATTCTACACTGAATTTTGGAGCTTTAAAGCTGTACTTCCACCTAGAATCATCTTTCTAACTCTTAATGCAGTTTTAAATAATTCATTTAACATGATTTATTTGCAATTTTTACACAGCACTATTCCTCCACAACTGTGTTATTAGCAGCAAAAGCAATTTGTCATTCTTCTTTCACCAATTCAGTTATTATTTTCAAGCTTCAGATGACGCTTAAAGTAAAATTTGAATTAAAAAAAACAAGTTATCAGACACATTAGGATTTTCTAAACTGAAGCAATTTGCTTATTTTTTACCCAAACACTCCACTGGTTTTTATCAAAATGCAGCAGCAGCGATTCCATTTTCAGAGGTTTTATTTACAATTTAATCAAATTGTATAATGAAAATAATTTGAATGTAAACATAAAAAATGAGTCTTTCAGAATCTGCAAATTGAGCTTTCTGCATGCAGCTTGTGCTTAACAGTGGAAACTACTCATAAAGAAGTAACACAGCCTCTTATGATATTACCCAAGTTTAAAAATCTGTCATGAAAATTGGTTATAAAAAATATCTCAGTCCTATAAATATTATTGAGGGTGGTTATTCATTAAAGATCTCCAAAAACAACTTTCTCAGTCTAGAATCGGCTCAGATGCGGTTGGACAGGATGGCAGTAAAAACCGAACACAAACATTTGAATATATGGTTCACTGTGTTTCCTCTTGAAATGTCTTGGATTTCAGTATCATCTGTACGCTGATGATACTCAAATCTATCTATCCTCCCCGGAATTGTCAGTATTGCTCCGTGTCTCTGAATGCCTTTCTGCTATTTCATCTTGGATGTCATCTCGCCACCTCAAACTCAACATTTATAAAACAGAATTATATTCCCACCAGCCAAGAATAGTTACCAACCTGATATCTCTATCACTGTTGAGAACACAACAATTAATCCTACCCCACAAGCTCGCTGCCTAGGGGTCATCCTCGACTCTGAACTGTCCTTTATTCCTCACATTCAATCTGTCTCTAAATCATGTTACGTGCATCTAAAAAGCATATCCAAAATTTGTCCGTACCTTACACAAGACACTGCAAGAACTCTAATCCATGCAGTGGCGGTTTTTACCTATGGGCTGCAGGGCTGCAGCCCCCGCAGCTAAAATCCGCCACTGTCTCTGCCTAAAGTGAAGCCATATGCATTCTGTGAGACTGCACTGGCTTTGCTGTGACTGGGACATTGGATAATGACATATTGAAGTACAGTATTTATAGGGGTAGAGAGTTTGAGGTGGTTAGTCTGTCGCACAAGAACACTTAGGGGGGGTATTCAATCCTGGGTCCCAACTGCTATGACCAGGGCCGTTTTCGTTTTGCTCGAGAGCATATCGCTAGGCGGGATTCAATGTCCCGCTTGCCGATTGGCTAAAAGTGGGGCGTGTCCCCTTAAACGGCCCATGGATTGTCGAGATTCGGCCGTGATCAAAATAACGGGCCGGACAGCTGTGAAAGTCGGGCCCGTTCTGTCGATCTGCCTCAGAAAAGACAGCACTGAATAGGTGCCCGCTGCTATTTCCCCCATTGGAAATAGTGGCAGGGATTGAATACCCCCCTTAATTGTTATATAAACATCGGGAACCAGTAACCACGCCCAATGCGTTTCGTCACAGCTACGGACCCCCTGACGAAGTCTGTAGCTGTGACGAAACGCGTTGGGCGTGGTTACTGGTTCCCGACGTGGTGACGTCCTGGTCTGGTCCATGCAGAAGTCTGTGGAAGTTCCCGGCCGGCTGCTGTGTACCCTTTGCGCTCTGCCTGAAACTGATCACTGCCTGCGGTTATCATCGGCGCCTGGTCCTGCTACACCGCCTGGTCCACATGGCAAGCTTTCTACTTTTAACCCTATGTATGTCAGCATATATTCAAGTTAAATTGTGTTTATTTATTGCTGACTGGTGCGCTTAATTTCCTTTTCTCTTCACATACGGTATATATATATATATATATATATGAAGGAGAAGGGGGTATTCAGGGTGCGCTACAGAGACCTTATACAATTTAGGCTGTACAATTCAAACGTTTTTTTTAAAAAACAATTTATTAAAAAGGATGCTCACAGGAGCATAGCAGTTTAAACACAAGGTTCAATTTCAGATACGGTGAGCTGAAGATATGATGATCTGTATGTACACAGGATAGATGAATATTCATAAACGACAAATGAGCCCAACGCGTTTCGTCGTTCACACGACTTCCTCAGGGGCATGGCATAATATGATAGACACACTGTAAATCATAATACAAAACATCAATCATATGAATGTTTACATGTTGTACTAAAATTCATTAAAACGTACATTGCAAATAGAGAAAAGAACGGCAGGTGTAAGGAAGAGAGGACAGAAAGGACAAAGATATAAAAATATAAATAAAACGGGACAAAGATCCTTCTGGATCACATACCAAAATTGTGGTAGAACTCTAGGCAACTCCTAGGTAACGCAATATTTATTTGGCTGTAGAGGCTTGTTGAACCTATAATTATAGGCGTAGTATCCTACAAAGGAAACCGATAGAATCCTTCATAAACCAACAATCAGAACACAAATGTGGTTGGCGGGGGGGGACAAATTGGAAAAAATGATACATACCACTAGTCGTAGTATTTGCGGATATAGAAACAAATAGTCTTGATGAGAGAACAAATGATATCTGATAACAGAAATAAAATATAGCTCCTATTAGATGAAGAACACACAAAAGGGTTGCAGAATCTAACTGCTAAGGGTAATTTACTACCCAGCTGGCGTGTAAGGGTTAACAGTATGTAACATCCAATTAAGACATCTGCAGGTTATTTAGTGCAGAAACAAATTCATATTTGATACAAAACTTTTTCCAAAAGAATACAAAAAATTGCATATAGTGACACAAGGTGGCCCTATAATGGCCAAATGCAAAAAAATTATAATAAATAGAGTGTCACTTGCTAATATTAAGCTGTGACTTCAAGGCTTCAGTCAGAAATGAGTACAAGTACTTACTTATTCAGTCAGTCTGAGTAGTGAACTGCTAAGCTCCACCAAAGTGAATGACTGAGGGAAGGTGGGCTGAGTATATATAGTGAATGACTAAAACGTCACTTCCTGTAAGCTGTGTTAGATCAAAATGTGTGGAATACCCTTATCGGGGTGTCTGGTGTATTATAAAAACATTCTTCTGCTAGGTGTTGCCGGCGCTACCTTAAGAATGTGAAAACCGCCGTGAGAAAATTAGATCCCTATGAGAATAGTTATAATTAAATATGCTGGAACGCATGGTGGAGACGCCATGCGTTCCAGTGACGTCATATCCGCTCCTGCGGGTATACGCGCATAGTGAGAGGGAGTGTAGGTGAGGTGATGACGAGTTGTGGAACGCTGTATGCGTTCCAACACTGAGCGCCGACGGCGTGCCTCTGTGAAGATCAAGTGACATAAGTGTGGAGCGCTATATGCGTTCCTGAATGGGAACGTGAGATGAGTGCTCTGCTGACTTGTATGAAGGTGTAATGAGGTGAAGGGAAATGCGGACATCCGGTATGTGGAACGCTAATGCGTGCCACAGCATGAATAACTACTAAATGAGTGTCCATGGCTGACAGTGAATAGAAAAGTTCCCTAATTGGTGGGATTATAATCTCTAATGAAAAATGTATTGAAATATGAATGGAAATGTGTGAAGATGAATACCTATAAATGACAAATGATAATAAAAAATAAATAATAAATAATAAATAATAAATAATAAAAAATAAATGATAAATGAATGAAAATAAAAATAAAATAAAAATAAAATAAAAATAAAAATAAAAATAAAAATAAAAATAAAAATGAAAATGTAAAAATAAATAATAAAAAATTTAAATAGAGAAAAATAGATAGATTAATACTAATAAATGCACAAAAAAATATAGTTATAAGGGTTGGCTAAACAACCTTGGCTGAGAAGTCACAGCTCAATTTACACTGAAAACTCAGGGTTACATCAAAAAAATATACTGATATAGAAAGAATGGTGGGGCATGTACGGGGTATGTGAATAGTTGAGTATAGAATTGGTCATAATAAATCCCCATAAGTTGATAGGGAAAGAAGAGAAAGAATGTGTGAAGAAAGGACCAAGGGGCCTACTATAGAAAGGCCACTATGTCAATGCCCTCATTGAGGCCTTTGGGGGACAGAGTGTTGAGGGCATAAATCCAATAACTTTCTTGTTGGATGAGCTTGAGCCCCCTATCTCCACCTCTAGGATTTTCTTTGACTTTTTCTAAAATGGTGAATTTGAAATTATCTTTTGTGATGGTCGAATTATGTTTGTCCAAAAAATGTCTTGGTACACTGTGGATGCGTACTTTGTTCTTTATATTTCTCATGTGCTCTTGAATTCTTATTTTGGCTTGCCGAATAGTTTTGCCAATGTACCGGAGGTTACAGCTGCAGGTGATCATGTAGATGACGTGGTCAGAATTACAAGTCACGGAATCCTTGATGGTGTATGTTCTTCCATTTGGTTGGATGCAGGAGAATTTGGTTTTATCTATAAATTTACAACAAATGCATTTGTTGCAAGGCAAGAGGCCTGGCCTTTTCACTAGAAAATTGGAGGTACTGGGTGTTTTATCCTCTGTTGGTTTTAGCCTACTGGGTGCAAGCAAGGTCTTCAGGTTGGAAGCTCTCCGAAACACTAGGTTGGGTTTACTGGGAAGATGGGGTCCCAATATTGGGTCACGTAGGAGTAGATCCCAATGCCTTTCAAGAGTTCTTTTTATTAAATGATTCTCACAATTGAATTGGGTTATGAACGGTCTGCATTTAAAGTCCTTCTTGGCTTTAATGGAGGGTGCCAGTAGTGTGTTTCTCTCTTGTACTAGTGCTTTATCTTTAGAGGAATCGATGAAAGATTTGTCATATCCCCTTTCTAGGAACCGATTTGAGAGTAATTCAGATTGTTGAATGAAGTCAGAGGTTTCGCTACAGTTGCGTCTCAACCGGAGGAACTGTGCATACGGAACACTTCTCTTCCAAGTTGGGTGGTGACAACTATCTGCAGGAATGTAGCTGTTTGCATCGACTGATTTAAAATGCGTTTTAGTGATGATTTCTTTACCTGGTATGCCTTCCAATTCGAGGTCTAAGTAGTCTATTTTTACAGGGTGAGATTTGTAAGTGAACTTAAGGTTGAAGTTGTTTATTTGTAGGTATGACATGAACTCATTGATGCTGTCCTCGTTGCCTCTCCATATGAATAGGAGGTCATCAATGTATCTTCGATATAAGATTATATTGTCTTCATAGATGGTATTATGAATATGGGTCTCCTCCCATACGCGCATGTGGAGGTTCGCATAGGCGGGGGCAAATTTTGTGCCCATGGCCGTGCCTTGTTGTTGAAGGTAATGCTGTCCATCGAACTCGAAAAAATTGTGGCCCAAGATGAAATTCATACTTTTAACTAAGAAATGAATATCGGATGCGTTATTGTTGGGATCATTTTTCAAAATTTGTTCAACTGATTCGAGTCCTTTATTGTGTGGAATTGACGTATAAAGGCTTTGAACATCAACTGTAAGCCAACAGCACTCGCTTGACCAGATTTTACCTTTAAGGAGATTCAGTACAGCGGTGCTGTCCTTGAGGTATGATTTGGTTTGTAAAACATACGGCTGGAGCTTCAAATCTAGATAATGGGATAAATTTGCAGTGAGGGAGTTGACCCCTGCAATAATGGGGCGTCCAGGTGGGTGGCTCTTGTCTTTGTGTACTTTTGGAATGTGATAGAACACAGGCATGGTGGGAAACTTGACATTCAAAAAATCGAATTCATCTTTGCAGATGACACCCTTTTTGAGTCCAAAATGTAAATGAGACTCCAGTTCCAGTTTAAACTTTTCCGTGGGGTTATGTGGTAATTTGGCGTAAGTTGTTTTGTCTTCCAATATTCTGTTAGCTTCGTTCAAATATTCGGTTTTGTCTTGTAAAACGACAGCCCCTCCTTTATCCGCGGTACGTATAATGGTTTCATCGTCCTTTTTTAAGGATTTCAGAGCCTTGTTTTCTCCAATATTTAGATTGTGAGGTTTGTGAACATTGGGTTTGATTTTTCTAAAATCTTCGCGTACAGCTTCATAGAAGATTTCTACGTGGCTACCTCTTGATTCCACGGGATAGAATCGTGAGGGTAGTGAGACCAGAGGTTTGTCTTCAATGGGTTGGGAATTAATTGAAGGATTTTTCAAAAAATGTCTTTGCATAGTTAAGTTCCTAATATATTTATTAAGGTCGATGAAAAGATTAAAGGGATCGATGTGATTGTTGGGGGCAAATTTCAATCCTTTGTCTAATACCGAGATCTCGGCTGTAGATAACTCCTTCGTGGAAATGTTAATGATTCCTGTGCCGATTGGGTAGATGGTATTTTTTTCTTTTTTGGGGAGTTTTTTCCCCCCTCTAGTTCCTCGGCTTCTCCGTCGAATCTCCTTTTCTGACCATGAGGAGAGTCTAGACGTATATGTAGTTCTTCTTTTGTGATTCGTGAAGGGGGATTGATCCCTTGTCCTTCCTCTAAAAAACGTCGCTGCTGGATTCTATCCACGGAGGGAGACCTGAAGTGTTCATATCTCCTCATGGTCAGAAAAGGAGATTCGACGGAGAAGCCGATGGGAGGAGACCCATATTCATAATACCATCTATGAAGACAATATAATCTTATATCGAAGATACATTGATGACCTCCTATTCATATGGAGAGGCAACGAGGACAGCATCAATGAGTTCATGTCATACCTACAAATAAACAACTTCAACCTTAAGTTCACTTACAAATCTCACCCTGTAAAAATAGACTACTTAGACCTCGAATTGGAAGGCATACCAGGTAAAGAAATCATCACTAAAACGCATTTTAAATCAGTCGATGCAAACAGCTACATTCCTGCAGATAGTTGTCACCACCCAACTTGGAAGAGAAGTGTTCCGTATGCACAGTTCCTCCGGTTGAGACGCAACTGTAGCGAAACCTCTGACTTCATTCAACAATCTGAATTACTCTCAAATCGGTTCCTAGAAAGGGGATATGACAAATCTTTCATCGATTCCTCTAAAGATAAAGCACTAGTACAAGAGAGAAACACACTACTGGCACCCTCCATTAAAGCCAAGAAGGACTTTAAATGCAGACCGTTCATAACCCAATTCAATTGTGAGAATCATTTAATAAAAAGAACTCTTGAAAGGCATTGGGATCTACTCCTACGTGACCCAATATTGGGACCCCATCTTCCCAGTAAACCCAACCTAGTGTTTCGGAGAGCTTCCAACCTGAAGACCTTGCTTGCACCCAGTAGGCTAAAACCAACAGAGGATAAAACACCCAGTACCTCCAATTTTCTAGTGAAAAGGCCAGGCCTCTTGCCTTGCAACAAATGCATTTGTTGTAAATTTATAGATAAAACCAAATTCTCCTGCATCCAACCAAATGGAAGAACATACACCATCAAGGATTCCGTGACTTGTAATTCTGACCACGTCATCTACATGATCACCTGCAGCTGTAACCTCCGGTACATTGGCAAAACTATTCGGCAAGCCAAAATAAGAATTCAAGAGCACATGAGAAATATAAAGAACAAAGTACGCATCCACAGCGTACCAAGACATTTTTTGGACAAACATAATTCGACCATCACAAAAGATAATTTCAAATTCACCATTTTAGAAAAAGTCAAAGAAAATCCTAGAGGTGGAGATAGGGGGCTCAAGCTCATCCAACAAGAAAGTTATTGGATTTATGCCCTCAACACTCTGTCCCCCAAAGGCCTCAATGAGGGCATTGACATAGTGGCCTTTCTATAGTAGGCCCCTTGGTCCTTTCTTCACACATTCTTTCTCTTCTTTCCCTATCAACTTATGGGGATTTATTATGACCAATTCTATACTCAACTATTCACATACCCCGTACATGCCCCACCATTCTTTCTATATCAGTATATTTTTTTGATGTAACCCTGAGTTTTCAGTGTAAATTGAGCTGTGACTTCTCAGCCAAGGTTGTTTAGCCAACCCTTATAACTATATTTTTTTGTGCATTTATTAGTATTAATCTATCTATTTTTCTCTATTTAAATTTTTTATTATTTATTTTTACATTTTCATTTTTATTTTTATTTTTATTTTTATTTTTATTTTTATTTTATTTTTATTTTCATTCATTTATCATTTATTTTTTATTATTTATTATTTATTATTTATTTTTTATTATCATTTGTCATTTATAGGTATTCATCTTCACACATTTCCATTCATATTTCAATACATTTTTCATTAGAGATTATAATCCCACCAATTAGGGAACTTTTCTATTCACTGTCAGCCATGGACACTCATTTAGTAGTTATTCATGCTGTGGCACGCATTAGCGTTCCACATACCGGATGTCCGCATTTCCCTTCACCTCATTACACCTTCATACAAGTCAGCAGAGCACTCATCTCACGTTCCCATTCAGGAACGCATATAGCGCTCCACACTTATGTCACTTGATCTTCACAGAGGCACGCCGTCGGCGCTCAGTGTTGGAACGCATACAGCGTTCCACAACTCGTCATCACCTCACCTACACTCCCTCTCACTATGCGCGTATACCCGCAGGAGCGGATATGACGTCACTGGAACGCATGGCGTCTCCACCATGCGTTCCAGCATATTTAATTATAACTATTCTCATAGGGATCTAATTTTCTCACGGCGGTTTTCACATTCTTAAGGTAGCGCCGGCAACACCTAGCAGAAGAATGTTTTTATAATACACCAGACACCCCGATAAGGGTATTCCACACATTTTGATCTAACACAGCTTACAGGAAGTGACGTTTTAGTCATTCACTATATATACTCAGCCCACCTTCCCTCAGTCATTCACTTTGGTGGAGCTTAGCAGTTCACTACTCAGACTGACTGAATAAGTAAGTACTTGTACTCATTTCTGACTGAAGCCTTGAAGTCACAGCTTAATATTAGCAAGTGACACTCTATTTATTATTATTTTTTTGCATTTGGCCATTATAGGGCCACCTTGTGTCACTATATGCAATTTTTTGTATTCTTTTGGAAAAAGTTTTGTATCAAATATGAATTTGTTTCTGCACTAAATAACCTGCAGATGTCTTAATTGGATGTTACATACTGTTAACCCTTACACGCCAGCTGGGTAGTAAATTACCCTTAGCAGTTAGATTCTGCAACCCTTTTGTGTGTTCTTCATCTAATAGGAGCTATATTTTATTTCTGTTATCAGATATCATTTGTTCTCTCATCAAGACTATTTGTTTCTATATCCGCAAATACTACGACTAGTGGTATGTATCATTTTTTCCAATTTGTCCCCCCCCGCCAACCACATTTGTGTTCTGATTGTTGGTTTATGAAGGATTCTATCGGTTTCCTTTGTAGGATACTACGCCTATAATTATAGGTTCAACAAGCCTCTACAGCCAAATAAATATTGCGTTACCTAGGAGTTGCCTAGAGTTCTACCACAATTTTGGTATGTGATCCAGAAGGATCTTTGTCCCGTTTTATTTATATTTTTATATCTTTGTCCTTTCTGTCCTCTCTTCCTTACACCTGCCGTTCTTTTCTCTATTTGCAATGTACGTTTTAATGAATTTTAGTACAACATGTAAACATTCATATGATTGATGTTTTGTATTATGATTTACAGTGTGTCTATCATATTATGCCATGCCCCTGAGGAAGTCGTGTGAACGACGAAACGCGTTGGGCTCATTTGTCGTTTATGAATATTCATCTATCCTGTGTACATACAGATCATCATATCTTCAGCTCACCGTATCTGAAATTGAACCTTGTGTTTAAACTGCTATGCTCCTGTGAGCATCCTTTTTAATAAATTGTTTTTTAAAAAAAACGTTTGAATTGTACAGCCTAAATTGTATAAGGTCTCTGTAGCGCACCCTGAATACCCCCTTCTCCTTCATTTCTTTACCCGGATCCCATCTAACAGGGGATCTTTTCAGGGTTGCAGCTTCATTCATCACTTATATTGAGCGCACTGTGTGGTCCCCCCTTCTTTTCCATTTCTTTTTCTGTTAGATACCACACGGTGCAGCCATGCACTTTCTAAATGATAGAACGAAAAGATCTATGAATGCCAAGAGCATTTTTTCTGAGGACGAGCAGGTGTTTGAAATTGAGGACGGCGACATTGATTATTACAGTTATTTGAATACCCTAGAAAAACTAGGAACAAAGGAACTAAAAGGATGGTATGATATCATCACATTAGAAAAATACTTAGAAGTAGGACGCATCCCAAGAGGGTTACGACTGCAAAAAAACCCCACGTATGGTAGTGACAACACCCCTTTTTTAAAAACTTGGAATTCCATCTTAGATGACTGTTCCATCAAACTCATCAATCTTTTAATAAATGAGCGGAAAAAAGAATTGACGTCTATTGATAATGAAATCAACAAATTGGAATCTTCACTATCGAAATTCGACCAGAATGAAGAATTCAAGAGAGACATAATGGATCTACAGAACAAAATGAACTCTTTGGAAAAAGAAATCATTCAAAGAAAACAAAAAAAGTTCAGCCGCGACAAAAAAGATTATGCCAGTGGACAGATTTACAATTGGCCTAAAGAATCAAGGAATCCCCCTTTCAACTCCAGAAGACCCCCCCCCACGAAGAGATGACCAGATGCCCAGAGAGATGGTTAGAAGAACCCCACATCACTTCAATGACCACAATAGATATAGACTCAACTCCAATAGGTATAACGACCAACAAGGACGCACATACAGGCCCAATAACCACAACTATAGAAACACCAGGGACAACTATCAATCCAGAGGGAACTATAGAAGTAGAGTTCCATCCTATCGAGAAGACCCACGCCAAAATAGATATGAACACTTCAGGTCTCCCTCCGTGGATAGAATCCAGCAGCGACGTTTTTTAGAGGAAGGACAAGGGATCAATCCCCCTTCACGAATCACAAAAGAAGAACTACATATACGTCTAGACTCTCCTCATGGTCAGAAAAGGAGATTCGACGGAGAAGCCGAGGAACTAGAGGGGGGAAAAAACTCCCCAAAAAAGAAAAAAATACCATCTACCCAATCGGCACAGGAATCATTAACATTTCCACGAAGGAGTTATCTACAGCCGAGATCTCGGTATTAGACAAAGGATTGAAATTTGCCCCCAACAATCACATCGATCCCTTTAATCTTTTCATCGACCTTAATAAATATATTAGGAACTTAACTATGCAAAGACATTTTTTGAAAAATCCTTCAATTAATTCCCAACCCATTGAAGACAAACCTCTGGTCTCACTACCCTCACGATTCTATCCCGTGGAATCAAGAGGTAGCCACGTAGAAATCTTCTATGAAGCTGTACGCGAAGATTTTAGAAAAATCAAACCCAATGTTCACAAACCTCACAATCTAAATATTGGAGAAAACAAGGCTCTGAAATCCCTAAAAAAGGACGATGAAACCATTATACGTACCGCGGATAAAGGAGGGGCTGTCGTTTTACAAGACAAAACCGAATATTTGAACGAAGCTAACAGAATATTGGAAGACAAAACAACTTACGCCAAATTACCACATAACCCCACGGAAAAGTTTAAACTGGAACTGGAGTCTCATTTACATTTTGGACTCAAAAAGGGTGTCATCTGCAAAGATGAATTCGATTTTTTGAATGTCAAGTTTCCCACCATGCCTGTGTTCTATCACATTCCAAAAGTACACAAAGACAAGAGCCACCCACCTGGACGCCCCATTATTGCAGGGGTCAACTCCCTCACTGCAAATTTATCCCATTATCTAGATTTGAAGCTCCAGCCGTATGTTTTACAAACCAAATCATACCTCAAGGACAGCACCGCTGTACTGAATCTCCTTAAAGGTAAAATCTGGTCAAGCGAGTGCTGTTGGCTTACAGTTGATGTTCAAAGCCTTTATACGTCAATTCCACACAATAAAGGACTCGAATCAGTTGAACAAATTTTGAAAAATGATCCCAACAATAACGCATCCGATATTCATTTCTTAGTTAAAAGTATGAATTTCATCTTGGGCCACAATTTTTTCGAGTTCGATGGACAGCATTACCTTCAACAACAAGGCACGGCCATGGGCACAAAATTTGCCCCCGCCTATGCGAACCTCCACATGCGCGTATGGGAGGAGACCCATATTCATAATACCATCTATGAAGACAATATAATCTTATATCGAAGATACATTGATGACCTCCTATTCATATGGAGAGGCAACGAGGACAGCATCAATGAGTTCATGTCATACCTACAAATAAACAACTTCAACCTTAAGTTCACTTACAAATCTCACCCTGTAAAAATAGACTACTTAGACCTCGAATTGGAAGGCATACCAGGTAAAGAAATCATCACTAAAACGCATTTTAAATCAGTCGATGCAAACAGCTACATTCCTGCAGATAGTTGTCACCACCCAACTTGGAAGAGAAGTGTTCCGTATGCACAGTTCCTCCGGTTGAGACGCAACTGTAGCGAAACCTCTGACTTCATTCAACAATCTGAATTACTCTCAAATCGGTTCCTAGAAAGGGGATATGACAAATCTTTCATCGATTCCTCTAAAGATAAAGCACTAGTACAAGAGAGAAACACACTACTGGCACCCTCCATTAAAGCCAAGAAGGACTTTAAATGCAGACCGTTCATAACCCAATTCAATTGTGAGAATCATTTAATAAAAAGAACTCTTGAAAGGCATTGGGATCTACTCCTACGTGACCCAATATTGGGACCCCATCTTCCCAGTAAACCCAACCTAGTGTTTCGGAGAGCTTCCAACCTGAAGACCTTGCTTGCACCCAGTAGGCTAAAACCAACAGAGGATAAAACACCCAGTACCTCCAATTTTCTAGTGAAAAGGCCAGGCCTCTTGCCTTGCAACAAATGCATTTGTTGTAAATTTATAGATAAAACCAAATTCTCCTGCATCCAACCAAATGGAAGAACATACACCATCAAGGATTCCGTGACTTGTAATTCTGACCACGTCATCTACATGATCACCTGCAGCTGTAACCTCCGGTACATTGGCAAAACTATTCGGCAAGCCAAAATAAGAATTCAAGAGCACATGAGAAATATAAAGAACAAAGTACGCATCCACAGCGTACCAAGACATTTTTTGGACAAACATAATTCGACCATCACAAAAGATAATTTCAAATTCACCATTTTAGAAAAAGTCAAAGAAAATCCTAGAGGTGGAGATAGGGGGCTCAAGCTCATCCAACAAGAAAGTTATTGGATTTATGCCCTCAACACTCTGTCCCCCAAAGGCCTCAATGAGGGCATTGACATAGTGGCCTTTCTATAGTAGGCCCCTTGGTCCTTTCTTCACACATTCTTTCTCTTCTTTCCCTATCAACTTATGGGGATTTATTATGACCAATTCTATACTCAACTATTCACATACCCCGTACATGCCCCACCATTCTTTCTATATCAGTATATTTTTTTGATGTAACCCTGAGTTTTCAGTGTAAATTGAGCTGTGACTTCTCAGCCAAGGTTGTTTAGCCAACCCTTATAACTATATTTTTTTGTGCATTTATTAGTATTAATCTATCTATTTTTCTCTATTTAAATTTTTATTATTTATTTTTACATTTTCATTTTTATTTTTATTTTTATTTTTATTTTTATTTTATTTTTATTTTATTTTTATTTTCATTCATTTATCATTTATTTTTTATTATTTATTATTTATTATTTATTATTTATTTTTTATTATCATTTGTCATTTATAGGTATTCATCTTCACACATTTCCATTCATATTTCAATACATTTTTCATTAGAGATTATAATCCCACCAATTAGGGAACTTTTCTATTCACTGTCAGCCATGGACACTCATTTAGTAGTTATTCATGCTGTGGCACGCATTAGCGTTCCACATACCGGATGTCCGCATTTCCCTTCACCTCATTACACCTTCATACAAGTCAGCAGAGCACTCATCTCACGTTCCCATTCAGGAACGCATATAGCGCTCCACACTTATGTCACTTGATCTTCACAGAGGCACGCCGTCGGCGCTCAGTGTTGGAACGCATACAGCGTTCCACAACTCGTCATCACCTCACCTACACTCCCTCTCACTATGCGCGTATACCCGCAGGAGCGGATATGACGTCACTGGAACGCATGGCGTCTCCACCATGCGTTCCAGCATATTTAATTATAACTATTCTCATAGGGATCTAATTTTCTCACGGCGGTTTTCACATTCTTAAGGTAGCGCCGGCAACACCTAGCAGAAGAATGTTTTTATAATACACCAGACACCCCGATAAGGGTATTCCACACATTTTGATCTAACACAGCTTACAGGAAGTGACGTTTTAGTCATTCACTATATATACTCAGCCCACCTTCCCTCAGTCATTCACTTTGGTGGAGCTTAGCAGTTCACTACTCAGACTGACTGAATAAGTAAGTACTTGTACTCATTTCTGACTGAAGCCTTGAAGTCACAGCTTAATATTAGCAAGTGACACTCTATTTATTATTATTTTTTTGCATTTGGCCATTATAGGGCCACCTTGTGTCACTATATGCAATTTTTTGTATTCTTTTGGAAAAAGTTTTGTATCAAATATGAATTTGTTTCTGCACTAAATAACCTGCAGATGTCTTAATTGGATGTTACATACTGTTAACCCTTACACGCCAGCTGGGTAGTAAATTACCCTTAGCAGTTTGATTCTGCAACCCTTTTGTGTGTTCTTCATCTAATAGGAGCTATATTTTATTTCTGTTATCAGATATCATTTGTTCTCTCATCAAGACTATTTGTTTCTATATCCGCAAATACTACGACTAGTGGTATGTATCATTTTTTCCAATTTGTCCCCCCCCGCCAACCACATTTGTGTTCTGATTGTTGGTTTATGAAGGATTCTATCGGTTTCCTTTGTAGGATACTACGCCTATAATTATAGGTTCAACAAGCCTCTACAGCCAAATAAATATTGCGTTACCTAGGAGTTGCCTAGAGTTCTACCACAATTTTGGTATGTGATCCAGAAGGATCTTTGTCCCGTTTTATTTATATTTTTATATCTTTGTCCTTTCTGTCCTCTCTTCCTTACACCTGCCGTTCTTTTCTCTATTTGCAATGTACGTTTTAATGAATTTTAGTACAACATGTAAACATTCATATGATTGATGTTTTGTATTATGATTTACAGTGTGTCTATCATATTATGCCATGCCCCTGAGGAAGTCGTGTGAACGACGAAACGCGTTGGGCTCATTTGTCGTTTATGAATATTCATCTATCCTGTGTACATACAGATCATCATATCTTCAGCTCACCGTATCTGAAATTGAACCTTGTGTTTAAACTGCTATGCTCCTGTGAGCATCCTTTTTAATAAATTGTTTTTTAAAAAAAACGTTTGAATTGTACAGCCTAAATTGTATAAGGTCTCTGTAGCGCACCCTGAATACCCCCTTCTCCTTCATTTCTTTACCCGGATCCCATCTAACAGGGGATCTTTTCAGGGTTGCAGCTTCATTCATCACTTATATTGAGCGCACTGTGTGGTCCCCCCTTCTTTTCCATATATATATATATATATATATATATATATATATATAATGGATTGCATTTAATAATTTAAAACATTGGTGTTTAAAGTGCTAAGCCAGCCTCATGGTCTTCGCTAATATAGACCACTATACTGCCACACTCATAAATAACAGTAATATTCTCAAAATACCAGAATTTGTCACAAAGATGCTGATGGTTGAAGATTTACCTCACCCTAACGCTAACCCTACCAATAGCTAAAGAGTATGTCATAGCGATCTGCATCCCAGCGGTCTGGATGCCAGCATTCACTATACCAACACCGGCATCTCAATTGCCATCTAAACATATGGATTGTATTTTCTTCTCTTTTTGAATGAACATAAGCTCACTTTACTAAATAGCTTTCTCTAAAATACTATTTATCAACTACAGTTAATAAAATTATAGGTAGAAGCCGATTAGGTGCTTTGGCAACTTCTTAACTTGTCCACATCTCCACCCTTTATTGTGTATTGTTATGAATGATTCATCTGTCTAAACAACATCACTTGACTGAATAAATAGTAATCACTAAATTTGAATGTCAAACAGTCTGGGGGAAATTTACTAAGATGTGTATTCTACTTCACATGTGATGTTGCTATGGGCAACCAATCAGAATCTACTTCTTATTTATTTAGCACCCTCTAGAATATAGTAGACAGGATCTGATTGGTTGCCCATAGCAACATCACATGTGAAGTAGAATACACATCTTAGTAAATTTCCCCCTCTATATTTCAGGTACAGGATTTTTTTCCCATGCCTCTATAAAAGTTCACAAGTCTCTCACTGTGTTATTGGAGTGCCACAGTGCTGTACTGCCATACAGTAGGTAGCACAAGAGATTGAGCTCATATTGCAGTGGTTCCCAAACTTTATTAAATAACGATGCCCTTGAGTATCAGTATTTTGTGATGGCACCCCTAGTAGAATTTTGATTAATATATTTTGGGGGAAAATTAAATTAAGAAAATTGTGCTTATCTGTCATTATTCAGTTCAGTAATGTGGTGGTGTACAGTTCTGACTTCCATATGTTTTATGGTTGGCTTTTGCCAGCAATGGTTTTGCCTAACACCTTTATCATAAATATTATGACTTGGTCCGGGACCACCATCCCCAGATACTCCTGCAAAAGCCTTGTGGCCCCCCCCCCGCTTTGCCTAAGCACACAGTTTGAGAACCACGACCATATCGTATTGACTTTTTTTCTAGCATGTGTATCCTGTTTATTCAATAAAAATGACTTTGGTATGGAATCAACGTGTGAACAAACCTCCTTGCTCACATTCCATAGTACCTTCCAACTTGTAGGCATCTGTCAATACAAAATACATGTTCGATATTTACAAATGGAGCCGTTTCTTTGTTGCGGGTCCCAGCAATTCTATCACCAATCACCAGGACCTGCCATCATACGGAAGGGGGCGTGCGCGTATGAGATGCTCGCGCGCACACTTTCGTCTGAGCCCACCGCCGCCTCTTGTCGCTTTCCCTGCTGATACCCTGTCGGTGCCCGCAGCCCCCGCACCCCCCTCTAACCCTGCCCGTCTCGCTGAAGCGGACACGGGCAGGGATTCCTCTCCCTGCCGCCGAGTGATGGGGACACAAAAATATTTTAAATATAACTGAGGCCCTAAAAAACATTTTAAGTATAAACTAGGTCATAATAAATTTTAATATTAAAAGAAACCATTATAAATATTTCAAACATAAAGGAAGCACATACTGTATCATTATAGTTACACATTTTATTTTGAAACAACATTTTTGAGGTAAATCTCATACTGTAACTGACCAATATGTATTCAGCCGAGTACTGTAGAGATGTTTGGTGGAACATCACAGTAATGTAATTTCACCTCTTTGATGAACCTGGCACTAGGTTAACATACAGTTTGAAATCACATCTAAGAATATTGTTACAGGTTTTAAACTAACAAACATTTTAAGGACAATACACAGTGTTTATCATTTTTAAAAGGATTGCTATTTTAAACCATACATTTAAAGCACCTGAATAAAATGCAGAATGTTGGGGTTTTTTAATACCACCATTTAGTAAATATGACCTTTAAAGCTAGGCACACACTGGAGCAACCAGCAATCCTGCCGATGTGTAGGGTGATTAGTTACTCTTTGAACTATTACTTTTTTGTCCTATTAATATTCACTGCGTCATATGCGAGGTCATGTGATTGGCCATGTACCCTAGCCAATCACACGACCTCAAATGTGGGGGGGGATTTACTAAGCAAGATATAGTAGGAATTGGCGTATTCGTATTCAGTCGTATTCAGTCATATTCGGGCACGTATTCATATTTTGTAATTTACTAATGTGAAATAACAGTAGTATTTTGTATTTTACGACTGTAACAACCTGTCGTATTTGTATTTGAAAAAAATATGAATTAATACGCCATCAAAAGAATACGATAATAATGAATTTTTCATTACTCCAATTTTGACATTTACTATCAAGTCGTATTTCAAAATACGAATATATACTAGGTGTATTTTAGTACAAGTCGTTAAAAAAATACTCCAACAAAAGTACACCTTAATTTGCGGGTGTATTTCACAAAATTTAGACTTTTCAACATGTGTGTGCTAGGCGTATTCTAGTACAAGTTGTAATAAAATACGTTAAAAAAAATATGACTCCATTCGACATCAGAAAAGTATGAATCTCAAAAATAGGACACCTTTGTAAATTATGCACCGGAATATGAATGTGTAAATGAAATACTCCACTGATAACAGTCGTATTCAGTCATATACAAAATACGAAAACGACCGAGAACTATATTCCTAGTAAATTTTGCCCGTGGTCTGCATTCTGATTTGCCTGTATCAGACAAATGCCCATTATATCGTTCAAGTGTGTACCCAGACTTGGGAAACTGTTCTGATGTTTTACAGTATGTAATATTAGTCTTATTTTTCTTTTTTGGCCTTAAAAAATGAATACAAGTTTGTAATAATTCAGTATAACTACTAAAGTATAGTGCTATCCAACATAATTTATAGTTAGAATAATAAATACATTTTTCTTAAATAATATACTTCATGTGTCAACTATTTAAATAATAGTAAAACAAAATGACTTGCGCAGAGTTTGGATACAAGAGATTCCTAAGAAGACATCTGGCAAAACATAAAATGATTATGTCTAACTGCTGTACCTTGGCTTCCTATAATAGTTACAAATGTACGCAAGTAAAGCTTGATCTGGGCTACATCATTATACTAGATGGCACAAGTCCAACTTTCTGTTAGATATTATTTCACATCTCTCTCTGAGAGCGATGGCTTTTGTTCCCTGCCAGCAATGTTCTAGAGAAAACATAATATTATTAAGGGCAGCTACATAATAATCATGTGTAGCAGAAGCAGAACTGGTTCTATACACAGTGGGGCCTTGGGCACAAATGAAAGGAGGGGCCCAACTGTCAAAAACTTGCTAGAACACACAAAACATTTGTCTTCCTCACACGAACATTAGATAATTAACGTTTTCATTTAAACATAAATATAATTAGCAAAAATCAACATTATATTTTGCCTTTACATCATTAAACTAGAACAGTGGTTCTTAAACTCGATTCTCAGAACCCTACACAGCACACATTTTCCAGGCCATTTGACAGGTACACAGGTGTGTTCATTATACTGACACATTTTAAAAGATGGCCAGATGTCATAAAATTCAAAAAGTGATAAACTGGAGATAGCCAATCATCTCCTGTCATGTTATAGGCTGTGTTTGAAAAATTACAAATAAAATCTGATTGGCTGGTTGTTTATCACTCTCCATTTTATCACTTTTTGAAGCTTAGTACATCTCACCCCTAGAAAGCTTTTTTTTTTAATTAGAGATTCTGTGGAGATCTGGAAAACATGAACTACAGTATTTGGGGTTCCTTAGGACAGAGTTTGAGAACTAATTAAATATAACATTAGTAGGCAAAGTGTGACACTCTAGAGCAGTGATTCCCAACCCTGGTCCTCAAGTACCCCCAACAGTGCACGTTTTCAAGGTCACCCAGCAGGTGCACTCATTATTCAGGCACCTTTGAAAAGATCACAGGTTGGGCTAATTATCTCACCTGTGATTCTGTGTGGAGACCTGCAAAATGTGCACTGTTGGGGGTACTTGAGGACCAGGGTTGGGAACCACTGCTCTAGAGGATGTGGAACTACACATCCCAGTATAACATAACACAGTTTTATTATGTCTACAGAGCAGTGGTGCACGTGTGGTGGTACGGGGTGGTATGGCATACCGCTAAAACATATTGTGCCAGTACCCTGTACCGCCATAACAAATGACCCGGAAACGCTCACTGCGCATCCGTGCATCTGGAAATGTCAGGGGCAGGGCATGCAGAGAAGACGTTTGAGCAGGCCACCAATACCCACAACCCCACAGTGGCTGGCTCTACCAGTGCACACTGTCAGATGAACATCTGGGAGAACAGAGAGCGGGTAGCCAGCACTTCCCTTTCCTGAGGCAGGCCCCGCCCAACACGCTGATAGGGCTCTGTGCATAGCCCTGCCCTCCCTGCTCCTCTGCCTGCAGTATGCTGTCTGTCCCCACTACACTGCCCGGGGTGATGGGGGTGTGATGTGTATAGTGTGTTATAGTGCTCTGTGTACTGGAGCTGTGTACTGGTCTGGGAGGGGGGCTGTGTATAATGTGTTACTGGGTGTAATATGGGGGTGGGGGTGCTGTGTATAATGTGTTATAGTGCTCTGTGTACTTGGGGGAGAGGTGCTGTGTATAATGTGTTACTGGGTGTAATATGAGGGTGGCGGTGCTGTGTATAGTATGCTATAGTGATCTGTGTACTAGATGTTAAATGGGGAGAGGGGCTGTGTATAATGTGCTGAGTGTAGTATGGGGATGGGCGGGCTGTGTATAATGTACTGCAGTGCTGTGTGTACTGGATGTTATATGAGGGGGGTGGGGTGGCTGTGTATAATGTCCTATGGTGCTGTAGGGGAGAGGGTAAGTATACTTACCCAGCTTCTGTCAGTCTTCTGATCACTGGCATGCCATCCACCAGTCACGTGTACTGGGTGTGATAGGGGGAAGGGGGGCTGTGTCTAATGTAATGTTACATGGTGGTGCATGTACTGGTACAGTAAATGTACGTTTGTATGTACGTATAGGAAGAGGGTCTATTTTCTCAGAATACTCAACATTTAGGGGGTTAAATAATGAATAGGTTAAGGGACTGTAAATTTGGTTATGCCCCTTTTTCATATAACCACTCCGCCTCATGTCATATGGCCACACCATTTTTTTTACGCACGCCTTCGAAGCGCAGCACACTACCACTAAGACATTTTCTACAGCTACAGAGCAAATGGTGTCAGACGTGTTTATGAACTCTTCTCAGGTAAAAGCCCAGAGAGGAGATGCAGCTATGCCTCTGAAGGGGGTGCAAACAATTATCCTTTTGTCACATAAAAACACATATGGTCCATGAAAAGCCATGGACCTAAGTGTTTTTGTGGCAGTTATTGCGGAAAAATGCTTACTTATCAGGGATTTTCTCTTGCCTGCCCATGGCAGGAGGAACAAAATTCCCAGAAAGTGAAGGCATTGGTGCTAATAGGATAGGCCCAGGCAAGTCAATTAGCCATGATAAATTACTATGAGAAAAGAAAATCTGAGCTCACAAACAGTGACACACAAAGTGGAGTCAGCAACTGTGTAAAATGTTCATTAAAGGATATTCCCAGAGTACCCCTGAAAGTCGAGTGCACAAACAGATAACCCAACACTTCTGCGCCTCCACATATACACTTAAACCACCACAGAGATTATGTTCCATCTAGTTATCTTTTAATGATCCAGCCCAAAGGCAAATAAGGCTCCCAATCCCCAAATGAGATGTCCACCTTGTTACATGCAATAGAGAACAAAATTCATAGAGTAACACTTTGATTTGCAGAACAAGATAATCCTAATAAGGATTCCTCCCTTTGGAATTAAGTCGTTAAAATGTAGTGAACATTTTCCAAATTTAAAGGAAAACTTATTTGAAAAAGTTCTCGGACACACATAAAACACGTAAAACAGACAGCATACAAGTCCACATACAGTAAGTCCTCAAACAGAAGGTAGCAGAAAATTACTAAGCAGCAAGGAGTACAGTAGTTGTCAATGGTTCTCATAAAAGCAGTTGGAAATCACAGCAAGATGCGACATTACTGATTACTGATCCTGCACCTGTAGTGCATAGTGTTTTGTCCATTAAAGAAGGAGTTTGCTTTTTCAAACCAATCAGAATAACCCCCTTTGTTCTCTATTGTACGTAACAATGTGGACATCTCATTTGAGGATTGGGAGCGTTATTTGTTTATTTGTTGGGCTGGATCATCAAAAGATAACTAGACGGATCATAATCTCTATGACTGTTTATGTGTACATGTGGAAGTGTTGGGTTATTTACCTGTTTGTGCACATGGTAAATTACTTTGCCTAATTAGATACTGCCCTAACTTAGCTAATATATTTTTTTCCAGAAACCTTCATTAGACATTTTGTCATTTTTGTATGAATACATGTTTTAAGTACAACTGTATATAAGACTTATTTAACACAATCTTAATTCAAAATACAAATTTGTGTATGAATCACACTCAGCAGTAGTACTTTTTTTTTTGCAAGTGATCTTTCTCTCTTTATCTATTTTTTGTCAGCAGCTAACAGCATACGCTGAATTGCCTCCCCTCTGTGTTGGAAGAACAAATTCTGGGAAGTGCCTCTTGGTGTCTGGCCGACCTGTTTTTGACATTGAGGCCTCGAAAGAATGTTTTTTTTTTTTATCAGACTTTGCTTGCACAATATATTATATTTATTTTATATAGTGCACACATATTCCTCATTCACACTCATTTTGCCTTATTTTCGTATACTGTAACTGAAATGTAATAAAGGGCTTTTGAAGCAGTTTTCAAGGTCCTTCATATGTACCGATAATCAGTGATTGGTGACAGAGGGAACATCTCCAACCACCCCTGGATTAGGCCTTGTGTGCTGTGATCTGCACCACCAAGAGGGGGGTACTAATTACCCGGGCCCGGGCTTTTTTGAGGGGCCCAACAGGGAACCTGGTCTGACCCCCCCTTCCCCCTCCGTCCCTCCTGGCAGCAGCACACACCTACAGCATGTGCTGTGCTGTCAGCAGGCTCAACATGAGCGTCACACTGACAGCGTGAGATCTCATGCTGAGCCTACTGTCAGTACAGCACATGCTGTAGGTGTGCTGCTGCTGCTGAGGGGGGCAGGGCAGACGGACGATAACATCCCCCCTCGACTTTAGAGTGCTTTATCACCCCCTTAAACATTTTATGGGTGTGGCCTAATCGTGGGAGGTAGTCACGCCTGCCTCATTTAGGTCACGCCCCCCAAATTTTACCAGGGCCCAGCATACCTCTCAGCAGCGCTGGCTGTGATGGCTACAAGCAGTGATGACACTGTACTGGGATTATTCATTTTGTTGTTATGCCTTGCTCTGATGACCCTGTACTGTGATGGTTCTACAGTATGTTGTCCATACTGTGGTGTGTTTGTGTGCTGTGATGAAATATGCTGTGATGTGATCACAATGTGCTATAATGACACTGTGTGCTGTAATCAATGACTACGTGCTGTGATGTATTTATGTACTTTGAGCACATTGTGTGTTAATAACACTATTTGCTATGAAACATAGAAACATAGAACATAGAATTTGACGGCAGATAAGAACCACTTGGCCCATCTAGTCTGCCCCTTTTTTTAAACATGTTACCTCAAACCATATTTGATCCTTATTTTTTTGTAAGGATATCAATATGCTTATCCCAAGCATGTTTAAATTGTACTACTGTATTTGCGTCTACCACCTCTGTTGGGAGGCTATTCCACTTATCTACTACTCTTTCTGTGAAAAAATTCTTCCTCGCATTTCCCCTGAATCTTCCTCCCTCTAGTTTCAGTGCATGTCCTATGATCACAGTGTAGGATAAAAGAAAAAGGCAAATTTGATGGGATGGACATGTATTCTTACCAATTTTTTAGTTTGTCTTCTGGAGGAATCTCAGAAACACTGCAGGATACACTGGGGGATTGGCCAAGCTGTGGCATTATTACACCTTACCCACACTATAGCAAAATTCCATGATCTGCAGGTTTTGCAGGTGGAGAGACTTAACAACATGAATTCTGACATTGATTTTCTAACCATCCTGGTCTGCTTCACTAAGAAGAGATGCAGGAGAGTCATCTGCTCTTCCGGAGGTGTGGTAGACTACCTGAAAAACCAGGAGCCTACCACAATTTCTGAGAGAGTAGGCAAGCATCCATTTATTTGTTTTGCATGCAGGGTAAATACTGTTTACCTTTGCATGTAGTCAACACATGATGGAACAGCCTTATTTTTACACTGTGATTTACAGTAGGATTGAGTTTGGACCCATCAGATCTAAATCTCTCTGCACATTTCTAATCTGTTTCTGCTGCTGTGTGACATGGTTTTACGAAGGTGGATGTGACTTGCCTTTTTTCAGCTTTGCTCTCAGCTCCGAATGATGAGCCCCTGTATTTGTTCCTCTTTATCCGGCTTGCTTCACCTTACAGCGAATCACTGCAGGAAGCCTTACATAACTTCTCATCTCTACACTTCTCATGGGACTTCACAGTAACCCGAAAAGAAGCCGTCAGCTGCATGTGGCCATTCCTACTAGGATCACCTCTTCACTGTTGCTGGGCGATACATATGGCCATATTTACAAGGCAGCAGCTTTTGTAAGCTTGCGGCTTCTTGGTGGATTAGAGCTAAAAGTTTAAAGCACCACTGACAGCCGGTGTAAAGCCCAGAATGCTTTACTCTGAATGTTTGTGCTGCTTTCAGTTTTCAGCTCCAACACGTTGAGAAACTGCTGCTTCATAAATAAAGCACACAGTGTTTCACAGCATGTCCCCCGGCAGCTGTGGCTGGGCTTCCCTGACAGGTTGCCTGAGATATCACTGGCAACCAAACATAAAACATAAAAGTAAGCAGAAGGTGTTTTCGGCTAGCAGACCATCAATGCACCTTTCCCTCCATGCCTCCTTCTGTATAGTGTAAATTCAGTTACGGAGCTGCAATGTGTCTGCATATGCCTGTGCAGCGGGATCCCGGCACAGGTTCAGTTCAGTAAACAGCAGGCCGCCGTGGAGTACAATGATCATGCCCTGGCAAATATGTCCAAACCGTGGTAGCCAGCCCCAAACTTATAACGCAACATATGCTGAAGCATGTCTGGTGCCAGGAATAATACAGTAAACTCCTTGTATACAAAGCTAAAACATATCCAGTATAACAGGCTCTGTCATTTTTTTTGTGCTGAGTTGAAGAAGTTGAGCAATACGTTTGTGTATGTTTAAGAATGGGGAGCTTCGATAACCCCCCCCCCCCCCACACACATACACACACACACACACACACACACTTACACACATACACCTCTGCCCCCTTCTACCTAAAGCTGGCCACACAGTAGAATGATTTAAGGTACGAACAGGGCCGGTGCTTCCACTAGACAGCTTTAGGCAGATGCCTAGGGCGCAGGAACCTGAGGGGCGGTCAGCTGTCACTGCATAGCGCAAAACACAGTAGCCACACAGAAAAAAACAGTAGCCCGCCGCCCTCCATTCGCCCGCCCGCTACCCTCTATCCAGCCAACCGCTGCCCTGCATCCAGCCATCCGATGCCCTGCATCCATTTACCTGCCCGCCTCCATCCGCCCGCCCGCCTCGAGTCCATCCGACCTCCCACTTGCCTCCATCCACCCGCGGCTTCCGGCCTCCATCCTTCCGTTACTGCTATCTTCCCTCCGGCCGCCTCTGCTACCAGCGTGTCCCGGATCCACAGTCAGTAGGCGGCCGGGGACGGAAGCAGTGTGACTGCCCACAGTGCCCAGCATCACCAGAGACCCAACACGGACAGCGGCGTCTTGCAGCCGTCCAGCACCCGAAGCGAATCCCCGCACTTTTATGAGAGGTGAGGGGATGCCGGGCTAGAGCAGGGGGGGGGGGGGGCTACTGTGTGTTTTCTAGTTTGCCTAGGGCGCAGACTAACCTTGCACCAGCCCTGGGTACGAATGCATGATTTCGATGGCACTTCTGTATGTTTTTTGTGCACGTCGCAAGGTGTCTCCGTAAGATTACGATTTGATGTGTGGTCCTGATGGGTTGAGAGATAGATCTTATGCGCTGCACATAAGGGGTGAGAGAATTAGAAAGTGAGATATTTGGTAAGAAATTTTTTTAAGCGGAAATCATTTACACTGCAAAACCAGTTTGATTTTTTTTTTTTTAAACTGGAGAATTCTTACCAAATCTCTGACTTTCTGAATGCATCAAATGGAATGTTGAATGCACCAAATCGCGTTTCCGGGAGCTGCCGGGGAGCTGCCGAATACATTCTACACGTATTCTACAATGAGTCCCAGAACTGTAAATAAATCACTTGGCTTTCTGTGAATTAAGAACTTGATGGATTCACACTTTGGATTCCACATGTGCTCCAAGACAAAGGGCCTTATTCTAGTTCACTCTTTCTGACAAAATCCTTCTTAGATGGACAAAACCATGTGCACTGCAGGGGGCAGATGTAAAATGTGCAGAGAGAATTAGATTTGGGTGAGTTATTTTGTTTCTGTGCAGGGTAAATACTGGCTGCTTTATTTTTACACTGCAGTATAGATCTCACTTTGAAGTAAAACCCCACCCAAATCTAATTCTCTCTGCACAAGTAACATCTGCCCCACCTGCAGTGCACATGGTTTTGTCCATCTAAGAAGGATTTTGTCAGTAAGAGTGAACTAGAATAAGGCCCTGAGTCTGATCAGATGCTGGTCGTTCTAATGTATGGCCTGAAAAACACTTCTTACCTGTCTAGTACTGAGCGGCGTAGCGGCACATAATGCAGGGAGTCATGCAGCAGCAGCCCCTCTACCTAGTGTATACAACAGACTCTACTTTCTCCCTGCATGATGTGCTGCTGCAGCAGCCACTGATATACCTGATGTCCAACATACTTATTTATATAAAACCACTATATAATACCACGGCCGAATAACCTGCCAATTACCTGGCATTTGAAGTACTGGGTCATTTGGTTACGTGCTATCAGACCCACCTTTACACAGGACAGCAAATTACCGGGTCTAAAATTTACACCCGGTAATTTGCTGTTACATGGGCCTGTGTGAAAGGGTCAACTCTGATCTTAAACTCCAGGAGCGAAACACAGCCGGGGGACACTTTTTACGTAAGGTCCCCCGGCCGTAGTATGCGCACCGTGGCTAGTCAGCCCTGGACGGGATACCTAGGGGAGCGGAGACCCCCCTTAATAAAGGGGTCATCCCCCCAGGCTTCACCCATCCACAGCTGAAGCCCAGGGCTGTCCCCAGCATCCCTATACGGTGGGTGCTGGGATGATGATACATGTAAAGTTAAAAAAAAAACATTGCATTCCAACTACAAGTTCCAACAGGCCTCCCACGCATAATGGGACTTGGCGAACAACAGTCCCAGCATGCGGGACATTAATGGACCCTCTTGGACTTGTAGTTTTACCTGTAAAACCTGTTCAAATAAAAAAAAAACACAAACAGAAAAGTATAACTTTAATATACATACACTAATTGTGCACCAGTATACATAGCAATCCAGGCTCCAGCGGCGTCTCTCCCCTCGCACTGCCTGTGGTGTGAGCCGGCTCCCCTCCCACTGACTACAGGGTAAACCAGCTCCCCTCGCACTGCCTGCGGTGTGAGCCGGCTCGCATCCCACTGACTACAGGGTGAGCCGACTCCCCTCCCACTGACTACAGGGTGAGCCGGCTCCCCTCCCACTGACTACAGGGTGAGCCGGCTCCCCTCCCACTGACTACAGGGTGAGCCGGCTCCCCTCCCACTGCCTGCGGTGTGAGCCGGCTCCCCTCCCACTGACTACAGGGTGAGCCGGCTTCCTTCTAACTAATGATAGCGGGGATCCCCGCTGTCACAGTGCTATAGAAGCACTCAGCCCTGGTAGGCTCTATGCATCTCCATGGAGATGCTTTCAGCCAATAAGGGGAAGCCACTCAGCCCTGACTGTCTGAAAGTGTCTCCTTGCGTGGAAAGGAATAGGGACTACGTTGAAAAGTGAATAGTGCATTACATAGAGGATAAACTGAGTTATCATGTACCAAAAAAAAGTGTTCAAATGTGTTCACAAATAAAAAACTTATAGCCATGGAGGTATTACTGTACTTTTTAATCCAGCCTTGTAGAAATGCATTTCTCCAAATTAGTGCAAATTGATCATTAAGCAACAGCTGTGAGCTTGTGATAAATGGAAGTTCTATTGCCCATACACTAGTTTGATTTGACCACTTTTTGCCAGTGTCTGACAAATTGGGCCGAGAATTTGGGTGAAAAATGGCCAAATCAGATGTGTTTGGCATTTGATCTGATGCATGGTCCAGTGCGTATTGGATCAGAGTCGGAGGGCCGACCTGCTGCACATCTGACTCTGACTCCCTCCCAGCAGCAGGGAATGGGGTCACATGTGATACATCACATGTCCATAGATGTGCGCAGCACATTTTATTAGGGGGTGCACTGTCAAAGGGGTGTGTGTAGCTCCACCTATTGGGCGTGTCTAACACCGCCAATCAGGCATGTCTTCCGTCATCTATTGGAACTCTCTTCAATATAAAAAGTCTCTCAGCCACACCATAATATCCTGCCTATTTCAGTTTAAATCTAATTACTCTGTGTAACAGTACATGCATATACAGTCATACACATATATGGATGACACAGGTGTGTAGTGATATGACAATGGTCTAGTACAATTAACAATGCAAACACACATTATTGATTGATGGGCGCTACTTTAAATGGAATACAGTTCTAAAAAGCAAAAGTATTTGGTTAAAGGTATTGCTGACATTGCTAGTGGCAGAGAGGTGTTCATAAGGGTGGGCACAGCATTAGGGGGTGCCTGTGCACCCCTAACACTCAATGTGCGCACACCTATGCACATGTCACCACATGCGATGTATTGCATGCAAGCCTGCTACCTGGGAAGGTTCTGGCCGGCTCAAGGGGGATTGAATACACTGCTCTGAGAGGTCACAGCAGTGTATGGCCACCATTACAGCTATAGCTGTTCCCGCTGGCTATCACCGCTGCTCTTCGGCTTTCAGCCCCTGCCATGTCTCACTTCTGCCAGCAGCCAGGATCAGCAGCTGCTATGAAGCAGGCTCTGGCTCTGTTCTCTTCTAGACTGTCGTGAAACTGACACCTCTGGGAGCTGGCAGCAGGTAGCCCCTTAGGGATGAGCACAGGGACAAGAGGCAGAGGAAGGGGGTGTTAGGGGGATATTTGATGAAAAGATGTGAAAGTGACCAGAAGATTCAATGTGGGTTTTCATCCAATAAGAGTAAAAAGCATTGCAAACATAAAAATGACAAGATTTACAATGTGCTATCTGTGTGCTGATCATTCAGAGCATATCTATTCATTTCTATATTTATTTCTTATTTATATAGCGCACACATATTCCGCAGCGCTTTACAGAGAATATTTGAACAACCTATATTCCCTACCACATGTACACGCACACAGACATTTTTTGGACTGTGGGAGGAAACCCGAGTACCCAGAGGAAACCCACGCAAGGAACAGTCGAGCTCTGGAGGGAAAAGCACATGGGTACTGAATCAGTAAAAAAATAAAAAAAAACAAGGGTATGAATGAAAATGAAAACACTTTTTTATGATTATTTAAATATTTTTTTGCAGGTGCACTACAGGTCCCAATGGGTCCTGGATGCCATGGAACACTGGCACATGTGGCTCTCTTAAACATCCTAGCATCTGATGTGTGTGACCTATAGCATGTATATACATTCACATTTCAAAACTTACAAACTAAACCTGAAATAAAGACTCGGAGACTTCGGTTTGGCAGAAATTGTTAGCTGATTTATTTTAGCCCTTTTAAGCTAGATTAATTTATTAATAATTAATTAATTAATGGTGGCCCAGACAGAATGGCTTATTAACTAAGCTCCACCCACACAATCTGCATACGTAATCAAGCCTACCCTAACAAGTGGTATCCGCTCGAACTACTGCATTGACTACCCACCATCAGGGTGGGGTCGCTGTCCCCGAGCGGGTGATCCAGCGAAGGCCTAAGCCAATGAGAGGCGAGCGCACCGAAAAGCAAACATATACGCTGCATCATCATTTGAATAAGAACTAATTCTATTAACCTGCCGTTCTTTCCCGCTTATCAGCCAACGCAATTAAACACCCACCCAACCATAATAACACAAGGGAGTGATGGCGGGAAAACTTTCAGGAAGGAGAGGAAGACTCCTCCCTTTCCTGCACTGATATCCCAGCTAACACTGCCCTTCCATAAGTCCTTATTGGACTCCCGAGTCACATGCTTCCCTAGGTCACACGACAGCCTTGGATGTTTAACCCACTCCATGCCTTTTGCAGACATTACGTTAATCAAATGCCAGTAGTCTGCCATTAAATAATCATTACAGGTTGAGTATGCCTTAGTATCTGTTATTCAAATTATTCCAAAAAACTATACTTTCCAGAATGTATTTTTTTTTTGCTAAAACAACTGCTGGGGACATCTGTAACTGGCACTACTGGGAACATGATATGTAAAGGGCAATACTTGGAACATCTGTAACTGGCACTACTGGGGACATCTGTAACTGGCACAGCTGGGGACATATGTAACTGGCACTACTGGGGACATGATATACAACTGAGACTACTGGGGACATGATATGTAACTGGCACTACTGGGGACATCTGTATCTGGCACTACTGGGGACATGATATGTAACCGGCACTACTGGGGACATGATATGTAACTTACACTACTTGGCACATCTGCAACTGGCATTGCTGGGGACATCTGTAACTGGCACTGCTGGGGACATGATATGTAACTGGGACTACTGGGGACATCTGTAACTGGCACTGTTGGGGACATGATATGTAAATAGCACTACTGGGGACATGATATGTAACTGGGGACACTACTTGGCACATCTGCAACTGGCATTGCTGGGGACATCTGTAACTGGCACTACTGGGGACATGATATGTAACTGGCACTACTGGGAACATGATATGTAACTGTCACTACTGGGGACATGCTATGTAACTGGCACTACTGGGAACATGCTATGTAACTGGCACTACTGGGGACATGATATGTAACTGGCACTACTGGGGACATGCTATGTAACTGGCACTACTGGGGACATGATATGTAACTGGCACTACTGGAAACATGATATGTAACTGGCACTACTGGGGACATGATATGTAACTGACACTACTAAATTTAGCCCAATGTGTACAATGAAAAGTTACATAGCAATAATCTTGTACAAAGGCCTTCAATGTCTCAAATAAGTATCTAAAAACAATACTAAAGCTTAATATATTAATATAAAGTAAAAGTAACATAAAAAGGAAGTGAGCTTGCTTTATTAGGAACGTTTAATAAAACTGATGATGGTTCTCATTTATTGATTTACTGTAGGATGAAAGTGAAGGATATATGTTTATAACTATTCTGATGCATCTATTAATTATGCATAATTGTGTAATGAATCCGTTAATGATGTAGCTATAAAGGTATGCAGATAAATGGTCCGAAGTCTCAGTCTGCTTATGAGGAAATTAGCCTGGCAAAATCTGTCAGCGATTAAATGCCTGGGAAATCACATGGTCCCATTAACACACTTCAAATGCAATTATCAGAACACGTTTCCTCAGTTATAGTATTTTATCATTCAAAATTGTGCTGCATTATGGTTTACAATACTATGGCAAGATAACAGCGGACACAGAAACAGTTGAGTCCTCTTTTGTCGTTCAATGCCGGGACGTCCTCATGTGTGGTTATGTCATACTTTACACCACAAAGAGATACACTGACACATGGGCCCTTATTCTGGTTCACTCGCAATGACAATTCCTTCTCAAATGGACAAAACAATGTGCACTGCAGGTGGGGCAGATGTATCTTTTGCAGAGAGAATTAGATTTGGGTGGGGTTTTACTTCAAAGTGAGATCTATTGCAGTGTAAAAATAAAGCAGCCAGTATTTTCCCTGCACAGAAACAAAATAACTCACCCAAATCTAACTCTCTCTGTACATGTTACATCTGCCCCCCCCCCCTGCATTGCACATGGTTTTGTCCATTTGAGAAGGAATTTGCTTTTGTGCGTGAACCAGAATAAGGGCCAATGGCTGTACTCCCTTGGGCATAAACGAACCAGCTCTGTCTTTTGTGAATGCGCATAAATGCACTGAATTTATTTAAACGATCGAATGGTAGCACACCTTCTGATGGCCATATTCTACATAAGAGTAGCTTGTGTGGTGACATACTTGACCACAAAGGGAAATGGTCCTCCCCTGCTACACTGTGTCAGAACAGTGCAGAACAGTCAGGGGTTTGTATGTGATATTACCCTAAGAGTGAACAAATGTAGATGTGTTGCTGTAGTATCAGAATCATATTTATCATTGGCACAAGGTGAGCAGTCTGCATCTATTGGTTCTTCTAGAACCAGAGTTGTGAAGCCTGATGATTTTCCCTTTTTCAACTAGCATGGGGGAAAGACAGTAGGAACCGGACCGGGTAAGGCTTACCGAGCTGGTCCAGATATATATGTACTGTATTCAGCGTTGGCATTCTATGTGGTGTTGGACCCCTTGCCATTGACTAGTCATCCATGCTCTTATATTTGCTGACAGGGATCAGCCACATGCTCGGACTATAACAGTTTGCTATTTGTCACCCTAGGGCAGGTGTAGATGCTTCTCCCCTATGACAGGCTGAGATGCTTCTCCCCTATGACAGGCTGAGATGCTTCTCCCCTATGACAGGCTGAGATGCTTTTCCCCTATATCAAGCTGAGATGCTTCTCCCCTATGTCAGGCTGAGATGCTTCTCCCCTACGTCAGGCTGAGATGCTTCTCCCCTACGTCAGGCTGAGATGCTTCTCCCCTATGACAGGCTGAGATGCTTCTCCCCTATGACAGGCTGAGATGCTTCTCCCCTATGACAGGCTGAGATGCTTCACCCCTATGACAGGCTGAGGTGCTTCTCCCCTATGACAGGCTGATATGCTTTTGCCTTATGTCAGGCTGAGATGCTTCTCCCCTAAGTCAGTCTGGCTTATCTCCTGTTCCCTCATTTCTCCTCTTCTTAAAGCAAAGATCCATACAATGGTATAAATGTGGGATGAAAGGTATACAGTACAAGCTATGCACTCTGTACTTGTTACAGTAGAAACCTTTACATTTGCATGACCGAGTTTCATCTAATTACTGCATCTGAAGTAAAGATGTCTACTAGATGAGCAGAGACCATTTAGCTCTGATACTGTGACTACTGTATATCACTTTTTTGTGTCATTAGCTTGGATCAGTCTTATGTGAAGTTTGCAGTTCTGCAATGAGTGACACATGGTAGGCAACGGCTTAATGTCACTTCTTAACTGATCTTGCTACATAGAATGGGGAGATACAGTAACTGCAGAATCTGCACTATACTATGCTGTTAGACTCTGTGTATAGAATCTCAGAAATATTGGGACAGATGTATTAAGCCTTAAAAAGAGATAAATGTAAGGGTGATAAAGAGAGATAAACGTCCAGCCAATCAGCTCCTTACTGACTTTTTTCAAACACAGCCTGTAACATGGCAGTGGCAGGTGATTGGCTGCAGTGGCGGTCGTGGGGGTGGGCGCTGTGTAAGTGCGGGCACCGGGGGTCTGCGGGGCTGTTGTAATGCCAAACAAACACCCCCCTCTGCCACCCATGCCCCTGTGCCATAGACCCGCAGCCGGCTCCCCTCCTGTCTTCTGCTGAAATGAACCATCATAAAATGTCTGCCCCCATAGAGCTCTATGGGGGCGGACATTTTGGTATGGTCCGGAGGGGGGTGTTTGTTATCTTTTCGGCGGGGGGGGGGGGGGGGGGGGGAGGGGGGGGCGTTAGTTTTTTGATCTTTACGCCACTGATTGGCTGGGTGTTTATCTCTCTTTATCACCCTTGCATTTATCTCTTGTTAAGGTTTAATACATCTGCCCCAATGAGTGATGTAAGATTCCTGTACACTTCAGTGGGAATTAAATTCAGGCAATGATGGTTGCATAAATAATCATGGGATAGGAGTAAACATTATCTAAGCCAGGGGTGCTCAAACTATCTTGCTCTGGGACCCCATCAGACAATAAAAAATATTACAGGACCCCAGCAAGTTACTACTGAATGGGCGCCACATGTGTGGTCAATAAAGTCAAGTGACCACTATTTTGACAGGGAGGCAGTGGGTAATGTGGGGAATGAAAAAGGGTGACAGGGGGATGGAAAAGGAAAGCAGTGGGTGTTTACTTAAATGAGTTATACCCTGTCCTCCCTCCACAGACATATTTGACGGTGGTCAGTAACATAGAGCTGTGACCCCATGCTGAGGTGTTCGGGACCCACTTTGGGGTCAGGACCCACAGTTTGAGAACCGCTGATCTAAGCTATGGAGCAGCTGGCACAGGAATCAGCGATGCCCCATAACACCTACATGTTTGCTTATAGAGCTTCACAGAGCATCTTTAGGATCATCTGGGCAGCTAACTCCCTCAACTTAACTTCTGTCATGGGGACAGGGCTGGTTCAGCTATGTCCCCAGGGGTGCCCAGAGGAGAGGGGAGCGAGTACTAATTACCTAGGTCAAGCCTTGTTGGAGGTCCCTTCCCGCAGCGCCACATTTTGCAGATCGGGGCCTGTTTACAGCATATAAACCCTTGTTGACCAATTTTCAGAGGGGGTGCGGCCACACATCAGTGATTAGGCCCCTCCCCCTGCATTACTAGGCTTTCTGTAGCCCTGTATGTCCCTGCTTAGTGCCTACACACAACCGTTCCCGCGGCTCTCCAGCACATCATTTTGAATTGATTCACTTTTTAGGTTTCTATATTCTATCCAAAATTATTTGTCATTTATAATTTTCTAATTTCAATCATTGAAATGAAAAATTTTCTCTAAAGAGTGTTTTATTTTGTGACTTTATCCAGGGGGTTATTCAGACCTGATCATTGGGCTGCGAATTCTCACCGTGGCCGATTATTGATTGACTGCACATGTGTATTGATCACAGTACACATGTGCAAGTCCATAGAGTGATAATATACAACTTATTTTTTAATTGTAATCTGAATGACAGGAATCCGACGTTTGTGGGAGGTATCCGGCCATTTTCTGGGAGTGTCAGAGAAAATGCAGGCAAGCCCAGGCACTTTCAGTGAAGATGCGGGACATCAGCTACGACCCTGATCAGCTTCTTTCTACCGCACTGGCCGAGTAGGTCCTGGGTTATGCACAAACTGCACATAGTGGAAAAATCATTTTATGGTGATTGAGTTGTGAATAGATTTGCAGCTAATCACAGACCTGTAAAGTTTTTGCAGGCCTTTCGCAGCCTTGCACAGGGCATAATATCACTCTGGTGGGGGGCGGGTATCAGATCACATGGCTCTGCAAATTAGCAATCATATTGTATACAATGCACAGGTCTAAAAGCCCCCATATACTAATGAGATTTGGTCCAATAAATCATGTTTTGACATCCCGGATCTGAGTCGGGAGGTCGGATCGGAGTTGGGAGGTCAGACGGGCTGCACAGTGGTGGGCAGGGAAGAGAGTGGCAAGCAGACTCGGGCGGAGGGAGCCGGCCTGTTGTGTTCGCAGAGAGCCGGGCAGGGGAGCCAGGAGATGGGTGACTAGGTGCAAAAAAACACCCATACAAATGAATGGAAGGACGTTGATTGGCTGATCTAAGCATCCATCTTGTCAAATAGAGGTATGTCTCTGGAGCTGCAGGGGAGGGAAGAGGCCAGGATCTATATGGAGACTTTACCAACTTCTAGGTAGAAGCTGCTGTGGCCGACTTGCACAACCATGGGATCATTCAGGCAGCCAGTGGTGCCAGGGAAAAGCTGCGTAGCTCAGATCAGTAATTGCAGCAGGATGCCTGCTGTATTATTATCGTATTAGTGCTATTGTATAACTGCTGCTATTTCAATGTAAGCAGCAGTGATAGCACTTCCAACCACATCTGAAGTAGCCCCATTGGCTAGGTAGGCCTCTTCACCAAAAGGTTTATCCATTCTGTTATTATCCCACTTTGATTATTGCACCCCATAATATATTTCACTTACCGATCTGTCACTTAAAAAGAGAGTTTTAAATACATAAAATGATGTTCTTCTCACAAGGATCCTCATTCTCTGCCCATTCCCATAATTGATTTCGGTCCCCCGTCCCATAGGCTCCGCTGCTTGGCTCACTGGTTCAGGCTGAGCTGAGCTGCTGCCACCCTGCGCCCATTGGAATACACACAGCCTATTTGCTGCTGTGTATAGAATGGCCGTTCAGGTATGGGGACAGCTGAGCTGAGCCTCCGGATCCTTCCTCCTTCTGGGTCCAGGGGGCCGGCCAAAAATATTGGGCCATGGGGCAGCCTCACCCTTAAATCAGGCCCTGGTCCCCCCTTGTAAAGGCACCATAAATTTTGGCTGTCAGAAGAACAAAGAATCATCTGATTTCTCACTGCAAAGAAGGACTCAAGCTGCTAACATAATATTGTATTGTTCTGCTTATAGTATTACTTGCAATCAAATACATTCTATAGTATATTGACATAAATGGACTTAATTATAATTGGTGAAATATTGATAACTACTTTATCATAGCTAATGCATAGGAGAAACATTTATCATGATTTGATTATCAGGTATGGATCGCATTATTTTAATTGACCAATGATATATTATTTATAAGATAAAAGTGATTTCTTTCCAGCACATTTAACATTGCATTTAGCCATAAGGCACCTCAGGGGGGTAGGGAGAAAACCACAGTACAGTATGGTTCTTTTCAGTGTCATAACTAGCCTTGAAGCAACTGGCACAATTACTATGCACATGAAAGGTGTCTCTTAGCAGATGTTGTCCATTTCTACAATTCCCTGCTGGAGAGGAAATGGCCATTACAATAATCCTGTTTTAATATCATTTTTAAAGCAATGCTATCCAAATGATGGTAATTCCACATCTGTCTATAACACAGGCTTCTTACAACAAAGAAAACATTCTCTGCGATAATAAAAAGGAATATATATATATAAAAAATGTACAGATCAGTTTATAATACATTTTGGTACATATAAGAATCACTATTCACTACGTGTCAAATGTTCTAATGTGGGAGTTTTTAGAAGTGATGGATGATCTCCCATAGTAACCAATCAGATTCTGCTTATCAATTATCTAAAACCTTCTAGAGAATAAACTCTAGAATCTGATTGGTTGCTAAAGGCAAAAATCTCTCACACTTTAGTAAATTTATCCTTACGTCTTTTATGGATGACATATATACAGTATTGAGTAGCTTTTGCTGCAATCCACCTTATAGTGAATGGTGTGCATTGTAGATGCACATGGTGCATAATTACCTAGTCAGAATGTCTGGGAGATTCCCAAAAACTGGTTCCTCTCCCGAAAGGGTGGGAAAGCCTCCCGCGTTTATCAGGCCCCTGCATCAGCTCCGACACCCCCTCCCTCTGCCCGGCAAATACCGTCATTCATGGCTCATTGGGAAGGGGCTTGAATGACGCAAATAACAGAATGAAAAGGAAAGGGGAGGGGCTTAAAGATGACAAGCCCCGCCTCCACTGCAGAAAGTCTCCTCTCTGGGAGAGGAGAACTTTAAGGTAGGCAGTATGACATGGTGCAATATATGGTTGGACAAACAGCACAATGAGACATTTAGGGCCTGATTCAGAGGGGCTTACTGCTGCACCTGCTCTAAGGGCCATATTAAGATGTGGACAGAAGTGCTATGGCTGCTGCTTACATAGAAGCAGCAGCCATAGCACAGATATGGTAATGCAGCATATGGCGCCATGCCTCCTGCTTGCATTACTAATCCAAACTGCATTCTAGGATGCAGCATCGGTTCAACTGTGGTACAATCAGCAGCCACACAACCCATGGGCTCGGGAAAACCGGCCAATGCATCTGCCAATCATGACCTAGTCCCTCCTTAACAACGTCGGCGACATGCCTCCATTTTCGGGAAACAGAAGTGGCCACTGACTCCTTACCTTTCCCCAAACAAAAGCGACAGTAGCTACACCTCCCAGCCAGGAACTCTCCAACACCACCTCACCCCTCCGTCTGCCGCCACTGCCAGGTCTATAGCCGGGACCTGCAGATCTACTTGTCAGCGGCCCTGGCCCTCCTCCTGCTACCATAAAAATGTCCCTGGTAAAATGTCAACCTAATGACCCTGTGGACCTAAAGCCATGTTGACCTTTTTAAGGTCTGTCAATCTTCAGTGGTCAACCTAACATATGTTGACATTCCTTTGGTTGACCTAGTAACCATCTCCCGTTATGGTAGTCCCCAGGAATCTGCCTTCTTATAATCAGAGTAATATTTTATTACAGGAAGTTATTCTCTGTTAGCAGCAGCTCAAAACAATGTAAATGCTACTCAATGAGATCCACAATCCCTCAGTTCAGTAAGGAGTTAAAGATTCCGATTCCGATGGAAAAGTTGCAGATAATAAAATCTTTTAATTATTGTTTAGAACTGACATTGTACAAGCTTATAACATTCATACTAGAGATGTTGCCTGATATGTACCAAATCCTCTTCTTACTTTATAAGTCTGTCTTCACAGAAGTTCAATGCTTTCATCTACGGCCTAAGGTGGCTGCCTAGCAAAATCTCATTTATGTTTCCTGCTACTAACCTTTGCAGCGTTTGTCAAGAGACAAAGGAAAAAGAGATGAATACTGTGTAAAAAAGCAAAACAGTTACTGGGGCTAAAAGAATATGTTGTTAGACAGACCATGGCAATAAAAGGCACAGTGACACAATACGAGCACAAACTCTATTAAATGCAAGGAAGATTCATACAGAGCACAGAGCACTGCATTCCTGAACTGAATATGTAGAAACACATTAAGCCAATGTGAAACTCTGCAATTATATGTTTATAAAATGTCAAGAAACATAGGGGTCGATCCAATTACCCACGAAGGTTGCTGGTGCGTTAAACCACTGCATCTCGCACCCTACACATACTTCCAAACTGTTCTGCTTTTTTCGGGACCGTCCCATTTTTTGGACTGTCCAGCCCACGGCCGACAGTGTCCTGTGGTGGGAAGAGGCAGTTAGGAATCCCCTTGTCTGGCTCTGCAGAGCGGGGAACAGACGCTGTGTGCATGTGCACATTGTATATTGAGAGAATCTGGGTGCGTGGCCAGCAGCTTACACAGTGCTGGCTATGTACCCTTAGTGACACAAAACGGGAGCGAGGCCATGCCCCATATGACAGAGGCCAATCCCCTTTTCAGGTGTGCACGCCACTATGCCGACCGTCACGGTTTATAAAATGAAAATGCTGGTAGGTATGCCATACCCCCTTATGGGTCTGCAAACAGATTTGTGCGGCTATTGTCCCGCTAGCTTGCACCAGCAATGTGTTATTATTAGCATGCATTATTTTACTTCATTTGTAATACATTGTTGCTGAATCAGCCAGATGGGAGATCCGAGGGGCATGGTGCAGGCAAATAGCTGGAGTGGGGACCATGGTTCTGTGATACTGCCATCATGGTCCAACTGGCCCCTATAAAAAGATGTAAATTTGGGTATTTTAAAGTAGTGTGGGGCTATGATCAGGAGACCCAATGCTGCACGTCAGGGAGAGGGTAAAAGGCTGATGTCACAAAATCCCACCCCCAATCCATAAAAACTCGGAGCGGGCTCAAATGACAAATTACGCGATTTGCATCATTATTGTCCTGCCTCCCCCCGCAGCTCCGCAAATTCCGGAATTTGTTTCAGCGGCTCCAGGAGGTGCAGAGGCCTTTGGGGAACATGGCGGGAGACGTGCCCAACTTAACAGATAGACAAAACCATGTGCACTGCAGGGGGGCAGATGTAACAGGTGCAGATACAATTAGATTTGGGTGAGTTATTTTGGTTCTGTGCAGGGAAAATACTGACTGCTTTATTTTTACACTGCAATATAGATCTCACTTTGAAGAAAAACCCCACCCAAATCTAACTCTCTCTGCACATGTTATATCTGCCCCACCTGCAGTGCACATGGTTTTGTCCATTTGAGAAGGAATTTGCCCCTAAGGGTGAACTAGAAGAAGGCCCAATGCCACAGTCTATGGCCCTGTCGGTCTCTATAAAGCGCCCATGAGGCACATTTACTATAAAAGTGGATAATAACAAATTTGGTCTTTAGTAGCATTTTATAGAATATAGTTAATAAATTATATATATTTATTTATTTACAGTTTTTTATATAGGTTGTGTGGGGGTCCTGAATATGATAAGCTGCCTGAAGAAGTGAGTTTTCAGGGAACGCTTGAAATTTTGGAGGCTAGATGAGAGTCTTAGTGTGCATAGAAGGGCATTCCATAAGGTGGGTGCTGCCCGACAAAAATCCTGCAAGTGTAAGTGGGAGCGAGTAATGAGTGTGGATGAGAGACACAGGTCTTGTGCAGAGCGGAGAGGTCAGGTGGGGATATATTTTGTGATAAGCGAAGAGATATACGTCGGTGTAGTCAGAGTGATGGCTTTGTATGTAAGGAGAAGAATTTTATATTGAATGCTTTAATATACAGGCAACCATTGGGGGACTGGCAGAGCGGATCAGCAGACGATGAACGTCTAGCAGGAACATTAGCCTCGCAGCTGCTTTCAAAATGGATTGTAGAGGTGAGAATCTTTTCTTAGGAAGACCGGTAAGGAGGCCATTGCAATAATGAATGCGTGATATAATGAGTGCATGGATTATAGTTTTTGCTTGTGTAAGGTACGGAGGAATTTTGGATATGTTTTTTAGATGCATGTAACACAATTTAGAGACAGATTGAATGTGAGGAATGAAGGACAGTTCAGTTTTGAGGATGACTCCTAGGCAGCGAGCTTGTGGAGTAGGATTAATTGTTGTGTTCTCAACAGTGATAGAGATATCAGGTTGGTAACTATTCTTGGCTGGTGGGAATATAATTAATTAATTCTGTTTTGGAAATGTTAAATTTGATGTGGCGAGATGACATCCAAGATGAACTGGCAGAAAGACATTCAGAGACACGGAGCAATACTGATGGTGACAATTCCGGGGAGGATAGATAGATTTGAGTATCATCAGCGTACAGGTGATACTGAAATCCAAAAGAGTTTATTAGTTTCCCAAGTGAGGAGGTATAGATGGAGAAAAGCAGAGGACCGAAGACTGAACCTTGTGGTACCCCAACGGACAGAGGTAGTGAGGAGGAGGTAGAATCAGAGAAGTAAACACTGAAAGAGCGATTAGATAGGTAGGATGAGAACCAAGAAAGGGCTGTGTTCTGAAGACCTAGGGATTGTAGTGTCTGTATGAGAAGAGAGTGGTTGACAGTGTCAAAGGCAGCTGAGAGATCTAGAAGAATAAGAAGTGAGAAATGGCCTTTAGTTTTAGCAGTGGCCAAATCATTGACTACTTTAGTCAATGCTGTCTCAATTGAGTGTTGCGAGTGAAATCCTGACTGAAGTGGGTCCAATAGATTGTAGAAGTTAAGAAAGTGTGTGAGGCGAGTGTAGGCAAGTCTCTCAAGTAGCTTGGAGAGGCATGGGAGCTGAGAGATAGGACAGAAGTTAGAGAGACAGTTTGGATCAGAATAGATGCTGCGTCAGTACATTTAGTATCAAATCCTCTTGAGCATCTAAAAGGAAAAAAAATACAAAAAATATATATAATCCCAGGAAAGAAAATGGAATTAAAGATTGCTTTATAGAATGATCAGCACTATATCAACACATCAACATTTTTATTTATTTGTCATTATATATGTTTACATCATATTTGTTATACATTGCAATATTAATGTGTTGAAATTTTATTACTGTACTACTTATAGAGGTAGAAGTGCCCTCTGAGAGTCATTATTGAACTCTTCTAGCACTGAGATTGCTATCAATTAGCAACAAAATATCGACAGGTATCTTCCCAGCTTCTCATTAGCTGTAACTGTGCGATTGCTAGCTGACTGTTCCTATGGTACAAACTACAGTATGTGCTATTATGCATTTACTGATGTGCTTGTATCATTTCATGTGCTTTTTCATTGTAGAAAACTTCTAGATTCTATTTGATGTTTTTTTGCCTTTTTCTTTCAAACATCACAGACACAGATATCTTTATATAAAGTAACTGCTTGGTATATATCTCTGAAAGCCCGCATTATACTGTATATATTAACCCTTTGAGTGCCAATTGAAATTGTTCAAATAGGTGTAAAAAAATTTGCAAGCAAAACTTTTTATTCCTCATAATGGCCTGTTATGTTTACCTTATATAGGAAATATAGGGTGAAATTTAATAGGATGAGAGATTCAGAAAGTGAGAGATTTGGTAAGAAATCTCCAGTTTTTAAAAAAAAAAACGGTTTTGCAGTGTAAATGATTGCCGCTTTTACAAACTGGAGATTTCTTACCAAATCTCTCACTTTCTGAATCTCTCATCCTATTATATTTCACCCAGAATCTTTTTTTACAAAACATTTTGTATATGAATTTATATAACAAATGTGAGTGACGCTGGCATTTTTTGTAGATATTTTGAACATCTGTTGAATTGACGTTGGCACTTAAAGGGTTAAAAATATATTACAACTTCAGAAAATATGAAATAGTGAAGTGTATTCCCAAAATATACCCCCAGAAGAGAGATAATTGGAATTTTCTAAATTGTGTGGTGAAAAAATCTCATTCCACAATTGGCTTCAAAATCTCCATTTGTTTCCAGAGCCATAACCAGGGGTGGGTGGGTAAGGGGTGCTAACGCCCAGATGCAGAGCCAAGGGGGCAGTACCCTCACTTTCTAGTTGAACCTGTAATTGGTTTGCAGGGTGGCAGCCTAGAAACCCATTTTTGGTGGTCAGCTACATCGTCATTCCTGTGGCCCCACCCACTTGTCTTAATATCATGATATCACATGTTTAGGGGTTGGACTAACACAGGGTGGTCAATCACCCCGCTATGGTGCTTAAATTATTTTAAAGCACCTGCCAGCGGACAGAAGAGGGCGCGAGTGCCCCATTGTGTCGGAGGCTCCATCGTGCTCCCCGCAGCTCCACCAGCCTGTCCCCACTCCCTGCCTGTCTCCCTGAAGCAGAGACGGGCAGGGAAGCCACTCCCCACCGTCTTGCTGACTGGGACATACAAGCGACTGAGACGCTCACGCATCCCCATCAGATGGACCTTGCAACAGCTCAGGAGATTTGCTGATCCTGCAGGCTGGCTGACAGGCGCTCCATCTGTATATACTGTATGTCCCTATCAGACAAATGGAGTCTCCAACAGGTTCAGTCAGCATCTATTCTGTCAGTATCTTGATGTGATCATCACTCAGCCTTACTAATTAAATGGGACTTGAAAATGACTAAATCCCTACCTAAACCATGGTGACTTGCTGATTACTGTATCTACTTTCTGACGCAGAAGCTAAAACTTCTATAGCACAGATGTAAGCCCCAGAACTGTCAGTGCCAGCGCACATAGAGTTAATCCGGCGGCAGCCCGTGATGGACAGGTCAGGGAGCGTACCTGATTGGAGGAGAGAGACTAGGAGGGAGCCGGAAGGAAGGAGGAAGTAGTAAGAGGCTGGAAGCACGTGTGCAGGAGCAGCGTGGCGGAGCATGTGAGGTGAGGACCGGCAGCGCTAGCAGCAGGAGAGCTGCGCGCCGGGGAGAGACTTAACGGAGGGACGGGTGAGTGACCCCCGCCGACCTCCAGCACCCGCTCTTGGAAGCGCGCGACCCCCCGCCGCCTACAGAGGCACATGGAGAGCAGTGTGGAGGCGTCCAACTCACGCTGGTGCCTGTGATCCACGAGGGGACAGAAACAGCACAGCGGAGTGTGCTGCCCAGCATCCGAAAGGCCGCGGAGAAGTTGGTGACCCCCGCGACCCCCGCTACCACAGCCAGCGTGACACAGAGAGCAAGACGGGTTATACCCCGCCATTTGCATTGGCCGCCATCTTGCCCGTCTCTGAAGACGCCAACAGTAAGTCAGCCCTCGGGGCACCCAGTCACAGTATCCCTGCTATAGCTTCTCCCAAGGGCACTGTTTGTCAGTCACTTGCCCACTGAGTAAGGCACATAGACTGTCTCCCCATTGAGACGCCTGTCCCAGAGGCCCATCCTGGTGACAGAGCATAAGGACAGAACCCCCAGCCCTTTGTGACCTGAACACTGCTAGGAATAGAAAAGGCAGTAACAGCCTGGCCACCAAGGCCCATCTCCCATTCCCCTTGCCGGTAAGGAAACAGGCTAACTATAAGGGCCCAAAGGCCTCCTTACCAACACCTGAGACTGAGCTAATCCTTCCAGGACTCCAAGTGGGAGTCACCCACGCCCTAGTAAAGCGACCCCACTCACAGCAAACCAAGAGCCCTTCTTTTATTGTTTTCCCCTGGCCCATCTTCAGATAGGATCACCTTTGGGCCCCACCGAAGTTCCTGTGCACGGGTCAGGTTACTAGGACCTGTAGTCCGGGACTTTAGTTAATGGTAATGGTTACCGGTAACCTTAGGTTATGTACATGCCAAGAGTCTATGGTGAATAGATGTCAGAAGCACTGATTGATTTCATGAGTAATGAGTATGGTCTAGTATTATGGTAAAACGTTTCCTTCTATGCATGGTCTAGTATTATGGTAAAACATTTCCTTCTATGCATTGTCTAGTGTTATGGTAAAACGTTTCCTTCTATGCATTATCTAATAGTATGGTAAAACATTTCCTTCATGTTGTCTACACTGTTGCACTTTGTTCACTTGTTGTTTTAATACTGTTAAATTATTCAATGAAAGAAGTTGACGTCCTCAGGGACAGATTCGGAAATAAAAGGTCAACCTAACCCAGTAGTTGAGTGTTCTGTATCCATTCCTGTATCAAGAGAAGACTCCAGACTGAGATCCGTGAAATCAGGGAAGCACAACTCCCACCGCATCCATAAGGTAACTCCTCCTTTGGGTGTCTACACAATCTCTTACCTTGTACTTAGAAACGAACCTACAGAAGTATGACTGTCACGGTCAAAGTTCCCCCAGCTCATATGCGGCTAGTGTGCTGATCTCCTATAAAAGCCTCTGTGTCTTTAAATAATTCAGTTCACTTGTATTAATTACAGATTTCCCCTGGTTTTGTGAACAAATTAGAGATGCTTACTGATTGGATGAACATGAAACCAGAAAATGGAAAAATAGTCTTCCATCAAATCACATTAAAAAAAGGGTTAGGTTCAGACAGGGTTGGACAATTGATAATCACTGGTGTACAGAATTAGATCATAAAAGAAATATCCTACACAATATAGGATCAATAGGTAAACATAGAAACAGTATTTGAATGATGATAAGAATCACCTGGCCCATCTAGGCTGCACATTATTTATATCTAGGTAACCTCAACCCTTTTGATCCTTAGGCCATGATTCAGGCCTGTTTGCTAGGCTGCCTATACTTGTATATCCATATAATGCTGGGTGTTCCCCTGCTCCAGCCCCTGCCCACCCCTCTGCCACCAAACACCCCCACCCACCCCACCTTTCCAGAACGTGTAAAACTCGCCATAGCACTTTGCTTCTGGGATCTGCACATGTGCCAACCCTGACCATCAGGGAAGGGGCTAAGGGGTGAATTTATGAAGCTTGGAGAAGTGTTATCTATCCCCATAAAGAACGTTATGAGCAAGGTGATAATGGTTCAGCCAATCAGCTACAATATGTAAATTGACAGGTAAGAGCTGATTGGCTGAACCATTATCACCTTGCTCATAACGTTCTTTATGGGGATAGATAACACTTCTCCAAGCTTCATAAATTCACCCCTGAATTCGGATCTTAACGAATTGGTCTGAATCAGCACCTTTGTTATTTGTAAGGACATTTATATCCCAAGTATGTTTGAATTGCTCTACTGGGATGTTCTAAAGCAAAAATGCAGCAAAGACCCGGTTATCAGGGATTTTACCGCATTTTCCTCTGAACTAAAACCCACATGCCGGGTTACTGCTAGAAGCCTATGGACTTCTTTTTGTGACCCTGCCGCCCCATGATTTATGCACTGCAAGTCGCATTAGACATAATGCCTGAGAACCATGTGACTAAGTAGCGATGAGTTTCTTTTTTGACTCTTTTTCCATTAAAATGCATCTTGTCATGCAAACAGGGAGCACAAGCAGCTTCTGATTAAAATGCATGCTTATATTCTGTGGGAGACTGCATACGAAATTGTGTTTTCTAGCAAAAGCAGTCTAGATGAATGTATACATATCTGTACATTACTGTTTCCCCCCACGGTTTATTTATTTTATTATTTATTTAAAGTTTCTTATATAGCGCACACATATTCCGCAGCGCTTTACAGAGAATATTTGAACATTCACATCAGTCCCTGCCCCAGTGCAGCTTACAATCTATATTCCCTACCACATATACACGCACTCACAGACATTCTAGGGTTAATTGTGTTGGAAGCCAATTAACCTACCCAGTGGCGTAACTTCAAATATTGCGCCCCCCCGCCTGGTTTCTGGTGCCCACCCCACCCGCCACCTATATACTTACTTAGCAGAGTCCGTCTGCCAGCGCTGCGGTGGTCCCGGCTCCCGTCCTGGCTTCATTCTGATATGAAGAACGGACCATCACAAAATGTCCGCCCCCATACAGCAGACAGTTTCAGAGAACTGTTTGCTATATGGGGGCAGACATTTTATGATGGTCCGTCTCCATAGGCTGAGGCTCAGAATGAAGTCAGGACGGGAGCTGGGACCACCGCAGCGCTGACAGGTAAAGCTGCGGTGCATGGAGGGGCGGGGGGGTCATTACAATAGCACCGCAGCCCCCCGGCGCCCGCACTTACACTGCGCCTCCCCGCGACCGCGGGGGCTGCGGTGCTATTGTTACGCCACTGAACCTACCAGTATATTTTTGTATTGTGGGAGGAAACCAGAGTACCCAGAGGAAACCCACGCAAGTACGGGGAGAATATACAAACTCCGCACAGTTAGGGCCATGGCGGGAATTGAACCTATGACCTCATCGCAGTGAGGCAGTAATTCTAACCATTACACCGTCCGTACTGCCCCATATAGTTGCACAGCAATAGCCCCCGTAGGTCTTGTGAGGGCTTGGGGGCACTGGATAGCTTGTGGGGTCTGCAGGGGCTATTGTATGTGGTCCCACCACTCCTGCCAGCAATGAAAATGCAGACATTTTGGGAGGGGTTGAAGGGGTTGAATCCCCACCAAGGAGTAGGTAGGGTGGGGAACACCATATTTTTATTTAGGCTACTGGTTCCATATACATATCACTGTGTCCCAATACCTATGTCCATTATACCATCGAATACTTTCTCCTGGACTCGCAAATATAAGTGAGTGGAGACTGACTTATATTTGCATGTGCCGGAACAAATACAGGGCGGGTGGCTGACATCATGTGTGTCACACTCAGTCATGGTCGCATTTATATGGGCACGCCCAGTGTTTGCATTGGGACGCTCAAGGCTGGGCGGTCCCATTGCCACCACTGCCCTCCCCGCTGTGTGAGCGTCATGCCAAATGTGCAGGTCTGCGAAGGCGTCCATACAGAAGCCCTGCACATGCGCATATGAGAATATGCGCAGGGCAGAACCATCGGCCCCTGGTGCAAACATGCCGGGGACCGAATGGATTATAATTGGCCACTATATTTTAGTGATATACAGGGCAGTAGAGAGACAGACTTGGCCCAGGTATTTTTTTTTTTATGGGGGGGGGGGGGGGATGTTTGACCTAATCAAGGGAGGTGTGGCCATGCACCCTTACAATAAAATACAGAAACAATATTACTTTAAGCAACTCCCTGGCCACAATGCAAACCAGCTGCTGCATCTCCTGCTTCCAGATATTGGGGGTAGGAACAGGGCCCCAACAGTGCCCTCCATTAGACCCCTCTGCTCCTCTCTTGGCACCCCAGTTGGCATATAAATGCTGCTCTAACAGCTGGTGGGATTCACATTCTGGTGTCACTTCCCCCGAAACACATTATAGCTATCAGGCCAGTTCTGACCCCCCAGCACAGAATTCTACTGGGCATAAAAAAAAAATTGCAGACATTATACCTTCAATCACTGAAGATAACCACACTCCCGACACCCCCTACTTGCCTACTCTCTTGCAACTCAAGATTTTTTGTGTAATGCCCAACAACCATGGAAGAGTGCCTGGGTCTCATGCATGCCATCCACTTCCTAGTGAAGCACGGAGAATGAGGAGATTATTCAGGGAATATTGGTGCTTTATGGAAGGGTTGGGGCTGAATGATGTAGATTTGCAGATGACGAAGATCATTTAGCCCTGTCCCCTTCTTATGACCCAAGAGTCCTGGAATTTTCGACGCCTAGTGACATGACAGTCCACCCTAACTCCCATGAAGAAGTAAGTAAGCTGCGTCTTCTCTCAAGGTGTCTTCTGGAGAGAAGACCTAAAAATGATGTAACTATGCAATACCTGCAGTATTCAATTCCTCTGCCATACAATATCGGAATTACTGGAATTATACAGAAGGAGGAATGGTTACGATTATGTTATTCAGCAAGAATTCACCAGGGCTGCCCACTTTAACTTCACTTGCTAAAAGATTGGCCAGTTCATGTGGTAGAACTGAAATCAGTAGACCTGCCCATTCTACCGCGAAGCTGTCTGGGCCACCTGATTTTTTGGAGTGCCCTGGCCATTCCAGGCGAATAAGCAAGCATGGTCTCTTCCCCCTTCAAATATCTCCAATGCAATACTGTACAAGAAAAAAAGTAGTGGAAATGTTCTTTTTCACTGACTTTACATCATCATTTGAATCACCACCAGTCACCAGCCTTTCCAAAGTTTTTATAAACCAGTCAGCAGGCTCTGGAGGAGCTGGACAGTCCGAAAAGGGGGCAGGGCCAAACGGCAGGACCTCAGGATGAATGGTGAGTGTGACAAGGTGCACTCTATGTCCCTCTATGTATTTATCTGTGTAACTATTGCAGGGTTGCCGACTTTATAATTCTCCTCTCCGGGAGAAGCCCGGAGAGGAGAGTTTCAGCAGCCGCTTAGGGGCGGGGTTTAAGAGTGACATCACTAAGCCCCGCCCCCATGATGTTAAACCAGCGAATTCACGGATCTCCGTGGAGGGGGCGGGGCTAAAATGACGCGATTTTGCCGTTTTAGCTCCGCCCCCTCCTCTGAGACCCGAGGATTGCAGCATTTTAATGCTGCGATCCGGGGGACAGCAGGGGTGTCCCCTGAATTCCGGGAGGGTTGCCCACCGGTAATTCCGGGAGGGTCGGCAACCCTGAACTATTGTATTGCATATGTGCATAACTGTCTGTGAATAGGTGTGTGACTGTATATGTGCATTGGTGTGACTGGCTGTGAATAGGTGTGTGACTGTATATGTGCATGGGTGTGACTGTCTGTGAATAGGTGTGTGACTGTATATGTGCATGGGTGTGACTGTCTGTGAATAAGTGTGTGACTGTATATGTATGCATACTGGTGTTTGACTACGTATATATGAGTGAATGTATGCATAGGTGTATGTATTCATGTGTGTGACTATATATGTGTGATTTTATGTATATTGTGTACACAGTTGCACACATGCAGACAGGCTGACGGGGACTGGGGGGGATGTGTGCTGGTGTGTGACAGAGATCCGAGTTTCAGCTACTGCCTACTTTCCCGATGTTAACGGTTAATAGATGCTGTGCGCATGCGCACAGTGTCTATTTCTGGAGACAGAGGGGCTGGGGGCATGGCTGGCCTTGCCCCCTCAGGGGTGAAAACGGGGGCATGGCCTCACAGCAGGAGGAAATTTGGAGGTCAAACCTCCTGGTTGCTAGACCAAGCCCCCAAAATCCAGGTGCTGGCCATCAACGCGTGCATGCTAATAATGATTTTAGCTGTGGTATTTGGGGGTGGCAGGTACTGTCTGTTGATCTGAGGATCACTTACCATGTACTGTATGTATAGTTTGTGTGTGTGTGGGGGGGGGGGGCACTACAATCTTTGTCGCCTCCGGGCACCTGGTATGAACTTACGCCACTAAAAATATAGCAGATCAGCGATTATCTACAAATCCATTCACAAGTGTCTCACCATAGAACAGGCTTGGAGGCCGAACAATCACACACCCACCTTCTGACTAGGGATGCCAATCCCGAGGCATTTTTTCAATCCCGGGATTGGCATCCCTAGCTGCAGCACAGCATCACGCGTGTCTCATACCCACCCCCACACCGGCCGACCCGCACATTTACTTACATTAGCAGGCACCCGGCATGCGCAGTCTAATCCCGAAATTTTGCGATTACATAGCCACGACACTTCCATGAAACTACCAAGAGACGGATAGTATACGTAATGAAGCCTCCCAGTTTCTTGCATGTTTCTGAGGGGATTTGTGTGTGTATGTGTGTGTGGGGGGGGGGGGGGGGTATTTGGTGGGGCAGTGTCTCAGGTGCTCGTTAAGCTGCAATGTTTGCAGGTTGCCGAGCAAGCCTGAATCAGAGCCTGCATTAGGACTCGCCCTCGACTCAGAGACATGCCCGTAATGGGCGTCTTCATTTTAGCACTGTGTGCTAGGGAACACCTACTTCCCAACACTAAGGGCAGTATTCAATGTCCCTAATCGCGATGTGCAGCGAATCCTGTTTAGGATTCGCTGCACATTCGCTGTGTTCCGGAGGGCTGGAGCCCTCGCTGCCAGCCCTCGCTGACATAGTATTCAATGAGGCAGGGGCTCGCTGCCCCTGACCGTGAATGTGAACCCCTGCGGCGGGCGCCACAGGGAGCCTGAGGACAGCGGCAGGCAGGGAGATGGAAGTCTCCCTGCCTGCCCCAGAACGTATGTGGGGGGGAGGTGGGCTCCCCGGGAGCCAGGCAGCACAGGCTGCCCCCCGGGAGAGCCAGCAAGGGACCGGGTATTCACTGCACCCGATCGTGCATATGTAATGATCGTGAGCAGTGAATATATGAATATCTAATGAGCGGCTCCCGGTCCCCTGCTGGCTGCTATGTGTAAAAAAAATATATATATTTTTTAAATTAAATATATATTTATGTGCTGTAAGCACATGAATAAAAATAGCATGCCCCTTCACAGAATAAAATTCCTGACTTTTTGACACCAAATGTAAAACAACAACAACTTTATTTTAAAAGTTCACTTTCCACTTGGCGATTTGCTACACGGCGGCACATGGCGAAAATCACTTAGAAAGACGGCGAGAAGTGCACGTTGAATAGGGTGATTCACTTTCTGACCCAAAAAATCACCTTCCAATGCGAAAATAGCACAAATTCGCCGTGAAACAGGGCGAAACATCCTCATTGAGGCCCTTATTCTAATCGGCACGGTACGGCCCGCGTGCGGCCGTACCGCCGATGTTTTGCCACTGCACATGCGCAGAGGTCATTCTGCGCATGTGCAGCCCCCTTCGCCGCAGACGGATTTCGTCCGCCGCAAAGGGGGCGTATAGGGGCGTGAGGGGCTTCATCCCCTCATTTCCCTATGTGTACGCCCCGCGTTTCATGGGCGTTCCCATGCAAACGCGGGGCGTATGCATGGTAATGAGGGCATGACGCCCTCATTACCATGACATGGGGGCGGAAAGCTGACGTCGCCGGATGTCAGCTTTCAGCCCCCATACAAGCTACCACACGGACGATTGTCCGTGTGGTCTCAGCTTGCGGGGCTGCCGCGGCGTGCGGCCCTGCCTTCGATGGTCGACGACCATCGAAGGCAGGGGGCAGCTCCCACCATGGTGGAGGCGTACGCCTCCACCATTTTGATGCGGATCGCCAGCCGTCCGTGTACGGACGGCAGTGGCGATCCGTCGGGTGGGCGGCCCTTGGTTTGTGCGGTCGGAGCCCCGTGTGCGGCTCTGACCGCACCAACCAGAATAAGGGCCAGTATACTGCCCTAAATCTGTGTAAAATATTTGTCACAAGTGAAAACATACATCTCTTATCTTGAGTCCAAATGAGACCCAATACTGTTTATTTATTATAAGTAAATGTATTTTCATTTTATGCATTTGGTTGTTAGGCTACATACAGTATACGCACAATCAATTTTTACAGGGAAACCACATTTGTGTTCAAGGTCACAAAGTGCTGACAGCGGCATTTGATCTGTAGACTCAAGAAATTCCCCTAATGTCATTTTACAATTAGACTTTTACTTGTTAAAAAAAAGGATGTCTGCTTCTTATCTAATGGCTGAGAAATAATATAATCTATTGTTTCTATATTATAAAAAATAGTATTGATTGCATCAGGCGCAAAACAAATGAAAGATTACAATAAAACAGACACAAAGGGGGAATTTCACTAAGATGGGAGTTTTATTGACGATGGGATGTTGCACATAAAAACCAATAAGATTCTGCCTCTTTTTTATTTAGTATTTCTAGAAGATAATAGATAGAATCTGATTGGTTGCCCATAGCAACATATCATGTGAAATACTGTACATACTGTAAATAGTACAAAACTACAAAATATAAACATTTTTAATGGCTCAGGATACTTTTTTTTTTTTAACCAAAGACGGAGGAGTCTTGAGGTTAAGAATGGTTGAAATTAGGAAACAATACCCGCATTTTTTAGTGATAATTCTTCAGCCCCAAATTCATTCATCAGCACCATTGTTAACCTGACTGCATTTGCAATCCTAAAATGCACGTGATATGTACCTTACTAGTGCACTCGTTCTCCTCCGCAAACCTTCGATTTTTGCTCGTACCTCAGGTGGGTGCAAGAAGAAATCCACTTTAAGTGCAGCCTTGGGACTAGGATCCCCAACCATTTGGCTACTACATTAAACATCAACTGACATCAACTCACTGTGTTTTCGGACGTGGATATTATTCATTGTATATGGCATTGTCCAATAGTATAACTTTTTTGGAAGGCTGTACGGACATGTATTAATATTGATCTAGGCCTACCCTCTGCCATAACAATGTCTTGGGTATTTTGGAACTACTATACTCACCAAAACCAAACATTATCCAAAGATTTGAAATTATTACTAGCTCGTATTGTAGCTGCCTCAAAGAAGACCATCTTATCTCTGGATCCATAAGAATCAAATACTCTTATTGCTAATGCTACCTCACTTATCATTTTTATATCAGATGGATTAGATAAGAGTGTTTATTAGATGTAGATGCAAAATCCCCAAAGTTTTTTGCCATATGGTTGCCCTATTTGCAAACACTACCACTATTAACAAAATAATATATACGTAAAACTGTTAGGCCTACCACATGGTATAATACTGAGGGGAAGATTTATTAAGCTGCTAAACTGTCGTTTTTTTATCATCGTCCAATCAGCTCCTAACTGTGAAGTTACAGGCTTGGTTTGAAAAATGACAGATGGGAGCTGATTGGCCGGTGATAAAAACCAGACACTTTATCACTTCACGGAGCTTAATAAATCTGCCCCTGAGTTACTTGCTAATGTGTCCCCTCCATTTTAGATAGTAAATACTATTATAATGTTATATGTTTTTGAATATCTTTGACAAATATTTTGTACTAGTAAGCCCGCTCAAAGCAATTGTTTCGAAAGCTACTCTGAAAGCTACTCTGCTACCTTGTGATTGCCTCTGTGTTTGTGCATGTGTGAGAAAGAAACAGATGTAGTGTCGCTCGCTGCCAACAGATGTCAGTGTTTCAGAGACACACAAATGGACATTAGACATATATACAGAGGATGTAACCTTGATGAAATGTATTTATTTCAATTTTTTTACTTTTTGTAAAATTTATATATGATATAGCATATCATGTGATGTATGTTGTTTTCTTTTGTCAATAAAAACATTTTTTTATTAAATGCTTTAATTCCAAGAAATTGTGAATATAGTATTAGATATTGAAACAAAGTTTAGAGTATTAATATTAACTGACTGACACTATCATTTGTTTTTCTGCACTGTGTGTACTAACCTTTCCTATGTATTTCCTATGGTGTATTGGATCATATAGTTACTACTAAACATTGTAATAGAGGATGTGTGACCTCTTAGCATGTTAATGATGACACAAATTCTTATACTCTACGCAAGAAAGAAAGACACAGAGACTTAGGTTTGGCAGAAATATGTTAGCTGAATTTATTTTGAAATATTTTAAGCTAATTTTGATTGTTAGTTTTATTTAAATGGTGGCCAAGAAAGAACGGCTATTACTTAGCTCCACCCCAAACCAGCATACGTAATTTGGCCTAAAAACAGGAAGCGGTATCCACTCAACCCACAGCATTGGCTGCCCACCCAGCCGGGTGGGTTCGCTGTCCCCGAGCGGGTGATCCAGCGAAGGCCTAAGCCAATGAGGGGCAAGCGCACCGAAAAACCACCAAATACGCAATAAACATAACTCAATAAACGTCTTAAAATCTATGGTACTTGTGGAGTATCACGGCTCCCACGACCTGCATCGTATGCAGATCGTATGCTAAAAATCGCATCGCATCGCATGTGGCATACGATGGCATACGATGCGATGCGATGTTTTACCGATTTTTGACTATTTTTGCTCAAAAATCGTATGCCATCGCATAACATCGTATGCCATATGTAGTGGCATACGATGTCATACGATGCGATACGATGTTTTACCGATTTTTGAGCAAAAATGGTCAAAAAATCGGTAAAACATCGAATGGCATCGTATGCCATATGTAGTGGCATACGATGTCATACGATGCGATACGATGTTTTACCGATTTTTGAGCATTTTAGCTCAAAAATCGTATGCGATCGCATCGGATGCCATACGATGGCATGCGATGCGATGGCACCCGATTTTGGACTGAAATGCATCAGAATGCATTGAAATGTGTATTAAAGTAGTGAAATGCCACCAAATGCTATTTTTCATAGTGCACCACCCCCACTATCAACGTCAACCCGAAGCGTGGCGAGCGCAGCGAGCCCGCGAGGGGCGGCGGTACGCGTCCTACGACCTTTTCATACCCCCACTATCCACGTCGGCGTGGAGTTGAGAATAGAATAGTGTGGCGAGCGCAGCGAGCCACTGAGCCCGAAGCGTGGCGAGCGCAGCGAGCCCCGCGAGGGGACGCGGATACCTTCACAGCTATACGTGTCTCCGCGGGCTTTACAGGTATCCGCGTGCGCTCGCCACGCTTCGGGCTCGGTGGCTCGCTGCGCTCGCCACACTATTCTATTCTCAACTCCACGCCGACGTGGATAGTGGGGGTATGAAAAGGTCGTAGGACGCGTACCGCCGCCCCTCGCGGGCTCGCTACGCTCGCCACGCTTCGGGTTGACGTTGATAGTGGGGGTGGTGCACTATGAAAAATGCCATTTGGGGGCATTTCACTACTTTAATACACATTTCAATGCATTCTGATGCATTTCAGTGCAAAATCGGGTGCCATCGCATCGCATCGGATGCCATCGTATGGTATCCGATGCGATCGCATACGATTTTTGAGCTAAAATGCTCAAAAATCGGTAAAACATCGTATGGCATCGATGGCATACGATGCCATGCGATGTTTTACCGATTTTTCACCATTTTTGCTCAAAAATCGGTAAAACATCGTATCGCATGACATCGTATGCCACTACATATGGCATACGATGTTATGCGATGTTTTACCGATTTTTGACCATTTTGGCTCAAAAATCGGTAAAACATCGTATCGCATCGTATGACATCGTATGCCACTACATATGGCATACGATGCCATGCGATGGCATACGATTTTTGAGCAAAAATGCTCAAAAATCGGTAAAACATCGCATCGTATGCCATCGTATGCCACTACATATGGCATACGATGCCATACGATGGGAGCCGTGATACTCCACAAGTACCAAATCTATAAACTTTCCGTTCTTTCACGCCAACGCAAGGACTCCGGTCCCGGAGGGCCCCGCCACCGACTAAACTACTGAATCTACAGTATCACTACCATCAGATCCTCAATAAACAAAAACAGACCCTCCTTAACCAGATTAATTCTGTCAGGCCTAAAGAGCTGGTGATACCGAAACCTGATGCGCTCATGTGGGACCACAGCACCACCTGCCTCCAAAACCTATCGAGCAAACGCTGAGTTCAATTTCTTTCTGGCCTCATCAATAGCCCTGCAATCCCTCGCACCTCTCCAGCATAAGCGGGGAACCATGAATGACCAAATCAAAGTGCACGTAGGCCATGCTGCTTTAATGGCGGCCAGGTCACCAAGGATCAAGGCCCGCAGCTCCAACTGGGGCATTTTCCCAAGATCATTCCCACCAAGATGGGTAACCAGTATTTCAGGTAATCCAAACAATCTCACCTTCTTCATTAGGAAAGTCCTTAGCTCGCGCAAGGACATACATCTCATACCCAACCACCGCATCATATTAGAGCACTCAGAAGCAGGCCCATCACCTGAAGCCACAAGCCTAGCCGCCCAATGCACAAAGGAGTGGCCTACTATCCACACCCTAAGACTATCGTAGCCCACACCTATAGGGAAAGAATGTTTAAGAAGGAATTAGAAGATGTTTCTTTAATTGTGGACAGGTATTATACAGTTTAGGAGGGTCTGCCAAAAGAAAAAATTTCTGGATTGGTGCACAAATTTAGTGCAGTAGAACTGCTTCATTCACGATTGAAGCCACTCCTAGACACAAAGGGTGAGAGACGAACGAAGGTAGGTAGGGGGTAATGGACATGGTATAGGAAAACAGGGGATTACTCGGCCGGAGAAAAAACGTCTGGACCTGCTGAGGGACTCCTAATTGGAGCCGAATTAGCCGAATTAGAACTATGCCGAATTCAGTCCGTCAGGTCAGGCAAAAAAGCGTGAAACTCCGGACGCTGGCCCAACAACAGAGCATAGCTAATCCCCGAAGAGGTAACGGTAGGGCAGGGGTAACATAGGAGTACAACCAATCAACTGGAAACCATACACGCACAGACATCAGGGCATGAGGTTAGGTGGATATACTTCTTATATGTCGCAGAGCGCCAATGCCCTAATCTCTTAATGTCCCTAACTGACCATCCAGCGCTAGCAGCTGTAGTTGCAGCGCCAATTCGAAATGAGTGGGTGCCAAACTCGCAAGGTGACAAACCTAGTCCGCCCAAGCACTTGCGGAGCATCCAGCTAAATTGATATCTTGTCAACGGTGACCCATCGTAATGCACAAGCCATGAATCGCCCACACTGGGCCGCACCAGTGCGTAACGTTCCGCTAGAGCCACCGGGCATGCTGAAACCGGCAACACAGAGCCCATACGCACCCACGTCCCTTTGGCTGTCTGGTCAGTTTTGGAACGTCTAATCCTGCACCAGAGCGACTCTTGTTCTATGCGTATATCTGAAAAGAGAAGCGCCGCCACTCTATGTTTCGAGGGCGAAACCAACTCTAACACTCGCAAAGCCCCATGGAAAGCCATTGTAAAGGCCAAACTAAAGAGTAATGTCTCGAACGCGGACTCTGCAAAAACACTAACCGTACTTAATAGAGACAACAAGAAAGGGAAATCAATGGGGCGCCTACAGTCAGGGGCCACTGGAACTAAGCGTGACCAGCCTTTCGTGGCCTTGCGCACTAGGAAGCATTTGGTGAAATCATGCACCCCTTTGAGCTGCGCGAAGAAGGATATTCCTGCAAGGTAGCGCGCAGCAACCGCCCTGGATTTGCCTGCATTGTAGAGTTTCCAGACAAGGGAAATCAGCAGCTTCTGACCACACCTACCTGGCTGTGCTGAGCCTCCAGAAAAAACTTCCCACTCCGATCACGCTTGCCGATATGTTCTAAGGGTAGCCGGCCCTATGGACAATTCTGCTAGCCCCTCCAGTCCGGCCCGATGACCTGCCAAACATAAAGTGGGCACGAGACCCCAACAACATCAGCACCTGGGGCTAGTTCCCTAAAACGCTCCCACTGAAAGCGTGACAACGCATCAGCTACCTCATTTTGCGTGCCCGGCACATGTTTGGCCTTGAACACAATGTTGAAGCGCAAACATTGTAAAAACAGATGAGCCAACACTCGCAATACCAGCAGAGACTTTGCCTTCTGATTGTTAATGGTATGAACAGTACTGAAATTATCACACCAGAAAAGCACGCTGCGGTTTGCTAAGCACTCCCCCCCAAACCTCCATGGCAACCATAAAAGGGAATAGCTCAAGCAGCAACATGTCTTTGGTAAGCCCCTTAGCAAACCATGATGTGGGCCAGGCCTGTGTGCACCAGCTTCCGTCCAGAAAACAACCAAATCCGGTTGAGCCTGCAGCGTCAGTGTAGAGTTGCAGCCTGGAGTTGTCAACCACCGTGGCCAGCCAATTGCGTATGCCATTTAAGTCTTCCAGAAAAGTTGACCAGACCACCAGGTCGCGCCTAATCTCTGCCGACAAGCGCACAAAATGGTGCGCTCTAGAAACCCCGGCAGTTGCCCTCTCCAGCTTGCGACAAAACAATCGGCCGATTGGGATGACTCTACACGTGAAATTAAGCTGACCGAGTAGCGACTGTGCTTGGCGCAAAGTAATCTTACGGGCTGCACAACAATTGTCAATAACCTCCTTCAGCTTGACAATCTTATCCTGTGGTAAATGTTATCCTGTGTCAATCTGGATCCCCAGAAATGACAAGGATGTTACCGGGCCCTCTGTTTTGTCCTCCGCGATTGGCACGCCAAATTGCTGAAAGACAGAACGGGCCGTCTCTAATAACTCAGAGCACCGGTTGGAATCAGCCGGACCCACACAAAGGAAATCATCCAAGTAGTAAGCGATCCCGCTCACTCCGGTTGACCTCTCAACACACCAATGCAGGAAGGTACTGAACTTCTCAAAAAACGCACAGGATACAGAGCACTCCATCGGCAAACATTTGTCGACGAAGTACTCCTCACCAATGCGGAAGCCCATGAACCTAAACGCATCGGGGTGCAGCGGTAAGAGCCGAAAGGCTGACTCTACATCAATCTTAGCCATCAGTGCACTGGTTCCGTAAGCCCGGACCATCGCCAGTGCGTCATCAAATGACTGATAGATCACCGAGCAAAATTCAGCAGGTATGTTGTCATTTACTGAAAAGCCCACAGGATAAGATACGTGCTGTATGAGTCTGAACTTACCGGGAACCTTTTTGGGCACCACCCCAACCGGTGAAATTACCATGTTTGGCAGGGGAGGAGCCGGAAAAGGCCCGGCCATGCGTCCCAAATGTAGCTCCTTGTTGACCTTTCCTTTCAAGACTGAGGAAAGAGAGCGGGGTTCCTAAATGATCCCCCCAAAACCTCGCCTTGAATAGGGAGGCGAAAGCCTTGACTAAATCCCTCCATTGGAAAAACGACTGCCTCCCTATCCGGGTACTGACCGAGCCAAGGAGACATGGCTCTGATCCGTACCAGGGTGACCGCTCTATCGAGCGTTGCCGGACGTTGAGGGCTTGGGTGCTGCGGAAAGCAGCTTGAGGCTGGATGGTTTCGAAAGCAGCTTGAGGCTGGATGGTTTCCAGAGCAATTAATGCATATATGTTTGTAACGGCAACGCTGCCCCTGGCTACAAAAAGAATTATTAAAAGCGTAGCATTTTCCTTTTGCTGCACCTGGGGTGAAAGAGCGACCCCATGGTGTGAAACGCTTTTGAGCGACCAGCTCTCCAGCCGGCCGATGCTGCGCTAGGGGAGGGGCAGGAACCGCGGTTAGTGGGCGGGTAGCCTCAACAGATTCAACATGGGCCCTAGTCAACCCCATCCACACCTCCACATCCTTGCATCCAAAATCCATTATATGCAAGCAGTCCTGCTTACGCCGGAACTGCTTGTCATACGTCCTCCAAGCCACACCCCCATACGTTCTGTAAATGTCATGAACTATGTGAATATAACAAATTATATTCATATGTTCATCTGGCCTGTCCTCCAGGTAGCAAGTGGCAAAGACACAAAACCCAGCTAGCCAGTTATCATAGGAACGAAAAGCTTCTGCACCTACTGTATGCCCCCTTTTGCTTTTGCAGCTTTATAAGCCTTCTTGGACTCATCAGTTAGGCTAAACAGGTCCAAAAATTTGCCTTTTTGTATCTTGGCTCTACAACTTTCACGAAGGCCCCTTAACACTGCTGTGTAGTCGCAGTGAAAAACCCCAGGGAGGTTCCTGCGCTTACGCTCTCTCCTAGAAAGTGAAGCGATGCGTTTGCACTTGCTACTGCGCGCCTGACGACCTGCTTCCTTCTTATCATACCTAGCCGCTCGCTTACGCGCCTTCTTAGTGCTACCAACTTTCGAGCCACCAGCTAATGAGGAAGAGGATGTGGAGGAATCACGACTACAGCCTGACCCTACAGTGGAGGAGTAAGCCACTGAATCGGCCCCTCCGTCAGTAGTGTCCTCACCTGTAGTTTCGGGCTGTGCAGCCCAGGTATCGTCGTCCTCGTCGGTATCATCATCAGCACCCGTAGCCCCGCCTTCTTCTGGGTCTACATTAATGTCGTCAGCGTCTGAGGAAACAATAGACAAGGGCCTGGCGGGCCATTCGTGCCAGCCACGCGCCGGCTTGCGCTGTAACATTAGTATGGACCTCTTGAGAGGCACCACGGAGCACACTGGGTGCTGGAGAGCTCAATCCCCTAAAAGCCCTCACAAATTCTGAACAGCCTGGAATGTGTTGCCCTCTCACTGATGTGCTGCGCCTGCCAGCACCTGAACCCGTGGCCTCCCCGGGACCACCCTCAGCCAAAGGAGCTAAAGCCCCCGCCATGGAGGATAGGGCCGCGTATAACAGAGCAGGGTCAAACGCAGAAGCAGCAACCCCTAACCCGCCATCTGCCCTAAGAGCTGCAGCAGCTCCCTGGCGACTACTGCGGGACGGGGTCCCCCATCCCCTGCGTCTCCCACTGCTTGCTGCTCTCACAGGCTCCCCGACCTTATCATCATGCCTCCTGTCCTGCCTCTCCCAGGATGGCCTGTAGCCGTAGTAGGGAGTCTCAGGATCGGGGGAGTGTAATGCAGGACCCCCTCGCCCATTGTCCCTCCTGTCTGTCAAATTCAAGGCAGCATCCCTGGAACCAGAGCCCCGCCGTCCACTAGAACGGCTGGACCTGGCCGCCATCTTGGCCCGCCTGCCTACTGAGGCGTCTAATGGCCGCCGTGCACTCTCCCGGCCGGTGGCTGGGAGATCCCTGTCAGGGGAATCCTCCAACGCCTCACCCTGTGGGGACTCGCGGTGGGCGCCGTCAGAAGACCTGCGCCCCCCGCGTGATGCACCCCGGCCACGCCTGGACTGACGACCGCGGCGGGACACCATCGCCATCGGGCAGCCGCCGGGTAACAGCCGCAGCAGCGCGGCCTCTCCCCAGGCGCCCAGCTCTCGCGCTAGCTAGCCCCCGCCCGGGAGCACTGTTGGCCGCAGCCTGAGGGGACCCCGAGACACCCGCCGCAACTTCGTGATGGGCGCGTCCCGTGGATGAACGCCCGCCACGATACGCCATCCTCCTGCGACCAGCCCGGAGCCTGGAGACGGATATCGCAGGGACCGTCACCGCAGGCACAGCCACAGCAGCGGCCGAGCGCCTCCCTCCAGAGCCCCCAGCCATGGCCTGGGGAACGTCGTCGGCGGGCGAAAGTACCGCAGCCCCCCCAGACCCTTCAGCCTCAGCAAAGCGGGTGGGTGGCCTAACCACACGCCTGGGTCGCCTAGGGGTAGAACGGGGCATACTGACAAAAATGCAGGTAAGGCCTAGACAGAGAAAAACAGAGATGTCTACTCACTCAGAATTTTTCAGGAAGAGAGGGAGACTCCTCCATTATCCTGAGGTAATATCCACAGCTAACCAGCCAAATCCCTTTAACCCATAGGCTCTCCATGTCACATGCCCCACTTAGGCCACACCAAGCTATCATGTTTAAGCCACTCCATGCCTATTACAGCCATTACGTTGTTCATTCCTGGCCAGCATGGACATTTCTGCATACAGGAATATCCGAGCTGTCCGATATTAGATGCAGAGTGTTGTGTTAATGAAAGGATGGTGCTGCTACGTTGCCAGGGAGATGTGGGTGTGTGCAAAAAAGATGCAGGAAGGATGAAGAATACTAATGAATAAACAGTGATAATTCTGTGGGGAGTAGATGGTGTTGACAGAGGAGAAGATTAAAGATGATAAGAAGATGAAGGAAATTTACATTGGTTTAACATGGGGGAGAAATTAATGTGGAAGTGCACTTTAGAAGGCAGAATGTATTAAAGGGGAGCTGAGATAGGTTACAGTAAAACTTCAGGCTGTGACTGCCTGCAATGCATACAATTGTTAAGATGGGTGATAAAGGTTTTAAGTATGATTAATTGTTTGCAATTTTTTTCACATTACTATAGGGAGAATTCCACATAAATTCTCACTATAACTAGCTGTGTTATTGAATAACAGGGAACCTATCTGTAAATCCATATTCCCAGAGAATTACTAACGTAGACCTATTCATACCTTTAATTGATTGCTGTTTTTCCTGCGTGCTGACACCTCCATTATTCAGACAACTAGCATCTGTAAAGAAAAAAAATATGTGTTTATGGAAAGCAAATCCATTTGTATTCAATTAATATTCTAATACAGTATGATAAGATTAAAGTATGTTATAAGTTGTAACATTAACAAGCAATATTCAATATCTAGACATGTATATGAGGTGTGGCTAATAAACAACAAGACTGATGCTATAATAGACATTTACATATTTTTTTGTATCATAATTAGGGTTATGGGGTGTACACATGGTTCAATTTGGACACGTTTTCAGTTTGATTTTTGCTTCTAGAAGCAACATTAAATCAAAATCAAAACTTATAAAGGGTACAGACTGCAGATATGCACTATTTTTCTCTTTTCATAATAGAATATCAAATAGAAAATGAATTAGCATCAAAATGTTTTTTTCTCCATTCGATGCAGATTCGATCCCAATGTGCACTCCCTGTAGTGTAAATGGAATAGAAAAATTGTCTGTACTATATAGTCAAATCAAATGCATTTTGCATACCATTTGATTGGATCCCGATTCAATCCCAATCAAATTAGGATTGAATCTCAAGCAAAATCACACCATGTGTACCCACTATAAATTGAACGGTTTTAACTGTTCAATTTATAGTGCTTCGACCTAGAAGATCGAAGTCTGTAACATGCTGCTCTATGCAGCATCCACCCGTCCCCTGCGCACTGTCCTCCCACTACCCTCCCTTCCTCCTGTTCCATTCCAGCAACCCACCGGGTCCCGGTGGCTGTCGATATCGCATCAGTACCGTCGGCCACCGCGATTGAACCATGTATACGCCTCATTAGGTTAAATTATGCAAAACACTGTGGGGGAAATTTACTAACTTCAAATGGCTAAGAATGCCCATATTCGTATCCATTCATAGCCATATACTGCCATAAATTCCTATATTCTGAATTTACAAAGACCGGTATACGGCTATTCATATTTGGATATTAATTCATATTTTGAAATTACGGATGAATACACCATCAAAAGAATACAAATGAATTTAACCATTTATTCAAATGGTGAATTCAAATTTACTATCAGGCTGTATGCTATATATGGCTGGTAATTGTCCCAAAAATACGCCTGGAAAAGTAATTTACGTGCAGGCTTCACTGTGTAAATAATAGAAAAATAAACAGTTTTAAAAATGGTATGTGGTCCACCCAGCACCAAAATCGCTGGGCCTTCAATATGATACCAGGCTGGTCCTTATGGGTTAATTGGTTCCAGAAATATTGCGGGTAAACCGATTTCTTTCATTTCTGAAATGTAATTTCATGGCTGTTCATGTTGTTTTCTCTGGAACCAAACGGCCCAGTTTCACGGGACCAAAATCAGTCGAAGCCCACTCAAAAGTTCTTCAATATTATACTGGTCTCACGTAAGTGGATCATTTGGTTCCAATGATATAGCCGGTTGGTTAAAGGGGGGGTTTCTCTCCCCCTCACACCACAAAATGCAGGGACTAGGCTGGGGATCATATTCCTGGGTAAGTCCCAGCATTTTTTGGTGTGAAAGGGGTATTATTTCAAATAGCCGGGACCTGCAGTGCTCTGAATACAGCCAGGGAGCCCCCTGCTCTGGCATGTATATCCCTTGGAAATGAGCATGTAATCCCACATGGCAACGAGCATGGAACCCCTGGCAATGAGCATGTAGGTAAGCAGCACTTATGTAGCATAATTTGTAATAGGCATTATAGCCATCAGGTCCAGTAAATACATATGTGGTGCACAGACGATAAGTGTCTGTGAACCATATATGTATTTACTGGACCTGATGAAAAGACTGCACCGGTCTTGAAATGTCGCCCTATGGTTTTTTCTTCATGCACTAACATAAACTGATTAATTTCAAGTCCGTGGAGTGCCGCCTATCAATCTCATCGCCCCTTTGGGGGTAGCGTAGGGTGGTTTTGCCTATAATATTTCTCATTGGAAGGCACCGCGGCATCCAATCAATCAATCTGGAGTATATATATATATATATATATATATATATATATATATATATATATATATATATATACAGTGGTCGAAGTGGAAATTTTAAAGTGGGGGTTGGAAAAGGGAAGGATGTTGCTATGCGCACGCCGAAGGCTCCAGGGAAAGGGGCGTGACCACTTTAAAGGGGGCGTGGTCCTGTGTAGTGTGCCACGCCATATACCTCTTATATACAGTACATTATGCAACACAATAGTAGACCCATAATACCTGCCCATACTTAAACATTATGTGACACACAATGAGCCAAAATTCACATTATAGCACACAGATTGAGCCAAACTTTACACTGCATGTCCCTGTCACCTACAACACATATCCCCTACATCACAGCAGTGACACATGTCCACTACATCACAAGTCACCTGCATCACACCGCACGTCCCCATCACCTTTATCACACCGCACGTCCCCATCACCTGCATCACACCGCACGTCCCTTCATCACACTGCATCACACCATATGTTCCCATCTGCTGCATCACACCACACGTCCCCATCACCTTCATCACATTGCACGTCCCCATCACCTTCATCACACCGCACATCCCCATCACCTGCATCACACCGCACGTCCCCATAACCTTCATCACACCGCACGTCCCCATCACCTGCATCACACCGCACGTCCCCATCACCTGCATCACACCGCACGTCCCCATCTGCTGCATCACACCGCACGTCCCCATCACCTTCATCACATTGCACGTCCCCATCACCTTCATCACATTGCACGTCCCCATCACCTTCATCACACCGCACGTCCCCATCACCTGCATCACATTGCACGTCCCCATCACCTTCATCACACCGCACGTCCCCATCAGCTGCATCACACCGCACGTCCCCATCACTTTCATCACACCGCACGTCCCCATCACCTGCATCACACCGCACGTCCCCATCACCTTCATCACACCGCACGTCCCCATCACCTGCATCACACCGCACGTCCCCATCAGCTGCATCACACCGCACGTCCCCATCAGCTGCATCACACCGCACGTCCCCATCACCTGCATCACACCGCACGTCCCCATCACCTGCATCACACCGCACGTCCCCATCACCTGCATCACACCGCACGTCCCCATCACCTGCAAGTTGCCGTGATACAGTGGCGGGATTCTAAAACCAATTAAATCATAGGTCCCCTCACCTCAATCCTCTGAAGTTTGGAGGCCAGTGCATAGTTTGTGTCCCCGTTACTGCTGCAGCTGCTGTCCAACAGGTTCTCCCTCCCCCTCCTCTATTTTATAAAAACAAAAAATGCCCGAGCAGCAGTGGTGTGTAACATTTCAGCGGTGGGCGTTACACGTCCCCCCCTCACCATGGCAGACACCCATAGCCAGCAGTGATGTGCAGGAGATCCCTACACATAAACACATAACAAGCGCACACACAGCTGCAGCAGCTGTAGGAAATAGCGGAGCACTGCTCTATATGATGGCCGGACATCTGCCACCCCCACCGCCGGGTAGAGCAGGGGATCTCCTACAGGTGCGGGAAGGGAGGAAGCGGCAAGGAGCTTACCTCATTCAGCCGCAGTGTTCAGTCTCGCTGTCGGGAGACGGACCCGGGAGCAGGGAAGCTGCGTGACCTCGGGTGCGGGGGGGGAGCTCTCCGAAATGTCTGCTGAGGTGGAGGTGGCTTAGGCAGGCAACAGGTGGGACACGTCTCCCTATTCAGCAGACTGCAGCTCCGCGGAGATCTCTACCAGCTCCCTCTCCATTCTGCTCTCCGCTTAGTCACCAGCCCTGCTCCCCGGGACTCCACTCAGAGATGGGATAGTTCCCCGCACCTGTATGCGGAAGGCACATCATCTTCCGGGTTACCCATCTCACTCTCTGCTGCTCCCCGTTCCCGACTGTCACTGGAGGCGGCTGGTTACACACTGCGGGTGGGTGGAGACAAGGTCACAGGGGTACCGGAATGTCCCTGTGACAGTAGCAGCTCCACATTGAAAAAAATATATAGTTTAGTGCTTGAAGTGCCGGTATGCCATACCGTTGCATACCGGCCCACTTCGAGCACTGTATATATATATATATATATATATATATATATATATATATATATATATATATATGCTATTGCTCTCTTTGGCTGGAGGGAGTGTGCATATATATCGTCCGATGCTCTCAGTGCTGGCAATACATGGTCAGCACTGCAGCCCAAAGTCTGCAGCCGCCACTGAAAGGTAAGTATATCTGCAGCTTCTATTTTCCCTCTTTTCTGTGCCTGGCCCTTGAATATGCCAACCTCTTTGCCATTTTACACCCTGTACTAAACCCTTTGCATTTTTCCTATGCCAGCCCCCTGCCTTTCCCAGGCATATATAATTAGTTGAAAGTATTTACACAAATAGAGACACACCCATGAGCAGACCACCCAACCAGAACACTGGTCACGCCCCCCACATTATTAGGTGCTGTCCACAACCCCTATTATTGCGCATAATAGGCCCTTGATAATTTTCAGCTCCAGGCCCATTTAGACCAATAATCTGGCACTGTAGTTGAGTCATGACAAGATTCTCTATTGTACATTTTAAAGAGCAATTTTATTTTTTATTTTACTAAAGCCATGTGTATAAGGGCAATGGGTTGTAAGGAAGAGGAGGGATTCTTCAGGAGCCATGGCATTTAAATATCATAAGATAAAAGAACCATGAGGAATCCTGGTTTATCATAAATGGTTCCCTCTGGATCATTTCAGTAAGAGGGAGGAACTAATTCTATTAACAAAAGTCATGAAAAGATAACTTGATGTTTCACTATAATGCTAAATGCACTGTGACTCCTGGACTTGACCAATGCCAGGTTGGTAGAGGACCTGGGTCTAATGGTCACAGTAAGAGGAGAAATCATTGGTATGTGAAGTAAAGCCAATCCTTTGGGGTTTATTTACTAAAATGGAAGTTCTATTGAAGATGTTGCTATGGGCAACCAATTAAATTTTTTCTATTATCTTCTAGAAGATGCTAAATTAATAAAAAGTGGATTCTGATTGGTTGTCCATAGCAGAATCCCACCATCAATAGCACTCCCATCTTAGTAAATAAACCCTGTGTGTGTATGTATGTATGTATGTATGTATGTATGTATGTATGTGTTTGTCTAAAGCAGGCATGTCCAAACTGTGGCCCTCCAGCTGTTATGAAACTACACATCCCAGCATGCCTTGCCATTGTTTTAGCATTAAAAAGGGGGGGGTTTTTAGTGTAGCGCTCCGCTCCTTGGGTGTGGGGTGTGTGGCTGATCCCGGTTTGAAAGAATATGCAGTGGGTTGGTTTCAAACAATTTTACTTCAAATGGTGCAGTCACATAGACAATTAATTACATATAAAACATTTGTTGTTACAGTTGTTGCAGTTAGTCGATACATACACTGTTACAATAATGTGCAATAAAACAGCAACACAGTGAGTGTTGCGGGAGTGGGGGGGGGAAGGGAAAAGGTATTGGGGTTTTTTTGAGGGTTTTCCCTCTGATGCGGATGGGTTCTGGGGGGGCAGTTGGTTTTACAGTACAGTCCCGGTGTTCCCACGGCTGCGGCGTCCCGCTATGCCGTTCCTTTTGTTAACTGTGCTGGTGCCCGGCTGCCGGAGGCTGCCCGTCAGGTGTTCTAGGCTCGGAGGGTGGTGGGGAGTTCTATCTCCTCGGCGTGAGCGGTGTTCTGGCTTGCTTGGGTAAGGGGGCTGTGGTGGTGGGTCTGGGCGCTCCGTGTGTACCCTCTCCCTATCCAGCCGGCAGCCAGAGGTGTCCGGTGTTGAACCGTATCCCCCGGCCGTCTGTCGCTGTGGGTATGGGACGTGGAGCGTCTGGCAAAGGCCGTTGGCAGGGGGAGCTTTTGATCACTCCTTCCCGCCCCGGTGCCTTGCCTACGGATCCACCAACTCACCTGCTCCCGTTCCCTGCGTTGCTTGCTGTTGCCCGTCCTGTAGCGCTGGCTGGATGGTGTCTCGTGCCGCGGTCTCCTTGCTGACGTCACCACTCCGTGCCCGGCTTTGTCCTTCGTGCGGCAGTCTTCTCCCTGGTTCCTCCGCTTAGTTCTTAATCGCTTGGGTGTGGATTGTGTGGATTGCTGTAGCTTCTCCAACGCGTTTCGGCCTTGTGCTGGCCTTCTTCTAGGGAGTTTGTGGTGAGTTTCCAGGGAACCAGCGTAACCATGGCAACATGAAGACTAGTCACAGAAGCAAGCAAAAGACTTCAACCAATCAGCACGCAGCCCACCCAAGAACCCGCCCACTGCCTATAACTAGGAGTGGAAGGAAACTCACCACAAACTCCCTAGAAGAAGGCCAGCACAAGGCCGAAACGCGTTGGAGAAGCTACAGCAATCCACACAATCCACACCCAAGCGATTAAGAACTAAGCGGAGGAACCAGGGAGAAGACTGCCGCACGAAGGACAAAGCCGGGCACGGAGTGGTGACGTCAGCAAGGAGACCGCGGCACGAGACACCATCCAGCCAGCGCTACAGGACGGGCAACAGCAAGCAACGCAGGGAACGGGAGCAGGTGAGTTGGTGGATCCGTAGGCAAGGCACCGGGGCGGGAAGGAGTGATCAAAAGCTCCCCCTGCCAACGGCCTTTGCCAGACGCTCCACGTCCCATACCCACAGCGACAGACGGCCGGGGGATACGGTTCAACACCGGACACCTCTGGCTGCCGGCTGGATAGGGAGAGGGTACACACGGAGCGCCCAGACCCACCACCACAGCCCCCTTACCCAAGCAAGCCAGAACACCGCTCACGCCGAGGAGATAGAACTCCCCACCACCCTCCGAGCCTAGAACACCTGACGGGCAGCCTCCGGCAGCCGGGCACCAGCACAGTTAACAAAAGGAACGGCATAGCGGGACGCCGCAGCCGTGGGAACACCGGGACTGTACTGTAAAACCAACTGCCCCCCCAGAACCCATCCGCATCAGAGGGAAAACCCTCAAAAAACCCCCAATACCTTTTCCCTTCCCCCCCCCACTCCCGCAACACTCACTGTGTTGCTGTTTTATTGCACATTATTGTAACAGTGTATGTATCGACTAACTGCAACAACTGTAACAACAAATGTTTTATATGTAATTAATTGTCTATGTGACTGCACCATTTGAAGTAAAATTGTTTGAAACCAACCCACTGCATATTCTTTCAAACCGGGATCAGCCACACACCCCACACCCAAGGAGCGGAGCGCTACACTAAAAACCCCCCCCTTTTTTTTTGCAAGTCATTAACCGACCCGGAACGGTCAACCGGGCAGTGAAGCAGCTAGCACCGCACAAGAGAGGACAGTGCGCAGACTACCAAAAAACTTTAACAATTGTTTTAGCATTCCCTAATAGAAAATCAGTGGCAAGGCATTATGGGACTTGTGGTCTCACAACAGCTGGAGCTCCATAGTTTGGACATGCCTGGTCTAAAGCATCTGGTGTACCACAGTGTACATATTCTGAGAACAGTTGAGTATAGTCAATAGTTGGTACATTTTATAGTGCACAACCTGGCTTGGCTGTCAGAATAAACACGATGAGGTCAATCCAATTAACTCACCCCAGTAATTGAGCACAGTGAGTTACTCTTGCTACAGCATGTACCTCCCACGTACCAAAAACATGGCTCTATCTTGACCCAGATTCATGGATTTTTGTGCACAGCCAGTAAGTGCAGCATTTAGTCCCACTTGCTATCACTCGTAAGTAAATAACGATTAATTGGATTGACTCCTATATGTCTGAGCTATGTTAAAAGGTTCACTAGTCCTTTAATTTGCCTGATTTACTTGGGTGGTCACTGCATAAAATCTGGGGGGTGGGGAGGGCATTTACTGTGTAGAATCCCAGGACAGTGCTTTTATCCCTCTTTGTCATCATTATATATGGTCAAATCAATCATTGCTAAGACATATATCCTGAACTGTCTTTTTGTCAGTCTCAAAACCTTTGAATGTTTCTTTAGCAACCAGTAGAAGGGAGTAGAAAGATCTTTCTGATAACTTAAAGAGTCTTAGGCCAACCCTTCGTTCCCAGAATCAGAGGCTGCTTTTGTTATGTTTATTTGAGCAAGGCAATATTCTTATTTCCCTTTCTAGAGATTGGCTTTGACAACATTAAGTGAAACATATGTGGAGGTTCCCCGTGTCTTGGAGTTCTCCGGAAACATCTTATTGGCATATCAGTGCTGTATTCTACAATATTTCTGCCTCTTTCTCGGTAAATGGTGTGCTTCTAATTTGTTCCTCAATAAAAACAGCATCAGAGAATGGCATATTTTTTTGCATACATACCGGCTCCGAAGTGAGCAACGGTGAGGGGGATGACTGGGGGACCAATGGACAGAGAGGGGTTTGGTTGAGATCTGCACACAATAAATGGGACCCTAAATTTTTGCGGGTCTTGTCCGCTTAATTATAACAAATGTTCTTTTAGCGGGGGTGCTATCCTGTTAACTAAATATATTCAGAACAAGAAAAGAAGACGGGAGAGCTAGTTCTATGGATGCACACCAAAAAATTGTTAAATATGAACCACCAATTTCCTAAGTGGTTTTTGGGAGTAAATTCTCAAAAAGTGGAGTATCCCCTATAATCTTTATTAATATCCGGATATGGGATACACCACCAATAAATGCGAAATTCAAGAGGTTAAAATAGACTTACAACGTACATGTATACATTTAGGTGAAAAAGAATTGAAAAATATAATGTGAAATAGATTTAAAAATTGTAGGCAGGGGGGGCTGGGCTGGGTAGTATCTATAAGACACTGGGATTGTGTCATCAGTCTCTGAAGTTGTTTTATAGATATATCAATATAGTCGTGCCTGTATTGGCTTTTTTGATATATGTTGGCAGGGTATATCTCTTGGGGTTAGTGTGGACTTATATGACCCTCTGTATTTGTGGGTTCATATGAGTTCTTTATGTTTTAGTACACTATTATTCCCAGTATACCTTCTCAGGCAGTACATTGAAAGATGGTCGTATCCTGATTCTCAATATGGCGATGAGGGAGTGGTTCACCTTTTTTATATGTAATTCTCAACTTTCACAATGACTTATATACACCTCCTGTACCTAATATAAATTCCAGGTACAGTGCAGTTATATATGGGCTTATGTACACCCCTTACATCTGTTATTGTATTGGCTTTATTGGTAGCCTACGCACTCCATTGTGCTTGTACACTCCATTTATGGTCAGTCTGTTCAGGCTTATTAAGTGTTATATACACGTTAGGCCTTATCGATCGATAATTAAAGTCAAGAAAAAAATCCTAAAATGGCTTATTTAGTGTTCTAATGATACACACTTCGCCTTATAGGTTACTTTGGATATATAGATGTATATTTATTGAACCTTTTGATTCTGTGTCCAAAATATAGACATACGTTGGCTTATTTAGTGTTATTTTTTACACAATTTGCCATTTAGATTGGTCAAACGTTAAACTAATGGTATATGACTTTAACCGATCTATTCCATATTGTGGGTACATATAATAGGTGTTATAGAGGTGTGTACAATATTGCCAAGTTGAGTTCTGTGTTGTAAATACACTTAGCAGCTGGCTGGTATCAGCTGCTTTAGGAGCTCCCTCATATAATTACTTTCAGACATTGGATACAATTTCTATATTGCCAAGTAATCTGGCATACTGCCCAGAGGTATAGTAGCTACACTGTTGCAGAATATATTACTGAGCTGTGAGTGATAATTCCTCACTATTGTACTGCTGACAGTGGTGTCAGCAGTACAATAGTGAGGAATTATCACTCACAGCTCAGTAATATATTCTGCAACAGTGTAGCTACTATACCTCTGGGCAGTATGCCAGATTACTTGGCAATATAGAAATTGTATCCAATGTCTGAAAGTAATTATATGAGGGAGCTCCTAAAGCAGCTGATACCAGCCAGCTGCTAAGTGTATTTACAACACAGAACTCAACTTGGCAATATTGTACACACCTCTATAACACCTATTATATGTACCCACAATATGGAATAGATCGGTTAAAGTCATATACCATTAGTTTAACGTTTGACCAATCTAAATGGCAAATTGTGTAAAAAATAACACTAAATAAGCCAACGTATGTCTATATTTTGGACACAGAATCAAAAGGTTCAATAAATATACATCTATATATCCAAAGTAACCTATAAGGCGAAGTGTGTATCATTAGAACACTAAATAAGCCATTATAGGATTTTTTTCTTGACTTTAATTATCGATCGATAAGGCCTAACGTGTATATAACACTTAATAAGCCTGAACAGACTGACCATAAATGGAGTGTACAAGCACAATGGAGTGCGTAGGCTACCAATAAAGCCAATACAATAACAGATGTAAGGGGTGTACATAAGCCCATATATAACTGCACTGTACCTGGAATTTATATTAGGTACAGGAGGTGTATATAAGTCATTGTGAAAGTTGAGAATTACATATAAAAAAGGTGAACCACTCCCTCATCGCCATATTGAGAATCAGGATACGACCATCTTTCAATGTACTGCCTGAGAAGGTATACTGGGAATAATAGTGTACTAAAACATAAAGAACTCATATGAACCCACAAATACAGAGGGTCATATAAGTCCACACTAACCCCAAGAGATATACCCTGCCAACATATATCAAAAAAGCCAATACAGGCACGACTATATTGATATATCTATAAAACAACTTCAGAGACTGATGACACAATCCCAGTGTCTTATAGATACTACCCAGCCCAGCCCCCCCTGCCTACAATTTTTAAATCTATTTCACATTATATTTTTCAATTCTTTTTCACCTAAATGTATACATGTACGTTGTAAGTCTATTTTAACCTCTTGAATTTCGCATTTATTGGTGGTGTATCCCATATCCGGATATTAATAAAGATTATAGGGGATACTCCACTTTTTGAGAATTTACTCCCAAAAACCACTTAGGAAATTGGTGGTTCATATTTAACAATTTTTTGGTGTGCATCCATAGAACTAGCTCTCCCGTCTTCTTTTCTTGGACCAATGGACATGCTGCCTCTGCAGCATTCCTGTGTATTATTATTTTTGTATTGGTACACTTGCCAATAAACGAATTCTGATTCTGATTAACAAGGACCTCCCTCACTCAAACATGCGGGGTAAGGCAGGGACTCGCTTACGATGTGCAGAAGCACGCATCAGTAACGATATTGAGTGTGCACACTAGAAGATAAAGTGAAAGATATCTTTCACTTTACCTTCTAGTGTGTATACTGCTTAACTGTCTTTTTCAATAGTAAGCCCACATGATCAAATATCCTGGGATTTTCACGGTTGATTGAGTTGAATCATACTAATCAAATTATGTTTCCTGTGGACTTGCATAAAGATGGATCCAACTGCATGGAATCCAACTGCATGGAATAATATGATTATTTCCCAGATAGGCCAAGTTACCTCTATTAAGGTGAACATGCTACTGAGATCGCCAAACAGTCCCTGTCATTCGAGCTTGTATTTTGTGGAAACTTTGGGTGTTTTTAGGAGCAAAACCACACTGGTTTGTGGGATTGACCCACTTTGTGGGACAAGTGAAGGCATATAGTTCTCTGAAAGAAAAAAAATGCTACAAAAATATAGATAATACGTTTTTGAGCTTGAAAAAAACTGTTTATGGGGCCAGTCCAAATACTAAGGGTTTAAGTAGTGACCCTCATCTCACCTATTATTATGTTATTCGGTAATAAAAAGAGAATGAAAGAGTGACACACTGGTGCTACAGTAGGTTTGAAGTTTCAAACCTAGCATCAGTGTGTCACTCTCTCATTCCCTGTTCTATACCCAAGGGCAAGACAGGAGAACAGCAGTTCAAGTGTTGTGCCCCCTCAACGGTTCTTATATTTGGTTCTTATATTTGTTCTTATATTTGGTTCTTGACATATTACATAATTTTGTATATATTACAAAGCACCTTATACTTAACACATTGAGTAATATTTTTATGAATATTTGTATTGGCTAACAAGTGACCAATGATTTAAACCCTATCTATTTATTAACAAATTCTTGGTAACATAATAATAGGCGAGATGAAGGTCACTATCTAAATCTTAATATTCGGACCGGCCCCATAAACAGCTTATTCAAGCTCAAACACGTATTACCTATATTTTTGCAATGTTTATTTTATTCTATTTGTGACAAGGAAAATATTCATAAATATTATATCTAATAAAAACTATTATCTTAATAACAGTATCTGTAGCAAATTTCTTCTCTGACACATAAGAGTGCCCCCAAAAAGAGTTTCTTTCTTTTTTTCCTCCCCTGGCTCTAATTATCCATCCTTGTATTTGGCAAATATATTAATATCTGGTGGCTTGTAAATCCCTAATGTCTTTAAAGATTTTTTTGCAAATTGTATTTTTTAAATACAATTTACATACAGTATAGGCTGCAGGACTGCAGCCTCCCATGTAAAATAGCCACTTCAGTAAACTCAGCTGGGTCAGTTGTAGTCTGCATGACTGCAGTGGCTTCATTGTGACTGGCAGTAACTTCATATTAGAAGTCCTACCTGTCAGTCACCCGCATGATAGGCACCTCATTGGGAGGTGTTCCCTCCCTCCGGGACTGCCAGACTGGACTTTGATAAACAGGGAGCTGGTTTCCTGTGGGAAGCTTCTCCCTTCTTTGTCATCATCCCTATCTGCCTTCTATGGGCTGCAGACAATGCAGCCCATTGATGCCAAGGGTTTACACATGCACCAGGTCCTGTTGTCTACCAGCTCCGTTGCACAGGTGTTAGAACTTGGAATATAGGACTCTCCTCACTGGCACAATTTTTAGCAGCCTCCTACCTACAAAAGGTAGGAGACACCGCTGTCCCTTACCAATAAGCCAAGTGGATCCTTCCCTTTTAAATTTTCTCACTACCACCCACTCGCTTCTCCCCTTTACAGTCTCTGTTTATTCATTTTCATCCTTTAAAAAGAAAAATGCTTGAATTGCTTTCATTATTCTGCGTCATCAATTTTTCAAGATATATAGCACAAGATATATATATATATCTTTGCACAGTTCAGTGTGATATGATGCACCGCAATGTCTTCCTATTCAAGCTTTGAATAAACCAGAAACAGTATTTGCAGAATGATTTTTTTTGTTATAGAGAAATAACTAGAAACTAAAAATGTATTACTACAAAAAAAAATAGTTTTCCACATTTTAATATACTACAGCTAAAATATTTCATTATTTAGATTTGATATGGATTTGTCATTTATTCTAATAACATAAATGTACAGATAGAGCCCCTCTCATTGAGGCTGGGGCTGGCATTCGGATTGCCGGCCTCCGCCATCTGCTGCCGGCCGTCGGAAGGCAGGCCTCGCCGCCAGTCCCCACACTCCCCCTAACCCTGCCCGTCTCCCTGCCCGAGCCGCTGAGTGACTGGGACATGCATGCGTGTGAGATGCTCGTCTTAAATACCCCGGGCACATCAAAGGGTTGATCTGCCCCTGCAGGAGCTGACTAGTGAGACTGAAAGCAGTTTGCTGGGGAGACAGGGGCCAATTGGAGAGACAGAAGGGTGCAGTTGGGGGAGACAGGTGCTAGCTGGGGAGACAGGTGCTGGCTGGGAAGACAGGGGCTGGCTGGGAAGACTTATGGGTGCTGGCTGTGGAGACAGGCTGGCTGAACAGACAGATGGGTGCTGGCTGTGGAGACAGGGGCTGGTTGAAGAGAGAGATGGGTGCTGGCTGTGGAGATGGGCTGGCTGAAGAGACAGATGGGTGTTGGCTGGAGAGACGGAAGGGTATTGGCAGAGTTGACAATGGGTCGCTGTTGAGACAGAAGGGGAAAGGCTTCCTGGGGGCACTTCCATACCATCAATTTTGCCTCTGGGTGTCTGGTATGAAGGTACGTAATCTCTAGATATGCAGGTATTAAGTAAATCACAACTTTCTAACTATTTTAGGCAAGAAACAATGTCAGACCATCGTTCTGGGTGCAATACTATTGTATATATATTTTTTTGTGGTTTCATTCACCTGTTGGATGGTATTTTGCTCTTCCACCCTAAAGGGGGCAGTGTCATCACCCTTTACGAATGGCTATTCAAAGTAGAAGAAGAACTCTATTTGTTAAGACACACCTGAGTGACGCGCAATCTTACTGACATGAGAACAAATGGCCATCAGCTCAGATTTCCAAAACACACTGTAACGATTCTAATGAAGACTAAAAGCAAGACCTGCCCTTTATTATCATACTACAGGACGCAAGCAATATCATATGGCTTGATGTACAAAACATTAAATCTGACAATGTCAATAGCGACTGCGGACACCCTCAGGCATACACATTGGGCAATATGCAGTTAGGGCAGAGACGTGTTGGTCCAATCTGTCAGATCAGATGACATCGCTCAATGTGTACCCAGCTTTAGGCACATTGCATACCTCCCTACTTATGACCTGTGCATACCTCCCAACAAATTGGGACCTGTGCGCGGCTGCAGCTGAAAAGGGGTCATGGCATTGGGTGAAGGGACAGACCATATGGCAGAGGAGGCATGGTCTCATGGCAGGAGGACCCCCCATTAGCATTTCAGTCCTTGAGCAGCTGTGTATCCCCCTGCTCTCCTCCCTACACTACTGGATGCAGTGCAGATTCAGAGCAAAGCAGTGGTGATCACTTGCTCTACCAAATGCACCTTTGGGACAGTGAAGCCCCCTGTAGTTGGGAGGTATATTTTGGGATCTATCTTCCTGCAATGCATGAAGTGGATAGTTGGTTATGGCTTTCCATGGCCACCATACACATTTTGTTTTATTAATGTTTTGTCTGACAAAGTTTAATCTATTTGTCAATTTTTATCTCAGCTGATATATTGCTCTCCTTTCCCTTAAGTTACCTTTTTGCATTTATTAGGAACATCAGAAATGTTGTACTGTATATGTGTTTCCTCAAGTTTTATTTTCAGTAAACAGTAATTTTCAGTCCATTGTACAGCATAAGAAAAACATTTTTTTTTGTGTATCGGTAGATTACATAAAGAATGTTTTCCCCCTAATTTCCCAGGCATTTTTCTGTCACTTCTACAGTATGACTACTTTCATTTAAAATTTCCATTCAAATGAATAGAGGGGCATCTTGAGGACATAGCTAATGCCTCTAGCACTTCACATACACTCCAAAAAAGTACAGCTGGATGTACAGTATGCTTCAGGTTGTCTTAGAAACAAGCTAGGATCACAGACAATTTTCATTTCATGTTGAACAATTTAAAGGAAAAAAACTAATTACTTGCTGCAAAGTCTTACATTCTAAAATACAAATTCAAAAATGGTGGACATCAATCCTGAGACACCCGAAGATGCCATTCCCTCATGAGGCCCATGTAATGACATACACAAAGCGTTTTTATACACAACCGTAACTGTTAAGATTATCCATACATTTCCTGACAATATTAAATGTGATCTTCAAAAGCATAATGACCTGCCATAAATCTCAAGGGAGACCATTAGCGTTACATTCTTTTTCTTCATTCAGAAATATGAGGCCTGAACTGCAGTTATTATGCAGTTGTCATAGCCCCTGGTGATTCTTTGGAGTGTACAGCATATGCACACATTCAGATCAATGTCATTTCCCACTTGGTTTTCATTTATTAGGTGATTTCAAAGGTATATAAATGTAGGTGCAGTATGTTGATGTCAACATTGATGAAATGTTGATATGCTAGTATCAACAATTGACGGTGATGACGACATTGTGAACATGTTAGCACTTTGTAGATATTGACATGTTACCATTGACAATTTAATATTGTCAACCAGTGACATTCAATATTGTCAGCCTGTGGTTTAACAGGGAATATGTACTGTTGCATGCGCCGAAGGTGCTTGTGGGCTATTGAAGGGGGTTGAGCACTCGAAAGAGGGCATAAGACATGGGCAAAGGAGCAGACTGGGGTTGTCAGCCTCTCATCACCTTCCTCAGTCCTGTGTGACCTTCCTCGGCCCTCATTACCTTCTACAGCAGCTCATCACCTTCCTCAGCACCTTGTCACCTTCCACAGCCCTCATTACCTTTTTTCGAAACTCGTTACCTTCTTTAGCACCTTGTCACCTTCCAAAGCCATCATTACCTTTTTTAGAACCTCATTACCTTCTTCAATGCCTAGTCACCTTCCTCTGCCCTTTGTCACCTTCCTCAGCACCGTGTCACCTTCCTCAGCCCTTTGTCACCTTCCTCAGCCCCTCGTCACCTTCCTCAGCCCCTCGTCACCTTCCTCAGCTCCCTCCTCACCTGTCTCCTGGACTCCTGTTCTGGGTGGTGTAGCAGCTGCTAATCACACAGGGAGATGCACTTCCGTTACCACAACTCCAGTGCACAGATCCCGGGGCAACAGTATTTTTTAATAAGGTGTGAGCTAGGTGTGTGGTTAGTCAGCAGAGGACACCTGTGCTGCCTTATGGAAGGGGATGGGGATTCCAAGGGCTGCCCTACGGTTTCCCTTTTGGTAGTGGGGCTCTTTTATCAGCAGCTGTGGCAAGCTTCTTGGTGCAATAGCAATAAGCTACACGTGTAACCGGTGAATGGGGGGCTGTTGGAAGTTATAGAAGGCACGGCACTAGCTTCAGTGGGGGAGTTTGAGTTCTTAGAAGAAACAGCACTGCACACTCCACACACTGACTACAGAGTGTGAGTGTGTGCTGCACAACAGTGCAGTGCAGTGGACCTAGGCTCAACTTCCAAATGCCAAAGTGCCAGTATGTCATACCGCTTAATACTGGCACAAGTTGATCACAGCTGTCAACATTATGAACGTTCACATTCTGACCATCGACATGCTGACTGTATCCATGAACTGTGTTAAAACTATTTGCAATCTAATGCTGAGTACGGGCAGATGGCCGAGGGCCCAGTAAACACAGCATGAGAGCTGATATATCTGCAATTATATCGGCCATTGGCTGTGCTAAAAGGCCAACGCAATAATAGTAATATGCATAACATTTGTATCTTCTTTTTTTACAAAAAAATCAGATCCTATATATATTTTTAGAGTATATATAAGGTTAAAGCCCAGATATGGGCCACAGCACTATGTGATTGGGAAAAGATATTAGATAATGTAATTATTTGATATAATATATTTAATACACCAGCTACTTTGGTTGATGTGAATAATACTGTATAATGCTATCTATTGATTAAAGTCAAGCTAGGATGAAACATTTAGAGGCTTAAAGCAAAGACTTGCATCATATTGATGATATTTAGCAGCCCCTTTGCACTATATGCTAAGTAATGCTTTTCTTGGTTTAAAAGATCAAGTCTTGTGGATTCAATGCTGTGTAGACAATATAAATGTGCAAATGTCCTAAGCTGTCAAAAGGTTACTAATTAAAATGTTAGAAATGCACTCAAGTACTATATAAAACGCAATTAATACAAGAACTACAGGTATCTGTTTTGTTTTTTTATTCTTTTTTATTGAAGATTTCATCAATACAGTATGACAAGAATAGAAACCTGACAAACAGTATTACATAGACCAGTGGATATAAAACAATAGCAGTCCTTGTCATGCATTGAAGGTGTCAGCATGAAACCGTAATATAAAGGGAAAAAAAACTATAATGAGATAACAGAATTGGAAAAAAAAAAAAAAGTTGCTCCGCAAAGCTACTATAGAACTACAAATAATAATAGTAGTTTTAATAATATTTGTTTTTGTTTATACTGTATAGCGCTCTTTCTACCATCAGACTCAGACAGGGAATTAAATTAAGAGCACAACCAGCAGATGGAGCCCAACAGAGCTTTTTAAACTTAGCGCCATTCAGGGATGTGATTGGCTGCCGGAATATTAGCTCACTGCCCGATTGGGGGTGAGCTGAATTACACTGTTTTTCACCTTGAAAAAAGAAGCGCCAAGCTCCGAAACGTTGGTGTGTTTTTCTTCAAATATACTTTTTTTGAAAATCTCCTTGGAGTGCCGTGATTCTGTCCTGAACCTACCCATCTATCCTTCAAGGGCACCGGGGTACCGTGACCACCGCCGGGAGAGTGCCAGGCCGCCATCACCCATATATATATATATATATATATATATATATATATATATATATATATATATATATATATATATAGTGAACAAACCCTTGTGTCGCGCCACAGAATATAGGTCAACTTTTATGGGGCCGCCTTACTCACTGAATCCCCTGTTGGATAGGGGATAAGGGTGAAGAATGAAGAGCAATAGTGGGTTGGCGCCCCTGGTGTTAATCTCTAGAATTAGATCAACTACGTCTAAGTGAATTATAGATCTAGCACATAGAAAAAGTCCATTTAGTATTTAAATATTTATTAAAAAGTCCTTTCTTTCCACACAGTGGTAATGGTTATTCCAGATCTTTGTACATTTCATTAAAACATCACTGGTATACGGAAACAGCAGAAGATAACCCAACGCATTTTGCCCCTTAGCGGGACTTCATCAGGGGTTAACGGATCTCAAGACAAGATATTGGATATTTTTCACAAGTGGAAACAATTCGTCACAGGATAGTTATTAGTTCCTTGTATACATGAATGACCTATTTCCAATGTCTATGTAGGTGAACCGACTGGTGGGGAAAGAATTTTCTCCAAGCAATGTTGCTAAACAAGATTTATTTCTCCCTTTGAACAACAACTTTCCAAATAAAAAGCCTTTTAGGTGGCTATACCTATAGTGGATAAAAATGATGATAACTGTCTCCCCAAAGGGTCTAGACGGACCCCAGTTGATTAAGGGGCTGAATATCCAGTGAATCCAGCTTAATACCACATAAAAGGCGAAAAATTCAGTACTGAATCAGGGGTACTTCGAGAGGCGATCCTCACCCTTCATAGAAGTGCTCTGGTCCCTGGTTCAGTCAGAATGTCATTCTGAATAGACGCTGTAAGCATGCCCATAGCGTCTATTCAGCGTCGCAGAGGGGGGGAAAAGGGAGCGTGGCCTAATCACGGCTAATTTGCATAGGCCACGCTCCCCTTTTGGACGCGCGCACGGATGCGCCGCGCAAGAGTCCCTATTTACAATCTTCAGAAGTTGGGAGGTATGTATTTAATTTCTGCTTTCTGTACAGCTGTTCGGGCTGTGAAGCAACTCCTGCTGTCTGTGGGGCCATGCCACTACCCCATGAGCCCTCTTGTAATTTGCCATACCCAGTGCTAATAGGTAGGGGTACCACTGTGTCCACCCTTAGGATTCTATTTAGTAAATTCAAATTCACATTTTTCTAAAATATAGCCATTTGTTGCTAAATTATTTGCACCATGTTTAATTAATATCTGCTGAGACAGCTGTGTGCACATTGTCTGCCCAGTGAGTTCAGCAAAGGGGAGAAGCCTAGGAAGCAGGGCATCATGGGATTTAGATGAGGAGGAGACAAGTCCCTGAGTGAGTCCCAGGCCAGCTGACTCTATAGATTGAAGGTACTGAAGAGGGAGGTATAGACAGACATTGCACTGTTTTTTTTTTTTGTTTTTTTTATTTAAAGTACATTTTAAAGGTAAGATTTGCGTATTGACCTATACAAAGATTCAGAATTTTTTTTTAAAGAATAAAGCAAAGGAGAAACCAGGATAACAAAATGTAAGTATTAGAACATACAGTGTTAATGCTTGTTAAACATAATCTCATCTAATTTTATGTTTTATATAAAGGAGAATAATAGAAAATTAGAAAAAGAGAAAAAGAAAGTAAAACAAGAAAAGAAAGACAAGAAAAGGAAGGAAGAGGGAAGAGTAGGCAGAGAGAAACCTCTCCACTTCCTATATCGTCAGATGCAATCCCCCATAACATACTATGGTGGCTGCCGTTTGATGACGCTCAGCTTTCTACTTCACTTAAATATAGTAAATGCCTAAATACAATATCATATTGTCCTGCTAATATGCTGGAGAAAAGCAGATATTAGGTTTACTACACAGACGCCTTAGGGGCATAGTTATCACAGTCTGCATTTTACATGCAGGTGTGACGCATTTTACATGCAAATTTGCAACATGATAATGTAAATAGAAATCATTTCCTGTATGGAGATAGGCTGTGATAAGAGCCTATCCCAGCAGCACTTCCTGGTCCTGGGAGCTTACTGCCCATGCAAGGCTGCACGGATCTGTCTCAGAAAGATACCCAAAACAGGAGCCCATAGGCAATGGTGAATTTTCCATTAGGCATAGGAGGTAAATGACTGGGACTGGCACCTAACTCAGGAGTGGGACAATAGTCAGCAAATTGTGCCTTGGGAGGTTGTAGTAGGGTGAGGTTGGGGCTGCCTTGGTGATCTTGAGGTATCCAGATGGCCCTCAAATGAAGGAAGCAGTAGCATGATTTAGAGAAGGTGGCCAATAATGTGCCTAGGGGCAGCCTGAGCCCTTAATCCGCTCCTGTGCATAGCCTACTATAGGCTATTGCCATAGTAAGATTGTGGTAGCCTTTGGGATTAAGCGAGTTTGGTAAATCCACCAGCATAGCAGCCTCCATAGAAAGCTAGGAGACCCTTAAAAATTGCAGATAACTGCTAAAAATGGGTGTATTAGGGCGATATCCCACACAGTAATTGAGGGATCCGGACAACGGGTCTACAGCAAAAAGTCGACAACCATTAGATCAACACCATTTGGTCGACAAACAAGAAGGTCGACAAACAAAAAGGTCGACATGTAAAAAGGACATTAGGTCGACACTGTCGACCTAATGCTTGTGTCGACCTTTTATAAAGCCGACCCTTTTGCATGTCGACCTTTTCACATATCAACCTAATGGTGTCAACCCAATGGTGTCAACCTAATAGTTGTCGACCTTTTTGCTGTAGACTCCTTGTTCCATTTCCGTAATTGATTAATATGTCCCTTAGCCAATCACAAAATATCTCTAGAATATAAAAAATATTGGTAAATATGCCTAACTGAATAGGCCCCTATTAATGGGTTACAGTTGTCCTAACCTCTATGGCCCTTTATCAGACCTTCCTGAGTTACATGTACAGATACAGTCTGTGTTATCTTCTTCTGACAGAACTTCTCCATGCTTCATCAAATAGACACTTTTAAATATAGGATTTATGATGTCTAATAGGCTTTTCATAACCATAAAATTGTAGCAAGATCATACATAATGTATCAATAACTAATCAATAAAAAGTAGACTGGATGTTGCCATGGCAACATAACTCATGTCCAAAGAATTTCCACAAACACAGGGACCCGCAGAGCCAATAACACAATGCGATAGCAGATAAATAAAATAAATAATAAACTAATGAAATGTACAGAACACTTGACTCATCCAGTTCTTTACAGGAGATAATCCAGAGCTTCAAATCTCCAAATCTCTCTGTAAGGTACGAATCAGAACTAAGGATTGAAAAGCCGCATGGTAGAGTGCAAGAGAGACTAAACAAAAACATAAAGAATAGAACAATATATGTTTTCAAAACACACAGCAATAGAACAATAGAACAGCAAAAGTACAAAAAAAACTAACAAACTCCTAGTAGAGCAACAATTGTTACAATACTACTGTATATCACAATACTGTTCTACAGGTCATGCAATGTACTGTAATGCAGTTTTTATTATCTTCAGGATAACAGGCGACATAAAATACAAATGAATGACAACAGTTAATAAGCAACTCTTGCCTTTATATTTTAATATTCCACATGAATCATTGCGGCTGTACATTCCCCTGACCTCCCACGGCCCCTGCTTGTTTACTTGCTATCATTTGTATCGAGCAGGTTCTCCTTCATTCATGATGGGTACCCTTTACGAGACCCTTTTCATCCCCGGAGACCCCCTCCATGCCTACGGATAGCTATAGTTTAGTATTCTGGAAGTGATGCATTGATGTGTGTGTGTTTTTAAATCAGCCTGCCGGTGGGAGCCATAAGTGAACAAAAGACAGGAAAAAAAAAAAATACTGTGTGTTTATGTGGCAGCACTCCAGATATGTTTTAATGCAAGCTGCTGCCATCACTAGACTAGAAGGGAATCTACCTACTGTAGCATTTACATTTTGATGGGGAGCTGTTTTGAATAATAACTGTGAAGACTGAGTCAGTGTGTGTGTTGATTGAAAGAGAGAGGGAGTGAGAGAGAGAGAGAGAGAGAGAGAGAGAGAGGAGTGAGGGAGAGGGGGAGAGAGCAAGCCTCTGTACAGAACGCTGGCTGGCGGCTGAGCTGCAGTGTTCTCTGTTATATATTTTTTTCCCCTGGAGTAGTCAATCTGAGCGGATTTATATTCAAGGGGGATAGAAAAAAGTCACACAACTATCATTTCCAAAATGGGTGCAGTGATGGGGACGTTCTCCTCCTTCCAGACAAAACAAAGAAGACCCTCTAAAGGTAAGATTCCTGCCTTGCCTAAATGCTTACAATTAAAATCACTGATCACTTAAACTGGTGAACCATGTGCAGTCTGTAGCCTTATAGAATGAAGCCATAAACTGCATGCCCATTGCTGAGGTACAGTATCTGTGAAACGTATTGATGCTGTGGAGAAGCCAGAGGTTCATTATTACTGCAATCAAATATCTTTGGTTTCAATTCTTATGATGAGACAGACTATGGAAATGTGTGCGTTAGATCTACAGTACCTTCCCACAGACCCCCTATTCACCAACCATATGCAGCTGGTGTCTTAACATAGATCCAGCTCAGATGCAAGGAGATGTGTCATATGTGAATCCTACATAAATTAATATGTGTCCACTTTGTGGCAAGAGAGGTTATGCAAAACAGGACTGAGGGTTTCAGTGGGATGTCACAGTGAGGTAAAGTGGATGAGCTGTTCATTCATGTGCTGCTGGAGAAAGAGAATGAAGATGTCTGTTACCTATATCACGTCTCCACTCGGTATTCCGAGCCCCCGCATTGTGATCCAGTATGATAGAATTTGACAGCACTGTCCCACCGTGTATTTTCATAGAGTCTATTGTACAAATCAAGCATTAGTGGACAATTTAGTAAGCAACAACACTAAGCTATTGAATGCAACAAGCATACAGAACAGCATTCCATCCTCAAATCAATCAAATGTTACATCTATTTCAGTTATTACGATGCTACATTAATAGGGGTTTCCTTATTAGAAGCTAATTCACATTGCAGTTGGGAAATAGGTAATAATACGTTTAGAATGCAAAGGACTGAAATTAGAGACTGCCATATTGAAAACTGTTGCATTCTTCAGTGTGGGGAAATATATTAATTGGTCTGTCATTTTAGTAAACACTTAAGACAAGCACTTGACATCTGGAAGCATCTGATGAAGGATATATAGTCAGACACGTGCTGCTCGTCACAGATTATTACATTATATATATAAATATACATATATGTTGTGTAGATTAGTGAGCAATGCTCCCGTATTCCTCATTGCTTGGTTTCTTTAATTATGCATGCATTTTGTTTACCTAGTTATCATACATACTTAATTATGTTGCTGCTGTGTTAGAAAACATGTTGATGTTAGTGTGAGCCACCTGTAGAAGTCTTCTCAGGTAAAACAATGACTTGTAGATAATACATTTACAGAAAAGTCTCCTCAGGTTTTAACACATGGATGAACACTTTTCCAAAAATCAATGCAAATACTCTAGACTGATTTTCTTCTACATTGGCCTCTTTGGTGTGTAGATTAGTATAGCAGTCTCTGACCCCTCATGTCTGGGAGCAGGGAAAAGTCTAGCGGCGTACCTTCAGTCTGCCAAGGAGGATGGCAAATACCGGCGCCACCGCTCACTGGTAGGGAGAGGAGAAATACCGGGCCCAGTAGGTGGCTCTCTTGATGGAGTTTGTAGCCCTTGAAGGATGAGACAGCGAAAAGCCCGATCTAGTATCCATTCCCCAGGAGCTGGGAAACGCTGGGACTGAGTAGATTGCTGCCATTCCGGAGGTTCATAGCCTCTGATGGAGTCAGTAAAAATCCCAGCTTAGTACCTTAACCTTGGGGTTATGAGAAACACCGGGACTGAGTAGATTGCTCTTCCAAGAGGGCCTCAACCCCTGAAGGAGTCAATCGAAAAGCCTGGTGGAGTATCCATTCCCATGCCAGGGGTCGGAAAACACCCTAGGTGGGAGTGGAGAAACACTTGATCGGACGCTGACTGGCCGGCTGCTTAGAGCCCAAGGTGTAGCTTGCCTCCGGGGAAACCCCAGAGGTGCCTTAAACGTTCACTGGTGTTCCCACCAGCAGGTTTTGACACTAGCACTGTACACTTCCCTTTAAGTATGCATTGCACATCCTTGCCCTGGACCTTTTGGCAGGGGCAGGACAATTTTTCATACCCCCCACCCGGCCTTTTGGCTGAGGTCTCTTAATTTATTGATTTCTCTTCACCCCTCTCACGTATGTCACTTTTTCTATTTTTCGTTAGTTAGGTCACATTTTTGGGCTGTGTGTACGACCTTTATGGGCTACCCGCTCCCCATGTACCAAAGCTCTCTCCTTTGGGGAAGAGCTGTGGTCCCCGAGGGCGACCCGAGCCACAAGGCAAAGGGAAGCCTACCGAGGGTCTCTCCAAGCTTCGGCGAGGAGTACCCACCCCCCTTACACTTCCAGGGGTTGAGGGAAGAGGGTCACTCTGAGTTTCGGTAAGGAGGACCCACCGATCTCTGTTTTCCCCTCTTGGGACTTTTGGCTGAAAGAGGTCAGGGGAGTAACGGACCCTTTCTCCTTTGGGAGAGGGTTCATACGTATGTACCACCCCTATGCACGATTTAGGTCACTGCATTGGGTGTTTGGAGCACCACTTCGGGTATAACAGTCTTTATATAACATACCCATGACAATATAAATGGTGAGGGTAGCTTATTCTTGAGCACGCTAATACATACAGTAACAGTTTATTATATAGCGCTTTACATAGTTTTTCAGTGTTTCAGTCAATCACATCTGTCCCAGGCCCAGCAGTGCCTACACCTATCTTATATATTTTACCTACCACATATACACGATAGGGTTATTTAATTATTTTTTGTCAGCAGCCAATTTCCTGCCAGTATGTTTTGAGAATCTGGGTGGAAACTCACAAAACATGGAGAGAACATATACATATGAAATATACACAGAGAGACTATAACCAAGACTTTATCTTAAGACCTCAGTGTTCTGAGTAATGCTTATCACTACAAATTCCATATATGGGGCCTAATTCAGCTTGGATCATTAATTATAGAAAAAGCAGTTGCCTGTGATCAAAAAGTCACCACCCACAAAGAAAGAAAGAATAACCGCCACTTTCAAAATAGCGGATGCAGCAAGATAGCGATGCATTCACAGATCCGTTTGCAAAAAAAAAAAAAAAACATTGAAGAGTATTTTCTAAGTGTGCCCCAAAAACCTTACCAGTTCCCTTCCAGTCATTCTTTGACTCACTCTTTCAGTTACGTTACTGAACTTTTGTTTGGGAGCACCGCCAACCTCATACTGCAAGTAATAGCCACTAAAAGCTGTTTTTTTATGTTGATTTACTCTATGACAATGACAATTTAAATCTATTGCCAGTGCAAACCCCTACTCCCCAGATATCCTACAATTCATTTGCAAATTTCGTGCCCACTTGCTCAATGTGAATGTGGCACAGTCATTCGATAATCGGCTGAATTGCTATCTTTCTAATTAGCTATGCTGCTAAATTAGTCCCATGGTCAGGAACAGTGTTATGTCACTGGTAAATACAGAAACAAACATAACTTTATCAAGCAATACTCATGGAACAAGTCTATAATGGGTCGCGGATTGAGAAGTAGATCTATAATAATATATCTATGGCTATTTCAGTTTCTATAATATTCTAAATTATATATGGGTTCTCTCTGTTTTCATTTAGTCCTGGGCCATAGGTGCCGATTCCATGGGTGCTCCCCGGCCCGGGCACCCCCTCGAAAATGATGAGCACACACAGGCAGGTTCCAGCGGGTATCAAGGGGCCCGTGGATAGACCCCTTGAAAATCCGTCCCTAGCCCTCACACAAGGAGGCGGCATTCCCAGAGGTGTATTGCGGGTCCGCATATGTCGCGCCATGATGTCATGCAGCTCTGCAAACCTGCCCCCACTTAGAGAAACAGCAGGCATTGAGGGACTGCCAAAGCTGCACCAGCCAGGCCCAGCAGGCCATTGGCCACACACACACAGCTGGGATGGACTACCAGCACGACAGCAAAGACAGGTAGGTGGTGTCCCCTAACAACCACCCCGGGACCCCAGAATGCACCCCCTCTTCGGCGGTGTTTCACTTATTGAGCATCCACCAGCTAAAACATAATCGGCACCTCTGGTCCTGGCCACTTGCCCTGGACATTTCATCAAAATATCCCCAAATTGAAATGAAGTAAATTCCTCCTAATTGTACTGCACATTTTGGGTGATTTCTATTTGGTTTTATACTAATGATCTGGATAATCTTAGGAATCCTACTAACATATTAACATATTAACTACTGTATGTGCATGTAGTAATGTTTTAATACTGATAAAAAAGTAGAACCATATGGTGTAATCATTATTACTATTCTACTGCCCTTGCCATGGGTAAAACTAACCCAGAGCCAGTGGGTTCCTGGCTTTTTAAAAATTGTAATGATGACAGTTAGGTCATCAGATCCACATATAGGGCCAGATGCACCAAGCTTAAAAAAAATTCTAAAATGGAGAGTGATAACCATCCAATCAGCTCCTGCCTGACAGTTTTCAAACGCAGCTTGTGACATGTACAGATGTAGCCGGGCTCATCATTGCAGGGGATGGCGATTCTACCACCATCCCCCGCTGGCGGCGACCACCAGGGGCGCGCTTGCACGAGAAGCTTGCACACCCCGTGGCAACAGAGCTTGGCGGGGGTCCCCGCCGCTTCCCTTGCCGTCACCAACGGTCCCCCTTGCCTCCCCGACCGCCCCCCCCCCCCCCCCCCGAACTGGGCAGCTTCTCCCTGAAGCGGAGACAGGCAGGGAGACGCTGCCCAGATGCCGTGCACACCCATGAAATGATGGGTGGTCCCCTGCATCTGCTCCCTACCTCAATTAAACATTTAGGGGCATATTTAATTATTGACCAATTGACAGTCTGGATATATTTAATTAGGTCCTGTATCCCTGTGTCACGTTTCATTGGCGTGCCCACAAAAACGGCGGGCGCTCCCATAGAAATGCTGGGCCTAGGGAATGCAGGCGTTCCCCTGCCTGCTTGGGATGGGCAAATGATGTCATGTGACATCAGCACCCGCCCCCAATTTGGACTTCAGTGTGCAGCAGAAAAGTAAGTCCCGGGTTACTTTTCTGTTGTGAACAGAGGAAAAGTCATTCAATGGTAAGCATAGACATCTGCTCGCAGCGTAGCGAGGGGATCTGGCTGGTGGAGGCGGAGGGGGGGGGGGGGGGGGCTTAAATGACTTTCAAATATGATGCAATAAATGAACCATATCTGACATCTGGCAATTGTAGACTGAAATATACGTGTCACTCAATTCTATATACATCGCCACATAAAATAACATTTTAATTGATTTTATAAATGATCTTACAAACACGCAAGGTTCACCGTTACGCAGAAACAGCACATGATGCTAAATTAACATTTGAGGTTTTTTTATCCTATATTTCTGTAGTTTTTTTAACAAAAGTAGGATAAATAAAATGTTTGCAAATAAGTCTTTTATTTAAATTTTGCTATATGTAAACATGTAAGCAGACATTAATTAGGGTTTAGTGCATTCTTGATAATTAAAATGCACAGTTCATGGGGTTCATATATTTTAATACATATTTCACTATTCAACATATATAAGTAACTATATCCAAACAAAGAAGTTGCGCAGGATTACTCATCTACCTTTTCTTTTGCAACACTGTCTCCACTGTACGCTGTATAAAACCTGTGCTCACTTGACATAGCTGGAAGGCAACATTTCAATCTCACTTCCAAGGACACTGCTGCTACCCTGGTGCATTTCTGCATATCACGTGCCTAGATTTGCACATTACATACTAGGCTAGCCCTGCATCATGAACAGGGTACCATACACCATGCCTATTTGACACTTGGAGTGATTGGTTCCTTAAAACTGCAATTTTTTGGGGGGCCCAGATTAATAAAAATAGTATGTAGAGAATCAAATAATTGCCCTTTATCAATAGACAGGGACCTGGGTCCCAGAGCACAGTTCCATTCCGACTCAGACCTGGGGACACACACCTTTCACACTGCAAATACAGATGGTGCAGTCTGGATGGCGCTCTCAGGAAAACAATGGGGGTGTTACTGTATATACAAATGAATAGATTATAAATGAGAGTCAATCTTACATGTCACAAAGTGGAGATCTTGTCATTCAATTTGATGGATGTTTGTAAGTATGGCTATGTATTCCGGAAGTTGATACATGGGAATAGAAAATAGAAACAAATATTGTGTAGAATATCTTTAAAAAAGTCAATAAACAGCACTATGTAATTGACTACTCTAGTGTTCATGATATTCTTCACCAGGTTATTGTTCAATACCCGCACATAACTGCAGGGTGTCACGTATGTAAAGGTATCTTTATTGTCTATATGGTGTTAGACTATTACATGACTGCTGTGCTTCTGATTCCCCACCACGGTGAAGTGGGCGTACCCAACTTACAGCTTCAGTTGTAAAAGCAGTCATATAAAGGTATCTTTTGTTGTTTCTGATCAGACCTCGTCAACAATGGCCTCCATAAAATACTTAACCTTAACGGGAGGTGCTGCAAATGTTAACACTTTTGAATTGAAAGTTGTGATGTTGACATTGAACATTTCGATATTTGTAGAATGTCGACAAGTGAAATGACAGAATTCTCCTCAGACCTAAGGGTTTGGTTTATGCACCTAGGGGGGTAAGGGGCATTTGGAAAGACAGGATGTGGCGCACACATGTAGCCTTCTCGAGTCCCTTCCTCTCAGCTGACAATTGCTCTGCGTAGAGCGAGGGCTCAAATGCTAATGTGCATGCATAAATTATTCCAGTGATTTCCACTGACTTCGTTGTGGCACTCTAGAAGGGTCATTGTTAAAAAAAATGGGTGCAGAGTGCACGGTGTGGACCACCCTAAAACTTAGGGGCCCGTGTGCACTGCACACACTGCATCTATTAAAAATTCTTCACTGAGGGCAACGGTTAGTGTTAGGGGTTAGGGACTAGGGCTAGTGATATCTACTACCAGAATTTCTTTTGGATCCAGTCAAAGTCCTTCTCAGCTGACTACAAGAACTGGAACAAATAACTAGAGCCACCGAACAAGTTGTAACAGGAATGTCACCACTTGACCACCATGTTTTTGTAGATTTTCTAATGTTGACTTTCATCATTGTCACCATGATGAATGATGATGGTGAAAATGTCAACATTGCTAACATGTAGACTTCAATACCATGGTGGCATTCTCACATCAACATGATGAAATTTGGTAAAATATATCACAGCCACCTGTACTGACAATAATATCCATTACATGCCTAAAAATAACAGTATGCTTTAGTTTTCTACTACAGATTGATCTAGAGTCTTACTGAAAGCCGGATGACTTTTCTGTTATGCGCATTGTTAGTACTAATCACTAACTATTACTAATTTATACTTGCAATATCATGGCTTAATACCGCATGGGTTGTCTTTGAATTCTTGTAAACTTGTGAAGGGTCGCTGGGAATTAGAGTTTAGACTGAATGACAGATGCTGGGGATAAGGCATAGCTAATTACATGTAAATGAATGAATCAGCAACAACTGTGGACTCAACACAAGTAACCGTCTGGCACTCACAGAAAAACACATAGGAGACACGATGCCCAGCGCCCCTGACCGGTGTCTGTTCCTGACAGAGTCTCTGACACGCTGCTTGCGGCGGGGAATCGTGATTCTAGTCAGCGCCCCCGGACGGTGGTAGGAGATTGCCTGGGCTCAAAATATATATGTCTTGTGGTAACCTGCCCACAGCTGTTTTATACTCGGTACGAGTCATATTTGGATATACCTGTGTGGTTCCTATTCTACAATAAATGTTTAGTTTTACACTATGGAGCTCTCCTCTGTCATATTTTAAGTGTGTATATATATATATATATATATATATATATATATATATATATATATATATTATGTACAGTACCCTCTTCACTCGTATAATTGCATCAAATCCCTCCTCATTGGCCTATAAATTGCATCATTATGCTCCTCAATAGACCCCAAGGAATGTCTGCTGTGACATGGACCGGCATCATTAGGCAATGCTATGAGATGTCAGTATGACAGGCAGAGCAGAAAGAGAACTAAGTACATACTATGTATCCTTGGTGGGGAACCATACTGAGTGACACACTACTGGTAATACATGCAGGATTCCAGGATTCTGGAAAACTACCATGCAGTTTACTCTCATTTCCATGTCACAGGTATACAACCACGTGTACAACCACGCACATACAACATGATTTTTCGGAGCCTCTTCCATCCATTTGGTTTAGTAATATTCCTAATCCCAAAGATAAATGACGCTATGTTGAGATTGTGACTATTTGTTTTAACAAATGTACTTTCTGCTTCCTGACAACACAGCAATGCCACATTTGCATATATATTGCATAGCATTGCTGCTGTCTTTTATACTAAATGGACATATTTACATGAAACCTGTTCGCATAAACTGAGGGCAGAAGGTGGATAGATAAAGCGGAAGCCATGGCAGGTTAATGGTCACACACAGAACAAGTCATGTATCCATAATCACATATATATCGGTACATCAATTGCGCCATTGCCGGAGACACATATCATGTGCACTGGGTTTAATTCAGATCTGTTCACAAAGCACCTTTTATTCAAATGCACAAAACCATGTGCACTGCAGGTGGGGCAACATGTGCAAAGAGAGTTATATTTGAGTTATTTTGTTTCTGTGTAGGGTAAATAGTGGCAACTTTATTATTACACTGCAATTTAGACTTTAGTTTGAACACACCTTACCCAAATTTCTCTCTGCATATGTTACATCTGCCCCACCTGCAGTGCACATAGTTTTGTCCATTTGAGAATAAAGGTGGTTTGCAATCATTTCTGAGTTAGGACGTGCGGTACGAGTCGGTGCGGCATGCCGGATAAACTTGGAGTTTTATTTTTAAAAGTGGTGATCTTTTTCAAATCAAAACCATGCCCTCAAATTTTGCCCGGCATTCTGCATGGCTGCCCTACCCGTACTGCATTACTGTACACAGGGCCTCCGGCAGGGGGTGCCCTGGGTATAGCTGTCCAGGGCCCTGGGCAGCTGCCCACAGCGGTGCCAACCCCCCCCCCTTCCCCGGACACCCGCACACCGCCTCTCCCTCCCGGTGCCCCCCCCCCCCCAGCCAGGCCCGCACAGTGCAGCCTGCAGAGTGCGTGAGCCTAGAACACAGAGGGGCTCGGCGCTCTGCAGGCTGCACTGTGCAGTGTGCGCTCCGGACCTGACTGACAGTGGAGGCCGAAGGAGCCGGATGGCGATGCCGCGTGATGGTAAGTAATGGTAATGGGGGAGGCGGGGTGCTGGCAGACACGGGCGGGCGGGGGGGCGCGCGTGTGGGGAAGGCGGCGGGTTGGTTGGGTGTGCAGACGGGAATGTTGGGCTGTGCTGCTGTGCCACTGGGGGCCCAGACTGTAGGTCAGTCCCGGGCCCCAACAGTTCTAGTGGCGGCCCTGACTGTACATTTAGCACAATAATTGAGAACAAGGCAATCCCACACAGTATGCAAAGGTTTGGGATGTAAACTCTCCATGCGGAAGAGATTATTGTGATCCATACAGTATATTTAGTTTAGACAGAAGTCTCTGCCATGTGCCCTTTTCTAATGATCAAAAATTCAAGAATATGTAAAGCCTCATACACATAGCCGGTATGCTGTATGCATAACTCCCAACTACTGATTGTCCCAAAGAGGGACAGTGTGCGTGCCATAGAATGTGGGGGCGTGGCCTAGCAGGAAAGGGGCATGGCCTGTACTCACGACGCTATCGCGAGGCCACGCCTTATTTTCGCTGCTGTGGGATCATGCGCAGCAGCTCCATGACTCCCTGGCTTTAACCCCAGCCCCTCTGGCTGCAGGAATGGACGCTGTGAGAATGCACACAGTGCCTATTTATGTGTGACAGGGGGACTCCCAACTGCCCCCTCCCCCCACCGCGGAACACTGCCAGCCTCGGGAGGGATGGGGGAACATCTAAAAAAAACCGGGACGTTCCTGTGATAAGCGGGACAGTTGGGAGGTATGTGTATGAACAATATCTACAGTGTTTCCCTCTGAATTTCAAGGCAAATGATATTGGGCAGTATTCAATGAGGCTGATTCGCCAGATTTTTATGGCGATTTTGTGCTGTAAGGCAAATTTCTGACTAAAACGGTGAATCACCCTATTCAATGACCAGATTGCGAATACATTTCAAGGTTTTTTTCGCCATGATTCACCGAGTAGCAATCGCTATCTTTTTACGGTGAAGTGGAAGGTGAACTTTTAAAATAAAGTGTTTTGTTTTTTAAAATTGGTGTAAAAAAATCTGGAATTTTATTCTGAGGAGGGGCATGCTATTTTTATTCATGTGCTGTAAGCACATGAATATATATTTAATTTTAAAAAAAATATATATTTTTTTTTACACAGACCAGCCAGCAGGCTGAGCCGCTCATTAGATATTCATATATTCACTTCACCCGATCATTACATATTCATGATCGGGTGTAGTGAATATACCCGGTCCCCTGCTGGGCTGGCACCCCCAGGGGGCAGCCTGTGCTGCCTGGCACCCGGGGAGCCCACCTCCCCCCCCACAAACGTTCTGGGGCAGGCAGGGAGACTTCCATCACCCTGCCTGCCACTGTCCCCACCGTTCGCCACAGGAGCTCATATTCGCCGGTCAGGGGCAGCGAGCCCCTGACTCGTTGAATACCGGAGCCGGTGAGGCTCCGGAACGCGGCGACCATTGGCGAATGTGCAGCGAATCCTAAACAGGATTCGCTGCACGTCGCCGGTATTCACATTGAATACCGCCCATTGGGTCAGATGCACTAAGCTTCAAAAAGTTATAAAGTGGAGAGTGATAAACCACCAATCAATCAATCCGCTCCCAACTAATATCTTTTGGCTGGTTGTTTATCACTCTCCACTTTATCATTTTTTGATGCTTAATACATCTCACCCAATGAGTGTACACACTGAACGATAATGGTAAACAATACCATTATTAAAAGGTCTGTGAGAGATGTTCAAAATATCCGCTAAAAATGGCAGCGTCGCTCACATTTGTTATATAAATTCAAATAAAAAATGTTGTGTAAAAAAATAATATATTTCCTATATAAGGTAACATTACAGGTCATTATGATGAATAAAAATGTTTGCTCTGCATTTTCTCACCCAATTTGTTCATGTTAAGTGACGTCACAGTGCTTGTTCAGCCGATGAGGGGGGTCGTTAACGATGCGTGGGAGTGTGCATCATTAACGATACTGAGTGTACACACTAGATTTTTTTTAAGATATCGCTCAGAAGGGTGCAAAAATCTTGAAAATTCTCGTCTAGTGTGTATGGGGCTTATGTTTAACTGGGCCATCTGGGGCATTATGCTTTTCAACTGAAGATATTCCAGCATAAGATTGGAGGGCACAGCTAGCACTGGATAAGTAGGTGCCACTTTAGGTTATACTCATGCAATGCCATGGCATGACAGAAGGGAATCAGTATTAAGAGCTGCTTAAAATCACAGCACAACAGCACAACATCTGTAAGAGGCTTCTTTGTAAAGACAATGTATTCTTGTTATTATTATTTCAGCAGCAGACATACTAGACACTATTATATTTACACTGATTGTTTTTCCTTTTAATAAATGTTTATTCAGAATACTGCCTATTGCAATATTGTTCTTGGAGTTAGTTGGAGATTTGTGACAAGGGAGTAGATCAAAAGATCTGTCATATCGAAGCTGGCAGATGGGAGATAAAGTACCAATGAGTCAGCTCCTGTCATTTTACAAACACCACCTGGAGCTGATTGGTTGGTACTTTGGGTCTGATTCAGGAAAGCTCGTAAAGCAGCAATCGTCCGCTGCTTAACGAGCCCATAAATGCCGCCCATCTGGAGCGCTCAGACTCCACTCTGTGTGTGCAGATTGCTGGAGTGTAGGTGGTGCTTTTGCCGACGACCCCACCGCTTTACTCCAGTGGCTACCTATAAAAAAAATGGCTGCACCCATTATAAATATGCCACTGTCTCAGCCCATTTCTCTGTTCTAGGCTGTGGCCATAAAGGGATGCACATGGTCAGCATCAATATTCAATTAAGCTGTGGCTCAATTGGTATTAAAGGTCCTTACTCAGTGACGTGTGCTGAGCTGGGGAGAGAGACAGAGGCGTAACTCTGGGAGGCAATGGAGTCATCTGCTGCCGGGCTCCAGTTCCCAAGAGGGCACCTCTCCTCCCCTGCAATTTCAAATCAGTTCATTAAAAGCCTTCAATATCGCAATATACTTTTATATATATAGTAGGCCCATAGACATTACACTCTATTTGAAACATACATAACATAAATACTTATAACATAAATACGTATATTTATATAAGGTGCTGTGTGTGTGTGTGTGTGTGTGTGTGTGTGTGTGTGTGTGTGTGTGAGTGGGGGGGGGGGCATCAATAATTATCTTGCCTCCGGTCAACTGGGGCGAACTTACGCCACTGGAGAAAAAGATAGCTGCATCAACAGCCTGTTTTCTCTCTCTCATTTTTTTCCACGGGGCATGGTCACACACCCTCCATTTTACCGGAGCCCAGTTGACTTGTCGGTACCCCTGGTCACAACCACCAGCATGAACCTCTGCCACAAGCAGGATGCATCCCTGGGTATAAATTGTTTATGCCAAATTGTCACTGAACCGTTTTATTATCTTCACAATCAAAAAACATCTGCCAAGGCAATATATGTTTTAGACTTTAAGTGGTACATTTACTAAAGCGCCGCAAAATGAAAAGTGAAGTTGCCCATAGAAACCAACCAGATTGTGTCTATTATTATCTTCTACGATGCAAAAGAGAAAGGGTAGAATAGTTGCTATGGGCAACAACACATACTTTCCTACTTTTGATTTCACCTCTCCCGGAGAAGCCTGGAAAGGCAACACGTAAGGGGGTGGGAGCAAGGCTGACAACACTTGGCCCTGCCCTCCAATGCCGGAAAACGCCGTGATTTGCGGGCCGCAGAGAGGGGGTAGGGCATAAATGTGATCACGTCATTTTAGCCCCGCCCCCTCACCGTGGACCCGCGATTTATGGTAATTAAACCAGCGGGCAAGGGGGGGGGGGGGGGGAGCGGGGGTTATCAATAGAAAGTGGGAGACTTGCCCACCTTCCCGGGGGGGCGGGAGAATGACCCGATTTTCGGGAGGCTCCCGGCCATTCCGGGAGGGTAGGTGGGCAAGCCTGCAACAACACCTCTTTTCATTTTTAGGAGCTTTAGTAAATGTAACTTTAACTGTCCAGTTTTGGTGATTCTGTGTCCAATGTAGCTTTATTGTCCTCCTCCTGGCTGGCAGGAGTGACCTGCAGATGCTCTTTTGCATATGGCGTCTGTTTGTTTGAGTAGCAATCAGCTAGAACCATCTCGCCTCTGCCATCTCACCTCTGCTGATAACAAGGTGTTCTTGACCCCAGAAGTGCAGCTCACTGTCTGTTTCTTGCTGTGCGCACCATTCTCTGTAAACTCTGGAGACTGTTGGACATGAATATCCCAGGAGATCCACAGTTTCTGGGATAATCAATCTCGTGTAGCACCGACAATTATCCCACAGTCAAAGCTACTTAGATCGCATCGATTTATTCCCCTTTCTGGTGTTTGTTCTGAACAACATCTGAACCTCTTGAAAATGTCTGCATGGCTGTATGCATTGGGTCCAGGGGTGTAGCTAGGCTTCTAATGTCACGCAGTGCTACAGTATGTTCTCAGATAGCATTCATCAATATTCCACACAGGCCCCAGGCATCCATCAGGGGGGACTGAGGGGACTCCAGTCCTGGGCTACAGAAAGGGGGCCCAGGACTGCAGTTTATCATCTCTCTCTCTCTCTCTCTCTCTCTCTCTCTCTATATATATATATATATTTTTATATATGTCTAGTGTCTGTTAGTCTCAGAAACAGTGCCATCTGCTGACAGAGAGTGAAACTACATCTCTTTCTCACACATGCATAAACACAGAAGGTAGCAGACTAGCTTTTGAAGCTGTTGCTTCGAGCGGGCTTGCTAGTAAAATATAATTTGTCATAGTTCATATTCCAGGTGTTCGAGAAAAATAAGGGGGGCCCTGCCTATTTTGTCAATTCCGGGCCCCACAATTTCTGAAGGCAGCCCTGACATATTGGTTCAGTGACTCGTTACTCCGGCACCCAAAATGGGGTGTGGCATTGACTAAATTATAGTGTGCCAATCTCTGTGTCCCGCTGGCCCTGCCCCCATCCCTCCGTTTCCCATGAATAGACGCAGCATCTTTTCACCGCTGCTCTCCTAAGTGCAGCGAGTGACAGGGAGCCTCCCAACTGCCGTCCCACTGCGCCACACTGTTACCCGGGGGAGCCACAGCAGGACAGTCCTCAATAAAATAGGACTGCAAAAAGTCTACACTGTTAAGGTGGCCATACACACGCAGATTTATCTGCAGATCTGGCTGGTTGGAACAAAAACCTGGTTATGGATGAGAGCAAATGACAGTTGACCATTTGCTTGGAAATTCTGGAAAACTGACAAACTGTCACTCATCCATAACCATGTTTTTGTTCCAACCAGCCAGATCTGAAGATAAATCTTACTAGTGTATGGGCACCTTTAGAATTAGCACTAGTTAAATAATAAGACGGTTACTCAATTTTAACCTGATAATAGGAACTGATATGTAATCAAAATTCCTTACTCAACATTATCTGTAATAATATACTACTATCCTTACATAACACCAACAGGAAAACATTTACAAAGAAATAAAATAAAGAGTCAAGCAGTGGGGGATTTATTTACTAAGATGGGAGTTATGTAAAAGATGGGATGTTGCTATGGCCAACCAATCTGATTCTGTCTACTATCTTCTAGAACCTTGATGGCTACCCTTGACACTCCAGCTGTTGTTGAACTACACATCCCAGCATGCTCTGCTTCAGTTTTGCTATTTGGCCATGCTAAATCTGATGCAGAGCATGCTGGGATTTGGACATCCAACATCTGGAGTGTCAAGGTTAGCCATCAAGGTTCTAGAACAGGCATGTCCAACGTTGGCCCTCCAGATGTTTAGAAACTACACATCCCAGCATGCTTTGCCACAGTTTTGCTCATAGAGAATGCTAAAACTATTGCAAAGCATGCTGGGATGTGTAGTTTCAAAACATCTGGAGGGCCAACGTTGGACATGCCTGTTCTAGAAGGTGCTAAATAAACTAGAAGTAGATTCTAATTGGTTTGCCCATAGCAACATTCCATCAGAAATAGAACTCTCATCTTAGTAATGAACCCCTGTGTGTGGCCCTGCTGAAGGCTGATTCATCACCCTTACATCTAGTGCTATGATTGCAGCTCACCTGCTGTTCTCTTTCCCCAGCACTCAGGGAATGAACCCTGCCTGTCATCCCTCTAGTGTTAATGACTCTGATTTCACACTGGAGGTTCACAACAAATGCGTTTCTGGTCAGTACAGGCAGCCAAGCGGCTAGAGCTGCTTTGTTGTAATAATTAAATAAAATTAAAAAAGGTAATTAAAAATATAAATTTCACAAAAACCTGCTTCGGTGGCTTAGTAGTTTGTAAAATCGAAATCTTATATAGGTGCCTGTGATGAAATCACATCACTTGACTTGAGTATTGGCAAATGCAACATATATGCACCTTAATGAGCCACTAGGTTTTTGGGACATTTCTTACTGCCACTTTGTATACACAAAATCAGGGCGCATGTGCGGTGCAAACATTGGTCTATTGTGTGTGACATTGGCGCTGCCTCCGACTCAGGTGCTTTATTTTGTTATAGAAGGGAATCACAGTGGATGTTTTTGAGAATTCTCTCCACTGATCAACACAAAATGGCCATTATTCTGGTTCACTCGCAAAGGCAAATTCCTTCTCAAATGGACAAAACCATGTACACTACAGATGGGGCAGATGTAACATGTGCAGAGACAGAGTTAGATTTGGGTAAGTTATTTTGTTTCTCTGCAGGGAAAATACTGACTGCTTTATTTTTACACTACAATATAGATCTCACTTTGCAGTAAAACCCCACCCAAATCTAATTCTCTCTGCACAAGTTACATCTGCCCCACCTGCAGTGCACATGAATTTTATTTTGCACATGAACCAGAATAAGGGCCAATACAGATGGAGCAGCTCTCATTACAGCTGCTCCTGGCAATAGAATCGACAATTGCCGCTGTGCCCATCTGCCATCCGCCGGCTCCCCGCCACTCCCCATCTCACCCATAGCCCCCCGCAGCCCCAACTCACACTGACTGTCTCCCTGAAGTGGAGATGGGCAGGGAATACGCTCCCCGCCGCCAGAGCATGTGAGACGCTTGCTGAGAGGCGCTCCATCTGTATCTGTAGAGTAAAAAAAAAAATTTCTATCAATTACACATAGAAACATAACATGATTGGTATGGGTCATTAGTAGAGACAGGATTATATGCATTTGCATATGCATTTGCATATTTGCATATGCATTTTCATATTTTGCCCATTCTCACTGGTTATTGCATATTTTACCAAAAAATCTAGTGATGGTGCATATTTTAGGCCCCTCCCCCTTTCCACCCGCGAGTCACAGCACTACTTTGCCCTGCTGCTGGTGGTCAGGTAGTGGTAGAGTGTGCAGGCTGGGGCAATATGTGCGCAGTGTGGGGAACCTTGGATGTATGCTATGTCTGACACTGCTCTAGGCTGCCAATCCATGTTGATAAAAGTCAGTCAGGCAGATGCCATTATGAAGCTCCTGAACCTATGCCTGCCCCTGGCCTGGGACTTTACACCAAGAGACAGACTTCTGCAGCAGAGGAGGCGGGCAGAAGGGTTGTGACATCACGCGGGGCAGAGGAAATGCCATGTCACAGTGAGTATGCAGCGCAGGGAGGAAGCCTTCCACTGCGCCGCCCTCACACGCTATGCTGACATTTGGTCCATCGGCGCTGGAGATGAGGGTCTGTGTAGTTGATGCAAGAAGAGCTTTGGACGCTACAGTCTGCTGTAGCAGCCAGGAAGAAAAAAATCCTGTGCACAACACTAGACATCTGCAGATGCTGTGGGCCTATTTTTGAGGTTTATTTGCAACTAATTGTATGCTGATTTTTAAATAAACAAGTTTAAAATTACTTTTTTTATTATTTAATGTAGCATATTTTAACACTTTTCATGCATATTTGCATGCATATTTCAAGCTTTTCATGTTGCATATAATCCTGTCTCTAGTCATTAGGTTTACCCAACATAAGCTCGACATACATAGGGTCGACAACTGAAGGCCGACAGGCCTTAGGTTGACACCTTCAAAAGATCAACAAGGCTTTAAGCAGGGGCGTAACTAAGTTTTTAGCGCCCCCCCGCCGGATGGTTTTTCGGCGCCCCCCTCGAACACCCCAACCCCCCCCCCGCCGCCGCCGCCCGCCCGCCCGCCACCCCCCCACCTAACCTGACCCCCCCTTCTTACACTTACCTGTCCCCGCAGTCTGCATCTCGCCCGGCTCTCTGCCGGGACCTGCCTGACGTCACGGTCCCGGCCGGCTCCTGCTGCTGCAATGAAAAATGACTCTTAGAAAATGGCTGCCCCCATACTGCAGACAGAAAACTGTCTGCAGTATGGGGGCAGCCATTTTATAATAGTCAGTTTTCATTGCAGCAGGAGCCGGCCGGGACCGTGACGTCAGGCAGGTCCCGGCAGAGAGCCGGGCGAGACGAAGACCACAGGTAACTATACCTCCGCAGCCCCCCGGCGGTGCCCCCAATTTCTCTGCGCCCCCCCCCGCCACCGCGGGGGCTGCGGAGGTATAGTTACGCCACTGGCTTTAAGTCTACAGGGTCATAAGGTTGACACATGCATTAACTCACAATGCTTCGAGCTCAGTGTCCTCGCTTCGGTCGGCGCACTATTATATTCTCCCTCCACGCCCTAGTGGATGGACCTTCAGTGGTCGACCCAAAGTATGTTGACCTTTCTCATGTCAACCTAGTGACCGCATACCAACATGATTGATTGCATAAATATACACTTAAATAATCAGTTGATTTGGTTTATATCTATGTATAATTAATTCTTTAATATAAATACACCAATCTATTAGATGTCCTACAGTTGGTTAGTACATTTACAATCAAGAGCTTCCTCGTGAAGTACTGTAACTTCTTTTTCTTTGAGAACCGTGGTTTCACCTCAGGCACATACAAGCTGACTTAAAAACACAGTACACACTTTTACAAGCATTTTTTTAATTACTGAATTTCAAGTACAGTATATCTAACAAAACAATATACAGAGAAAGACAATAGAAAATGACAGAAATCAGCTTATAAGGTGGGGAGTAAGGTTGATAACATTGTAAGAATGGGACATTGTAAGAATGGGACATATTTGCTAACAATTTTTAATACTAATATCAGCATTGAAATGAATATGCATTTGGCAACCATGGGTTGTTATGATCCCATATCTATCTATATATTTTCACTTATTGCCAGGAATAAGTGTGTTGCTGCAATATAATTAGTACGCCACCTGCTAGTTATATTGTTGATAAAGAAATGTCCTCTTTCAACCTGCCAGAGTGCACTTTACCACAGCATGGCTGTTGTGCTTCATCTGACTAGGTGGTTAATGGTCTCTAAACTCCTTGAAATATTACACTGCCGGCCCGTCCGGAGAAAAACGGGATAGTCCCGCGAAAAACGGGATAATTGGGAGGTATGGAATTGTGTGGATATTTATTTTCAGGCTTGAGTTTGCCAATCATATAGCTTGAAAGCATATTCCCCAACTCTGAATTTTGTGCCATGTGTAGTGACGTGTCACCTTGTACTGTACACAGAGCCAGATTAAAGTCTAAATGGGCCTGGAGCTGAAAATTATCAAGGGCCTATTATGCGCAATGATAGGGGTTGTGGCGAGCACCTAAAAATTTAGGGGACGTGACCAATGTTCTGTTTGGGTGTCTGCTCAAGGGTGTGTCTCTATTTGTGTAAATACTTTCAACTAATTATATATGCCTGGAAAAGGCAGGGGGCTGGCATAAGAAAAATGCAGGGAGATATATTGCAGGGTGCCCTCCAAAGGTGCACTCGCAGGATGCCGATGTCCTAAGATACTTGCGGGGTGAGGCGGCACTCCAGTCATAAAAATAATACTGAAAGCCAAAACTTGGTAGACAACATTTCGGCACCTTTTATGTGGTCACCTAAATTTACCACACCATATACCCCTTATACAAATTATTCAACACAATAGTAACCCCATTATACTGTACTTGCCTCTTACACAATATGCCACATGGAATGAGACAAAATTCACACAGACTGAGCCAAAATTCACACTATGGCACATGGATTGAGGCAAAATTCACGTTATGTCCAAAATTCACATTATGTCACACAGATTAAGGCAAAATTCACATTTTGCCACATAGATTGACCCCAAAAAAACACTATACCAAACAGATTGAGCAATAATGCACAATACGCTCCACAAACAGGGGAATTGCGCGCCGAAGGTGCACGTTAAAAATTTACACCATAATGCCCATTACATGTTAAAGCCACACACCATAATGTCCATTACGTATTATGCCAAACACCATAATCCCTATTAAAAATTATGCTACATAAGAGCTGCTCATTGCCAGGGGTTCCATGCTCATTGCCAGGGGTTCCATGCTCATTGCCATGTGGGATTACATGCACATAACCAAAGAGGAATACATGCTCGCGGTAACTGGGGGACAGGCGCCGCCAGGCAGAAAGGACAGCTGGGCAGAGAACAGGGGGCTGCCTGGCTGTATTCAGAGCACTGCAAGTCCCGGCTATTTGAAATAATACCCCTTTCACACCATAAAATGCAGGGACTTACCCAGTAATATGGTCCCACGATCATGCATCCCGGGCTGTCCCCTTTTATACCAGCCTAGTCCCTGCATTTTCTGTTGTGATGGGGAGATAACCCCCCTTTAAACAACCAGCTATATCTTCGAAACCAACTGACCCATTTTCATGTGGGCTTCAAATGATTTTGGTCTCGTGAATCTGGGCCATTTGGTTCCAGAGAAATCTGCCCTCAAACAACATGAACACCCATGAAATTACATTTCAGAAATGAAAAAAATCGGTTTATCTGCAATATCACTAGAACCAATGAACCCATATGGACCAGCCTGGTATCAGATTGTAGGCCAAGCGATTTGAGATCAACCTCAAGCTTCTGTGATGCCGGAGGGGGAAACTGGCAGCCGTTGGAACCGCGTGGGTTCGGAATTAGCGGGTCCCATGTCGGTATCTCCGGTTTCCGGGAGGCTAGCAACGAGGGACCAGGCTCATTGGAAAGCCCTGGCACTCAGCTACAAAATGGGTCTATTTGGAGAGTGGGCCTGGAGCTGTAGCTCCATCAGGCCCATTGTTAATCCGGCCCTGACTGTACAATGATGCCTCATTCTAGCCTAATTGTACAGAAGAAGTTCTTGTGAATGTGTTGAACCTTTGTCCTTCCAGTTGTTTTCTTCTGATAAATGCTTCCTTTCATGAAAAGCATTCATGGCGTTTAGCTGGTGAGGTTTCCTTTTCATGAATTGCTTATCTTTGGCCTTTACATTTTACATTTGTAGATTTCACGTGAAGCTACAGTATGCTACTGCTGTATAGTATTATAGGAATTCTCTATATTGATTGCAGGAATCATGTGGTTGCAGCTTCTATAGTACAATAGAAGGGAGAAAATATAAGACTACAGTTTGTCATTGATAATCATTTTCATTGTTTGTAATTGCATATAATTGTATATAATGGAATGGAATTATCCCAGTCCCAGAGGCTGCAACAGGATCATATACCATACGGAACCCTCTTTGTAGTAAGTGAGCTGCACTCCTGGGGCAAGAGACGTGAATGCAAATTGACCATAGATATTACCCCATTGCATGTATATAAAGAAATGCATACTGTATATAGTGTATATAGCGCTACCTAAAAACCCCACCATGCTGTGTCTAGGGTCCGGGCGCTATGTGAGCCACTGCCTGGCCCTGCACCCCGGCAACCCGGCCCTGCTCCGGTAACCGATGTGACGTTGCCGCATGGAGGTAGACTGTCACACAGCCGGGGGGACGGAGGGTTTGGAGGGGAAGGAGGTGTGCCGCCGAGCAGCCGGAGACGGGTTAAGCCATCAGCGCCGAGATTTTTCCAGGTTGGCCAGTCTGGGCATTAAGGCATAGCCCGGAAAATTCTCGGGATTACCACTGAAGGGGTTAAGTCTCTTCTCTATGAAAAGCATGACGAGGAGGCACTGCAGGGCACTTGAGGGGCTGAAGCCACATGATCCCATAATTAGGCCCCTCCTCCTTATATAGGGAAACACCTGCGATATATGGGTCCGCTGTGAGGGAACAGAGCTAATTGACTCAATACAGTTATTTAGCCACACCCCCTTCCTTGGAAGCAAGCAGGATGCGGAAGAGCCCTCTACCCCAAATATCATTAGCCTCCTGCATAGAGATGGCTATTGTTTGCCATCGATGGCAATATTGCAACTGGCCATTGATAGTGCTAAACTATGCAATGGATGACCATCGATAATTTTACCTATTGATGGTCATCCATTTTGTTTATGGCCTGTGGGCCAATCAAACAATGGGGGTGGGGCTTTGCGGGTGCTGGGGGCAGAGCTAAGCTCCATGTCGCGGCACTTTGAGAAAAAAAGCAAAACATCGATTTTCCTGTGCCATCGATGAAGGGAAACCATCTGGTTCTCCCCCCCATTGATGGAAAAAGTATTCAACATTGGTCATAAGCCATCAATTATTTTGAATCATTGATGGTCGATGGCCATCCTACTCCTGCAGTTTCCAATAGGGTAGGCAGGCAGGCATGTTGTGCACTATGTACACTTTTTTCCAGCTGCATGAAGCCGCAGTTGCATGATCTTTGAATGGTTGAGAACACCCCGCTACAGTCCGTAATGCATCTTCAGTTGAAAGGGAAGAAGGGACTTAATGCAAATGCATCACCCTACTAGCCTACATACAGTGCAGGGTCCAGCAAGATATGTTATGCTAACAGGCAACTGTTCGACTTACCATCACCTCTTGCTCTGTATGCTGCTTGCTGTCTGCTGGTCCATTTCCAGAGCCGGCATTAGTTTTCTGTTGCAGGTCAGCTCAGGGCATCGTAAGTTTTGAAACAAGGTTTGGTTGCACAGCCCCAAAATATATTATTTGTATATACTTTTTTCTTTTTCCATCTTCCCTCTTACTATTGATAAGGAGTTTACTCTAACGTATGTTATATTAATATTACATAGTTACAGTAACCAACTCAGCAGCCGGGTTATTTATAATGCATTGATGGCTATAGCAGTGCATAGATTCTTTCTGTACAAATACAGTTCTGCATTGTAGCCATTGGATGTGTTCTTATGGCTCCATAATGATTGCCAGGATAGCCATGTTACAACAGCAGCAGAGGCAAAACTCTGGGAGGCAATGGAGTCATCTGTCGCTGGGCTCCTGCTCCCAAGGGGACACCTCTCCTCCCCTTAAAGTTTAAATCAGTTAATTGAAAGCCATCAATAAGGCCTCTGTGGCTGACTCCCCCTCCTAGCAGGACCATAGATGTCACGCTTTCTTAAACATAATTTCCATAACATACACACACACACATGCATACATACAGTATATTTATATAAGGTGGTGTGTGCTGGGGAGGGGGGGCACCAATATTTATCTTGCCTCCGGGTAACTGGGACAAACGTACGCCACTGAACAGCAGAGCAGGGGGAGGTAACACCTGTGACCTCACTTTACCATGCTCATGTGTACTGTGGTGGAGGGTACTGTATGTAAAATCATTTTCCGGTAAGGTAATAAGTTACAGATGCTAATGTAGTGAATTATTCACAGAACAGCAGCTGTGCATAATTTACTGTAGATTACTGAGTAAAGAACTGTAATTTTCTGCATATCTGCCTATGCTCTCCAGAGGTATGTCACCCAGTGGGTAATGTATATTAAAAATAGGTGATGTACTGTAGTGTGAAATACGTAGTGTGAGTACGGTATTTTGTATTTTAATATCTCTTATTTATAGGCAATCAGATCCTATTACCTTCCTATCTTAGTACAAATTAATTTGAATAAATATACAGTGTAATTCATTTCATTGCACTTACTGCAACACTAACTTACAAATACAGAACATTTAGTGCAAATGTATCATTTTGTTTGTTTTTCTATTGTTCGTATGTAGGCGCTTATTCAGATCTGATCGCAGTAAAAATTTGTTCTCAAAATGGCCAAAACCATATGCACTGCAGGTGGGGCAGATGTAACATGTATAGAGAGAGTTACATTTGGGTGGGGTGTATTGAAACTGAAATCTGAATTGCAGTGTAAAAATAATGCAGCCAGTATTTACCCTTCACAGAAACAAAATAACTCACACAAATCTAACTCTCTGCACATGTTACCTCTGCCCCACCTGCAGTGCACATGGTTTTGCCCATTTTGAAAACAAATTTGTACTGCGAACAGATATAAATAAAGGCCATAATGCTTGGAGAATACATAGAACCCTGCGGTATTAAATCTCACATGTCTGCTTATTGTGTTTTTCCTTAATGAAGTTACAATTTGTGCTACACTCCTGGTCGCCTTGTTTTTAGTTAGAATTTCCATTCACAAAGCCCAAATTTAGGTTGTGATCGTTGGGCAAAACAATGGTTCACCCAAGGGCCTGCTCCTGCACTAAAGGGCCTGCGTCGGCTGCTCATTTGCTATTCGGGCCTCAGTGCAGCTGTATGGGGACATTCTGTATGTCAGCATTTATATAATAATGAATCTGGTGTTGGCTTTCTGTTTGTCCACAAGGCCAGGATCATGAAGACCCTTCTCGCCTATGTTTTTTGTTCTTAATGCCAGTTTTGTTGGCGGTTCATGAGAGTAAACCTGACATTTGTACGACTAATACTACATACCCTCCAACATGACCCATTCCATTAGGTACAATTGCTCTGTTTCTGGACTTCCCTGCAAGTGGCAGATACAGATGTGAGCCTGCAGCACAGTCCAATATTCAAAAGGGGGAGCCACACCTACTTCCACCCCAAACATCACTGTCCTGGACTCACTGACAGTTGATGTGACTCCCCCCTTTTAATTTTGGACTGTGCTGGAGCCTCACCTCTGTAACTGCCACTGGCAGGGAAGTCCAGGAACAGAGCATTTTGTACCTAATGGAATGGGTCATGTTGGAGGGTATGATACTATTGGTTAGTTTTTGACTGTAATGTTCTAGCAGGAATAGATAATTATCATTTTGGGGGCAATTCAGACCTAATTGCTCAGGTCCGAATTGGTCTGAACGCATACGTTTCAGATGGAAGGCTGGAAAAATCATTTGATTTGTGTGGCCGCAAGCACGGGGATGTGTAAGCATACACATCCGCTCGCATGCTATCGCGGGGATCCTCTTGGTGGGGGGGGGGGGGGTGCAATCGGCAGGCTGGCATTTATCTGCTCACTAGGCTCCTATTATACGCAGCCTAGTGATCAGGTCTTATTCAGTCCCTTTATATCACCTGAACCCTAGTAGACCACATTTATCCATGGATGATTGTTTTAATATCATTAATTTCTTGTGGACCATCCATAAAATGCAATCGGAAGAGGAGTTATCAATTAAATGAATGCTTGGCCCTCCAAGAGCTTTGTTATTGGTTGCCACGGTGACTGCAGTGACTGTTATATGCAAGACTCTTGTTTGGATATACAGTAGGACTACTATATCTGAGATCCACATGATGCTGATTACAGGGTCTAGGTCAACAGTCACTGGGGCAGATGTAATAAGCGTTAACAAGAGATAAATGCAAGAGTGATAAAGAGAGATAAACGTCCAGCCAATCAGCTCCTTACTGCCTTTTTTCAAACAGCCTGTAACATGGCAGTTAAGAGCTGATTGGCTGGACATTTATCTCTCGTTATCCCCCTTGCTTTTATTTCTGTTAAGGCTTAATACATCTGCCCCAATGTGTCTACGCCAATAGGTCGACATACACTAAGACATTGACAAAAGGTTGAAATGCACTAGGTTGACGCTGACAAAATGTCAAAGTGTTGACATGCCAGTGGTGGACACATGAAAAGGCCGACATGAGTTTTTCACAATCTTTTACTTTTTGTGGACTTTATACTACATCTTTGTGGACTCAGATTGCGAATGGTAAAGTGTGCACAGTGCAGCGGAGCACCATGTCTGGAGCATGGCAAGCCATGCGAGGGTATCTGCACCACTTGGGGGGATCCACAAAGATGTGAAAACTCATGTAGACCATTTCTATGTTTACCATTTCCTTGTGACAATCTAGTGCATGTGGAACCTTTTTTTTTTTGGCATCAACAGCCTATTGACTGCCAAACTGGACACTGCAGACCTTTCAATCCACACCCCTTGCATGTTTCCTGGTGTATTTTACTGTCTGATTTTTGTTGTTGTTGAGTACAGGTTGAGTATCCCTTATCCAAAATGCTCGGGACCAGGAGAATTTTGGATAACGGATTATTCCGTATTTCGGAATATTTTAATATTTCAATGATGTATTTTGAAGTATCTTGCATTTATGCTGTATAAACACATAATATACACACAAATATATTTTATTACCTCATAAAATACACACAAATATATTTTATTTGTTCAAAAAACAAGGTTTCAAAACGTGAAACAAAATGTGTGTACTATCTCAGCACTGAATTTGAATGCCAAGCAATCATTGTCTTGCACATATATAGTGCCAGTTACATATCATGTCCCCAGTGATGCTGTTACAAATGGTCCCCAGTGAGTTTTTAGCAAAAAAAATTTTTTTCACTGTCTGGAATGTCTGGTTTTCGGAATAATTCGGATAACGGATATTCGGATACGGGATACTCAACCTGTATTATTTATATGTGTCTCCAATATATTTGAGCCCATGACAACAATGGTTCTAAAGGTTTATTTTAGGATGACTCTTATAGAGGATGGACTTTTTATTGCTGTTATCAGTATACAGAATGAAGTTGTAATAGTAGAGAACAAATAATAAACAGGCAGAGATGTACAGTGCAGCCGTTGTAAGCATCACTCCTGAGCATAGCACAGAAGGTCAGTGTGACATTTGGGGCAATAATCTTTCTTATTTGGATTCTGTCAGTTCCTATCATGTCATTCAGCCAAAAGAACTGCATTTGCCGGCTAAGAATATTGTGTTCTTTATTAGACAGTGTTGTTCATGCATAAATTTGTGTAGATAGAGAGCTACTTGCCATGCACTCATTTATTTCAGATTAAACATCACATCCACATGACAAGTGTAACATGAACACGTTACATTGGCATTCATTTACAATGATTTCCATGATGACTTTCCTGCTGACCTTAGCACCATACTTGCCTACTTTTGAAAACTAGTTTTAGGGATATTATAGTTGGTAGTAGAATTTAGCAAAATGCCCCATTGAGGGGGCGTGTCATGCTCCACCCAAAGGGCGTTTCTAGTTCCATATATGGAGAGATTGTGAACGTGGCACCTAGAAGCGTGGGTGTGTACTGCTACATCAGAGAGGAATCTTTTATTATGACTTATATCCAAATGTAGATGAGCCCCAAAGTGGTTAGTAAGAGCTACTGTACTTGCTAAAGTGCAGGGAATGATGCTGATGATTCAATGTTAATGTATGTCGCTCATTCCTTTTTCCCCAAAAAATGAAACAGTGTAATGTGGGCTAGGTGAAATAAGGGAGATTGCTAGACTAATGAGGGAGAGAGGGAGATTGCTGCTATTTCAGGGAGTCTCCTGTAGAATGCAGGAGGGTAGGCAACTATGCCCTAGCACACTGTCCACCCCAGCACCTGATCCCACGCAACACTTCAGTGGTAGGTGAATCCCTCAAAAGTCAAAAATCTACAGGTCCCAAGTATGTGACCCCCATGAGGCTCCAGGCTATCAGACCCAGATTATTGGTCTAAATGCGCCTGGAGCTGAAAATGATCAAGGGCCTATTATGCGCAATAATAGGGGTTGCGGCCATCACCTAATAATGTGGGGGGCGTGACCAGTGTTCTGGTTGGGTGGTCTGCTCATGGGTGTGTCTCTATTTGTGTAAATACTTTCAACTAATTATATATGCCTGGAAAAGGCAGGGGGCTGGCATAAGAAAAATGCAGGGAGATATATTGGCGGGTGCACTCCAAAGGTGCACCCGCAGGACGCCGATGTCCTAAGATACTTGCGGGGTGAGGCGGCACTCCAGTCATAAAAAATACTGAAAACCGAAACTTGGTAGACAATATGTCAGCACCTTTTATGTGGTAACCTAAGTTTACGACACCATATACTCCTTCTACAAATCATGCAACACAATAGTAACCCCTTATACTATAGTTGCTTCTTACACATTATGCCACATGGAATGAGACAAAATTCACACCGATTGAGCAAAAATTCACACTATGGCACACAGATTGAGTCAAAATTCACGTTATTCCACACAGAAAATTCACATTTTGCCACATGGATTGAGCCAAAATACACACTATACCAGGCATGTCCAAACAGTGGCCCTCCAGCTGTTGTGAAACTACACGTCCCAGCATGCTTTGACATAGTTTTAGCATTCCCTAATTGCAAAACTGTGGCAATGCATGATGGGACTTGTAGTTTCACAGCTGGAGGGCCATAGTTTGGACATGCCTGCACTATACCAAACAGATTGAGCAATAATGCACAATATGCTTCATAAATAGGGGCATTGCACACCAAAGGTGCACATTAAAATGCCCATTACATGTTAAGCCTCACACCATAATCTCCATTACGTATTATGCCAAACACCATAATGCCTATTAAAAATGATGCTACATAAGTGTTGCTTACCTACATGTTCATTGCCAGGGGTTCCATGTTCATTGCCAGGGGTTCCATGCTCATTGCCAGATTGAAGGCCCAGCGATTTGGGTTCGACTGAGATCAACCTCGAGTTTCTGTGATGCTGTAGGGGGAACTGGCAGCCGTTGGAACCGGGTGGAGGTCGGAATTAGCGGCTCCTATGTTATCCTATGGGGACAACGTTCCAGTTTTGCCTGGCGGTATCTCCGGTTTCCGGGGGCTAGCGACGCAGGGCTGGTCTCCTTGGAAAGCCATGACCCTCAGCTACAAAATGGGCCTATTTGGAGAGTGGGCCTTGAGCTATAGCTCCATCAGGCCCATTGTTAATCCGGCTCTGCAGGCTATAACAGGGTTGCCGACCCTCCCGGAATTACCGGGAGTCTCCCGAAAATCAGGTCCCCCTCTCGGCCCCCCGGAAGGGTGGGCAACCCTCCTGGAATCAGGGGGACCCCCACTGAGACCCCCGATCGCGGCATTTAAATGCCGCAATCCGTGGGTCTCAGAGGAGGGGGCGGAGCTAAAATTACACACTAGTGTGTAATCAGTGTGTAATCAGTGATTTTGACTATTTCCTGTAGTGGGGACGGGGCTTAATGATGTCACAGTCAAGCCCCGCCCCACCGAACGGTTAATGAAAGTCTCCTCTCCGGGCTTCTCCAGGAGAGGAGCATTTGAAAGTCGGCAACCCTGGACTTTAACTGCAGGCTCCATGTGCCCTTCAACTTCACTATGGCCATCTGTGTTGTTTAAATTCACATTTTTCTAATTGAATGTACATTTCTTCTGTAGTCTTCCAAACAAAGTACAGACAAGTTTTGCAATGTCAGATTGACTTTTGAAACATTACTAATAAAAGGCTGATGGAGTTGCAGTATTATTACAGAGACAGAAAGGCAAGACATAATGCTCACAATGTCCACATCTGCTCCTGAAGGCAGTTTTCCACTTATCTCTTTATGGCATATGAACAATATGGCCCCACTTCGGTTGAGCTGTGTCAAAAACATTAGCCCGTAGCTGTAAATCCGTATCCACTAGTCCAGAGCAAGTCAGGAATTAAAGACAGTGGGTAATGTTTTTTAGACTGCAATATTATTTAACTCCCTGTAGTCAAATAAAGCTGCACCAGCAGGAGGGATAATGATGAATGATGTGTAAAGCCCTGCTTTAAATTACGGTCTAGATATTCTCACAGGACATTTAAGTCTAGTTCAGAAAGACAATAAATCTGCCCAGTGTTGATCCCGGAATCAGCTCAATAAGACAGCTGTAAGCATGTTAGGGAAATACTTGATCTGCATTCCAGCCTCCATAGCGGTGGCCATTGGCCATCGATGATTCATAATCATCAATGGATTATGGCCCTTATTCTGGTTCACTCGCAAAGGCAAATTCCTTCTCAAATGGACAAAACCATGTGCACTGCAGGGGGGCAGATGTAACTTGTGCAGAGAGAATTAGATTTGGGTGAGTTATTTTTTTCTGTGCAGGGAAAATACTGATTGCTGTATTTTTACACTGCAATATAGCTCTTACTTTCAAGTAAAACCCCACCCAAATCTAATTCTTTATGCACAAGTTACATCTGCCCCACCTGCAGTCTACATGGTTTTGTCCAATAGTTTTGCCATCAGTGACGGAGAACTATATGGTTTTCCTCCATCAATATGCACAGTAGAACCAAATCCTTTTTTTTTAGTTTTCCCCAAGATGTCGGGACACAGAGCATAGCTCTGCCACCAACACCCATGAGGCCACGCCCCCGATTCTGATTGGCCCACGAGCCAGTCCGTCAAACAAAATGGATGACCATCTATAGGTTATACCATCAATGACCATCCATCAAATAGTATGCTACCATCGATGGCTGGTTACGCTATTGGCACTGATACCCATCCCTAATGTTTAGTATTATCCGTATGTTTAGAAGAAGATTCAGAGACCTATTTGACTTTAAAAAACAAATTCACTTTAATTAAAGTTATGCTCAAAGCTCAAATCATAAAGTTAAGTTGGCCATACACTTATGCAATATACAGAGTTTGTACATTCTCCCCGTGCTTGCGTGGGTTTCCTTCGGGTACTCCGGTTTCATCCCACATTCTAAAAATATACTGGTAGGTTAATTGGCTCTCAACAAAATTACCCAAAGAATGTATGTGTGTATGTGTGTGTGTGTGTGTGTGTATACATGTGGTAGGGAACATAGATTGTAAGCCCCACTGGGGCAGGGACTAAAGCACTGCAGAATATATAAATAACTGGTAATAAATAAATAATAGTGTAACAATGGCTATTTATTTACAATGTAAGAGATGTGGGGAATGATAGCTATTGGAATAATGGCTATGGCTGCAACTGGGGAAAGTGTTTATAGCTACCATATGGGAAAAGCATTATCATATTGAGGCAGCCAATGGTGACAGGCATTTCTGCGCCACTACATTTCTGCGCCATATGTATGGAATAAGAACAGTAAAAGACGGAGATGTACTAGTCATTGTAGAAATGTTAAGACAATGAATTTCTAACAGCAATGCCTGTCTGACACCTTTCGCCGATCTCTATCCTTAAAGGTTCTAGAGAACTTTCTTGTGGTTTCCTCCAGTGCAGAGTTATTGTGTAAGTTGTGGTTTCTTTAGAATCATGCATGATGCTGGACACTGTGCCAGGACAGTTGTTGTCCAGCGATCGCCAATGAGGAATAGTGATAGCAACTGCTGCCCAGTTACACCCCTTCAGCCTCAAGCGGAGATGTGACTTTCATCATCACCATCAGTGCGCACATTCATTAGCCTTGTGCAGAAGATGCATCTAACATCACATTTCCCATATCATATTGGAACAGACGCAATTCACGTTGATCGCAAGGTTTTATTTTTTACCTAGTTTTGATGCAGAAGCTCAGTTCCATTGTGCTGTGGCAGAAAACAATCACAGATAATACTGTAACAAAAGCAGACAGAAAACAATTATAGACTAGTTATATAATACAGTAAGATGTGAAAGCGATTTACATTGATATTGTGGTTCTGTAGTCACTCATGTAATCCACAATGTTGCAGGCTTTAGTATGAGAATGATACATATTTGTAGCATTTGCATAACAAAACCTGCTTCATTCAGTCCTGGATTTGCTGTACACTGGAATCTGAACATTGTACCGCAGCTTTTCTTCAGATAAATTCAATATTCAACAAATATCACCTCACCCTTCTTAATAGAGAAATACAGACTTTGCTTTTTGGGAAACTAAATGAATAAAAATGAATTAAAACTGTGCTGAAGGGAGTTTTTCAGTAATGATCAGAAAATATCATACAACACAGAGGCGTAGCTACCATAAGGCAACCACCGCAGCTGCTTGGGGGAGCAAGCGCCAGCGGGGCGCCCCAGGTGCTTGGGCACTCTGGTCAGACCCCCCCTTACCCCTCCGCATGCCGCCGCATTCAGTCCGGCACCGCAGATAGCCTCCGGGCTCCATCTCCTGCAGTAATGAAAAATGACACGACAAAATGGCTGCCCCCTAATAGCAGCCCGGAGGCTATCTGCGGTGCCGGACTGAATGCGGGGCCGGCGGCGGCGGCATGCGGAGGGGCAAGGTAATTTTTTGGCGGGGGGGCGCCACAATATTAGTTACACCTCTGATACAACACTTATGCCGGGTACACACTGGGCGCTGCCTGGCACCACGATATTGTTTAATATGCCGGAGGTGCTGCTGTGAAGGCTATAGTGCACACTGACTGATATCGGTCAGTGATGTCAATGGGATTCCGCACCATACATGCATTGTTGACTATATAGCCAACATTGAGCTGCATGTACAGATAAAGGAGTTTGTTAATGATACATGGGAGTGTAAGAAGGACCATTTCCACCTGAATAACCTGCAGCAACACATACTTAATGCTTACATTTGAACAAGATGTGTCAAGCCATGGGGAGAGATAAAGTGGTGAAGTTGACCAAACAACCGATCAGCTTCTAACTGTCATTTATTGAGCAACTCCAGTCTGCAGGGGCCACTAAAGTTTGGTACACATAGAAAGATTTATCTGTCCAATCTCTCTGATGGGAACATAAATCTCTATGTATAGGAGAAAATGACCGTCAACCATTTGCTCCCAAACCCTCGAAATCTTGTAAAAACGATTGTTCAGTTACATTTGTTAAATCAAGAAGTTTTAACCAATTTGTCTGAATGATTAGTATCTGATTTCCAGCATTTGGGAGTAAGGGGTTAATTGTCCTTTACTCTCATATATTACCAGAATTTTGCTCTTACCAGTAGTGGCGCCGAGGGAAGGAGGGGTAATCTTTACCCGGGCCTGGGACTTATGGAGGGGCCCGGGGCCCACTACCCCCCCTGCTCAGTGCTGTGTTGGGGCGAGAGGCAGCTGCAGCCTGTCCTGTCTCTCCCTGCATTTGGGTGTGAGATCGAGATGCCGGCCCCTGCTTAGGTTTTTTCTTTTGTACAGGGGTGTGGCCACTCCTCTCCCATTGTCCACGCCCCCTCATTTTACCCTCATTTTACCAAGGTCTGGCAGAGCTGTTGGTGCTTCTGCTCAGCAGACAGATTAGACGGATAAATCTTTAGGTGTGTACCCAGCTAGTGCTAGTTTACAAATCTTCTTACTATCACAACTTAAATAATTAGCTCCAACTGTGGATCTTTTAAAATGTGTCAGTCAGTAATGACTATATCTGTGCACCAACTAGAAGATCTGTAATACATGCACTGTTATCCTGGGTGTGGTGTGATTATTGTATGCGTTTTGAACTTTTAAATTCAAAACACATCACATGTAGTTCAAATCTCACAGTTTCTGTGGGGCTTGCAATTGGATGCTATACAAGACGCGCTCCCATGTACTTTAAATGTACTTTAAATTGTATAGTACAAAAAGTATGTACCATGTGTACACACCTTTAGTCATGGTTGCCTACCTGACCCTCTCCATGAGGGAGAAAATGCTCTGTTCCTGGCCTTCCCTGGTAATGTATGATTGCCAGCACCTGTGGGGAGCTTTTGCAGGTAATTGATAAGAAAGGTGTTTCACCCCAGTCCCCAGGTGATGGCAATCCTACATTACCAGGGAAGTCCAGGAACAGAGCATTTTCTCCCTGAAGGAGAGGGTCAGGTAGGCAACCCTGGGCTCAGTAAATTTGGCCCTGAGTTTGATAAAACACTGGTACTTTATATGCGGATTGGTTGCTTTGAGCAATATATGAACTTTAGCTTTTTCCAAGGCCTGATACATTAATGTCAAAGTGCAGCCCAAGTTGTACTCATAAAAGTGGGATTGCCTTGTGTTTGCACAGCTGTTGTTTCTCTGTAAAATGCTCCTAATAGATTCAGTACAATGGTCACTGCTGGTGTTTTCAGTTTAATATGAGAGTAAAGGGACATTGTAACCTTATTTATTGTTTGTGTCAGTTTTTTCTGTCTAAGGTTTAAATCAAACTTCTCAACATGTAAGATTGAGGTTCCCACTGCTGGGAGATGGGAGGAGGGAAATTGTATAAAACACTGAGAATCCCCTCATCACATTAGGGATGGCCATCGGTGTGTGTTTTGCCCATCATTGGTCATCCCTGTTCTTTCAGTGAATGGCCCACAGGCCAATCATAGCTTATGCTGGCCACACATCAGACCAACTTTCATCCAACCATCCAACTAGTTGGTTGGATGGAATAAAAATCTGGTACTGGATAGGTGCAAATGTAAATTGTAATTCATTAATTTGGTCCAAAAATTTGGAAAGAGACAAAACCTGTCACTCAGACAAAATAATGTATTTTGATCTGTTTGATTAAATTAATTTCAGTGAATGTTTTTGTCCATTTTCCTGGGTTTGTGAGCAAATTGCTCTTTGTCATTTGTTCCCATCCAGTACCATATTTTTATTCCATCCAACCAACTAGTTGGTTGGTTGGATGAAAGTTGGTCTGATGTGTGGCCAGCATTATTAGAACTGGCTATCTGGTGCTGAGCTGTGTACCGATACCTTTATTCTGTGCCATCGATAGAGGAAAACTATCTGGTTTCCCATTGATGACAAAACCATTCAACATCGGGCAGAAACCATCCATGATTGTGAATCACCGTTGGCCAATGGCATTTCACCACAGATAACGGTAATCATACAATAAGAAGGATGTCCACGAGCAAAGCATTTTTTTACTTAAAGGAATGGGTCATGTTGGAGGGTATGCATTCCATCCAGTTCACTAGGAAGTGAGTGGATGCAGCAAAATGCCGTGTTCTCCCAGGAATCTGCGGGACTCCTTAATACATTGCCAGTCTGGTGGAGAGAGACAGTATGGTTCTAATACAGTACATTAATTAGACTTATCCTAGAAATTACAGTATTTCTCAAATTTGCAACTGGAGTTACAAAATGCTTTCCATTAACAGTAAAGGCCACCATACACAGATCCGATTTGACCTGTTTTCATCCGATTTCATTGAATTGGGCCAATATATTGGATCCAATGAGCTTTCCCGTGCACATCAGATCGGATCCATCACTGATAGATCACAGGTGATTTTTAGCACTCGCTATGTATCGCACTCGATCTAGTCGCCTATAGCTTGCAGAGTGGGTAAGCACCCACCCCGATTTGTGCCTCCCCCTTTTCTCCCCAATGCCGCTGTGGTAGTGCATAGCGACGAGTGGGCAGGAGAATTAAAAATGCCCATTCATAAGAATGGGGGCCTCTGATTTGCTAAGAGAGATTTTTCAGCCAATAAGCAGCCCCATTCCTTTGAATGACATTTTAAAAAATAGCACGGTACTTATGTAATATCTGGGCTTCCGTTTTTCTTATGAGACCGCGTCCCCTCGCCACGCTTCGGGCACGGTGGCTCGCTGCGCTCGCCACACTATATAAAATCAACTCCATGCGTAGTTGGATAGTAGGGGTATGAAAAAATGGGGTGCATTTAACATGGGAGCCCAGATAACACATAAGTACCAATAGTCCATCAACTGCCAAATCGTATGCAACCCTTCCGGGGAGGTGCCAGGGGAGTTGAAGGGAAATGTGTATGGCCTTATGACAAGCTTGTGGGAGTTATTCAGACCTGATCGCTGGGCTGCGAATGCAATCATCGATCACATGCCTACGGACAGTAGTGTGCATGCTTAAGGCCACCCGCCGCAATCACCGACACCCCCCTCCTGTACAGCGGTCGGGGGTGAGTCAGCACCCCCCCGCCTGGGTACAGGTATGTCCTGGTTGGACCCTTTCACACCAACATAGGACCTGGGTTTGGCAAAGAACTATTATATATGTAGACCAGATGGAGCAGGTCTTGTCATGTAATGGTAATGGTAGTGTTCATGCAAACAAAGAATGATACATACAGTATGCACCTGTCACATTACTTGCAGGTGTTTCACCCCAGGTGCAGAGTATGCACTAATTATTATGATGATGATAACGACGATGAGCAGCTCCTCTGACTGTGGCTGCTGCGATCTACTATATCCGCATTTAATATTTGTAACCTGCAAGAAAGCAAATTTCCATTTGAAATCTGGAATGGGGAAGACATTAATGATTGTCATCATCTATTTTAAACAGGTTAATTTATAAGAAAGGTGTATGAACGAATCATACTGTAACAGGGAAGTCCAGGAACAGAGCATTGTTTGTTTCCCTCCTGGAGAGGATCATTTTGGGAGGCATGCACAAAGTATTACTTACTGTACTTAACAAAATGACCCATTCTAGGAGGGATGCAGTGCTCTATCCCAGGACCTCAGCAATACATGTTAATTTAGGATTGCCATCATGTGTGTTGATCTAGTTAATGGATAAGAAAGGTGCTTCACCACAGGCGATGGCAATCTTAAATGAACAAGGAAGTCCAAGAACAGAGCATTCAGGGACAGATTTATTAAGCTCGGTGAAGTGATAAAGTGTTTTTCATCACCGACCAATCAGCTCCTAACTGTGAAGTTATTAACTTATAGGCTTGGTTTGAAAAATTACAGGTAGGAGTCTGTGAGACCGCTCTGGCTTCAATGTGAGTAGCAGTGACTTTAGGGCCGGTGCAAGGCACCCGAGCACCCCAGACGTGGGGGGGGGGACGCCCCGGCGCTCGATGCTTACCCGCTCCATGCCGCGGCTCACCCGCTCTATGCCGCGGCCGCATTGCATCACAACCCCCTCCCCCTTCCTCCCCCACAGGGTGTGTGTGTTTGATGAGATGCGGCCGCGGCATGGAGCGGGTGAGCGGTTGACACTCAATGTGATGCGCCGCTACAAGGCGCCACAGGTAGGGGGATGGGATGGCGGGCAGGCGGGTGGGGGTGATGCCGCTACGTTACTCCCCAGGGGGAGGGGCAATGCGGCGGCCGCCTTGTCGCTGGGAGGGGGGAGAGGAGTAACAGCCATTCACCTCCATCCAGCGGGGTCCCAGCTCCCAACTACCGCCCTCCAGTGGCCGGCGCCCTAGGCAAATGTCTAAAGCTGCCTAGAGGTGCCGGCCCTGTGTGCAGGTTGCAGAGCGGGGGTGCATCTAGAACTGGTCTCCAGCCTGCAAGAGTCACATACGCATAATATTACTCGAGGATATAATAGTCTAATTGGTATGCGGTCATTGGGTCAATGGTGTCTAGGTCAACAACCAAAAGGTTGACCACTATTGGTCAACAGCCTAGGTCAACACAAAAAAGGTCAACATGAGAAAGGTCGAGTTTTTTTATGAATTTTTTTAACCGACTTCTTCATATTTTACCATCCCAGTGGGCAAAGAGGGACAATATAATAGTGTGCCGAGCGAGGCACCATGCCGAAGCCACAAGCCGTGCAAGGGAACGTGGTACACTTATATAGTGACCAAGTCAACCTATGGCAACATAAGCACCTGGGGTGCCAGCCACTGGAGGGTGGCAGTTGAGAGCAGGTCCCCCTGGATGGAGGTGAGGAGCGCCCATAACTCCCCCCCCCCCCCCCTGTGGAGCGACTCAGCGGCTGCCGCATCACTTGCCCCCCCCAGTGGTCTCCCTGCCTGCACAAAAAGCAAAATGTTGCATCCAAATCTACGTTAGCCAATTAGCTTCTGACAGTGAAAATGTCAGAAACCTGGAATCCTTATGTGGTTTAGTTTTGTCAGCTAGAGTATATTTCATATTGCACCTAACTTAGTTACAGTGTGTGCAGTGGTAAAATTAGACACAGTACGTGCAAGCACCATAGCCAATGTTCTGCAAGAGGTCCATGTGCCCAACTGTAAAGAACAGACATACTGTACATATGGGACTTTCCCAGGGGAGAGGGGCATGTACAGTACTCTATCCCTATATTGCTCAGTAGTGCTATTTTAGGTGTGTTCTGAAGTGTAAAGCTTTTACACAATTTAGGCTTGATAGAACAACCTGGCCATTGGGGAGATGCCTATCCGTCAGAGCAGAAAGCCTTTCATCTCTCCAATCCTTCACAAGTTTAGAGGATATTGCACAGTCTGTGAGCTGCTGCTCTGGTTATCTGTGTCATTTATATTTTTCAGCCTCCATAGCTATGTGAGATTCTGACACTCCAGGGAGATGGGGCCGCTTGAGAAAGGAGAAAAACCTGTATTGTTTTAAACTGTTGAGACAAAGGGGGAGATGTACTAAGTCATGGAGAGTAATAAAGTGAAGAGAGATAAAGGGGGATATTTAATAAACATAATTATCTCCTAGAAGCTGGGAAATGTGATATTTATGTATACTGGAAATAGAAGATACGTTTGTTTAAAACAAAACAAACAAAAAAAAAAACGATAAACCCATCTTCTCCAGTTCACATACTGTACGACCCATTCCATTAGGTACAAAATGCTCTGTTCCTGGACTTCTTTGCCAGTGGCAGTTGAAGATATAAGACTGCAGTACCACACCCAGTGCCACCCCAAATGCTGCTAAACCAGCTGGGACTCACTGGCAGTTGGGGTGGCATCCTTATTTTAATTTTGGACTGTGCGTCGGCCCCATCTCTGGAACCCCCACTGGCAAGGAGACGAGGAACAGAACATTTTGTCCCTTTTATTAACCTAAAATGTGTATAACATATCATGAAACGGGATGAACAGTACACAGTCTCATTCACAATAACATTATTTATTATTTATTTATTTATTTATTTATTTATTTATTTACAGTTTCTTATATAGTGCAGCAGATTCCGTTGCGCTTTACAATGGTAGACAGTGACAGACTTGCAGGTAAGAGGGCCCTGCTGCAAGCTTACAATCTATAGGGATATAGGAGGGAAACACAAGGACAGGCTCCAGTAATAGCATAGCTTGTAGGTCCAGAAGGGAAGCTATGTAATACTTAAGTGCCTCAGAGGGTTTTGCTTATGGAACTTATATATGATAGGCTTGCCTGAAGAGGTGAGTTTTCGGGGAACGCTTGAAAGTTTGGAGGCTAGTGGAGAGTCTTATTGTGTATGGAGGGGCATTCCATAGGGTAGGAGCAGCCCGATGAAAGTCCTGTAATAGTGAATGGGAGCTGGTGATCCGGGCAGAAGAGAGATGCAGATCTTGTGCAGAGCGGAGTGGTCGAGATGGGAGATATTTTGTGATAAGTAGAGAGATATATGCTGGTGCAGAATGGTTAATAGCTTTATATGCTAGCAGAAGGGTTTTATATTGAATACGGTAAAACCTAGGTAACCAATAGAGGGACTGGCAGAGCGGATCAGCAGACAATGATTGTCTTACTAGAAATGTCAGCCTAGCAGCAGCATTTCATACATGTCATGAGGCTAAATAATAGACAAAGCTATACCGTACATACTGTACAGAGAATTCCATCAAGGGCATAAAGCATACCTCCCAACTTTTGAATTTAGTGGACAGGGACTTCATGGAATTTGGGGGCGTGGCGTACAAGTTGCATCATTCCCATGAGGCCATGCCCCATTCTTGCCACTGTGGGGGCATGGCCAGTGCTCTGTGTGCTGGTGGCCATGCCCACAGCCCCTCTTTCTCTATGAATAGATGCTGCTCTGTTTAGCAAAGCAGCGCTGGGCAGGGGGCACTCCCAACTGCCCCCACCTCCCCCCCCACCACCACTACCATGGGACACTGCTGACCCTGGGCAGGAAGCAGGACCATCCCAAGAAAACAGGACCGTCCTGCGAAAATTAGGACAGTTGAGAGGTATGAAGAAGGGTTCAGTGCAGAGAGGCATTCACAAATAAAAGATGAAAACCAAATATTATGGCAAGAAACTAAAATGCAAAAAGCAAAATTAATATAATGATTGTAACAAGTGGAAAATCCAAGAGGAAAGGTATAGAAAACATAAGACATAATGAAGCATAATGCTAAAAATACCATAAAGATAAATGTTGCAAGAGATCATTTCAATGTTATGCAGTGTATTAAAACGCAGCATCTAGTTGGCTACATAAAAACGTATTTGGGTTTGCAAATATGTTGATCAATATATATGCACCACTTTTTGTAACAACAGCCCACCCAATGTCTGGCAATGTTGCATGTCTTTCAAGTATGGAGTACATATTCTTTAAAGTATAGGAATGGAGGGGTGCAGCTTGTCCAATTTTCCAACATCAGTTTGTTTGCTATAGTAACAATAACAGTAAGTAAAGGAACAATTGTACCAGAGGCGTACCTAGATATTCGTAGGCCCCATAGCAAAAGTTTGTAATGGCCCCCTATTTAGCAATTGATGGTGTTAAATATATGTAAAACATATTACATATTAGATGGGCCCCCTTCAGCTCTGGGCCCCATAGCAGCTGCACCCCTTGCACCTATGGTAGTTATGCCCTTGTGTAGTCCTTCCTAGGTATGCACATAAGTCAGAACAAAACAGGTCTGCAGATAAGTCAGAACAAAGCAGGTTCTTTATTTAGTGCCATGAGAATATATGGTTTCTAAAAGCCATGATACTATTGTAAAATATTCTACTTGTGTAATACTGTTTTTGATTGTTATGACTAGGTCCAGAAGCTGGGAGAAATGAGTGATATCATTACAGAAATAAGTGTCTCTGCATGTGTACAACAATAGCAATTCCAGCTAAACTTAATTTCCTATTGCCGCAAGATTATAAATTATAATTATCAGGTCTAGGACCTGATAAATACTGTATGCCTCTTAATGTCTTATAGAGTGTTGGCTATGTGCATCATTACGAGATATTGCATGTGAGGTAGAAGATCCCCAAGCTGCATAGCTCTAAGCATAACCTGAAGGCTTTTCCTTCTATAAGGGGACCGCGGGCAGAGGAAACACTGTAATGACTATATTTCATGGACAGTTCAACAGCTGCTTATTTTTTTTTTTTTACAGTGATCCAACCGTGATCCAACCACAACAACCACATTGAGAGTAACAACTCTTTATTATTATAACCTCCTAACCAATTATAAATTGTATATTTTAAATATCCTGAATTTTATGTATCCAATTTAAAAGGTTCCACTCTCTCTCCCCTGTCATTTTAACTGATCTTCCCATGTCACTACCCATGGTCAGCAGGGTAAAGGGGAGGAGGGTGTTATGTTGTCAGCAGGGAGAAGTGGCAAAGATAATTGCTTAATATCTGGACATAAAATTACCTTTCAAGTATCTTGGAGGAATTCATGTGGAGATTGGATAAAGGTACAGTAGCTGGATATGAAGGGAAAAAGCAAAAGAGAGGTCTAGGGAGGAGTAAAAAAAAAAAAGATGTTGTCTTGCTGGGAAGGAGCATGTCTATACAATAGTATTCCCAAATTATGGAATACACAGTAGTAGTATTACCCTTATACACATTATGTCAAACAAAGTACTGGCCATTAGGTACTATGAAGTAGTGCACCTTATACACATTATGCGGTACTTATGAGTTATCCGGGCGCCCGATTTTTTGATTGTATGCCTTAAGTTAAGGCATACAATCAGATGCGATGCGATGCGATATCGCATTGCATCGCATCGCATGCGACCATCGGATGCGATGACCCGATTTTTCCATAGGAATCAATGTTAAAATGGACAGAGTCCATTTTAACATGGAATTCAATGGGAAAAAGGGGTCCTTTTCATACCCCTACTATCCAAGTGGGCATGGAGTTGGATATAAACCTGTGGCGAGCCACCGAGCCCGAAGCGTGGCGAGCGAAGCGAGCCCCGCGAGGGGACGGTATTCTATGTCCCCTCGCGGGGCTCGCTACGCTCGCCACGCTTCGGGCTCGGTGGCTCGCTACGCTCGCCACAGGTTTATATCCAACTCCATGCCCACTTGGATAGTAGGGGTATGAAAAGGACCCCTTTTTCCCATTGAATTCCATGTTAAAATGGACTCTGTCCATTTTAACATTGATTCCTATGGAAAAATCGGGTCATCGCATCGCATCGCATCGCATCCGATGGTCGCATGCGATGCGATGCGATGTGCCCGATCCGACCCGATTTAGAAATCGGGCGCCCGGATAACTCATAAGTACCCATTATGCCACAGACAGCAGCGCCCCTTATGCCTATTATGCCAAGCATAGTAATGCCCATTATTCCACACTTTGCAATGACCATTATCATACATAAAGTGGTGCTCCTTATTCCCATTATGACACACACCTCAGGATAAACCATATAGAGAAAAAGTACAATCATGTCAGACAATGGCCCTTATTCTGATCGGTGCGGCCGGATCCGAATATGCGGCCAGCACCGTGCGTCCTAAACCCCGCCTTCCATACGGATCGGCAACTCCGTCCGTACGCGGTAAGAAGCTGTCCGAACGGACCGCACGTGTATTTCTCATGAATACACCTCCTCCATCTCAGGGAACCTCCCCCATCATTCGATGGTCGCAGAATCCCTTGTTGGCTCTTGTGGTCACTGGCTCCATCAAGTCTCTCCTCTGACCACGTCCTGTTAGATGCCTCTATCTTGCCAACATGTTCCCTGCAGCTTGAGCCTCTAGTGGCCGTGATCTTCCTGGAGGCTCTGCAAATGCTTCTGGCACCAGGGCAGTGTATTAGATTAGATTAGATTAGATTTTTTAAATTATCTTTTAGAAGGTGCTAAATAAGATGTAGTCTATGATTGGTTGTTATGGGCAACAACTTATCTTAAATAGAACTCTGATGCTAGTAAATTTACCCCAATGTGTCCATATTTATGAAAAATCTTCTTCTGTAGTCAGTCTGAGTTCTGAATCAAGCAAGCATTAGTGGTCCCTAGTGAGCTATATAACAGATAACCAACTTCTGCACTTCAGAATTATATACTAATAAAATCTGGCAAGCTGCCACTTGTTTAAATACAATACAAGTAGTGAAGGGATGGAAGTGAAAATTGATCTTAAGACACATTTTCCACTTTCCTCTTAAGCTGTGAGGGACCTAGATTTTAACCCCGTTGACTTGCTTTACTCTCCCATCTCCCCTACAAATCTGTTTCTTACTGAATCCTATGTGTAAGTTTACAGAGGTGGGTCTGGACAGATCCATTACTAGCCTTTTTGGTTCCTTTTGACAGAAAGAGCCCCTAATTCATGTTACACCACACTGCAGTACCCTTTATACACATTATGCCAAACAATACTGCTACTTATTCACATTAAACACAGTAGTACCACTTATATATGTTACACCACACAGTAGTAGTGACCCATATAACACATTTTTCCACACAGTAGAGCCCCTTATTCACATTATGCTACACAGTAATATCCCTTATACACATAATGCAAAAAAAGTACTATTACCCTATATACTGTACACACTATGCAAAACCATAATCTCCCTTGAACATTATGCCACACAGTAATGACCCTTACACATTATGCTACACAATAGTACCTATATTATAGAAAATTGAAGCAAAACAGTATGTAGTATGAAGCAGTTGTAAGGCTTTACCAGGTACAGACAGAAACACTCCTCTTTGCAGGCCAGGATCGCCGGGAAACGGTCATCTGTCAGAACAGACTTAGGTCGACAGTCATTAGGTCGACCCCGGAAGGTCGACTGTCCCCAAGGTCGACTGGGTTAAAGGTCGACATGGGCCAAGGTCGACGTGGTTTTAGGTCGACAGTCATTAGGTCGACATGAGTTTTTCACTGTTTTTTGAGCCGACATGTGCCGACAGGCGGTATTTCATGCCCTACCATCCACTAGGGCGTGGTGGGAGAATAAAATAGTGTGCCGAGTGCAGCGAGGCACCGTGCCCGAAGCACTGCGAGCGAAGCGAGCGTTGCGAGGGGCTGCGGTTCAACTCCAACTGTGTCCATGTTGATGGTGTCGACATTCGGGTAAAAAAACAGTGAAAAACTCATGTCAACCTAATGACTGTTGACCTAAAACCATGTCGACATTGGCCCATGTCGACCTTAAGTCATGTCGACCTTTAACCATGTCGACCTTTGGGACAGTCGACCTTCCGGGGTCGACCTAATGACTGTAGACCTAAGTCTGTTCTGACAGATGTACCGCTTCCGGATCGCCGGGATGTCAGAACAGCCAGCAACAATAGTAGGAAAGCCTCAGAGAGGAGGAGCCAAGTGTAGGAAATGGGGCAGGCAAAATGAGAGAAGGGGCATCATATACCAGCTTGTCTGCTGCCTGAAAGGTATAGCAGTCACAGCTGCCACTCATCTTAGTCACTACCACCCACTCCTCCACCATGCTGTGGACTTGCCTCCTGTACACTGTACAAAACTTGTCTTTGACCTGTATACTTGTAACTAATTGTATCAACATTTACTTATTTAGTATATTTATTTACAGTTTCTTAACAATTGTAGACAGTGATAAAACAAACTGGGTAACAGAGAGACTTGGCGGTAGGAGGGCCCTGCTGCAAGCTTACAATTTATAGGGACATACTGTAGGAGGGAAACACAAGGACAGGCACCAGTAATAGCATAGCAGTCCCACCAAGTTACAAGTCCAGAAGGGAAGCTATATAATAATACATAAGTGCCTCAGAGGGTTATGCGTGTGGAACTTAAATATGATAGGCTTGCCTGAAAAAAGGTGAGTTTTCAGGGAACGCTTGAAAGTTTGGAGGCTAGTGGAGAATCTTATTGTACAGGAAAGGGCATTCCATAGGATGGGGGCAGCCCAATGAAAGTCCTGTAATAGTGAATGGGAGCTAGTGATCTGTGCAGAAGAGAGACGCAAATCTTGCGCAGAGCAGAGTGGCCGAGATGGGAGATATTTTGTGATAAGTAAGGAGATATAAGCTGGTGCAGTATGGTTAATAGCTTTATATGCAAGTAGAAGTGTTTTATATTGAATACAGTATTTTCTTACTGTATATAGCATCTATCTATCTATCTATCTATCTATCTATCTATCTATCTATCTATCTATCTGTATTTTTCTATCTCTCTATCTACTGTATCTACAACAATATTAAATGAAAAAAAAAAGGAAGCAAAGAATTAAAAAGAAAGAAATAGCACTGTAATTGGTATAGGACTGCAGTTTAACTCGGATGCGTCATTCTAAACAAAAATATTGAAATACAAAATTACACATTGGTAGCTTCATTTACAAGAAATGTTCCTCCCAGGCACTGTCAGACATATGTTCCCATGGCAACAGCACTAATAAACAGGCACTGTAATGGGCATAGCCTTGGACAACACTATTTTATGGAAGACTGTGACAGCGAAAATCAAGCAGAAGCGTGTTTGACAGCTTTTAGCCATTGTACAGGGTCAGCTAAAGTGCACAATGTCGCTACTTATCCCGGTATATAATTGTTTTGCAATTAAATTATTCTCCTACTGTATGAATATGTACTGCAGCTTTCACTGACATACTGATTTGAAATGTAATTATATAGAAGTGGCAGCCAAATAAATTCACAGGCAAAAATGTCTGAGAGCTGACAGCATGCAATGTTCCTGTCTCACAGAGGAAAACATTTTCTTCATTATTGCTTTTTAGATAGACTTCAAAATGAGAGTTTCTTCTTCCTGTTGCCTGAGGAACTGATATCATTTGTACATTAATTCTTATTAGATTACTTCATTTACATGAACACTTTGTAGTTTTTCTGGGAGACGGTAACATACTGTAGGCGTGTCTAAGTTGAATAGCTAATGCAAGAAGAGTGCAGTGAGCCAAAAGGAGACTGTTCTAAGCCCTTCCTGACACCGCTGCAAGAAATCTTAATTTGATATATATATTAACCATTTGAGTGCCAAGTGAATTTGTCAAAATACTGTTGCTGTGAAAATTGCCAAGCAGACCTTTTTATTCAACATTATGGCCTGAAATCTTTACCTTATATAGGAAATATAATCTTTATTTTTTATTTATATAACAAATGCGAGCGACTTTGGCATTTTTAGTGGATATTTTAAACATCTCTCACAGAGATCTTGTCACTCAAATTGTTAATAAAAGAGCTTGGCAATGGGTATACATACCCTCGAACATGACCCATTCCATTAGGTACAAAATGCTCCGTTCCTGGACTTCCCTGTCAGTGGCAGTTATAGAGGTTGGACTCCAGCACAGACCAAAATTCAAAGAGGGGGGTCACATCAACTGACAGTGATGTTTGGGGTGGCAGTAGGAGTGACTACCCTTTTTGAATATTGGACTGTGCTGCAGCCCCACCTCTGTAACTGCCACTGGCAGGGAAGTCAAGAAACAGAGCATTTTGTACCTAATGGAATGGGCCATGTTGGAGGGTATGGGTATATGATTTTGCATTGTACTTTAATATAGGTCATGAAAAAGGAAAGTATTGGGCTATTACCGTCCCGCACCTACTGTATAAGGGAGAGTAGTGTAAATCCCATAAGCATTTTTTGCACAGTTGCCCGATGATGAAAGTTATTTATTGATACATTTTGAAAAGAAAATAAATGTAATCAAGTAAATTATTGTTAAAATCTTTTTTCCCATGACCTATGGCCATTATTCAGATCTGATCGCAGTACAAATGTGTTCTCAAAATGGGCAAAACCATGTGCACTGCAGGTGGGGCAGATGTAACATGTGCAAAGAGAATTAGATTTGGGTGAGTTCTTTTGTTTCTGTGCAGGGTAAATACTGGTTGCTTTATTTCTACACTGCAATATAGATCTCCCTTTGAAGAAAAACCCCACCCAAATGTAATTCTCTCTGTACATGTTACATCTACCCCACCTGCAGTGCACATGGTTTTGCCCATTTTGAGAAAAAAATTGTACTACAGTCAGGTCTGAATAAGGGCCTTATCCAACAACAATAATAACTGTCTGTTTATTTGATCATATGTTTACATGACAGTGTGGATTTAAATATTTTATTATTACTGTTTATTTATATGTCAATATCATTTTACACCAGTCTAACACACTAACTAGGATTAATTTAGTCATCATCCAATTAAACTGATGTACTGTATTTGGGGGTTATTCTGGTTCACTCACAAAGGCAAATTCACTCTCAGATGGACAATACCACATGCACTGCAGGTGGACCTGATGTACCATGTGCAGAGAGAGTTAGATTTGGGAGGGGTTTTACTTCAAACTGATATTTATATTGCAGTGTAAAAATAAAGCAGCCAGTACTATTTACCCTGCACACAAACAAAATAACTCACCCAAATCTAACTCTCTTTACACATGTTACATCAGCCCCACCTGCAGTGCATATGGTTTTGTCCATCTGAGAGTGAATTTGCCTTTGCGAGTGAACCAGAATAACCCACTTGGATTGTGGGTGAAAAATGGAGCACCCAGAGGAAACCTGTTCAAACATGGGGGACATATAAACTCTACAAAGATGAATGACACCAATGTTGTGAGGCAACCATACTGTCTACTGTGCACCTCAGGATGGTGAAAACAGAAGCCTGCAGTAAGTGCAGCCTACGGGTTTACCATGGGCATCAATTGAATAACACTGGACACGTAACCTGGGTGCTGCAAGCACTGTGGGTAATTGAATCTGACCCGTAAACTGATGTGAATTTTCAATTTATAACACATCTGCTGTCCTCATTAAGATTTGTGTTTAAGCCCTGTTAGCTTTGTAATGCTAGGAGCTTTACTGCAATTTATTCTGTATATTTGTTTCTTCTTTTGCAATTTACATTTTATAAAGGCAGATCAAAAATAAATTGAAACAGGGTTTTAACAAGTTAGCAAAAACAATGAAATGAAAACTGGAGTTTTGTGTGCTCTGACCTACTATCCAAACATCAGATAAAATGGAATTTACTGTTCTATACTAACTGACATGGAAATTTGGACACAAAGGATAATCTATAGTAAAACTACTTTATTTAATCCTGTACACTATTTATTACAATAAAGCTTTCAGTGCAGCTGGTGCATTTTCTATAAATTACATTGCAAATATCTTATGAGACTGTAGTTCTTTCATTTTATTTTATGGATTTTTGAGCATTTAAATTACAATTTGCTTATACTCTCACTTCTTATTAGCATATACTGTAAGTATGCAATGTAATGTATGTATGTATGTATGTATGTATGCATATGTATACATACATATAGCCCATTTTGCAGTGCGAAGCTATGACTGATTAAGATATAAGGCATTTTTACCCTGTGAAATAGCAGTAAGACACATTTACGTCTATTGTTTAACAATTATAATATTCTATAAAGATATACACCTGAAGAAGATCCTCTCAGGGACAAAACGTGTAAGATGCTTGGTATTGTATTGGTCTACTATTGGTGGAAGTTACAGTCATCAGTTAGAGCTGGTACAAAACACAGCAGCCAGGATGTTAACCAACCAGCCCCATTATACGCACACAATACCCATTTCCTGCCTCCTCCACTGGCTGCCTAAGAAGGGGAATCATCTTCAAGATTAAATTTATCACTGACCAATCATTTCCTGGCTGTTAAGTTACAGTCTAGGTTTAAAACAGGACAGTTATGAGCTGATTGGTCAGTGATAAAGTACCAGGCACTTTATCACATCTCTTCCCTTATCACTGCTTCATACATCTACCCCTCACTTCCCTGCACAGTCTGAGAGGTCCCCACTCTAGAATCCTTCTAAACAGACTCAAGACTTTCCTGTTTACTCAGGTATTTCTGTAATTCTCTTAAGTACCTTCATGCTCTCTGTAGTCTATATAAAGCTTTTCTGTACTTCATTTTTCCTGTATTGTATTATGTTTAGATATATTTTAATCATCTTGAGTGCTATTGGAGAAAGAGTGCTATATAAATCAAATAATTATTATTATTATTATTATTTTATAGTTCCAGAACTAAAAGCTGTAACAGCTGCAATCTAGTATGTAATGGTTGTGCAAAAATATGCAAATCACGTAACTGCTGGGAAAAGTACTAAGACAATGGTCCATTTTAATTATATACAGTCACAGCCACAAACTTTGACACAACCCTATGTTTTAGTAGATACCTCCCCCATTACTGCCCCACGGACACTCCCTAATAAGCATCACTGTGAACCATGCAGCACATGCATGTTGGTACTCTGTTTTCCCAGTGAGTGGAATACAGAACAGGAACTCTTTTTGTTTTTATCTTACAAATAGTTCCAGAAAACAAGAGTACCAGCCAATCAGCTCCTAACTATGGCCCTTATTCTAGTTGAATTTGACAGATGCGTATTTCAGACAGGAATGGAGTGTTCTTAGCCCCGCCTACCATACGATCGCTCACACCGTCCGAATGAACGGACCGCAAGTGGATGTTTCATGTGAACACCTCCTCCATCTGTGGGTACCTCCCCATCCTCCGATGGTCACCGACCATCGAATGATGGACCGAGCGGTCAGGCAGCACCGAGTGCTCCAGACCACTTGGACATTTTTCCGAATGAAAGCAGGGATATGGGCGTCCAGCAGACATCCGGCTATGTCAGGTGTCCACCCCCCCACACGTGTGTCAGGGCCGCATTACCATACGTACGCCCAGTATTTTCATGGAAACGCCCATGAAACGCGGGGCGTATGAATATGTTAATGAGGCCAAACAGCCCTTCACGCCCTCTCCACCCCCTGCTCGGATGGTGCCGTACGATCATTTTCTGCACGGAATGAACGTCGTGTTCGTACATGTGAGGCATTCGCACATGCGCAGATTCGCCTCCGCACATGCACAAACACCATGAGCCATCCGACTCAATCAGAATAAGGGCCTATGTTACAAGCTATTCTTGAAAAATGTCAGTTATGAGTTGATTGGCCTGTACTTTATCTCTCTCTATTTTAATACTCTTCAAGGCTTAGGACATCTACCCCAATGTCTGAAGCTGCTACAGTATATGTATTTAGTTATGAAGAGATAATGGAGGTCCATACTCTGTATATTTTTCGGTCCACCTACAGCATTTTTAATATGATTATGGTCAGAAGTCTAACAGACAAGGCCATAACTACCGTGGGAATGGTATATGGATTTTTTTATGAACTATTGAAATACTTCTAATTAGATTCTGCCAGTTAGCTAGCAAGCTGAATAATTTAACAACTTTTTACAAAAGATTTTCCACATGGGTACATCCCAGCTGAGACCCGGGTTATTGCCTGGTTGGTGACACCACAACGTGTCCTGATCCTGCACTTGGACATGTGATCATCTCCAAGCGCCAGCTCATCCTATGTAGTGTCTCATTGACCTGGCTTACTTGTTGACAGTGCTCCACGAGCCAGGTTGAAGTGACAGGTCACCTGACCCACCTTATTTCAATTGGCTGCTTTTAATATCCCAGGTTGCGGCACATTCACGTGCAATAATCCGGCATATTGATGAAAGTATGAAATAGGTATTAAAGATATATTATCGCTACACTACAAATACAACACATGAAACATAAACCTGTCCCGATATCTGCTTACCCTCATGTCTTATTTAATGCATCCAGCTTTATCATAATTGTAATATACAGAGGAAATGACCAGGGGCGGATTGGGTCCCGAATCCGGCCCGGGAGGTGGGGGAGGGGTGTTTGCGTAGGCATGTACGCCCGGGGGGAGGGGGGGGGCGGCGTACGCCGGGGGGGGGGTGGGGGTGGCGTGCGCCGGTATGTACGCCCGGGGGAGGGGGGGCGTGGTGGCGGAGGATGTATGAAACAATGCTCCCCAGGAGGAGGGTGCGCTGCGCTGCTTCAGTCAGTTGGCAGTGCTGGCCGGGCAGGGGGGGGGCAGGAACTCGGAGCCTGGGGAGGTGCTGTGCGCGCATGCGCAGCAGCCCTCCCATGGCCATTTTGGAAGTGGGCAAAATGCTGCGGCCCAGCCAGCCCACGACCAGCCCCTATTAATGACCTTTGTCACGGCCCACCGGGAAATGGCCCGGTTTCCCGGTGGGCCAATCCACCTCTGAGCACCTGCTTATGGTACATTGATCACATGGTTTCTGTCTAAACAACCTAACAGCATATTGAATACAATAATATATGTGGGGCTATTGCAGCACAATCCAGTTGGGGAGTGGATCACAGGGTCAACAGTCATTAAAGGTATACATGCACAAGGTTGACAGGGGAAAAAGCTGACGCAAGCGAAAGGTCGACGTGAAAATGATTGACACATGAAAAGGTTGATATGAGTTTTTTGGTTTTTTTTGGTATCAGTTTGTACCTTTGAGCATGTGGACCCCCCAATTATTACACTGTATATCCTTACATGGCTCGCGTCACTCACCATTATTTATTATTTATTTGTTAACAGTTTCTTATATAGCGCACATATATTCCGCAGCGCTTTATAGAGTATATTTAAACATTAACATCAGTCCCTGCCCCAGTGGAGCTTACAATCTATATTCCTTACCACATGTACACGCACACACAGACATTCTAGGGTTATTTTTTGTTAGGAGCCAAATAACCTACCAGTATATTTTTGGATTTTGGGAGGAAATCAGAGTACATGGAGGAAACCCACGCAAGTACGGGGAGAATATACAAACTCTACACAGTTAGGGTCATGGTGGGAATGGAACCCATGACCTCAGCGCTGTGAGGCTGTAATGCTAACCATTACACCAGGGATGGAGAACCTTTAGCCCTCCAGCTGTTGTTGAACTACACATCCCAAAATGCTTTACTACAGTTTTAGCATGGCCAAATATAAAAACTGTAGCAGTGCATGCTGGAATGTGTAGTTCAGCAACAGCTGGAGGGCCAAAGGTTCCCTATCCATACTGCCCCACCATGCATCAGGCCAGGTACCTTGCTCCGATACTACTTTGCTTGGCACACTTTACTGTTCCCAATTGTGGTTCACGTGGATGGGAAAGTATGGAGTTCCAAAAATGAAAAAAATCCCGAAAAACACACACCATATTGACCTTTTAATTGTATCAACCTATTGTTCAAATTGACCTAATGCATGTCAACCTAAATTCCGTATCCCCTTCAGTATCAATATACAATATATAAAAACTGATCTTCTACCAAAAGTGTCTTTTGCTGATACCTTAATATTTCAGTGAAAAGTATATATGCAATTAAATATGTATGGTACAATACAGTATTAATATTTAAATTTAAAACCTAATTAAATACAGTAGGTACCAAAATGTTCCAAGATTTTGTAGTTGAATGTACTGTACAAGCTTTTTATTGTCAGGTTGGAATAAAAATGTTTAAATATAATATTCTATACTACCGTGCTTTAATACTAGTGATCATGAAGGTGATTAATATTTAAATGCAGTTTGAAAGCATGACAGAGGGGGGTTGGTTCAAAAGATTGACAGTGCCTAGGTCCGACCCCAAGTGATTGATCCGCACAAGGTTGACATAGGAAAAAGTTCCGCGTAATGAAATAGTCAGCGCATGTTTTTAATGTTTTTTCTTGATGTCAAATTGTCATTTTGAGTACATGATATTCCAATGAATGTACCGTATCCCCTCGCAGTTCTGCTGAAACCATTGAATCCCCTATGCACTTTATACCTGCTGATCAGTCCTGCTATGCTCATCACAGACAGACTCCGGGGTATACAGACTCTCTCAGTGCTAGCCTGCCTTATTAAGAACTCCTTCATTTCTTCAGTGTATTCCTTTGGTAGTTTACTCCTGCCAATTCCACCAAGTTAATCCATATATTATCCAGTGTGCAGCTTGGAGACTTCAAGGCTCCAAAGCATTCCTTATAATTCCTGTTATATTCCACCCACATCAGACTCGTCTGTTGACCATTGCTGAGAAACTTGTATCCACCTCTGGGTAGTTCCACCATTGCGCATCCTGCTGAGTACACTGCCTGCTGCAGAGACGCCTGTTTGTGTTAACTACCTCTCCTTACAGATGGAGCCCTCCCCAGCCAGCCTTCTCTGGATAGCCATAGTGAGCCATGGAGAGCCAAGGCCTATTGTTCTCAGCTGCAATACAATACAGTCGGAGACTGACGGGGACCAGCGACTAGGCGGCAGGGACCGACGGGGAGCTCCTTCGGAATTGTGCACGTGAGCGTCTCGTGCGCACGCGCCTCCAGTACCGACGGCTGGCGGGGCCTATCAGCTGTCGCTTCTATCGCCAGCCCCTGCAAGCATAAGAGTGGCTCCATCTGTATGTTAGTGCATAAGTGATTATTAACAATGCAAAACCCCTCGATGTGTGGTGGGAGGCACCAGCGAATTTTAGTGCATCTTGCCCTTGATCATAAATTTTGTCTGGCAATTTTATTTAGCCCCGCATGTAAGTATGTAATGGATATGGTATAGATAGACTAATGGACTAACAGTTGACAGTGGGATTAGGTTGACACAGAAAAAGGGTGAATATACTTTATGTCGACACTGCCAAAAGGTCGACACAACCTTATGGTCAACAGTCAAAAGGTTGCAGTGAGCACACTATTCAATTCCCACTCTATGCCCACTTGGGTAGTAAAGTATGAAAAGCCATCCTTTTTCTGGAAACAAAATCACAAAACAACTATTTTCTTTTGACTGTGGACCTTGCATATGTCAACCATAAGCTTGTGTTGACCTTTTGGTAGTGTCGATCTAAGGTATGACTTTTTAGGTGCTGACAGTCACCGTCTACCATTAGTGATCAACCTAATGGCTGTCGACCTAGACATTGGGCGGTATTCAATGTGAATACTGGCGACGTGCAGCAAATCCTGTTTAGGATTCACTGCACATTCGCCACTGCTCGCTGCGTTCCGGAGCCTTGCCGGCTCCGGTATTCAACGAGTCAGGGGCTCGCTGCCCCTGACTGGTGAATTTGAGCTCCTGCGGCGGACGCCGCAGGGAGCCTGAGGACGGCGGCAGGCAGGGAGATGGAAGTCTCCCTGCCTGCCACAGAACGTTTGCGGGGGGGGGGAGGTGGGGGTGCCAGCAGGGGACCGGGTATATTCACTACACCCGATCATACATATGTAATGATCGGGTGAAGTGAATATATGAATATCTAATGAGCGGCTCGGCTCCGGCCCCCTGCTGGCTGGTCTTTGTAAAAAAAAAAATAATATATATATATATATATATATATTTTTTTTTTTTACATTAAATATATATTCATGTGCTTACAGCACATGAATACAAATAGCATGCCCCTCCTCAGAATAAAATTCCATATTTTTTTACACCAATTGTAAAAAACAAAACACTTTATTTTAAAAGTTCACCTTCCACTTCACCATAAAAAGATAGCGATTGCTACTCGGTGAATCATGGCGAAAAAAACCTTGAAATGTATTCGCCATCTGGTCATTGAATAGGGTGATTCACCGTTTTAGTCAGAAATTCGCCTTACAGCACAAAATCGCCATAAAAACCTGGCGAATCAGCATCATTGAATACCGCCCATTGTCTATCCACTGACTGCATACCGTATGTATTATGGGGTCATTCATAAGTTGTATACAGTAGTATGAAAAATGTCGTTGTTAAGGCTCTACATCATGGGTCTTCAAACTGTGGCCCTCCAGATGTTGTGAAACTACATGTCCCAGCATGCATTGCCACATTTTTTCCTATAAGAGCATGCCAAAACTGTCAGGGCATGCTGGGGCATGTAGTTCCACAACATCTGGAGGGCCACAGTTTGAAGACCCATGCTCTACACTATAAGTTTATGCATGCAGCATCAGTCCTCTTAGTATTATCACCACCTTGGCATGTTGGGTATCAGGCTGGGAAAAGATGTTATTATTAGAAGGTATAGATATCACTCAGTATCACACAGCCTAGCAATAAATTATTGATACTTGAGGAGAACATTTTCTATCTACTATATGTGAGAAGCAGTAATAGAGAATCTTTCTTATTACCTAGTATTGATACTGTAAATAGGCAACTAAAGCATTAACAGCAAACTAGTGAAATATAATAAATAAGTAGGCTATAAATAACCAAGTCACATATTTAGGGTCATTTAATATAATGCCAGCAAAGTGGCATAAAGGAATTGAGAATTGATTCTTTTACCTAGCATATTGACATTTCTGTAAGTAATATTTGTACAGTTATCATGTTCTTCTGATGATGGAATTCACCAATTATATATTGAAGATCCTCCGGTTACCTTTTGGAACAAGCTCAAACACTCTCTTCCTCAGCTTTCAAAGATGTGACTGATCTGTTCAGTGAAGGACAGCGAGTTCCAGTATCACAGCTTCTTGCAGATTGCATCCTGAGACAGAAGTGTAAATGAGCGCTACTGTACATACAGTATCTGCCTGGAACTCTGTCTCTATGTCCCATGTTTTTATGATCTTCACTATGCCTGTTTTCACCTCTTTTCCATTCTCCCCATTCTGTCTCATCATATACCTGTGCCGTGGTCACAGGTCCGGCGCCACCACTAGGCAGGTCTAGGCATTTGCCTAGGGCGCCGGCGACTGGAGGGCGGCAGTTCGCCCCTTGCCCCCAGTGCAAAGGGGGTACCTGCTGCGCCATCTGGGGAGCGGGCAGGTGGGTCCATGCCAGCTTCTGACAGGAGCCTGCAGTGGTGTCCTTGCCGCGCGGGTACCTGCGGCGCTGTGTATAAAGCTGGCTGCAGTGGAGGGTCCCTGCAGTGAATAAGAAATAACTAGCGCTATCCGCCTGGCTATGCGGCGGCACGGGAAGCGCTGCCGGCCCTGCGTGGTTATTCACGCACACAGAAATGACAGCACACGTGTGCAGGTCCTCAGCACATAGCCCAAAACTGCTACAGTATCGCTATCCTGGTCTTATAGAACTAATATAGGGGGTTACTCTGATTCACTCGGAAAGGCACAATCACTCGCTAATGGGCAAAACCATGTGCACTGCAGGTGGGGCTGATGTAACATGTGCAGAGAGAATAAGATTTGGGTGGGGTTGTACTTCAAACTGATATCTATATTACCCTGCACAAAAACAATAAAACACCCAAATCTAACTCTCTCTGCACGTTACATAAGCCCCACCTGCAGTGCATATGGTTTTGTCCATTAGAGAGTGATTGTGCCTTTCTGAGTGAATCAGAATAACCCCCATAGGATATCCTATAGGCCTAATAATGTAATAGATGAAAGCAAATAATTCTGCCTGATCATTTAAATAAATGGGTGAATATAACAGAGAATGGCAGAAATAAGAGGTGAGATTTAATGGGATGAGAGATTCAGAAAGTGAGAGATTTGGTGAGAAATCTCCAGTTTTTTTAAAGTGGCAATCATTTACACTGCTAAACCAGTTTGATTTTGAAGTGTAATGCTGGGTACACACCAGGACGACTAGGGCACGATTCTGTCAATTTAGATCCAATTCCGACCGGTTGTATGCAGATTGTATGTACTATCGTGTGTTTTTGACATTTATTTGATCCGATTCCGATCAAATGCGCGTTCACGCCGCTCGTTTGGTCGCATCTTTGGTCCTACGTGCTGCAGGTAGGATCCGTCAATCCCAGGCCGACCGACCGTCAATCGTATGCAGATCGTGAGTGTTTTTTGCCGCCTCCGTCGTCCGTCCGTCGGTGCGTCCGTCGTTTGATCCAGCCTATTTGAGTGGCATTTCCTAAACACTCCCCCGGCGCCATGTTTTTCCACATAGCAAACAGCGCTGGCGCAGCAGTTGGACTCTCCTTCTTGTCTCATCTCCCAGAACAACAACCTGGTATGTTTGCACTCCCAATGCTCTTCTATGCATGCCCACTGTTGCCACCAATGTATATAGTGTGTATAAAGCGCTGGTTTGGCAACCGTGCACCCGACCATGTCACTGTTTTTTTTGGGTGGGCCCCATGTCTGTGTGTATACATATAACCAATGTCCACCATTGCAGTATTCCAAGCACTCCTCTCTGCTAGGCCCCATTCACCTGTGTGTGTGTGTTTGTGTATATATAGATATATATACATAAACCATTGTCCACCATTGCAGTATTCCAAGCACTCCTCTCTGCTAGGCCCCATTCACCTGTGTGTGTGTGTTTGTGTATATATAGATATATATACAAAAACCATTGTCCACCATTGCAGTATTCCAAGCACTCCTCTCTGCTAGGCCCCATTCACCTGTGTGTGTGTGTTTGTGTATATATAGATATATATACATAAACCATTGTCCACCATTGCAGTATTCCATGCACTCCTCTCTGCTAGGCCCCATTCACCTGTGTGTGTGAATAGCAATCTGCACAATAAAATGTATAGTGGTTTTCATAAAAGTTTATTAACATTTTAAATACTTAAAACATAAGAACTAGGTAAACTGGTAACTATAACTATAAAAATTTAAATATGAAACAAAACATGGGTATAACTATAACAACTAAAATGGTTTTATCTTTTTACAGTCCCAATGTCCAACGCAAAGGAACAAGAGTTTTTGGAAGGGTTTATTGAAAAATATCGTACACACGAATGCCTGTGGAGAACCAAATCCAAGGAGTATTCAAACAAAATTAAAAGAAACCAAGCCTTGGAGGAGTTGGCACGCTACAGTCTTCCATTTCACCCAGAGGCCAATGTTGAATGGGTGAGGAAACGCATCCAGAATATGCGCACGGTGTTCTTAAAGGAACACAAGAAGATGGAGGCTGCAAAGAAGTCTGGTGCTGGAGTCGACGAGATGTATCAAACATCGCTCTGGTACTATGACCGGTTGACATTCACCCTCAGCCAGGAGTCGATGAGGACAGGAGTAGTCCTTATGGTCGAACAGGAAAACCAAGAAGTCGCGGCGCAGGAGGAGGAGGAGAATTCGCAGTCTGCATCGGTGAGTCTATTTTTTTGGCTATCTAATTGATTCCTCCTGCCAATCCACAGCGCCCTCCCCATTAAAGTAGGCCATGTACTCTTCCCTCACCTGTTTGGCTCGTGCACTCCCTGTGTAGCGTTGTGTTGGGGTTTGCAAGGAGGATATCTGCACTACCTCCTCTGGCAGTTCTTGGTCTTCTTGGAGTGCTGTGCCTGTAGCCCTTTGCTGTGTGGCTTTTCTGCGGAGCAAATTGTGCAGGACACAGCACGCCGTGACAACCCAGTCAATTTTGTCCACCCTCAGGTTAATGGCAGTGTGAAAAATGCGAAACCGGCTTGCCAGGATGCCAAAAGCATTTTCCACAACACGCCGTGCCCTGGATAGCCTGTAGTTAAAGATCCTTTTGTCATGGTTCAGGCCCCTTTGCGCATATGGCTTCATGACATGCTCGTGCAGGCCAAAAGCCTCGTCAGCCACAAAAACAAAGTTAAGCCCCTGTTTAGTTTCCTGGACAGACGGCAAGTGAAGGGTGTTCGCTATGAGCCTTTCGTAGAACTTTGTGTCCTTGAAAGTGCCACCATCCGATGCACGGCCATTCCTTCCTACATCCAGGAAGATAAACTCATAGTTGGCATTCACCACAGCCATTAGTACAATGCTAAAATAGCCCTTGTAATTAAAATAGTAGGAACCACTATTGATAGGCTGGGCTATGCGGACATGTTTGCCATCAATGGCTCCACCGCAATTTGGGAAGTTCCATCGCTGTTCAAACTCCTCTGCGATGACTTTCCATTCATTCACGCTGGTAGGGAACTGAAATTAGAAGTAAATAGAATTGATTAGTAAACATGTTCAATTTTTTTACAGCTTGGTGACTACCCACCTGCAACCCCAGACCTATCTGTCCTATCTGATAATGCATGCACATCTAACGAAGTTCCTACTCCGGCACGCACTCCGCCACCCACCCTGGAACCCACTCCACCACTCCCCCGTGCCAAAAAAATGCGTGGCAAAGGAAAAAAAGGAGAAGCAGCGGCACATGAAGAATTTATGATGCGGGCACATCAAGTCCTGCAAAGAAACCCGGACAAACATGACAACTACTTCACTTATGTGGCAGAGTGTGTTCGCAACATGGCTCCTGACCAGCAACTTACTTTTGAAAAGTTATGCATGGAGTTGGTGTATAATGGCAGTTTAGGGTATCTCAACAGTGGCACTAAAATAGTTGGCATTGGTAGTGCACCAGACACACCACTGTCATTAGAATCACCAGTGCCTACTCCGCCTGCCACCGTAGCAGGCCAGTCGAGCACAATTCCAACACATACCCAGTCAACACCTACACAGCCTTCTCAACCCCCCCAGTACCGTCAATTCTACAGTTCTTTACTGATAGAAGATCCAGAGTGTCCTGTTTTTGAGGATCTGTCTTAAAAAATAGGCTACTTTATCATTTACCATCGACATGGTCTCAGCTGCAGGTATGTGATGGCCACTGCTCACATGGCGTATGGCGCACATCAATGGGGCCGGGACCATTGCATCTGCGCCATGCGCCATGTGGGCCGCAGCCTTTACATATCTGCAGCAGACATCCTCTGCCACACAAGGGCCACAGTGTGTATTTTTGTTTATTTATATGCTGCTACCTGTACCTGCATTACCAGAGGGAGAACAGGATTCTCCTCAATCTGGATAGCAAACTCCATTTATTGCCCTTTTTTCTTTGCCAATAGTATGGGGTACTGTGCGGCAGACATGGTCTCGGCTGCAGGTATGTGATGGCCACTGCTCACATGGCGTATGGCGCACATCAATGGGGCGGGGGCCATTGCATCTGCGCCATGCGCCATGTGGGCCGCAGCCTTTACATATCTGCAGCAGACATCCTCTGCCGCACAGTACCTTATCCCTACTGTTGTAAGGGCATGTTCCAGAAGTTACCAGAGTGTCTTTTGTCTTGGTTTTCTACATATATGCTGCTACCTGTACCTGCATTACCAGAGGGAGAACAGGATTCTCCTCAATCTGGATAGCAAACTCCATTTATTGCCCTTTTTTCTTTGCCAATAGTATGGGGTACTGTGCGGCAGACATGGTCTCGGCTGCAGGTATGTGATGGCCACTGCTCACATGGCGTATGGCGCACATCAATGGGGCGGGGGCCATTGCATCTGCGCCATGCGCCATGTGGGCCGCAGCCTTTACATATCTGCAGCAGACATCCTCTGCCGCACAGTACCTTATCCCTACTGTTGTAAGGGCATGTTCCAGAAGTTACCAGAGTGTCTTTTGTCTTGGTTTTCTACATATATGCTGCTACCTGTACCTGCATTACCAGAGGGAGAACAGGATTCTCCTCAATCTGGATAGCAAACTCCATTTATTGCCCTTTTTTCTTTGCCAATAGTATGGGGTACTGTGCCGAAGACATGGTCTCAGCTGCAGGTATGTGATGGCCACTGCTCACATGGCGTATGGCGCACATCAATGGGGCGGGGGCCATTGCATCTGCGCCATGCGCCATGTGGGCCGCAGCCTTTACATATCTGCAGCAGACATCCTCTGCCACACAGTACCTTATCCCTACTGTTGTAAGTGCCTGTTCCAGAAGTTACCAGAGTGTGTTTTTTGTTTTTTTATATGCTGCTACCTGTACCTGCATTACCAGAGGGAGAACAGGATTCTCCTCAATCTGGATAGCAAACTCCATTTATTGCCCTTTTGTCTTTACCAATAGTATGGGGTACTGTGCGGCAGACATGGTCTCAGCTGCAGGTATGTGATGGCCACTGCTCACATGGCGTATGGCGCACATCAATGGGGCCGGGACCATTGCATCTGCGCCATGCGCCATGTGGGCCGCAGCCTTTACTTATCTGCGGCAGACATCCTCTGCCACACAGTAGCCCGTACTTATTGGGAAAGTTTAAACTGGGTCATACATACTTAAATCTTTATATATAGTGTGTGTTTTTGTACAATATCTTTTATATATGGTATTATAATATATTTTTGTTGACACAATCTATTTACTATTTTACATGTTTTAACCATGAAAGGCCTAAAAAACCTGTTTCTGTCCTAGGCCTAAATTATAAATAAAAATATTTTGTTTGCACAATAAAGTGTACAGTGTATATTTCATCCTTACCTTGCAATACTGGTACTGCAGCACCTTCACAATGGCTTTGCAGGTCTCCGGGATGATGAGGCCCAAAGCTTGCGGGGAGATGAGGGATCCAAACTTTAGGTCAGCAAGAGACCGTCCTGTCGCCAGAAACCTCAGGGTGACCACCAGCCGTTCCTCAGCAGGGATAGCCATGCGATACTTGGTATCCTGCTTCTCGATGTGGGGAGTCACCAGACGCAGCAATTCCTGGAATGTGGCATCATCCATCCTCAAGAAGTTACGGAAATCGTCTGGGTTATTCTCCCTGATGTCCCTGAGCAGTGGCATGTGCGAACGAGTCTGACGCTGAAGTAGCCACTGCTTTGTCCAGCATGATCTTTCTCTCCTGCGCTGGGCTCTCTGACGCCTGAGCTTCAAAACTGCATAATAGAGCAGGTACTGTTGCTGGTGACTACCCATCACTGCATTCTCCATAGTGCAGGGTTAAAAGACACTTTGTAATGGCAGGCAAAACAAAGTAATGTGTAAATAGCTATGTCCAGCGTTCAGCAGGTATAAACCAAGCCTCACTAGTAACAAAGCAGAAATACACTGGTTTAAAATGGCTGCTGCTATTCCTATCCCCCTCTGCTAGTCCTCCCCCTCTGCTAGTCCAGCCCCTTCATTCAAATTTCAAAGGCCCATCTGACGACGGTCGCATGTGTTCTTGCAAAAAAAACAAAAACCAGCGATCCGACCGTCTTAACGACCATCGCGGGCGCATCGGGATCGGATCTAGATCGTTCCGCAAAAAAACACAATTTTTGCTAATCGTTTGCTGGGGACTGCCTGGGAGCTCCCGGGAAGTCCAAGGGAAATCGTTCCATGGTCGTCTATCGGTCGTGAACGACGGTGGTCGTCCTGGTGTGTACCCCACATTAATGATTGCCGCTTTAAAAAAACTGGAGATTTCTCACCAAATCTCTCACTTTCTAAATCTCTCTTCCCATTAAATCTCACCCAAAATCTATCAGCAGGGATGTAATACCACCCGAGTTCGCTATATACTGTATCACTTGTAAGCGATTGCTGCTTTAGAAAAACAATTCTACCGGTATCCCGAACTTCCAGGGAACTTGGACTGTATCACATCCCGCTGTGATATGTTTATCTAATAAAATCTGTAGAAGGGTTGGAACATTACATTTAAATAACCCCTTAAATCATTGGACATTCATTTAATTTCTTATTTACAGTACCAACATCGGTTTATGTTCAAATTTACACTTGGGTAATTATGGGCACTATTCTACAAAATGAGGGGCATTGGTCCAATTTTTGTAGATCCAGACTTCCTGGACCCGGAAGAGGGGTTCTGACAGCCATTCTAAGATTTGGCTTATGCATTCTGCCCAGAGGCTGTGACCATCGTGACCTTTGTCTACGGACGTAGAACTTGGATCACAGATGCTGGCTTGATTTCTCTTTTTCATGCAGGGACCACCTGGAGATTTGTGGTACCAACTAATCACAATCAGACCCTCTGTCCATTGTCAATAAGGTGTTATTTCAGTAGTATAGTGTACAATACTTGGCATCTCCCAATGTCAACATTTTCTTCATTTTCCAAAGTGCAGTGTATCATTTGCTAATAAGCTATTATATTTCTGTTGGTCTAGTGCGGTTTCAAGGTCGATATTTGCAGTAACGACTCATATGTTTAAAAAAGATTTAATGTTCCCACATAATTATGTATTGTTAGGTAATATAGTTAATAATAATAGCATTTATTCATTATTGCATTCATGTATTAAATGGCACATTCATACTGCTACTTGCCAGAGTTATGATGTACTGTACTGACATATTGTAGCATATAGTATCTTACTCTAGACCAGGGGAAGGAAACATGCTGCACTCCAGCTGCTCCTGCACCCAGTATGCCCGGTTTCATATCCTAATAGCTAAACCGTAGCAGGGCATTTTGTGGCATGTAGTTCCCAGCAGCTGGAGTGGCACACGTTGCCTATCCTTCCTCTAGGCACTGTCCCATAGCAGTATTGATGTTGTTCCTAATTTAGCTGAGAACAGTTGGATGGAATGTAACGGTATGCTGTAGCACTAGAAAGATCAGATTGCTGATTTATCAGCACATTGTAGTAACTGATTTCTTCTCACACTAACATTGGCTGCATACAGAATTCAGATACTGAGAGGTAACAGTAGAAGTTGCTGCTGGTAATTAGCCCTTTGAGTGCCAATATCTCTGTGAGAGATGTCCAAAATATCCCCTAAAAATGCCAGCGTTCCTCCCATTCTGGTTTAAGAATCTATTTACTGGATCAACCAATCAGTCAATAATATAAAGCCATTTTTAAGATGTTATTTGACTTAACCATTTGAGTGCCAAAATCTCTGTAAGAGATGTGCAAAATATACGGTAAATATGCCAGCGTCGCTCACATTTGTTATATAAATTCAAAAAAAAATGTTATTTGACTTTATTTTTATATTTCCTATTAAGGTAAACATTACAGGTCATTATAATAAATTAAAATGTTTGCTTGGCAATTTTCACACCTACTTTGACAAAGTCACTTGGCACTCAAAGGGGGCCAAGTAAATATGTGTAAAGAAAAGGACTATGGTGGATTAATTTATCTGTTTCTTATCAATTTGTACTTTATGCTTATATAGAAACGGATCATAGAATTCATCTTTTACTGTTAGTTATCCCAAGATTGTTATCATTTTGATTTAAGATTAGTAAACAGTAATAATTTGATTTGTTATTTTCCCCTAATGAACTTTAATCCTATGGATAATGGAAAAAATTGAAAGGTTCCTTGGGCGCAAAAGGTGTTTATTGAAATAAAAACAATCACAAAAACATCATAAAGGTTAAAAAGATACAAATAATCCCTCTCACCCAGTGTTGGTGGTGGAGCCACAGATGGCAAGGCAGAGTGTCCTACAAAATAGATCCACCCTGCGGGCTCCACAGGCTTAGCACTGGGCTGGGTCCTTGGGTAGTAGCAGCAGTCCTGGGCCAACGCGTTTCGATTCTCTGGGAATCTTTGTCAAGGCTAATGTGGTTCTGTGAGATGCTGCTATTTATGAGAAAAAAGTGCGGGAAAAATAAGGGGCGTGATCTAGGACCGGATACCGGAACTAGAAATCCATTGGTAGTTCAATGTGTCTACAAGGAGAATGTGTATCTCCTATTCGTTGGAGACACACATAGCTTCATTCATTGGTGGTTCCATGTGATACATTCCTTCATTTGCGGAAGAAAACACCGCCGTATGACTTCCGGTTTCTGACTTCCGATTTCCGGAAGTGCGGACGGCGGAAGTGTGCGTCCCTGACTTCCTGTCCCGCCGGCTAGATGATCCTGGTCATCTTGATTCCGGTGCGTATTCTGTGAGACCGGATGTTATTGTTCTGTTGACTTCTGGATTTCACACAGGACGTATGCCGGTGGTCACCTTGTCAGGGAGTGATAGGGACATCGGTGGCCATCTTTGATGTGGGAACCAGGAATTTCCATGTTCAATAAGACAATAAAACCTCATAGAAGAAAGATAATATATTAAGAGTGGTTTAGATTTAAAATGTTAATAAACCAATGAGATGAAAACTTTTTTAAGACTTTTTAAAAATTAATTTAAAAATTGATAAAAAAGACAAATGGGTTAAAAGGGCAAATGGATAAAAAGGATTCAAAAAATTATAAAAACCACTTTAACTCAAAATCCTTATTGAGACCATGTGGAAAAAAAAGTTTTCATCTCATTGGTTTATTAACATTTTAAATCTAAACCACTCTTAATATATTATCTTTCTTCTATGAGGTTTTATCGTCTTATTGAACATGGAAATTCCTGGTTCCCACATCAAAGATGGCCACCGATGTCCCTATCACTCCCTGACAAGGTGACCACCGGCATACGTCCTGTGTGAAATCCGGAAGTCAACAGAACAATAACATCCGGTCTCACAGAATACGCGCCGGAATCAAGATGACCAGGATCATCTAGCCGGCGGGACAGGAAGTCACGGACGCACACTTCCGCCGTCCGCACTTCCGGAAATCGGAAGTCAGAAACCGGAAGTCATACGGCGGTGTTTTCTTCCGCAAATGAAGGAATGTATCACATGGAACCACCAATGAATGAAGCTATGTGTGTCTCCAACGAATAGGAGATACACATTCTCCTTGTAGACACATTGAACTACCAATGGATTTCTAGTTCCGGTATCCGGTCCTAGATCACGCCCCTTATTTTTCCCGCACTTTTTTCTCATAAATAGCAGCATCTCACAGAACCACATTAGCCTTGACAAAGATTCCCAGAGAATCGAAACGCGTTGGCCCAGGACTGCTGCTACTACCCAAGGACCCAGCCCAGTGCTAAGCCTGTGGAGCCCGCAGGGTGGATCTATTTTGTAGGACACTCTGCCTTGCCATCTGTGGCTCCACCACCAACACTGGGTGAGAGGGATTATTTGTATCTTTTTAACCTTTATGATGTTTTTGTGATTGTTTTTATTTCAATAAACACCTTTTGCGCCCAAGGAACCTTTCAATTTTTTCCATTATCAGTTCTCATTTGGGGTGTTTTGGAAAACACCCAGAATTGTTCCCAGGGCTGCACTAAGGGGTGCGCAGGGAGACTGAGTTCACCTACCAAACCCTTTAATCCTATGGAGCTAAATTGCATTTTCAAGTTTTGGTAATTAAAACATAATATACTAATATAAATGCTGTGTAAATATATCATCTTAATAATTAAACAGATCTTAATTAACTGTATTAATTGAATTCTCACCTACAGTATATATTTTTTGAATACACTTGATACATTATGGCTAGACAGTGATTTGTTTGATACATATTCCTCTATAGTATAAATATTATATAGTGAATCCCCCTTAGAACTTATCACCATAATGACACCCAGAACTGACAATCTATCTTGGTAGATGGATAATTGTCGATGCCTTATTTTTATAATCCTAAAATTAATATGCCGATTTCAGTATTATTTATTCTGTTAATAATTACCTTCAAGTAATATTAGTAATAAACATGAAACCCTAGATTATATAGTAGTAGATTATATATATCTTATATCGTAATAATTTTTTTACGATACCACAATTTGTCTTCAATTGGCCGAAAATCAACCAAAGAATTTTTGAAATTGTAATAAAGATTAAGTCCAGGATTCCAACTGTCGTAACGTTCCAAAAGTCGGAGTCCTGGGCTGTTTCCGCTTTTCTTGACCACAACTCAACTGTAGGTATTCAAAGTATCGACAGTTGGGTATGTGAATGTTAGAGGATTGGTGAAAATGGCAGCGGATTGGCGAAAAAACGGACGTGAATTTGACAATCCATGGCTGTTTTCGACGAAACAGATCCGACTTGTTTTAAAGTTGGATCTGTTTTGTCAGAAACTACCTTCAGTGCTGTTGAAAACAGCAGCTTTGAATAGGTGATGACCGCTTTTTCCGACAGAGAAAATAGAGGCCGGGACTGAATACGATCCTAAACCAATTACATTGATTTTACTGCTAGAGAAAATGTATTGTAGCCCCACCTACATTTTTTTGTTCCAGCGAATTTAGAGCTGATTTGGTTCCTCTTACACCAGTTACCCATATGTAATGCATATTACCTCTGATCATACTTGATGACTCTCTGTCGGTACTGTCTTGGAGGGGGCAGCGAGATAGGAAGTCCAGGGATCATGGAGACAGCCTGGTGAGATATGCGAAGGTTGGGGCAGCCAGATGGTCAGTGCCCTCATTGTGGTTCAGTCTTCTACTATACAATGGCGTGATTATTGGAATTGAGGCAGGGACAAAATGGGATGATTCAATGTGAAACGCATCATTTTGAGGTCCGAACAGTCCTTGGTAAATGATCAGCACACCTCAGACCAGCCCCTGGTATTTTTTCAGGCATTCAATAGCATCAGCCGAAATTCGGAAGATCTCCCAGTCACGTTTAAAAAATGCAGTTACCCAACCAAATACGCCATTGTCAGCCCATTAAAAAAAAAAAAATGTCTGGTGTGTACTCTACATATTATTAGGATGCTAATATTTTTGTGTGCAGTAAAAGTCAGTTTGAGTTTATTTATTTTACCTCATGGTACTTCAATGCAGTGGCGTAACTTGTGTAAGGCAGCCCCCGCCACTGCTTGGAGGAGCGGGGGCTGCGTGGGCGCCGGAAGCCTCTCACTCTAACCTGCAGAGCTGAGGTAAGGTCCGTCCTGTCTCACTCCGTCTCTCTCCCTCCCTTCCTCCCAGCAGCAGCAGCAGCATTACAGGCAGGAAGTTCGTCTGTGTACACAGTACACACAACCTGCGCAGGCTGGACAGCTAAGGAATCGTCCCTCTCCCTGCTTTCTGTTCTTGACTGTCCTGCTCCAGCGGCTGCCTTCTATTCCCCTGCACTCTGCACTCCGGTTACAGAGCCCTCCCTTTCTACAGGCTTCAGCACAGGAGCTGAACACAACAATAAGGTTAACTCTTTCAAAACCTGGTTTTCTACAGTGGTATGCAAAGCATTCAGTGTCTGTGTCATCACATGTCAGCATATTTGTGTCAGTGTCTGGGTGTCTGTATTATGTCTCTAGATATCAGCGTCTGTCAGCATCAGTGTCTCTATGTGCAGTCCGTGTGTCAGCGTATCCCTGTGTATAGGCGTCTTTCAGTGTCCATGTGTCAACATATGTGTCTGTGTCGGCGTCCATGTATCAACTTGTCAGCGCCCGTGTTTTAGGATCTGTCCATTTGTCAGTATCTGTCTGTTTGTCGCCGTCTGCGTGTCCATGCGTTAGCATCTGTCTGAGGGGCTGGGGGCATGCCAGAAGCTCACAGAGCGCTTAGCATGCCTCCATAGTGATGAAAACGGGAGGCATGGCTTATGGGAGCATTATTCCCAATAAGCCTTTCCCCCTCTCAGTGAGGTCACACCCTTTTTCTGGCGGCAGTGCGACTTCGTCGACCGCGGACATCTCGCCCGAGTTCAGTGTAGTGCGAGATGTCCGCTGAATTCTGACGTTTTTTTAAAGGGGAATTAGCTTACAAGGCAAAACCATGCCAAACCATGCCTAGTAAGTTAATTCCCCTTTAAAAAACATCAGAATTCAGCGGATATCTTGCACTGCACTGAACTCAGGCGGCATGAAATTCAGGCCATACTGTAAGGTGCATTTAGATTTGTGGAGTATAAGTTTAATGACGGCATGTGGCATATAGTGCAAGGGGCATTATGATGTGTGACGTAATGTTTAAGGGGCATGGGGGGGGGGCGCCAGAAACTTTTTTGGCTGGGGGGAGCAAAATTTATAGTTACGCCACTGCTTCAATGTTGTGCAGATGTATCTCTCAGTTGAAAATGCTTAGCGGGCATAAAACCGGTGGACCATGAACAATGACTATATTTTAGGCCTTGCCTGACATAAGGGATTTAGAACCAAATGCTCCCTCACAACTTCGTCTTGACGTCTGATCCTTTTTTGTACGGAGAGAAAATCTTGATGGAAAAAAGGGTTTGTTCATTCTAAGGCTTATACTGAATGTAAATAATTGATGATAAATTAACTCAAAGTAAATACTGATGTTGTACAGACTAAACAAAAAAGTGAGAAAGCCATAGACATAATGATTCATACAAATATTTTAAATTTGCATTGAAGGCAGCGTGAACATTTCACTGCGTGTGTGCACAATAAATGTGAAAAACGTCACTGTTACGTAATATATTGTATATTTTAGTGTCTGTTTAACCTAATGAAATATTATGTTTAAATAATATAAAGCCTGCATGCAGGTGCAAAAGTCTGGGAGGCAATGGAGTTATCTGCTGCCGGGCTCCTGCTCTTAAGGGGCACCTCTCATCCCCTTCAAGATTAAATTCATTAATTGGAAGCCATCAAAATCCTTTTTTATTTTTTTATTCTCTCTCTCTATCTCTAGATATAGATATTTCATAACAGACTATATATATATATATATATATATATATATATATATATATATATATATATATAGACAGGAGGTAGCGGCACTCGCACGGATTCCACAATGAAATTCACAACCAGTCAGGTTTAGAGTTTAAGATAACGTTTCGGAGTATCAGTCCTTTATCAAATCAGAAACAACATAGAGTGACAAAGAAATAAGCTTACCTAAATAGAAGAACCAGCACCAGATCCGCCTGCGTGTGCAGCTGGGCGGGCGTCCACTGAGCCTCAACGTGCTTCCGGGTGTCGTGACGTTCACAGTGAACGTCCTCAGCGTGAAAGCTTCGTTGGTTGCCTGGCAACCCCCGCTCTGCCTCGCCGCCGGCTAATCCTGTGTGTACAAAACAAACAGTGTCAAAAGCATTACATCACGCGTGTAAGTGGACATTTCCATATGTCTGGACCAGCAGAGTCCAATCACCATACTTTTCAATAGTAGATATATCGCATGGCATCTGTCAATAAAGATTACTAAATCACGAAAATAAACAAAAGAAAGACATAGATGCATAGATGTTTACAGACCTCCCTGCTGCAGAGAGTTCTTTGGACCTGGCTACCCGTCGCCTATATTGACTATCTAATAGTCAGGATCAGATCTAACATAAAACAAGACTGGTGCCGCCGCTGTTTAACCCATCCCAGGGTGCAAGTGCTACAGCGGCTGATTTTACCCCACCTGGGTGATTCATTTCTTGCCTGGACTTTACCTTTAGCTGCATTATATCATGGCCTCAGGCAGTGATGGATTCAACCCCACGGTGTATCCGTTGGGGGAACGTTTACGTTTTTCTGAGGATGAATCCACTGCCGTCCTCTTTAAAGAGAGGTTAGCTGAAGCAGCAGAAGCCCTCACCACAGAGGACATTTACAATAATTTATTCAAACTCAAAAAGCGGGAAACAGAATTTCTGCTTCATGGTATCACACTCTCGGAATACTACCGAGAAAAGAAAATTCCGAGAGGCTTCAGAATAAAGAACGTGCCAACGATCGGGCGCTATAACAACGCATTCTGTCGTAGATGGGTAGCGGTATTAAATACCTGCTCATTCGATCTAATCACTCTGGTGATCGAAGAATCTGCCCGGGAAATGGAGGAAGCCAGGAAGAAAATTGAGGAATACGAGACTTTGCATAAAGATCAACTCAATGCCGACACAACCACCAACTGGTTCCAGAAGTTGACAACTGATATTGCAGTTTTCAAAAAGGAACTGGTGGCCTTTAAGAGGAACAAATTTGACCGGGTGAACCGCGACTATACTGAACATGCAGTATACCAGTGGACGTCGGGTTCTACTAGAGCCTTTAGGAGGAACACCAGACCAAGGAGAAGATACAACAAGGGTGGCCAAGACACTGAGTCCAGCAACGACTCTGCCTCCTCGACTACTGACAATCGCAACAAACGTCAGAACCAAAAAAACGGGCAGCGCCCCCCCTCTGGAGTTCGGACCAGAGCGGGGCGAGAAAGAGATTCCGACCCTCTCGTAGAGGAGGAAAAGGACGGAGGTGCCAAGTCAAAGAATCGCCAGAAGAAACCTTAATCTTCAATATATCACATCGCACCTTAACAGAAGCAGAGATTAAGGTTTTAAACCGGGGGTTGTCATATGTGCCGACACACAAGTTTGACGACTTCCAATGGAAGGTGGATCTGAATAGACTTAACAGAAACTTGAAGTTGAAAGATTTCTTCAAGAATGAAAACACCAACCAACTGTCTGCCCACACCCCTGACCCATTTAAACGCAAATCTAAATGGGACCCACCATCGTCTAATCTCTCCATTCAAAGCTTTATCAAAGTCCTTGATGTTAATGTGAACATGGCGAATAAACACAGAAATGCCAATAAGAACACCACCGTCCAGTCCAATCTTCCGAAAGATGAGTGGCTTGCCCTTAAACAACTCAACAAGTATGATGATGTCATGATCCTCCCCGCCGACAAGGGTGGGGGGATAGTAGTCTGGGATATTGACATGTACAAGGCTGAAATTTATTCCCAACTTGCCAACCCACATGTGTATGAAACCCTCTATGGTGACCCCACGACCCTATATAAAAAAGAATTGGATCTTTTGCTCCAACAGGCAGCTACTGCAGGCTGGATCAAGGAGACCACCAGAGAATTTCTGACGACAGAATACCCGAAAGTACCCCTGATGTACTGTCTTCCAAAAGTACATAAGAACCTCCTCAAACCCCCGGGAAGACCCATAATCTCGGCGAGAGACTCATTATTCAGCCCAGTATCCACGTTCTTAGACCACCTACTGCAACCTTGCATCCAGCGGCTACCGACGTATCTACAAGATACTACCTCTTTGCTCATCAAACTTAGAGATTTTGGCCCCACGATCCCCAATATGTGGCTGTGCTCTCTTGACATTACAAGTCTGTATACCAGCATCCCCCACGAAGAGGGGATTGCTGCGACCAAAGCCATCCTTACCCATGATACCCTATACACTGGACCACCCATCGAATTTTTTGCTCAATTGCTTCGACTAACACTTACACGCAATTTCTTTATCTTCGAGAAAAGATTTGTGTTACAAAAAACCGGGTGTGCGATGGGTTCCCCGGTCGCACCGTCCTTCGCAAACGCCTACATGTATGAGACAGAAAAAATGTTGTTCCTAGAGACTCCATCGATGGACAACATCGCTTTGTACACAAGGTACATCGATGATATCCTGCTGTTCTGGACAGGCTCTAGAGATGATTTTGAGGATATGATGCAAAAGATCAATGCCCTTGATCATCCAATAAAATTCACTTACAACATGAGTCAATCGATGATTCAATACCTTGACGTGCTAATTGAGATTTCTGGCGACTCCTTAGTGAGCTCTATTTATTCCAAACCCACCGACAGGAATACCCTGCTCGATGCCCGTAGCCACCATCCACCTGCCTTAAAAAGAGGCTTGCCTTTATCCCAATACATCAGGGTAAAGCGCATTACCAGTGATGCTGATCAATTGGCTACCCACATGGATAAAATGACAGACAAATTTCTTAAGAGAAATTACTCCCCAAGAATCCTGGAATGTGCCAGATCCAAAGTGGAGTCAATGGCTAGAGAAGACCTTCTCTCTCGCAGGGTTAAAAAAGATCCCTCCAAAGACAATAGAATAGGGTGGGTTAGGGACTTTACCGATGCTGACCAGATTGTCTCGTCTGAATCCCGGTCCCTGTGGCCTGTGGTACAACAGGACAGAAGCCTTACATCCTTGAAGAACAAAAATCTCATGCCGTGCTACAAAAGAGGGCGCAATATCCGTGAATGGGTTGTACGCACAGATCTTTCCACTCGAAACTCCCCCAACACCAAAAGTAGGGTGGGTGGGTGCTACAGGTGCACAGGATGCATTACTTGCAGCGGTCTCTCCAACACCAAGGTTTTTTATCACCCCTTCTTAGGGACTAAATTCTCCATCAAATACCCCTTGACGTGCACTAGCACCTTCATTGTCTACCTTATCAAATGCCCATGTGGCAAATGTTATGTTGGCAAAACTGTAAGGACCTTACGGGAAAGGATTGCCAATCACAGGACAGCAATTAGAGCAGCCATCAAGAAACAAGAACATGACCAACCAGTGGTGCGCCATTTCATGCTGGCCAAACACCCCCTCTCTAGTCTGAGATATACCATTATCGATCAGGTGCCCTATAGTTTGAGAGGAGGTGATCGGGCCAAGAGACTTCTCCAATTAGAGAGCCGCTGGATATACAACCTTGATACAATGTGGCCAAGAGGTCTCAATGAACAGTGGTCCCTTAACATGTTTCTCTGACCCGTTCTTTGTAGTTTTGCATTTATTGTATTTGTCTTTCTTTTGTTTATTTTCGTGATTTAGTAATCTTTATTGACAGATGCCATGCGATATATCTACTATTGAAAAGTATGGTGATTGGACTCTGCTGGTCCAGACATATGGAAATGTCCACTTACACGCGTGATGTAATGCTTTTGACACTGTTTGTTTTGTACACACAGGATTAGCCGGCGGCGAGGCAGAGCGGGGGTTGCCAGGCAACCAACGAAGCTTTCACGCTGAGGACGTTCACTGTGAACGTCACGACACCCGGAAGCACGTTGAGGCTCAGTGGACGCCCGCCCAGCTGCACACGCAGGCGGATCTGGTGCTGGTTCTTCTATTTAGGTAAGCTTATTTCTTTGTCACTCTATGTTGTTTCTGATTTGATAAAGGACTGATACTCCGAAACGTTATCTTAAACTCTAAACCTGACTGGTTGTGAATTTCATTGTGGAATCCGTGCGAGTGCCGCTACCTCCTGTCTATCCATTTCCCTCCCGGCGGATGCACCCCGGTAACTGCCTTTTTGGAAACGGTGTGCCGGTCCTTGTGCATAGATATATATATATATATATATATATATATATATATATATATATATATATATATATATATAATTAGAGATGTGCAGGCTTGGATTTCCCAGATCCGAGCTCGCATGAACGTCACTAATCTGAGCCCGGATCCGAGCGGCTCTCGGAGCTTCCCACCTCACTCGGACCCAGGCACGCGGACAAAACGTCATTGCCCGGTGCAGGATTCTTGCGAGATCCGGACCTCTATATCAGTGCGAGAATCCGGCGCCATTTGTCACTCGTTAGGAGGGTTAGGGATAGGAGTGTGCTTACTGTGCGGAGCTTTGTTAGGTTAGGTAGGTTAGGAAACTGTCTTTTTTTGCTGCTGGGGCGACTGCCAGTGCCTACTAGTGCCACTGTCTGCTCTGCTCTCTGGTGTGTGCTCTGCACTGCCAGAGGCTTCCAGCCCAGCCAGTACCTGGCTTCTTCAATCAGTATATGACTGTGCACTGTTGTAAAACTTATTAACCACTTTTATACCAGTCTGCTTGTGCATCTGCTGTATAATACCTCCCTGCTGGTGTATTTACAGCCTTATATACTGTAACTAGTAAACATATTCTTTGCTGGTGCATCTACTGTACTGACATATAAATAAATATTAATACCAGTGTACTGGTGCATCTACTGCCGTATAAATAATATCTCTCTGCTGGTGCATATACTGCCATATATCTAATATCTCTCTGCTGGTGCATCTACTGTAGTATATATAATATCTCTTTGCTGGTGCATCTACTGCCATATAAATAATATCTCTCTGCTGGTGCATTTACTGCCATGTAAATAATATCTCTCTTCTGGTGCATATGTTATAGACCGAGAGGAGGATATTGATGTAGCTGGCACTGAGGAGGAAGTTGACGAGGAGGATGCTGAGGTGGTTTGCTTAAATGAGGCACCAGGGGGGAAACAGTTGTTGTCCATGGGATGAAAAAGCCCATCGTCATGCCTGGGCAGAGGACCAATAAATCCACCTCTATGGTCTGGAATTTTTTTATCCGCATCCAGGCAACAAATTTATTGCCATATTTAGCTTATGTAAAGCTCCAATAAGCAGGGGTAAGGATCTTGTCCACCTAGGGACATCATCCCTTATACGTCACCTGAAGACCCTTCATAAATCAGTGTTCAGTTCAGGCACTGTGGCTAGCAGTCCAGGGACACCTAAGTCCCTTGGTCCTGCTGTTGGAGCCAAGCGCCTGAAAAGCACACCACCAACTCCCTCCTCATCAATTTCCTCCTTGATCCGGATCAGGGGGGAGTCCTGCAGGCCATGTCACCAGCATGACTGACTCCTTTTCTATCCGGGATTCCTCTGGAGGATCCTGCTGTGCTATGCCTACTACTGCCTCTGCTGCTGTTGCTTCTGTGAGTCGGTCATTATCCCAGAGGGGAAGTCGTAAGACCACTACAAGCAATTGACGAAATACGACAGCAGTCATCCTATGGCAAAGCGGATAACTGCAGCCTTGACAGCTATGTTGCTTGCTAGACGTGCATCTGGTGTCCGCCATCAGTGGAATGGGATTTCAATGGTTGATAGAGGTATTGTGTACCCGGTACCAAATCCCATCTAGATTCCACTTCACTAGGCAGGCGATACCCAGGATGTACAGGGACAGAAAAAGTGTCCTCAGTGCCCTGAAAAATGCGTCTGTACCCACTGTCCACTTAACTACGGACATGTGGACAAGTGGATCAGGGCAAACTAAGGACTATATGACTGTGACAGCCCACTGGGTAGATGCATCCTTCCAAGGCAGGCTACGCTGTGTATCACCGGTTTAAGGAAGAGACACAACGCCGACAACCTCTTAGAGAAACTGAGAGAAATCATCTCTCCAGTGGCTTACCCCCTTAGACTCTCCTGAGGATTTGTGGTGTCAGTAACATTGTGCGGGCATTACACATGGGCAATTTTCAGCACATGTCATGTTTTGCCCACACAATAAAGTTGGTGGTGCCGCATTTCATCAGAAGTGACAGGAGTGTGCAGGAGATGATTGTAGTGGCCTGCAAAATTTGCGGACACTTTTGACATTCTGACACTGCCTGCTGAAGGCTGGAGTGGCAGCAACAACTCCTCAACCTGCCCTGCCATCAGCTTAAACAAGAGGTGGTGACGCGCTGGAACTCCACCTTCTATATGCTGCAGAGGATGGAGGAGAAGCAAAAGGCCATTCAAGCCTACATGGCCACCTACGACATAGGCAGAGGAGCAGGGCTGCTCCTGACTCAAGCACAGTGGAGGCTGATTTCCATGTTGTTCAAGGTTCTCAGCCGTCTGAACTTGCCACAAGTGAAGTCAGTTCCGGCACTGCCAGCTTGAGTCAGGTGATTCCCCTGATCAGGCTGCTGCAGAAGCAGAAGTGAAGGAGGTGCTAAAGAGTTGCCATTCCGCAAAGCATGTAGCTCTTGTGGATGAAGCCCTCCATACACTTTGCCAGGATACGAGGGTGGTCAGTCTGTTAAAGTCAGAAGAATACATTCTGGCCACCGTGCTCGATCCTCGTTTTAAAGCGTATGTTGTGTCTCTGTTTCTGGCGGACACAAGTCTACAAAGGTGCAAAGACCTGCTGGTCAAGAGATTGTCATCTGAAGGGGAGCATGACACGGCCACAGCTCCTCCTTCATTTTCTCCCACACCTGTGGCTGCGAGGAAACCGCTGCGATTTCCCACACAACCCGCTGGCGGGGATGTGGGACAGGCAGGATGGAGTTTGGATATCTGGTCTGGACTAAAGGACCTGCCAACGATTGCTGACATGTCTACTGTCACTGCATTGGATGCTGTCTCCATTGAAAAAATGGTGAAGGATTACTTTGGTGACAGCATCCAAGTAGACATGTCAGACAGTCCTTACCTGTACTGGCAGGAAAAATATAAACCAATATAAATCTTGCCTCCGGGAAACTTGGACAAACTTACACCACTGCCTGAATGCTAGTCATTTTTTGCAGCCGTTAAAGACATATATCAAGCCTTGGAGAGAAAGTGGTGTAGTTGTTATCTAAAAGTCTAAGCAAGATAAATGACAGAAGCTGATTGGTTGCTTTCGGAAACTCTCTTCATGGCTTTGACACATCTCCCCTCAGTACGCTTTTCAGCCTGAGTGCAGGATCTGTGTAGATGACAATGAATCCTCAGGTCCAGATAAAACAGGGAAATCATCAATGATTTTAAAAAAGACAGAAGAGAGAGTGTCATTATAGTATTTAAAAACGATATTGAAAGCTTACATGGATTAGCTGGCCTCCGGTACGGTATTCTGTATTTTTCTCATTTCATTCAGCAGCATAATGAAATCAAAAATTTGTCTCCTAAATTGAAAAGGCTAAGAGCTGAAAATGGACTGGATTTTTTATAAACATTACGTGGGAAATTTACTATGATGAGAGTTCTACTTCAGATGTGATGTTGCTATGGGCAACTAGATACTATTGATTATCTTCTAAAACAGAGCTGGCCAAAAGGTCGATTGCAATATATGGGTCAATTGCAGACCTCCCACTGGGAGATAGCAATCAAAGCCTTGCAAAAAGCTGGTGAAGCCTCTGAGAGAATACAGATACTTCAGCGTTCCCAGAGGTGCAGTGCGCGGGTGATGTCATGACATCACCGGCGCACCGCAAGTAAGGAGCCCAAGGAGCGCCTGTAAAGCCTATTGATCTGCGAGAGGCTCCTGGCGCTGCTGTGTAGAACTGACTGGTTGCTGTGTGGCTCACACCCTCCCTCACCTACTACACGGCCCCGCCCCCTACACGCTCCTGCCACTTCTAATCTCTCAGACTCTCACTCCTGCAGTAGTGTTCTCTCACATACCAAGTATATAATTAAATTAACCTTGGTGTACTTGTGTCTGGCGCCCTCCTGCAAACGCTATATTTGCGCCCCCCCGCATATTTAATAAAAGGACAGAACACACAACTAAAGGATGTGGTATCATAAGAAAGGGGCATAATTGGTGGTACAATAGTACCACCAATTCAATTACACCATTAAGTATCACAAAGATGGGACAGATGGGCATACGCTGGTAAGAGAGGGGAACAGATGTTGGGAGAGAGGGGGGGATAAATGCTGGGGAGTCAGCGGGGAGTGGAGATGCTGTGAAGAGTGAGGGTGGTACATATGTGGGGAGAGGGGGCAGATGGAGGGGAGACGGAGACAGGTTTGGGGAGATGGGGGACAGATAATTGGCAGGGATAGGAGGAGGATAGATACTGGGCAGTGAGAAGAGGGAATAGATACTGAGCAGGGAGAGGGGGGCAGGTACTGGGCAGGGAGATGAGGGGATAGATACTGCCAGGAGAGGTGATATATGCTGGGTAGGGAGAGGGGGGGATAGATACTGGGCAGGAGGGAGGGGCATATACTGGGCAGGGAGATGAGGGGATAGGTATTGGGCAGGAGGGGGGGGGGCAGATAATGGGCAGAGAGAGAGGGGTAGGTACTGGGCAGGGAGATGAAGGGATATATACTGGGCAGGAGAGGTGGCAGGTAATGGGCAGGGAAAGGGGGGCATGCACTGGGTAGGGAGAGATGGGGATAGATACTGCCAGAAGGGGGGGACTCAGATGCTGGACAGTAGAGGGGGGCAGGTACTGGGCAGGGGGATGAGGGGATAGATAATGCCAGGAGGGGGGATATATGCTGGTAAGCACTGGGCAGGGAGATGAAGGGATAGTTACTGGGCAGAGGGGGGGGGGGCGGTAATGGAAAGGGAGAGGGGATAGGGACTGGGTAGGGAGATGAGGGGATAGATACAGGGCAGGGAGAGGGTGGTACAGATAATGGCCTGAGAGAGAGTGATAGAGAAGCTGCAAAGAGGTAGGAGGTGAAGAGACAGAGGTGGCTAGGGTGCATACTCACAGACTCAGAGGGTGCCATGCTGTCAGTCAGATCCTCGATGTTCCAGGGGTCAGGGGAGCATGTGATAGGCTCCTCCAATCAGGGCTCTGCTAATCAGCATGTGCCGAGCTCCTCTAATCACAGCTCGGCACATGCTCTCCTGAGTGACTCCTGACATTGATGCAGAGTTCAGGGGGAGGGGCTCAGCACCGCAGTGTGGATGGAAGCCTGGAAGGTGAAGGGACCTCCCCTGCTGCTGCTCTGATCATGATGTAAGCCCTCCGTCCTGAGCTGAGTCACTCCTGTCCCTACTGCTGCTGCTGTCATCTCTCCCTCTCCTCTGCTGCCAGCACTGCTGCCTGTCACCCACTGTGACAGGCGCAGCAGCAGCAGCACCAGCAGTGCACCACATACCCCTGCGTACAGTTGCAGAGTCTCAGAGCAGGGACAGCGCCGCCTACACAGCCTGGCGCCTCCCTGCTTTGCAGGCTCTGCTGAGCGGGTAGCGCCGGCCCTGCTTGTGTCTATGTCGGAGGTAATAATATTTGTTCGTCGGGAGGCTTGCCACCTAGCAACAGCTGGTGGGTGGGTTATGGTGTAAGCCTCCCGACATACGCTGGAATGATATAGTGAAATAACATTTTCACTTACCTTACCACAGCCAGGGGAGTAGGGAGCTTAGCTGCTGATGCATGACATGTGCACAGGCAGTGCACATATACTGCAGGTCATGCAGGTGCACTCTAGTCACATGCACCTGCTGTATATAAGGCTAAGCTCCGCCCCCTGAGGTCAGATTTTACCTCAGCGCTGAAGGAAGGAGGAAGCTGTGTCTGTGTCTGCTACAGACAGACTAATAAAATCCCCATCCTTCAGCAAAACAAACGGCCCTCCAAACATTACATGGCTGTGGCTGCTTATACCTCCTCTTCCTCACAGAATGAGGTATTATTTAAGAGGAGAAAGTTATTTAACCCTGTCAGGTCGGAAGACAGCAGGGAAGTTTCTGTGGAGAAAGGAGAGCCCAGTCAGGCAGAGTTTCTTCAAGAGATGCCTGTTCAGGCAATAACATCTCTTTACCAGGTATTGCCTGCAGTAGGAATACCTGAGAGGTCTGTAAAAGGAGAAAGGAGAGCCCAGACAGGCAGAGTCTCCTCCTCCTTCTGCCTATTCTCACAGTGTTGTGGAAAGGCACAAAAATAAACAAACAACAGTTCATGTTTCTTCAAGAGATGCCTGTTCAGGCAATAACATCTCTTTACCAGGTATTGCCTGCAGGAGGAATACCTGAGAGGTCTGTAACAGACCACCCTCTCTTGACCATGGCCAGCACATTTTCCTGCCTGTCACTGGCAGTATGCTCAACAACAAGCTCATAACAGGGACTAGTGCTCAGAAAAGGGACTAGTCACCACAGTACACAGTCCCCAGCTAACTCACAGGGAGTGGCTTGGGAGTTGGAGGATGTAACAAGATCCAGTGAATCCTCTCACAGGGGTGAATATAGTGATTTGCAAATGACTTGAGTGGCATTGGCAAGTGAAATGCCCCATTTATGCTATACACAGCACACTCTGCCCTGAACAAGTGCTTGAGGTGTAGTAATTCACCCAGCTGGCTTTTGCAGCCCCTTATTAAGGAGGACAGATTGTTCTCTGTAACACCTGGGCATTCCTGAAATCCCTGCCCTTTTTACCCTAGAGATTGACTCTGCTTTCTCAGCACAAGTGGGGGGAAAAGTGCTGCAAAAAATAAATAAATAAAAATAAATAAAGTTCATAGTAACTGACACTGTGGGCCAGTATTATTTGCCCTGGATAAGGCAGAGTAAGAAGGGTTCCAGCGAACTCCCTAGATTCCCTGCTTCCAAATGGCCCTATTGAAAGCTGTTAATAGAGCTACCCTGATGATTGGCCAGGCCTTTAATTCTATTTCAAATGCCTGCAGAACTGCCAGCAAGCAAGTGCAGATCTCAGTAATGTAGCTCCTGCATCAGTGGATGTCCCTAACCTAATTCTGATCTTTCAGTCCTGACTTCATACACAAGGTTAAGTTCTGCTAAAGTCCCCAGCCCTTCAAGGGGCCTGTTTGCTAGGAGGGTCATTCTGTTAGAGCCAGCAGTTTGAACCTAGAGCAATGTGACAGCCACAGAGTGCTCAGAGGAGGCTTCTCCCAGACACAGGTCACGAGAGGTGAAGTGAATATCATCCTAATAAAGACAGAGGATTCCTCCCTGTCTTTTCAGAGCATTGGCCTCCTGTAGGCGGACTACCATGTACAGGTGGGAGGAGGGGCATATTCCCCTTGTTCCTTTTCCTAACCAGATATGCTCCCATCCAGGGAACACTAGTTCTGGATGCTGGATAAATAATGTCCCTGGCCCTTTAACAGGGCTAGATCGAGTCGGCAGACAATTGCAAATAGGTTGGGTCAGCTACCATTTCCCTGTAAGGAAACAGGACCTTTCATATAGGCCAGTACTGAATATATATGAAACCTTGGTCTTTCCATATGGAGGGTTTAGCAGATATACCCTTTAGGCTGGTCCAAGCTAAACATTGTAGCTAAACAGACCCGAAGGAGGCATTGAACATGATACTGGAACATCCAAATCATAGGAGGCTGCTAAGTTCCCTGTGGAGAGACGTTCCATGCAACTGGACTGTAATGGATTTCGGACTGTCCAATGCCCCTTACATACTCATATGCATCATGAAGGCAGCAATTACACACCTCAGACAGTAAAGGGTTCACTGTTATTATCTACCTAGGTAATCTCCTGGTAGTGCATGCAGAACAATTGTCCCCCTTTTCTCCCAGGTATCTTATCCGGTCGCTCCTCTGGCATCTAGGTTTTCATAAGAACCTTGAGAAATTTGTATTAATACCTTCCCAATCTGTTGTCTTTCTGGGGTCTTTGATAGATTCCTCTTCTTTATCAATAGCGGTTCCCTCAGACAAGTGGAACGCCATACAAGTCTGTTTCTTAGGTGCTCAGTTTTCACTGAGAGACTTGGCTAGGCTGATAAGGAAAATGAGAGCCTCAGATCCTGGGTTTTCTCCACGTACCTCTCATATGCAGACAATTCCAGAACCTCCTATCATCCCTTATTTGACAGGATTAGGACAGACAAAATGATACTATCTCCCATAGTCCACAGGGAGATTCACAGTTGGAAAACATTTCCTATTCCAGATCTCCCCTACTTCCTACTCCAGACATAGTCATCACATCAGATGCATCCCTCATGGGCTGGGAGGCATTCACCCAGTGCAATACAGTAGGAGGGAAGTGGACCGCTTGAGATTCTAAAGCTCATATCAATCTCAGAGCTAAGAGCTGCCAGATTGGCTATATCCTCTGTATTTCCCTCAGACCCACGGGATAATTCAGTTCAGCTCTGTCTGGACAACAAAACCACTGTTTATCTACCTCAAAAGAATAAGAGGCACTTGATCTTGCATTCTCTGTCAGCAGGCAATAAATGCCTGGAAGTGGGCAGTACAGCGGTCCATTCTCCTGTTTGCTACATGCATACAAGAAGAGTTAAACAAGATAGCCATTTCCTTATACATAACCAGTCATACTGTGGATTGAGCGACTCTCCAGTTCCTTTGGAGGTGTAGATTTAGATCCCACTGCTGCCATAACACACCAGAGATCTTTCTCAGAATTGCAAAGACCTTGGGTCACCCACAAGTGGATACGTTTGGATCAAACGTACAAGTTCTGACATTCATATCCAAATATCAAGGGACTCTCCACATGGATGCTATGTCCTTTTTCGCGGGCTGACATTCCACTTTCATATGCCTTTTTCCCTCTAGCTCTGCGGTTGTGGGTCATCCACAAAATCAAAACAGACGTGTCCAAAATACCCAAATATTTCTGGCATACTCTGTCTGGCCCTCCAGAGTTTTGTTCCCTTTATCAACCTTTTTCACAAGGTTCCGGGCTTCCTCTAGGTTCATCTACAGACTGCTTCCAGGGCAGCACAGACCTACTGAAACATCTTCCACATTGTATGTGGATTGCAACATTACTAGGTTGCAGACCATTCCCAACCTCTCGGCCTTTTCCACGCCTTGCCTGTTTTAGGCCTAGAATAAGATCCAGATATCAATCCATAATTGAATTTCTAGCCTTACAGTCCTCTAACCTTCCTTCTTCAGGCCCCCTTTTCCGAGCCTAGCATAACTCTGGACTTCCTTGCCACCACATTCGAAACAGGTTTGGCTTATGCCAAGATATGCTCATATGGCTTGACTCTAGCTCTCCTTATCCCAGGCCTCAGAGAATAAGAATACTTAAAGGATTCTTTCTAGCTAGCCCACCATGCTATGGCATTCTACCTTGTGGGACATTAATCCCTTTTTGTACTTCTTGGCCACTATACCACCATCTGCAGATATCTTTGGCCTTTCAAAGAAGTTAGCTTCACTGTTAGCCCCTGCCTTTGCAGCCAGAGGGGCTGAGTTTTCGTCAAACCACATATCTGAACCTGGATGACCCCTACGCCAATGGGTTTCCTTATTATTCTACGGGGACACACAAAAACAAGTTCCATGCACACACCTCTGGTGGAATGTGATCTGGTCAGAGACCAGTCAGATCCAGATCTTTGTATAGTTGATTGCCAATCCACTTACTTACCCCTCACAGTACCTGTAAGGAGAGACATCAAACAAACTTCTCTCTCACATGCCAGAATATTTTTCATCCTGCCAGACCTTTTTATGACCAGGGAGTGTATAGTTTCCACCATACAGAGTTCTGGAATAGACACTCCACTTCAGAGGCCATCCCCTTCACTGTGACGCAGTTAATTCAATGGCTGCTAGAGGCATACCATTTCAGCCTGTATTGCAAGCTGCACATTGTTCATCCGCTTGGACTTTCTTTAGACATTGCTGGAGGCCTTCTGGTTCTCAAAGAATTGCGTTCCTTAGAGCAACCACCAGGTGTGTGGTAGTCTACCCACCAGCTGTTGCTAGGTGGCAAGCCTCCCGACGAACAAACACTAGTTTGCAGGAATCTATGATCTGCAAACTCTCTTTGTTCTAGGGAATAGGATTGCCACCTAGCAACAGCTCCCACCCTTCCCACCCAGTACCTTGCTAGGTCTGCTGCTTGTTCTCTCTAAGGTTCGGTTATATACCTAACTTATCCTTTGATTCAAGGCACTCCAAAGGCCTAGAAGAAGCAACAAGTGCAGTCACCTAAAGATCAGAAATTAATTATTTCCTCTTCTCTGCTATACTCACAAGTTTGCCTCAGTTTATAACATGCCTGGCTACAATACAGCATGGCAGTTATTTCAGTTGTTGGTTCCTAGTCCAACCCAGTTTCATTTTTACTCCTTCCAGTAGAGTTTCTCAGATCTGATCTATGTTTGTTATGAATGTTCTAGTTAACATTATTTTTGCATACAATGGTCTTTGCATACAATGGTATTTCTCTCTTGTTCCACTTTAGGATTGCCATCTGTAAGCTTCTGTAAAATCTGACCTCAGGGGGCGGAGCTTAGCCTTATATACAGCAGGTGCATGTGACTAGAGTGCACCTGCATGACCTGCAGTATATGTGCACTGCCTGTGCACATGTCATGCATCAGCAGCTAAGCTCCCTACTCCCCTGGCTGTGGTAAGGTAAGTGAAAATGTTATTTCACTATATCATTCCAGCGTATGTCGGGAGGCTTACACCATAACCCACCCACCAGCTGTTGCTAGGTGGCAATCCTATTCCCTAGAACAAAGAGAGTTTGCAGATCATAGATTCCTGCAAACTAGTGTATTGTATAAGAATAAAGTCAGCATCCCCGCAGTCAGGATTCCGACAGTCACTACACCGATACCGGCATCCCAAATGCCTTTAGAAGGGGATAAGTCTAGGCACTAGCAGAGAGGGTTAGGATTAGGCTACAGGGAGTGGGTGGTTAGGGTTAGACTGCAAATTGCGAGGGGGGGGCAGGCAAGGGTAGGGTATGTGTACTTACCTGACCCCTTTCGCTATTCCCTCCTTTGGGATGCCAGCATCGGTATTCTGAATGCAAGCATCTTGACTACCGGTCATCTGTAGGTATCCCATTGTATGTAAGCTCCTCTGGGGCAGGGGGACTGATGCATACTGTATTATTAGTCTTTGTATTTACAGTATGTACTAAATAAAGAACCAGTAATAGTAAAAGAAAGCAAACAGTGTGAATTAGTATAATATCACATAATTGTATTCAGGCTTTTACACATTTGTGAATGTGGGTAATATTTCCTGTGGTGTTTACTGCATGGATCTTGTACAGTAATTGGATTTCCTCTAAGTGCTTGTTTTTCCCACAAAAACAAAACATGTATTATGTGACATTATATAAATGCATACAATTTTGCAGAAGAGAATTTAGATTGAATTCTCCACTGGAGCAGGGGTGACATGTTCAGTTCTGCGTTATATGCTGGAGCTATATATAAAGGAAGAAAAATAATATTTATATAGGGACATATTCTATTCCGCTTAGGAGAAATGAAGGGAGACCTGTGATGAACAGACCCAAGCAGAAGGTAGCTGATAAGCAATGCAGTTTCTATTGACTGCAAACAACATTCTTCCACAGAAGTGATTTTGCCTGTGACCTTCAAGACTCTGCTTTGATTGCTATTTGCTGCTGATTGAGTTGTGTTTAGAGTGAAAAATATTTCTCATCAATCTACACATGGAATTATGACTAGCCTTCCAGCACAGCTTTTGTTCTATAAACAGACAAAATATCACTTAAAATAGACAGTAGCTCAGAATAATTGTTCATTTGTGATATATTTTATATTGTGCACAAAGTGACCAACTTTACAACTAGGTTCAAAATTTCCATTAAACTGCTGTTATTCTTTTACAATTAACCATTTAGTTCTGGTTCCCAGTGTGATTTAAGGCCCATACACAACGGGCGACTTTGAGCTGAAAGTAGCTGTTTTGCCGTTTGAGATGCTTTCAGCTCAAAAGCCGCCCACTGTGTATGGCGGTGTGCGCTGTCGGTTTTCTGCTGGTATTATAACCAAATGAGCAACCACACCCGGAAAAATTGCTCAGAAGGGCGAAAATTGTTCAATGTGTATGGCCCTTAAGTGCAAGTTATGTACTATAGAGCAATGTACAACAATACTCCTTTTCCACTAGCCTAAATGTCCCGGGGAACCAAGACCCAGGATTGTAGGCAGGTGGAAACGCTCCCTGTTGAAATGACCTGGGTCCTGGGACCCGGCATTTCAACCCAGGTAGCGACTAGGGTTGAACAAGTGTTCAACCTGGGTCACTGTGCAGTGTAAATGGGTAACCTGGGTCGATACAACCCGGGTCCTGTTCACTACAATGCAGTCTACCGTTGACATCGCCCCCCCGGCATTATGCCCGGTGAGGACTCAGATGGAAAAGGGGTCGCACCCAGTTTGGAGCTGGGTACAAAATACCCGTGCAACCTGGCTTGTTAATGCAAAAGGGGTATAAGTAATTCATGCCTGCCTACTCATGGAATTTCTGAAAGACTCCCAGATTTGGGGGAGATCTCCTGGGATCTTGTGAGGGAAAATAACCTTCCTAGATCTTGGACATTTCTGTAGCATATGTGTAATTTGTCACATTACAAAATCGTGGGCGCCGTGCTAAGAAACAAGTACCGAATTTTAATGTAAATGAAAATATTTATTCAATAGAGATTATTGCTTTACTTTATAGATTAAAAAATGTTAGAAAATTGATAATCAGCCCTTACAATGAAGATGTAATATATTAATAGATCAGGTTAGCAATGCTAAAAATATGTAAAAAATTTTCTATTTAATCCCAGACTGGCAAAAGACAAGATTAAATTAGCGCTTGAATATTCACAAAAAATGTAGCGTAATGAATGATTTCATTTTCATAAGTTTAGTATACACATAACAATTTTATATATGTGTGGTGTGTTCTAATTCTGTATTTTTTAAAATAACAGTACTGGAGACAAATATTGGCACTTCAAAGCCCTATATTTTGCTGTAATATAATGTTTAACGGAGGAATGTGATTATGGTAATTTGTCTTTGATTTATTTTTGAACAAGATGCTTTCTCAGCAGCTGCTGCAATCTTGAAAATAATCTTGTAGTACAAAAATAAGAACATAGAAAGGAATCTGGGAAAGGACAGCTTCCTAATATACTAATAAGATCTCATAGACAATACAAAGGCTGTGGGATGAGGTTTAGAGTGAATCCTTCTGAAGAGTGGAGAAGGGGAGAGTTCTTGGAGTTGCCAATAGCAACCCATTAGCTCTAGCTAGCTCTCTTTAGAAGAACTGCCTCCTCCTGTTGGCCTAGTAGAGTGTTCGGGGAGATATTTCAATCCTTAGGGCCAGATGTATCAAGCTTCAAAAAGTGATACAATGGAGAGTGATAAACAGCCAGTCAATCAGCTACCAACTATCATGTCACTGGCTGGGTTTGAAAAATGACTGGTACAGTAGGAGCTGATTGGCTGGATGTTTATCACTCTCCATTTCATAACTTTTGAAACTTGATACAGCTGGCCCTTAGAAAGAGATAAAGCTGTGAAGTTGCCCAAATAAATCAATCAGTTTCTAACTGCCATTTTCCTTGCACAGTCTTTGAAATCATAGTTAGAAGCTGATTGGTTGCTTTTGGGCAACTTCTAAATGTTATCTTTTTTGAGGGGGTACATCTCCACCTAACTGCCTCCAGCCTTTGAAGTACCCGCCAACATCTGACTGTCAGAAACCGGTACAAATTCAGAAAAGGGTCCTGGCCACAGGTAAAGGGGGCGTGGCAATACCCCCTTTCCTATACTTTCAATGGACAGTTGGAGACCCAGAAACCCAGTACAATGCGCTTTTTTGACCGGTATAGGCCATAGAACCCTGCACTGTACCGGCCAAAAAGGTACAGTTGGGGAGTATACCTTGATAACTGTCCATAACACAGCCAAGCATCTGCATGAGGATGTACATTAACATCATTGCTCCTGATCTTCTCAACCTGTTATTCTACTTTTGGTGTATTCTTGCTCTTACCATCATCTCTTATTTGTTTTCTTGCATTAATGTTATTAATGTAACACAATCCAGCTAGTATGATGTATCACTTGTTTTTATTTTTAACAGCAGTAATATAAAATTTTCAACTTTATTAATAATAATAATGCTTATTTCAATTTTTACCAGCAGCTGGAATAATTGGTCAACTTCAATAAGAAATATTTTCTGATAGACAGATAGGTGGTAGGTATCAGCCAGGCACCCGGAATTAAAACAACCTAGATAATGATATTAATATAGTATATGGGGGGTTATTGTGGTCCACTCGCAACGCTGCATGATTCGCAGTGTTACGTGTGGATGTAACACCGCCCGCACGGCCGAACGCCCCCCCTCACATGCCGCGTTCCCCCGCAGGCATGCAAATGGATGTTTTGCATGGACGCTGGGTATTCCCATGGGCGCAGGCCATCGCCGCCGCCCCATGCCCCACGCCCGCACTGGTAGGTGAGAAAGCGACGGTGAACTAGCAATTCGCAGTGACTGCTCGCCCCTTGCGTCTGCACATACACAGATGGAAAATGTTGTGTGCAGTATAAACTGCATGGGGTGTTTATTTTTTGTGTCTCTAGTAAATACTGGCTTCTTTTTTATGTAGCACCCAATTGGTGAACGGCTTTATTTTATTATTAATAATAATATTAATAATAATTGCATTTATGTAGTGCCCCTCCTCTACTCAAAGTGCTTTATGTAGATTGAAACTTTGGAGTCACTCCTAACAAAGATGTAAATCTCTCTGCACATGTTCCATCTGCTCCATCTGCCATGTGTCATGTTTTTCCCCAGGTGCAAATTAACTGTACAGAAGATGCTCTTTTTTTCTCTCACTTTGCTACCAAATCAGAGTCAGCGCCAAGTGTACACTACATTATAAGAAATTGCTAATTCATTACACACTACACATGTACCTGAGGGCTCAGAGGGGTACATACGCATTTCTCCAGAGATTCATAGAATTACGCAAGTCAGATGGACCTCCACTTGTAGTTGTAGTTGTGATTGGATGACACCGGTAAGTGAGCTTTGGGCATGTAATACGGAATTGTGGGCTAATCAGAGGCGAGTGCATGGATTAGAGCAGGGGTGTCAAACTCAAATTCATCGGGGGCCGCATCAGCAGTTTGGTCACCCTCAAAGGGCCGGTTGTATCTGTAGGTCCCCCTGTATAATTATAATGCCATGACACCACAGGCTGCTCCCCCTGTATAATATAAAATGAATGCCATGACACCACAGGCTGCTCCCCCTGTATAATAATAATGCCATGACACCACAGACTGCTCCCCCTGTATAATATAATAAAAGTAATGCCATGACACAAATGATTATACAGGAGGAGCAGCCTGTGGTGTCATGGCATTATTATTATTATTATACACGGGACACCTCAGGAAACAGCAGATATATATTTTTTTTTATTGTGAGTGTGATCCTCATCCTCACTTACTGTTTCTCCGTCTGTCCTGCAGCTGCTGCGGCATCCAGCTTTTCTTCACTGCTTGCTGCGGCCACACTGTCCCCGACTCTCGGTCCAGCTTCCCTGCCTGCTCCTACTTCTCTACAGACGCATGGGCGGGCAGCATCATCGTCATGACGTCCCCACCCAGTGTCTGTCACTGCCGGGCATCAGAGGGAACAGGCGGCCGGGCCCTCCTCCACGTAGCCGTGGAGGCCGGCGGCCATGTTTCTGTAGCCGCATACATATGTGCCTACAGGAACATGGCCGCCGACAGTGGTGGAACAGGTAAGGTGGCCGTGGCCCGCAGCACTCCTGTTTTAGACACACTGCCCCTGCGTGCTATCTCCTCGCGCGGGCCTCATGACGAGGTCTGGCGGGCCGGATTTGGCCCGCGGGCCTTGTGTTTGACACCCGTGGATTAGAGGATCAAATGGATTGTTTGCACTAAGGGCAGGTCTGATTCATAATGATGACTACTAATTGAAAGTGTGCATTTATGTAGGGGAAACTACTTTAAGCTACATACTGTAGATGCGGCTTTGCAAGTGCAAATGAATGAGGCCAAGTGTTTTATATGTTGTATACATTCCATTTCCAAATCTCTGATTGTCGTAGTGGTGGATAAATAATTACCAGAGCAATTCAGTATTGCTTCTGTTCTTTTCCGAGCACTGACCCTGCAATCCTTATTACTGCTACAGAGGTAGCAGTGATACATAGTGGAGATCTGTTGGCTGACTGCATGGGTGACCTGAGGTCATGCGTGTGCACAGCCAAAGGTCATGCATTGTGAAGGCAGTGGAGGGATCTGCACGGATTTTTCAATTTATTAAATACTAATCGTCGGTTCTTTTTCCAGTTTATTTGAAGAGTCACGGGCAGGGCATAAATTGGTCATGCAGAGGTGGGGGAACTCATTTCTCTATGCCACCGAATTACACCCCCTCCCCTCTCCACATTAGGCAGAGACAGGGCCAGTGGTAGGTTTTTTTAGCATCCCCCTGCAAACTACAATGCTTTTTCTGTGAGAATTACTGTGCAGGGTCAATGTGGAGGTTAAAATGTTCCACCTCACCTTGAGAGGTGGTGGAACTCAGTTCCACCCCGTTCCCCCTCACTTTAACCCCTGGTCACGGGTGTTTATTAAGAAACTTTTCCTCCTGAATCGAAACAAAATCACTCTTTCAAACAGAATGAAAAATTCTAGGTTAAATCAACATTAAACATCCTAATATTTTTAGGAACTTAACAAAGCTATACATTACTAGCATACAAAAAATCATGAATTTTCTGTTCGATTGTTGTGCCGCGTTCAGAAATAACACAAGAAACCATGAAAGCGGCAATGCACAAGCCCACATAGTGCATGTATTTTTCACATTTTGACTGACAGGAAGCTGGTGTTTTTAGGAGGTAACCCGTGATTTTCTGGGCATTTCAGGAAAAACACATGTGTGCCCAGGCATTTTCAGGGAGGGCCTGTGACAAAATGTAGACAAAAGTGATCTGCAAAATACATAATAGCAGTGTGCAATAACATCTGGTACATTGGTTATATTATTCAATGTAACGTAATGAGGAGGAACAAGATGTGCTGGACCACTTTATGAAACTAAACCAATCAACAAATGTATTGTCCTGGCCTCTGTGTTATTGAAGTGCCTATGTTATTGAAGTGCCTACTATCCAAAATCTATATCAAAAGTACTGTAAGGTGGTAAACACTTTCTGCTGTCACTTTAAGGAAACTTACAGACCATTAAAACAGTTTCTTACAAGGGAAATATAAGAATGTTGATTCAAGTTATGTTAAAGTTTTAAAATGTAATGGTTTCTTGTGTTAATTATGTATGTGGTACAACAGTAATTAAATGTCAAATTCATGATGTTTTTAATATATACCTAAAAAAATTGGGATGACTAATGTCGATTTAACCTTGTGTTTTTAATTCTGTGAAAAATGTGGTGGTGATTCCTTCAAACCATTATACTTCAAATAACCTGGATAAAGAAGCCATGATAAGTAAATCATTTTATAAATGTAAAAATCAATATTTAATAAACTAATTGTCAGCCAGAAGGGATATTTGGCAGAAACAGTTGTTTTGACATCCTCTCTTAACTAAAAATATGTCATAAAAATCTGAGATGGGTGGTTCTAGATAAACCTTTAATTAATTGAATATTTTTTGATTAAAGGACTTTACTTTCTAATTTTTATGCAGTCTTTGCTGTTGGATTTTGTATGCAGATTTTAATGCAGTCTCTTTTCCTTGATCACACATGACTAAATGTCATCACATTTGTCTATATTACAAATGACATTTATACAGAATTTTCCAGGCAGCATTTTTGGTACTTATGTATTATCTGGGCTCCCATGTTAAATGCACCCCATTTTTTCCTACCCCTACTATCCAACTACGCATGGAGTTGATTTTATATAGTGTGGCGAGCGCAGCGAGCCACCGTGCCCGAAGCATGGGGAGTGGACACAGTCTCATAAAAAAACGGGAGCCCAGATATTACATAAGTACCACATTTTTTATTATGAACCATCAAGTTCTTAAACTAAAACTTTATTATTCAGCAAAAAAAAAAAAAATGAAATATTCTGCTTACATAAATATTGAATGCTTGCAGTCTAGAACTTTGCAAAACCCCCTTTTGTAGTAACAACAGCTTTACGTCTCTAGGTGGACAGTCTACAAAGTTTTCAAGTGGTATGGGTGTCTTTAGCGCCTATTATTGCAGATTTGCTTTAGTTTGTTCAGGCTTGTTTAATGATATTTATGGACTTTAAATTTCAAATACGGGCGTAGATTCCCAATTGGGTTGATATCTGGACTTTGGCTTGGCTATTGTAGAATTGTGAGGATACGAGTTCTTCAATCACTCAGACACCGAGCAGATGAAACCAAAATATGGTTTATTTTTATCACAGCACACGAAAGTAGATGAAGACAGGAAAAAGAGGCAAATGGTAGCATAAAAACATCCGGGTAGCAAAGTCCTTGTAGCATCACAGTCCAAAGCACAAACTATCACTTAATCCACACAGCAGTGATAGCATATAAGTCCACACGATACCTTGTGTAAATCCACACAACACAGACGCTCCACACCAGAGCTTGGTAGGATGCCCCCTTCCCGGGCAAACGATGTGTTCCACAAGATCCAGTGAAGGGTAGGACCCCTGAGACCGGATTGTGACTAACATACTGAGCTGGCAGGTGTACAAGTCATTTTAAAAACTTCCAATTTCCCACGGTTCACAAACCAAAAGTGGGCTTGCAGTGGATCTTGATTGGTGGATTCAAGAGTCAGACACATCCCCCCAGGTAATATCCAGCTGGCCATCTGCTGCTGCCCCCCTGCTGGGGTCGGTTCCAGTAAGTCTGTTAGTTACCAGAGATATGCAAGGGAGTATCAATACAACGAACAATAACCAGCTGATTACGTTGTGTGGTGGTCACCCCCTGTGGACAACCTTCCTGTTGATAGCAGGGGAATTTGATCACCCCCTGTGGTGTCGGGTTCCACTAAGTCTGGTATTGACACAAAGGAGCTTAAGATAGAGACACAATCATAGTCTGATTACATTATGTCCCGATTACCCCCTGTGAACATTTCCTGTTGGTAGCAGGGGAATTGGATCACCCCCTGTGAAGATTGTCCCTCAGCTAACACCCTCCTGTGATAGCAGGAACAAAAGTATGGTAATTGGACATAACCTTTTGGTGAATTATTTCCTGGGTATTTCCTGGCAGACCATATTTGGGCAAGAGCGATCTGATCTGGAAATACACACAGATTTGGGGGATAGAAACATCTATGGAGAATAAGAGGGTACCGACGGACTAAAATAGTACATTAATTACTACACCTAATAAAATATAGTAATTACAGATTTACAGTGAGTCTGATAACCTCACATTCCTTCCCCTACTATTGTAGTCCCGGTACCAAGCTGTTCTGGAACCAATAACAACCTGTAGTGTGATTCAGAGCAGAGAATCTGGGCTAGAGGCGCACCACCTGAGTCCCACAGAGTGACATCATACCAAACCCATCTTGGAAGAGGCGGCTGGTTTGCAGAATCAGCAAGGGCAATATCACAATATAAGTTATGCATGTTAACTAACAAGTGAGTTAGCAATTCCTCCTCTTCAGATGCTGGGTACCCCCCCTCTGCAAAATTGTAACCTTTTACACTGGGTACACCTATAGGGTGTACTAATACTTTTGCCCCTGGCATAATGGGGCAGGGAGCACTTTCCACCTCCCCCTCTTGCACAAGGAACAGCTGCCCAACAGCTGGCCAATATAGGGACTCTGGCCCTGGCACTTCCGCCACTCTGTCACATCCTTCCTCCCTCAAACCCAAACTAGGGGCATGGCAAATTTCACTACAGCATTTGGTCTCAAGGCCCAGGGCTGAGAAGGGACCCTCCATCAGGAACAATTCCGCTGGTGGCTGCAGGGCAGGCTGGTCCAAGGCCAGTCCTACCCCCTCAAAAGCCTGGGTCTCACCTGCCGCTTCCTCTGCGCAGTCCTCAGTCTCCAGGATAACCTCCTTCCCCAGCTGAATATGCTGGGCAGCCTGAAGCACGACATCATCTGCGACTGGTATGCTTGTGGCCTGGATGTTGTCGAACACTCCTCTAACCACGGCGATCTCTTCTTGGACGCAGTCCTCATAGATCCCCTGGCAGCAGGATAATAGCTCTTCATCTTCCATCTCAGCAAAAGGGAAGCTGTAGTGCAGCTCCTCCTGAATAACCTCCTTCACTTTGGGGATAACCTCCCCCTGTATAGAACACGGAGCAGCTTCCTCCCTAGGATGGGGGAGAAGCAGTTGCAAACGGTGCCTTTCATCACGCCCCCTGCGACACTGATCTTGCCATGCTGGGGTATCCAGGAGCCTCCGATCAATCGCCTCTTCCTCTGCCACCATGAAGCACTCCTCCAGACACTGCAATTGTTCCCACACACTCAACTGTGCACCGAAATGGAGGATACATGCCCGATAATCAGCAAATGCATTAGTAGGATCTCCCTGATCGTGAAGGATCTGCTGAAGGATTTCCCCGCGAGTGCAGGATTGGATGGGTATACCTCGCAGCTGACATTCTGCTATCAGCTCCTCCATACTCATTTCTTCAAGGGCAGTTAGGGGCCCCCCTGACAACGACCCTTCTATTGCAGTAACAATTAATTCTGTGGCAGACCCCTCGGTTGTCTGCCCAGATTGCAGTAGCCCCCTTCTAGACCTTTCCTCTGGTTCTATCTGGGGCATCAATTTATTCTGGACTTGTCCTTCAGCCTCAGAATATTGTCCTCTTTGGAGCTTCTGGGTAACTGTAGCAATCACTTCCTCTGTAAATTCTACAAACTCTGGCTCCCCCAGCAGATTCCAAGAAGTGGCCTCACCTTTACAGTGCAGGAATGCATCCCCCAGGTAACACAACTTGTCCTGAATGCTGGATACTCTCCACCCGCTGATCATCTGCTGAGCTTCTTCCCAGTACTTCCAGATATACTGCATTTTACTGACAATAAATAACAGATTCGGCTTCCCAGCCTGCCGATACACTGAAGAACCTCCATCCCTGAGCTCCTCTGCTACAGGGGTCTTGAGGCATCGATTTTCTTTCCTTGGAAACATTTTCCCTTTCACAGGACTGACACCTGCTCACTTGCTGAACATCACCTTATTGCATTTTCCGTTTCCTTACATATGGTCTGATCCTCTGTTCTCTGCGCTTTCTGTGCTCGATGGTTGGTGTCTGAATGATCCCACTGTCGCTGCCGCCAAATGTGAAGATACAGGATTCCTCAATCACTCAGACACCGAGCAGATGAAACCAAAATATGGTTTATTTTTATCACAGCACACGAAAGTAGATGAAGACAGGAAAAAGAGGCAAATGGTAGCATAAAAACATCCGGGTAGCAAAGTCCTTGTAGCATCACAGTCCAAAGCACAAACTATCACTTAATCCACACAGCAGTGATAGCATATAAGTCCACACGATACCTTGTGTAAATCCACACAACACAGACGCTCCACACCAGAGCTTGGTAGGATGCCCCCTTCCCGGGCAAACGATGTGTTCCACAAGATCCAGTGAAGGGTAGGACCCCTGAGACCGGATTGCGACTAACATACTGAGCTGGCAGGTGTACAAGTCATTTTAAAAACTTCCAATTTCCCACGGTTCACAAACCAAAAGTGGGCTTGCAGTGGATCTTGATTGGTGGATTCAAGAGTCAGACACATCCCCCCAGGTAATATCCAGCTGGCCATCTGCTGCTGCCCCCCTGCTGGGGTCGGTTCCAGTAAGTCTGTTAGTTACCAGAGATATGCAAGGGAGTATCAATACAACGAACAATAACCAGCTGATTACGTTGTGTGGTGGTCACCCCCTGTGGACAACCTTCCTGTTGATAGCAGGGGAATTTGATCACCCCCTGTGGTGCCGGGTTCCACTAAGTCTGGTATTGACACAAAGGAGCTTAAGATAGAGACACAATCATAGTCTGATTACATTATGTCCTGATTACCCCCTGTGAACATTTCCTGTTGGTAGCAGGGGAATTGGATCACCCCCTGTGAAGATTGTCCCTCAGCTAACACCCTCCTGTGATAGCAGGAACAAAAGTATGGTAATTGGACATAACCTTTTGGTGAATTATTTCCTGGGTATTTCCTGGCAGACCATATTTGGGCAAGAGCGATCTGATCTGGAAATACACACAGATTTGGGGGATAGAAACATCTATGGAGAATAAGAGGGTACCAACGGACTAAAATAGTACATTAATTACTACACCTAATAAAATATAGTAATTACAGATTTACAGTGAGTCTGATAACCTCACAAGAATATTCTCCTTTTTTTTTGTCTTTTGCTAGGGATGATTGTTCTGCTGAAAGGTGGACATTCTCCCAAGGTTTAGCTTTCTGGCAGGCTGAAGCAGGGTGTCATGCAGTTTCTCCCAGCATTTTGCACACAACTCCACAGCATGATGCTGCCGCCATTGACAGCTCAGATGCACCTTTTCTGCCCAGTGACCGTTTGGCATGTTGATTCTGCTAGGACTTCCATAGGCTGTGAGCTGAATGAGCATTCGGAGACATACTGTAAGCATCGCTTCTGGAGCCTATACCAGATCTAGGGCAATTAGCCATATGGTGTGTACACACGGGTACAATCTGCATGAGATTTTGACTATATAGTCAAAATCTAATCGGGATCGCATGCAGATCGCATAGGTTTTTAACCCTTGTGATCCCGATGCGCGCTGCCGTATCGCAGCCAGAAAGTCTTGGCTGCCTTGGCTATATAGTGCAGATCTGCACTATATAGTCAAAGTTGTATGCAGATTGCATGCATGCCGTGCAGTGTGATCCCGATGCGATCAGATCGCGTCGGGATCGCATCGTACGGTACTTGCACCATGTGTACACACCATTAGTGTATCCTGATTTTATCTAGAAGAGAGAGCAGCAGTACCATGAAATTGCTGAATTTCCTGTCTATAAAACCATAGAGTTTTTCCATAATAATCTATTTTAAGATATTAGATTATACGCTCTCAGGACTTTATTTTGGCTACCTTGTTCAGTATGCCCGTTTCCTCCATTTTTTTTTAAGCAACAGAGCACTGAGGCGCCTTATAAATTGACTTCAATTGTAATGATATTCTTTTTTCCTAGATCTATTTTATTATTCTCATTTTATCATTATAACAAGAATTGTTGTATTCCTTAGAGGGAGAGTTGTTGGAATGAACGTGGTGTAAATGTGTGATGGTTCCATAATGTGACTTGTATAGAAATGGCAGGGATCATACACAATAGAAGTGAATGCACTCTGTGCATTTACTAACCTCATATGCTCTAAGGAATTAAATGAATTATTGTCTATAATAGAGATTTGCAGCAGATCAAATAATATGATTATAAGACCTTCTATTGTGTAGTTAGAAATCTATGATGTGCATTTTTTTAAGTTGTTAAAAGTTGAATTTTGGATGTTTAAAAGGGCACAATAATGAGATATTCCTTGAATCCCTGTGGCTAAAGGTGCCCATACACGGTACAAATATTATATACAATTTGGACTAGATCGCATCGCATCACATTGTATAGGTTTTGCAGCACATACTTTTGGAGCTGTGCAATGAGATGTGTGACGGGAGCGCGCATCTCATCGCACCCAACAATTGTACCGTGTATGGGCACCTTAACTGTCAAGAGGCTAACTGCCGCCTATGGCTAACTGCCGCCTACTAAAATCTCTGCAGTGCACGGAAGAGCACGGAATTACGCCTAAGAGGCGTAACTCTGGGGGGCACCTCTCCTCCCCTGCCTGTTTGAATCAGTTCATTGAAAGTCATCAATATCGCTTCTGTGGCTGACCCCGCCTAACATAATTTTTGCAAGTGTAACACCCTGTATTAGAACCCATGACCTTTCTTACTGTAGACAGACACCTTACTCATTGAGATTTGGCAGGGGGGGGGGGGGGGGGGGTACCAATATTTATCTTGCCTCCAGGCAACTGGGACGAACTTACGCCACTGGTGGAATAGATGAGTTTTTTCCTGTCGTAAATAGTTTTTTCCTCAATCTGGGGTAAATTTACTAAGATGGGAGTACTATTTCAGATGAGATGTTGCTATCTATTATGTTCTAGAAGTTGTTAAATAAATAAGAAGTAGATTCTGATTGGTTGCCCATAGCAACATCCCATGTGAAATAGAACTCCCATCTTAGTAAATTTCCCCCTCTGTGAGGTTGTTTGGGTTTTCACGCAGACAAGTCCTGCTAATTGGATAGCTCCACCTTCCTAAGCATCATTGTCATAGTTCATTTATATTTTTTCTGAAATGTAATCCTATCTCCAGTTGATATAGATAGTCACGTCACTGTCACCACTGCGTGTTGGGCCTGATTCAAATGTGCTCCCCCCCCCCCATTAACTGGAAGCAGCAGCTGCAGCGACTGTTCTCCTCAACTAATTTTTTCTGTATCTCTATTTAAGGGTGTGTGACCACACCTCCCATGATTAGGCCACACCCCCAGAGAAATACCTGGGCCTGGCCAGGCTTTCTACTGCCCACAATATCCCTTTTTCAGATGTAGAGGCAAGGGCGTAACTACGATAGGTGCAGGGGGTGCAGCTGCTATGGGGCCCAGAGCTGAGAGAGGCCCACTTTGCCTGTCAAAGTATCATGTGCTATATACATTTTCCAGCATTTGTTGATGAATAGGGGCCCTTACAAACTTTTGCTATGGGGCCACATGTATCTAGTTACGCCACTGTGTAGAGGGTGCCCCTGGTGTTACTGTCCAGTGTTGCGTGTGGACTAAATGCCACCCGCCGCTCGCAGTTCCGTCCACACCCCCCCCCCTCACACGCCTGGTTGCCCGCACAGCTGCAAATGGATGTTTTTGCATCCAAACATCCATTTGCAGGCTATGGGGTAACACCCACATCATTCGATGGTCGTTGACCCATGCTGCCCCTGCCCGCAGTGTTGGGTATGTGCTCCCGGCGAACACTCATGCATACAACCGAAACATTGGCCCTCTAACCCCCATGATGTGTAATGTACTACTGGGGAAATGATATGTAACTGGCAGTAAATATCTGCAACAAAATGATTGCTTGGCATTCATATTCAGTGTCTGAGATAGTACACAAACTTTATTTCATGCTCAAATAAGACATACTTGTGTTTATTTCACGTGTTTGATGAATGTATACAACATACTGTAAATGCGAGATACCTCAAGATATCTCATTGAAATACAAAAATATTCCAAAACACAGAATAATTCGTTTTCTAAAAAACTTTTGGTCCCAAGAATTTTGGATAAGGGATACGCAACATATAATGGTTTTACTAGAAAGCGTCAGGTTCTCTTATACACTCCCAGAGGATGACTGAACGTGACAAATAAGTTTTCTTTAAGAGTAGCCCTGGGAAAAGTCATTTTTCATTGAACCTTCTGAGCCATTAATTAGTTTTAATACTTGACCTGCTTTTACTGCACCCGTGGCTTAGGTTCACAGCTTCCATTGTAACAGAGGGAAACATATACAGCATTTAAGTGCTTTTTTTCTGCTGAATATATGATTTCTTGGATGTGAAGCATAAATATTTCATATCCTGTCAGAAAAATGGTTACTGAGTCTTTGTAATACCTGAAGCTAATATTAAGGGCACAAAACAGTGAGAGATAAGAAGATAATTATTTATTTCAAGCAAATCAAAGATATACAGTAAGTGAATATATTGTTGGCAAACTGATTTGAACTATATTAACAAGTTACAAATATACCTGTACATGCTGCTCCAGTATTGAAATGCATCACATTATGTAACATAGGTATGCATGGTGGGCTAGCCTGGGGAAAGGGTGGTTAGGTTTAGAGGGGACTATGGTTTAGGCTTGGGCGGGGGGGGGGGGGGGGGGGGTCAGAGTTAAACACTTAGAAGGGGGGTATATGCTACAGGATGGGGGGTTAGGTTTAGTTGGCAAGGTACAGGGGATAAGGTTAGGAACTAGCATTAAGGGTTAGGTTTAGGCTGAATGGCAGAAGGTTATGGTTAGGCCTCATTCTGTTGTTGTGAGCTATTGACCTCTGTTATCAGTAATTTTACTCTTAATACAGTATTTTTATAGGGTAACTAAAAATAAATGATGGTCCTGATTTAGAAGTAGACAAATACCTTTGCGACCCCGTGCACAGGATACTAATGCCGCTGGGATTTGTACATGGATGCTTACCATCAGCATCTCTAATCTGTTGATTATGTATAAAAGACAAATTATTGTCAACACTGTACATTGGTCACAACATCAAACTTCTGAGCAGCCCTATGGTTACTCAGAATGACCATCAGAGCTAAGTCACCGAGGCCATGACACAGTGGTGTAGCTAGAAATTATTCTCCCCCCTGCCAAGAAAAATTCTGGCACCCCCCCAAGAAGAGACAAGGCGACCCAGGCAGCAGTGAGCACTGAGCTGGTCCTGCTCTGTGCATATCTAATGAGTGGGGACCCAGAGCAGTGCATATTTAATGAGTGGGTCCCCGCCCTGTGAATAATGAACGGGACCCGCTCATTACATATGCATGGTGCGGGGACAGCTCAATTAATATGCACTGCACTGGGTCCCTGCTCGTTAGATAGGTACAGGGTGGGACCAGCTCAGCGCTCACTGCTGCCTGGGTCACCTGTCAATTCAGCCTGCGGTGCCCACCACAGACCCCGCTGGGGCTGCTCCCCCAAGCCGCCGCAGGATCTGCCACATACGTAGCTACGCCACTGCCATGACACCTGCCAATGATGATGCACTCAATGGCTGGGACACGCCCAGAAACCTTATGTGACACACACCTGTGTTTGACAAGACTGTCGAACACTTAGTTAATAAATCTGCTGCAGCCGCTCATGCGCAGTGTGACTGTGATGCATGCACAGTGCAAAGCAGGTTGTTTAGATCCGCAAACATTGGCATTGCATCCACCTCTGAATCGGGCCTTATGTCTGCAAACATATAAATATTCCCAACTACAGTATATGTAATGAGATAAAATTTTATATCAAGAATCTCTTAATTCATTCAAACAACTGGATTGATCAGAATGTGAGAATACAAAATATATACATCAGTATCCGATTGGCGCCGATAATTTACCACACAGCAACAACGGGCTCAAATAGCCTTAAAAGTATTATCAGGCTATCCAATTACAGACCATTTTGAGGCGATAACTCATGGGATCTGGGATAAGTTCCCTGACCCGTATGTTATTACAAAAAACAGGTCTCCGACAGCTGCTTATCACGTATAATGACTGAGGCATCCAAAGTAAAATCCCTGATAAATGCTTCTTAAGGAGCCCATAGACGCTCCGTTTTTGCCGGCTCCGTTCTGTACTATGCGATGCGCGCTCCCGCGCATCACATAGTACGGTACAAAAAGTATGTGCTGCACATACTTTTTGTACTAGGTACACATCGTATCGGATCGCAGTGCATGCACAAGGCATGCGATCCGATACGAGGGGTACTTTAAAAGTACAGAACGGACCGCAAAAACGGACCGTGTATGGGGGGCATTATTGTGTCTAATTGGATAGTCCTTGCCCATTCCGTTAGCAAAGGTAGGAGTCGCCAGTGACTACGGTGATGTAATTGTGCAAGCACAGCCTTTGGGGAGGGAACCTTATGATCACTCTACATGATCCTTCAAATATTTTTACCCGATATGCTGCAATGGCTAATGCCATCTAATGTTCATGCCTCCTTGAGCTGAATACATGCGACCACATCGCAGCTCAGTAGAAACCTCTCTGATATCTGCTGCGGACCCTTTTCATAGAAGTGGTGAACTTACAAAGATGCAGATGGGGTAAATCGCCTGCAGTGCTCAGAAATAGCTCTGTAAATTCACACTACGATTCTGACTGTAGCCAGCATTTACTTGGAACTTTCTGGAAATTAGAAGCATAGAATTCTAGAAGTTGCAGATCAAGACAGCTCCATCAAAGACCCAGCCAGACTCTATTTTTAATACATCTATTGAGTCACAGTTTTGCTATGTGAATGATTATTTGGCACATACAGTACTATATACTGTATTGCTCCTGAGTTAGATACAGTAGTTAGGCACCAGTATTCGGTGTCTGCATAGAGAGATAAATCTTTGATAAATTACTGTTTTTGTATTATATTATTGCATTATCTATAGAAGTATTGACTTTCTATCATATTCTAAGCTGCTTATGTTTATTTATGTGATACTCCAAAGTTAATTTTATTATGTTTTTGTAATAAAATCATCTGTAGTCTAAATACACATGCCAGTGTGGCTTCTTCAGCAAAACTGTGTAAATCTCCCTTTGTTGCTCATAGTCCAGATGGGCACGTTAGGTGCCAATATTTGATGTAAATCCTTGTGAAATAAGTAGTACTTTGGGAATGTTGGCACGATTCTAGGCAAATCATGGCCTGGGGGGGGGGGGGGCATGATAATTTGATTTGCATAGTCCCATGTCAGTTACATAATACATTTTGCTCCCCCCTGCCAAAAAGGTGCCCCCCTCCCCCCATGGCATTTTGGTAAAACAAACATTCATTTCTAGGAAAATGGGCTCCCAGTATCAACAATTCCAAATACACTCCCACCCTCAGAGACATTTTTAAAAATAAGAAAAAGGTTGTATGGGTTTTAATGCAAGGAGCATGGCCTTGCAGGAATATACTACATTGTACCCACATTTTGCACCCTGTACCCCCAGACATCAGGGGAAAAGAATCCTGATTCATACCCCTTATAATATTTGTCATATTTCCGCCATATAAAAATGATCCCTTATACATTATGCCACACACTGAAATGCCCATTACACATGATGCCACACACAGTTATGCCCATTACACATTATGCCACACACAGTCATTGTTAGGCAGTCATTTTTGGAGACACATATTCAGAAGATTTCCATTTGGAGGGCTAGACTACATGGAATCTGCGCTGCACAGGTTGCATGCTGGTAGAAACAGCTTACTTGTGGGCATCTGCAGCGCCGATGCCTACAAGTTTTTATGGGCTAATGCTACGCCACTACCTTTCCTCAGTACTGGCCAGCTAGGTCTAGATAGTCAGTAAATATGCTGTAGTACTTATAATAGTAATAATAATAATAACAATAATTTAATCTATCTAGCTCGCTTACTCTAGCAGGACTCAAGACACCTATGTAATACGTATCTTAGCTGTGTATTTCACAACACAACTAACTGGAGTAAATGAACACAACCAATTTCAGGACTGTTCCTTTTTAGTGTAGGTTTATAAATACCCAGGACATACTGTACATGGTGATATTACATTTTTTATTTATTTTATTTTTAATACAGTGACTGACGTAAACGGATATTGAAAATTTTTGTGTTCGTATCATTAGCAATTTCTTTGTTAAAGTGGATCTTTTTAACTTTTGATCTGTATCTGAAAGTGATATTGGGCATTGTAAACGCAGAATTGTGTTCATGATAACTGCAATGACACAGAACACAGTAATAAAATTCAACAAACTGCACAGAACACAGTAATGAAATTCAACAAACTGCCACCGAAACTTCCACCCAGGGAAAGATAAAATATATTAGGTTTTGGAAAAAATCTAATAAGGAAAAAGACTATTCTGTAGCTTATGGTCCAAAAATGATGAAAGCTATTTTCTAACCATAAGGGGAACAGTCAGGTCTTCATACAATAGGTAAGTAGGATTACCCTATCCTATAGTTTTATTTATATATTTCTTTTAACAATTTCATTTGCTCTTCAAAGTGCATATGTATAAAAATATGTGGCCAGCGCCTGCATATTAATAATCCATGTTATGGCAATATGGATACTTTATTTCTCAAAAGTGTATCAATTTGAAATTGACAGGACTTGAGCTCCTAAAAGCTCCCTCTCCAGCGATCAGGACAAATTAAAGTGATCACATATAATTTACTTCCTCCTTTGGATCCTACTGTGGCTGGGAGACATGTGTTAATGTCAGCATTGCACATTAGGACCTTCCAAAGCCCACAGGAGAGAGATAACAGTGGAGAGGCCGGATTCCAATTAATGGGCAAACATTATTCGCAGGTGAAGCTCATGCACAGTATTATTTGCAGATCTTAAATAATACCATCCCTATTTTAAAATGGGTTAATTTAAGAGATAGTTAATTCTGCACTTAAACATGTGGGAACAGCATTGTCTGTGTATTTATTAGGCAGAATTGCTAAATAAATAGATTCACGATTCCCTTTCAGTGCACAAACCTACTTTATTTCTGCAGAGAAGTGAGGAAAGAATGACTCGTGCTGAGATAATGGGGGTTATTTTGGTTCACTCTTTCTGACAAGATCCTTCTTAGATGGACAAAACCATGTGCACTGCAGTGGGGCAGATGTAACTTGTGCAGAGAGAATTAGATTTGGGTGGGGTTTTACTTCAAGTGAGATCTATTTTGCAGTGTAAAAATAAAGCAGTCAGTATTGTCCCTGCACAGAAACAAAATAACTCACCCAAATCGAATTCTTTCTGCACATTTTACATCTGCCCCCTGCAGTGCACATGGTTTTGTCCATCTAAGAAGGAATTTGTCAGAAAGAGTGAACCAAAATAACCCCCAATGCCATTTACACTGTGACAATCCAAACAAGTATCTCCCAGAGGAGATTCCCATAAAGTGGAAAAATATGTTCCTTTTTGAAACTCACCTATGTCCTGAAGCCCCAGTTCCCATCACTTTCATATAAAACAATGTTTTTGCACATTCTCTATATATATTTGGGTAATGTTACTCTAAAATTGGCCACTTACTTAGTACAGGGATACAATCATTGGTGGAATTCAAGTAAACACGCTGTTGAGTAGAGCCAGGATTGAGCACCTCGAACAATTAGCATCACCAAGTCCTGTACTTAGGGGGTTATTCAGAGTTGAGTGAATTTGCAAGCCATTCGATTATCGAATGATTGTAGCGCAAATGTGAATGCCTAAATAGCGACAAAAATAGTGAATGGATCTAATCATAAACTCCTTGCAAATTGACCAACAGGAATTCGGCATTTGAGTGTGGAAACTGGAAGTGTCCGACAAAACGCATGTGTGCCCAGGCATTTTAAGGGAGGGCATGTGACGTCCGCGATGGCTTCGATCAACAGAGTTGCGAAAGGGTCAGATTTACTCACATTTGCACAGACTAAAAGAAAATCATTTGATGGGAATTGCGAATGGATTTGCAGGTGAATACCAAATTTTTCCGCAATTTAATTGCAGATTTGCACGTTTGATTTTCTGCATATCTGGGCGGCGGCTGTCTTCCCGCGGTCATCTGCAACTCTGCAGATCATGCGATCAGGTCTGAAATAAGCCATTAAGTTAGAAGAAGCAGAAGAAGCGGATCTTCACTTGCACATCAGAAGGGCGCCAGCAGAAATTCGTGGCTAATTAAAAAGCTTAGGGCACTCATTCCGGTGATACGCAGAAGCACATTTTCTTGAATTTTACCCATTTAATTTACAAGTCAAGGTTTATGTTCTTTAGATGTTTCCACATCCCTTTTGGCAGCAGTAATAATTCACAGATCATGGTTACATAAGACATACATGCAATGCTGAAGCACAGTGACCACCCGCTATACAACGCTGTGATTGCAGCCATTGTGAATCTGGGGCGGGTCCATGATAACAAAACTGTGGGTGGTGAGGAGGGGGGGGGGCAGCCTCTAAAACACCTGACTACACTTTTCCAGCTGTCCAAAAAAGACACATGAGATTCCTGGAGTGTAGTCAAGGGTCTGCTATTATAAATATTCACCCATTCAATTATTATTGCTATCATACCATATTCCTAGGTCCAAATTCAATCACTGGACAGTTTTGAGGCTGCAATCAAACTGTATATAGAATAATATAGAATAAATGGGAATAGGCTGCAACTACAGGGGAAATTTACTAAAGGGAATTTGTAAAAAAATAGGTGTATTTGTATCCAGAAATACACTCATTTTTGACATTTACTATCCCGAAAATACGGCAATTCGTATTCGTATTGATAGCACATCAATACGAATACGAATTGCCGTATTTTCAGGATAGTAAATGTAAAAAATGAGTGTATTTCTGGATACAAATACACCTATTTTTTTACAAATTCCCTTTAGTAAATTTCTCGTTCATGTTGACTCGATTTGATGGTGATCACCTACGTGTTACACTTGTTAGGTGCAAAGCTGCTCAATATACAGTTCATGCAGGGATCACCGATAATGCTCATTCCTGGGAGAGAGAGCTGAGCCAGATTGCTGACACATGATGTTCCAAAGCTCAGATTATCGAGCCTGCGCAGTAATTAGTTTCTTTAAGTCCTAGATACATCTCTGCAATTCTCAGCATAATGGTAATCTATAGGAAGCAGAAGAAATAGCTGAGCTCCAGGGTGATAGTATGCTGTAAAGCCTTTACCTGGTCCTTGCTGAAGGGAAAGTAACACCGATTTAAAAATGTTTTTCTGCTAGAGTTGGATTAATCATATCTAGTCTTGGATTGTTCATGAGATAGTGAATGTGTGTGTGTGTGTGCAGGGCCGGTGCAAGGCACTGGAGCGCCCCAGGCGAGGGGGGTGGGGCGCCCCGGTGCCTACGGGGGGGGGGGTACCTGCGGCGCTGTGTGATCTGGCGGCGGGGTCCCTGCAGTGATGCGCGCTATCCGGCAGCCAGGCGGCGGCGCGGGAAGCGCTGATGGGTTTGAAAACTCACCGCACGCTGATTGGCTGAATCGCAGCCAATCAGCATGCGGAATGTTTTCAAACCCAGCAGCGCTTCCCGCGCCGCCGCCTGGCTGCCGGATAGCACGCATCACTGCAGGGACCCCGCCGCCAGATCACACAGTGCCGCAGGTACCCGGCACGGACACCCCTGCAGCCTCCATGCGAGAGGCGAGGGGCAAAGTGCCGCCCTCCAGTGGCTGGCGCCCTAGGCAAATGCCTAGATTTGCCTAGTGGTGGCGCCGGCCCTGTGTGTTTGGGGGGGGGGGGGATGGGAAGCACAGGGTTGTGCAGTTGTTTGAGCATGAGTTGTGCAGGGATGCTGAAGATAATAAGTGTATATAATGTAAGACAGCGGAGGACATGGGTTTGGTCTACGACTACAAATTAGTATATAGGAAATGTGTGCAATGAAAAATAGATGGAGAAAAAATTTACCTGTAGAAAGAATAGACGGGGCAGTAAATGACTATGCTGTATTTCTGCAATAACGTTTGGGCTTTTACAAAGATTTATTAAGAGTTTTATCAAAATGACAACTACATCTTGCAAGAGGCAACTCTCCCGTGACAGGTATCCGACTCCCATGTCATTATAAATAAGGCCTTCAGCAGAGTAGTGCCGATGGTGTAAGTATGCAGGGGCGGATTGGGAATTAAAAGTGTCCTTGGAAAATGATCTAGAAATGGCCTCAAATCAAACGTAGTCAGAACTGACACCAAAATAGGTGGGTTAATAAATTACTACACCTGTGTGGAAGCCGCTGGTTTCAATATGTTTAACAGACTAGTAGCCCCCAGACCATTAAGCTGCTGTGACAAAGCACAAACCTCCACATTCCAAATAATACCCCCCCCCCCCACTGAGACTCAACACAGTTCCCAAAACCTCCATCAAGCAGACAAACAACTCATTGCCCTAATCCCCAAATATCACAGATATACCCACCCCTCTCCCAATGGAGCCCATTAACCCCCCATAAATTGTTACACCCCCAGATAGCACCCACTCCTGCCCCTTTGAAAGATGTCTCAATGGATATAGATGGGCACCTGCCTTAAATGAGTAGGTACTTGTTTCCTTGAAGGGCGTCCACGATTTTGATCTTAGGCATTGCAAGGAAAAAAATCGCGTCGGTCGCATCGCATGCGGCCAAAAAATCGCATGCGATGCGACCAACGCGATTACCGCGATTTTACATAGGGAACAATGTTAATGGCCCAACTGACCCGATTTCACATAGGGAACAATGTTAAATGGCCCACAGACCCCAAATACCCACCCTGAAGCGTGAAATGCCCCCCCCCAATTGCTAATGCCACCCCGCGATCAACGTCAACCCGACTTTTTCATACCCCCACTATCCACGTCGGCGTGGAGTTGAAAATAGAAAGTGTGGCGAGCGCAGCGAGCCACCGAGCCCGTAGCGTGGCGAGCGCTGCGAGCCCCGCGAGGGGATGCGGAACACGCTCCCGAAGCGTGGCGAGCGCACACGGATTACTTAACATGTATTCCGCGTCCGCTCGCCACGCTTCGGGCTCGTATTCCGCGTCCTCTCGCCACGCTTTGGGCTCGGAGGCTCGCTGCGCTCGCCACACTTTCTATTCTCGACTTCACGCCGACGTGGATAGTGGGGGTATGAAAAGGTTGGAGGACGCGTACCGCGGCCCCTCGCGGGCTCACTGCGCTCGCCACGCTTCGGGTTGACGTTGATCGTGGGGGGGCGTTAACAATTGGGGGGGCCATTTCGCACTTCAGGGTGGCTATTTGGGGTCTGTGGGCCATTTAACATTGGGTACTTCTTTACTTTCACGGCGCCAGCATGGCGCCGCGCGTACTTCCGGGTTACGCTCGCCACTAATTAAGTAAAATAAACTAAGTTAACGCCATGCCAACATGGATAGTTCATACCTCCACTATCCATGTTGGCATGGAGTTGATTTTAATTAGAATCAACCCCATTGATTGTAGAGAGAGCAAGGACATGGTGACATCACCCTAACTCCCTTCAGCAGATCAATGAAGGATAATTTCATACTATAGACACTTTTTGTCAAGAAAAGATTGACAAAATGCAGAAATGATACTAAACAAAATGATAGTATATAATAAAAACAAATAAAATACTGTGCCCATGAGTACTAAACAAAATAAATTAACAGAGCGTAAAAAAGTATTGCTTTAGGACATAGTTAAAAAATCGGAAACTATATTATTATTTTCTTTTTTCTCCGCTGAAGTTAAATAGGACAGACAACACGCCCCCATCTGCGCACACACAGCTTAGAATTCAGCTGCCGTCACTGAAGAACACATTTTAAATTAACATGAACAAAATGTGAAGCACAAAGTACTGTATATGGCTGTGTTGTCGAGCAATTGTAATTAGAACACACAGAGAAAACAGTGCCATACTTACACAACCCGAAATCTGCTCTTTTAGTGCATAATGAATTACAGTAACTTGCAGTTTATTCTGAAATCGGAATCTACATTGAAAGGATTACAAAAATGAGAACAGTCGTAAGTGAGTTATGAGAATAATTGTAATTTACTTCATCCTAAATTGCAAAACATTTATACCTACATTGGACCATCTCAAATTACTTAAAATTCTGTTATACATGTTATCATAGCTACATGAATTGTGGTTTTGGATGCCAAAAATTAGCATTTGATGCTGTAACCGCTTGGTAGATTCTATTTTTATTATTAACAGTTTCTTATATAACATATTCATTTCCGCAGCGCTTTACAGAGAATATTTGAACATTCCCATCAGTCCTTGCCCCAGTGGAGTTTACAATCTATATTTCTCTTAGGTTTTTGTTGGAAGCCAATTAACCTACCAGTATATTTTTTGCTATGGACTAAGGGCCTGATTCCGGTCACTCGCAAAAGCAAATTCTCTCTCTAATGGACATAACCATGTGCACTGCAGGGGGGCAGATGTAACACGTCCAGAGAGAGTTAGATTTGGGTGGGGTTTTACAAACTATGTATCTACAGTATATTCCAGTGTAAAAATAAAGCAGCCAGTATTTACTCTGCACAGAAACAAAATAACACCCAATTCTAACTTTCTCTGCACGTTCCAGGTTTGCCCAGCGGTATCTCCGGTTCTCAGGGGGCTAGCGATGCGGGGCTGGGCTCGTTGGAAATCCCTGGTCCTCAGCTATGTCTAAAATTACAGGGGGGCACATGCACGGGTGCCCCCCCCCTCCCTGAATCCGCCCAAATGCAAAACTATTTCAGATTCCGAAGCAATTAAAGAAAGAACAATCAAACAAATACTGTTGTAGATCCCCAAGCCCAGCTAAAACATATATCTGTGATATTTAACAGACACTGGTAACAGATAATGGTAAGCTTAACTTCCCTCCGTTTATGTAGAAACCATGACTGGTGGTATCATCCTATTTATTGGCAATAAGGAACCAGACTTTGCTAAACTTCCCCTTGGTTAAAGCATTATGCACATGTGCAGACGGATGCCATGCATGCTCATTTGGCAGTGACCCGTAGGTGACACTATAGGGAGTGAGACACCACACTGAACCATGCCTGATAGGCAGGTGATGTTAAATACCAGTGGCACAATAGTAAATATCACTGCATGATGCAGGGATGATAAAATAATTATACCACTGGTAACTATTTGTAATGACAAATTGAGCCCTAAATTGTGATCTTTTTCTGTTGTTGAGTATAATGATACCTAATGTTGTTCTATATGTCATATATCGATGGTGGCTTGGGGAAGGATGAGATGGGAACCACTTCAGCTGCTACAGTATCTCATGAAGCAGAATAGCTGGGATCAGACCATTCTACATACAGTAATCTATTTATAAAAGGTTTTTATGTTTATCCATTTGGAAAGAAACAACACAATTGCAGCAATGTAAAGATACAGCTGGAGTATTGTGTAAGTGGCTATTTTACCACTGCAACTAAACCCATTATACATTGCTGGGAACGTTTATTGTATTTTCTGTCACTAAAAGTGGTGGCTCTTACCTTGGGGGAGAAGGGGGCTGCTGCAATGCTTTGGCAGTAGTCCATAGAAGCAAATTCATGGTCCCAGGTCCGGCGAATGCACAGTATAGTCCTCGGTACTGCGCATGTGGAGAACCCATTTAATGGGCTGCCACCACAGCAGCCCATGGAGGGATCCCAGAGGGAGGGAACACCTCCCATTGGGACTGTTTTGGGAGACTTGCAAGTCAAACTTCCAATAGGAAGTCACTGCCAGTCACAGTAAAGCCAGTGCAGTCTCACAGACTGCATCTGGCTTCACTACAGTGGCGGATTTACCTTGGGGCGGGGGACTGCAGCCCTGCATCCCATAGGTAAAAATCGCCACAGATCACTAATCTTTTAAATAACTCCAATATATGGGGTTAGCGACCTAAGAATATCTCATGTGGGGTGGGATAGGGGTGACTTTTATTATAAAGGCTAGTGGACATGATAAGACGCCTATCTTCAGTAGGTCTTTTATGGTGGTGAGCCTGTAATGGAGCACAGTATGAGAAAGATGTAGGCAACCTCCTTTATTAAGCTAGGAGTGTTATTAAAAATGAGAGTTGCTGATCCACAGCCTCTTATTCCCAATATCATTAAGAAGTAACAGTCCTGAAATGTTTTTTATCTTCTTATGATCAAAGCAAGTAGCTTACTTGGGTCTTTATCTAATTGACCATCTGCATTGAAGAAATCAGGAGTAATCCCCCCATAGATGTTGAAATAAAGAATTGAAAAAGAAAAAAACAGCTGGAATCCTCTTCTGCTAGACATCACATGGCTCAGTACACAGATCCACACTAAAAGAATTCCCGCAAAGACTGTGTGCTCGCAGCTTAACACCCACACACTGAGATCTCACCAGCACCCTGAGGACTCTCTTTCATCCAGTAGACGGTTTTATTATGCAACTGTTAAACAATATAATCATGATTCCAACTAATATCTGTTATACGCACGCGCTGTCTGAGGAAGTCATTTACAGATGTGGGAAAACTCCAGTTGTGTGGTGCAAAAAAAACATATTCTTTACTGTGACACCAAACAGTAACTGTTCTGGGGATATTTTTACAGATCTGCCCTAAAAAGATTCATATGATGGGCAGAGATGGCATTTGCAAATGGTTAAGGGCATTACATATGGTATCCAGTGGATAAAGTACCTCAGGACCACCTTTGTCAAGGGGCCCAGTGGGCAGAGCACAGTGAGACCACCAGCTCGTCTGATTTCTGACTGAAAAGATTGAAAAAAAATCTACTGTATCATCTATTTGTATTTTAAGGTTGTTTAAGTTGTCTTTGTTCTACTACAGCAATACATTATAAAATAGTTATCTCTCAAATAGGTGGAGCTATAATAGTACCCAGGCATTATCAAACTATTAGGTTAAATCAAATATACAACATTGTTTTACATTTAATGTATAAGATCCATACATCCCATAATGACTCATTCCAGGGGTATAAAATGCTCTATTCTTGGACTTTACCGATAATTTCTGAATGCTATCACCTGTATTGAAATATTTTTTTTACCAATTAAATAGATCAACAAGTTGACGCCAATCATATATTAAGAGGGAAGTCCAGGTAGAGAGCACAATATACATCTCCTCTTCCCCTGGTATAAATCCTGATTATGGTATACGTCATCGACCATGATTAGGCCGACATTACCACGATCAACCACTAGAGGTTGATGGCATCTGGTTAGATGCCTATACTTGGTCGTTGGCATTTAGATAGACAGTGATGGGAGATCTACGGAAGTTAAGTATCAATGTGAACCTGGTCAACAGTAGCAAGGTAGACACAGGTTTTTCATCATTTTTTGGTGCTGAATGTCAGTGGGGTGCCAGAGGACACTGTGTCCCCTTGCATGGCTCGCTGCGCTTGCCATGCCTTGGGTACGGTGCATCACTAAGCTTAGCACACTATTACATTCCTACTATATGTCCATTTGGATAGTTAAGTAGGAACCAAGTGGACCGGCACCAAAAAAAGACGAAAAACCCATGTTAACCTTGCTACTGTCGGTGCTTACCTTCCGTGGATCTCATGTCACTGTCTATCTAAATGCTGATGACCAAGTATAAGCATCTAACTAGATGCCGTCAACCTCAAGTGTTCGACCATGGTATTGTTGACCTCCACCCCATTGATCCGCCATCTGGATACCATAAATCCTACCAGGATTGACTTTGCAACAATCATAGGAGCACATGTGTACAAAGTAATATAATTGAAAATGGTGAAGATGTAAATATACAACTCACTAATAATGATAATAATAATAATAATAAAGATCCAAACCCCAAAAGCTTTAAAGTGTCGATTTTCTCTATAAGTATGTTTTGGTATATTTGGATCTTTTTTGGTACTATTATATTTTAAATAGTTATTTTTTTTATGTTTAAGTTAATAGCAGCATTTTATATAGGTCCATAACAAGGGGCGAGCCCGCTGTCATTGGCGGAAGGCAGAGTGTGCAACACTATTGCTGATCTGATGGCACCCTAGAGAGTGGCACAGGCACCCTGCCACCAGTGGCGTAACTATAGCTCCACATTCCCCGCGATGGCGGGGAGGCGCAAAGAAAGTTTGGGTTCCGGGGGTCTGCGGGGCTATAGTTACCCGCTGCTGTCTGCCGGTACCTGCCTGCCGCGCCGTCACAGTCCCATCTCTCCCAGCGCTGGCTCCTGCTTCTATAATGAAAACGGACACTTAGAAAATGGCTGCCCCCATACTGCAGACAGTTTTCTGTCTGCAGTATGGGGGCAGCCATTTTCTAAGAGTCCATTTTCCTTATAGAAGCAGGAGCCAGCGCTGGGAGAGATGGGACCGTGACCGCAGATGCTGCTGAGCAGGTATGGGCATTTAAAATGGGATACGATCACTACGTCTACAAGCATTAGGTCGACAAGCATTAGGTCAACACCACTAGGTTGACATGACTGAAGGTTGACATGCAGGAAGGTCGACATGACTGAAGGCCGACATGGGTTAGTTTGACAGGGTCATTAGGTTGACATGCATTAGGTCGACATGGTTTATTTTTCACTTTTTTTTTTGAGCTGTCATGTGCTGAGAGGTGATATTTCATGCCTTACCATCTACCAGGCTGTGGTGGGAGAATAAAATAGTGTGCCCGAGCCATGCGAGGGGACACGGTCCTACGTTTCAGTGTCCATGTTGACTGTGTCGACATTCTGGACAAAAAAGTGAATAACCCCAAGTCGACCTTTTGACTGTCGACCTTCCCCATGTCCACCTAATGTATGTAGACCTAATGACCCGGTCAACCTAATCCTTGTCGACCTTCTGGCATGTCGACCTTCAGTCATGTCAACCTAGTGGTGTCGACTTAATGCTTGTCGACCTAGTTGCTGTCTATCCAATGATCCATACCCTTTTAAATATAGAACGTTTGTTAGCAACTTCTCTTGTAGCCAGGGCCGGTGCTAGGGTGTCCGGCGCCCTCCTGCAAACCATACATTTTGCGCCCTTTCACATTGTTATTGCAACAAGCTGCAGCCGGATTGTGGGAGTGTATGCAACATGCGATCCTATGGAGGATCTCAGGCACATTTACATGTATGCATACACCATCTCAGTGCTGTGTCCGCAAAATGTTGCAGGCACTAAAGGTGCCCATACACGATGCGAGAATTGCATACTTTATGGGCTAGATCGCATTGCATCGTGCAGTGTGTGATGCGATCCGAAAGCAGTACAAAAAGTATGTGCAGCACTCGTGACTGAGGGGGAAAGGAGGGGAGGGAAGGAGGAGATGGAAGAAGAGGGGAGGAGATAGAGGGGGCGGAGTGTTGAGGACTGGCAGCGGCACTGGCACAGCACACTGAGCAGAGGGAAGAAAGGGAAGGCGGCGCTGCCTGTTCGTCATTTGACTGACAGCTGACAGGAGCAGGGAGCAATGGGTAGGGGGCGGATCCGGACATGACATGTCATCCAGGCATTCACAGACAGTGCTACATGCCTCAGCTCAAGTGTCCGTGAGGCAGAGGGGGCAGGTCGCAGGAGGACAGTGTGTGCGCGGTGCAGGGAGCTGCTCAGCCTCTCCATACTGCCACCCGCTGTCAGACAGACACTGTGGGCGGCATGCAGGAGGCAGTGACAGTGAGGGCTGAGGCAGCTTTAGCAGAGCAGGGAGGGAGACAGCGCCTTTTCAGCATGGCGCCTCCCTGCTTTGCAGGAGCTGCTGAGTGGGTAGCGCCGGCCCTGCTTGTAGCCATGTTATACACCCTTAATGTCAGATGACAACTTGTAACCTATGTCCTATTATTGCCAAACCTAATAGAAATAGAAACATTAATAAACACATGATACAGACTAATAGAGTTCAGAAGGTCAACATCTACTGAAAAAATTACACATGAAAAAACGGTACTTGTGTAATATTTGGGCGCCCGATGCGATTGATTGTATGCCTTAACTTAAGGCATACAATCAGATGCGATGGACGCGGTTTTCTGGTAAAATCGCATCGATCGCATCGCGACCAAATCGCATGCGATGCGATCGACGCGATTTTCCATTGGATTCAATGTTAAAATGGTCCTGTTCATTTCCCCACTATCCAAGTGGGCATAGAGTTGATTTTATATAGCGTGCAAACGCAGCGAGCCACCGAGCCCGAAACGTGGCGAGGGGACGCGGATTACTTAAAATGTATTCCGCGGCAGAACAATTTACATAATTTACAGCGTTTTCTTTTGTAGTTGTAAAAGACAATTTAATTTATGTTACATGGAATAAATTGTTAAATACAAAAAGAAAGCACTTTCAGTATATTATATAAAGTTATTGCATACAATGCTGTCGACACAGTCCTCCAAACAGAAACTTCTACTCCCATATTAACTTGGAAAACCGCAGAATGTATATATTATTATATGTACACAGCATATTGTATTTATGTGTTTTATAAAGAGGTCATAAATAACATTAATGCTGCCAAAACTTAAATCTACTCCCTGTGGGTACTAAGCATACAGTAGAATGTAGGAAAAAATAATATAAGTAATAACAATGGCGTACTTTTTATGTATAACTGCTTACAAAGATATGGATTTTCCATTAATAATGTGATCCCCCCACACTTGTTCTGTGAGACTTACCATATTTTATTTATGCAACAACTGTTAGATTAAAGGATGGCGATAGACCTAGAGTGACAGACACCTTTTCTGTGATGGTGAAGATGAGTCTCATTTGTTCTAACTGGTTCTTCTAGTCCCTTCCCCACATAAAGCAGATTCATTTCTTGGCAGTGATTCAGTTTTTCTTCTCATTTATAATTGATGATTATGACTTACAGCTCTATTGTTGCATGCTGTATGGCACATGAAAGGAATCTATGTCATTACTAAATTAAATCTAAACACAACAAAATTACATTTAGCTTATTTAATCCCAACTATGTTATGTTTGGTAAAATATTCTGTTTAGAGACACAATCTTAAGGTGCATACACACGGAAAGATTTAGCAAACGATCCAATCTCGTTAACGATTTCCTCAGAACTTCTGGACAAACGATTTGGTGTCAAAAAGTGAATGATTGTACAAATGATTACACATGAATGATCGATTTTTAATGATGGTGGAGGGGAGTGGGAGACAGTCAATCAGCTTTACCAAATCTTTCATTGTGCATACACATGAAACGATTTGTACGCATCGCTAAAGATTGGGCTATTCTGCATGCAGGAAAGACCATAAACCTCTACCAATGACCAGTAGGTACATGCTTTGACATTGATATAGTTCATACACATGGAACGAGTGGTTGGTCATTTCAATCAGTCGAGAATGCCCAGTTCTTTTGCCAAATCTATCCATGTGTATGCACCTTTAGAGTTTAAAGTCCATGCCATGATTTCATTCACCTTAGAGATCGACATATGATTAGCTATGTGTGTATGACACCTGACTGACAGGTCAGAAAAGGCTAACTTAAAGGTGCAGAGTGAGTCAGTCTGGAAGTCTGCTACAGTCAGGAGAGACTGATTGTTGTGGCAGAGCATAGCGGTTACAAGCCACCTCTGGTGGGTATGTGTAAAAGCAGCCTGACTCTTGTATTTGTTCTGTGTGCAGTTTCACCACATAATTAGGCAATTAACAGTCTGCCTTGTGTGTCAGGGCGCTCACCTGGAATGACTTTTCTCATTAAGGGGGCTTGTCCATTCTAGCTGTTCTGATTGGATATTGCTGGTTATTCTGCTTGTTTCTGGCTATTGCAGCAGATCATACTAAAGCAGCCCATACACGCTGCTTTGTGGGCGTGCTGTACTAGCACGGATCACATTGCATTGCATTTGCATCCGTTGTGCATGCAATGCAATGTGATCTGTGCTAGTACAGCACGGAAAGCACGCCCTCATAGCAGCAGTCTTTCCTGACATACCCTGATCCTGATATAATCCTGTCTAGCCTGTGTTACCCGGAGATACGCTGAGCTTGCTGGTGCTTTGCAGGTGCCTGTGTCTATTCTTATCCTGCATATTACAGCCTGTACCTGCTCTAATAGAGCTTTGGCTTTAGTCCTGTGTAATATTCATTGACCTGTCCCTGCTCATACTGCGCTACTTTTTATGTCTTGTGTTCATATTACTGTCTTATTGTGTTTTTTATGTACTTTCTTATATTGAGCTTCAGTGTGTACAGTATATACTTATGCTTACATGTCAGTACACCTGTGCTGGTGCTGCTCCCCAATCCAGTCCAGTAGTCCATTTGTCTGCCTGTAACCAGAATTGCTTTGTATTCTGGTTCTGTTTGTTTGTCTGCTCACAATGGGGCAGATGTATTAAGCCTGGTGAAGAGATAAACTGGAGATAAATTGGAAGGAGATAACGCACCAGCCAATCAGATCCCAACTGTCATATTTCAAACACAGCTGATTGGCTGGTGCGTTAACTCTTCCAAGTACTCTCCACTTTATCTCCAGTTTATCTCTTCTCCAGGCTTAATACATCTGCCCCTATGTACTCAGGCTCTACAGCAACTGCAGCACTTACAACTCTCCCATTGCGGTTCACTGCCCAGTGCTTGGTAATTCCATCTCCAGTGCTGTGGTGCTTGTGAATACTGTGTATACAGTATATCTGTCACAGTGGTCCCGTGCTAGTCGCACACAGTAGTGTCATGCACCGGGGGCAGGCAGAGTTCCAAGTGCCGCAGATATTCACAGTTGGATCCAAGTGCCGCAGATATCCACAGTTGGATCCAAGTGCCGCAGATATCCACAGTTGGATCCAAGTGCCGCAGATATCCACAGTTGGATCCAAGTGCCGCAGATATTCACAGTTGGATCCAAGTGCCGCAGATATTCACAGTTGGATCCAAGTGCCGCAGATATTCACAGTTGGATCCAAGTGCCGCAGATATTTGCATATTCGCTGCTGGTTTAAATGTATAAGCAGCATTGGTGACATTTTTCATCCTACTGAAAATGTATAAAACAGGGCCCAGGACAAGCAAGTCCCGGTGAGCACATAGCTTTCTAGCATTCCATAGAAATGGGGCTTATGGTTACTATATGTTAATTTGACAAAATCAGTTCTGAGAATTTATCTTGAGCATGAGCTTTGTTAAAGTCCATACACACTGGGCGATTTTGGGCTGGAAATACTCAGTGCATACACACTGAGCTTTTTTCCCACGTTTTAGCGATTTTCTCATGGGGACGACTTTTCAATTTAGACATCTGTATAATTAACCAAAGTTTAGCTATTTTGCCAGCATTTAACTGGAGCATTGAACCCTGCACCAGCCTCTGTATTTTTCATATAATGAAATAATAAGTACACACAAAATGTAATAAATTACAATGTTTTAGATATGTGGGGAAGATATACTCAACTATTTAAACCCTATAGCGATCATTCAGATCTAGCTATCATTATCTAGTACATTGTATAAAATGGTAAGGAGACTCTGACTGAATGGGTACAATGGGGAACAAGTGTACTTGTACTTTAGAAGCTTTGAAACATCTCCCCCATCGTCATTTACCGAAGTTATTCGTACTGCCTAGATAGAGTCCTAATATGTCTAAATAAATTGAACGAGGAAAATAAATTGCTATTGTTTTTTAATATAAACAAATAAGGAACATAAAATCTATACAGCATAATGGTGTAAGGAAATAACTTTGTACGTTTTCATCACCCATGGAACTCCTGTCTTTAAACCCATTGAAAAATCAAGTCAATCAATACAACTGCTGTTGAGACAATGGTACTGATGCAGTATTGAATGCAAGTCGGTTCTGCAGACGTATCTTGTGTCTTTCCGCACTGCACATGCTCCAGTGCCAAGCAGATGCATGTACAGATGATGCAGAGATTTACTCAGCTCTGCCAAATCTCCACCTTTGATTGAAGGGGTTTAACCATTTCATAATGAGGCGTATGCATGTATGCCCATAGTTTTTAGCAGTGATTTGTCTTGTATATTCTATCAAATGTTAGCTACAGTATGATTTTGTAGCTATTTGCAACCTCCTATTAGAGAGTTTGTTTTAGAGATCCATCTAGAGTGGAAAGGTACCCAGGGCCGCCAATAGGAGGGTGCTGTGGGTACAGCTGTCCCAGGCCCCGGCCTCTGGAGGGGCCTGGGCATCTCATATTGCCCACTGTAACCTCCCGGCTGCCTCTGCTGCGCTGCGCTCTGTGCGCTGAACAAAGTAGGTCCCGGAGTGCAGGCTTATTCAACCCAGGATGCCGGTGGGCAATTAAAATGCTGCACCGTATTTTGAGCCAATCAGAGCTCTAGTACCGGCAGCTGATCAGAGCAGCTGCCATAACGCGAGCTTTGATTGGCTCACCAGCCGGTGCTGCATTGTAATTTGCCACCGGCATCTTGAGTTGAAGAAGCCTTCACTCCGGGACCTCCAGGCTACAGCTCAGCGGAAGAAGAGATGGGGGAGCAGGAGCCGGGTTAAGTCAAGTGAGGAGGGGGGGAGACTGGGGCTCAGACTGGAAATTAGTCCCGGGCCCCAAAATTCCTGATGGCAGCCCAGCAGGAGGTACCCATGTGCAGTTTCCATCCAGCCCCCCTCCTCTCTAGGTGGCAGTGCACTAGAGTCACTAAGAAACCCTTCCACTTTCAGAGTCTAATGCCCAAGTGCAGGTCTCCAGAAAAATGTTGCAGCGGTCATTTACCCAGTGATTTTACTACTGATTTCCCATTATGCACAAAATTCTGCGAAAAATTCTATTGTGCCATTTTCCGGGTGATTTATGCAGTGTTTCTGCTGCCGACACGGGACTCCAGAGGGAAAGATTTAACCCCTTCCCGACATTGGACGTACATTTACGTCATGGTCGGGAAGTACTTCCCGACACATGGCATAAATGTACGTCATGCCATTAAACTGTCACCGCGTCTATAGACGCGGTGACAGTTTGGAGATGTCTGCTGTCCCTGACAGCAGACATCCCCCCTCGCCGCCCGGGGGGGGCAGGAATGCCCCCCCCGGTCGGCGATCGCTGTGATTGGCTGTTCAAATGTGAACAGCCAATCACAGCTATTTCTGTGTTACCGGCGGCTATGCCGCTCGGTAACACAGAAAACGGTGGTGATCGGTGCTGTTAAGTACAGCACCGATCACCACCGATCCGCGGTCACCCCCTCCCTCCCACCCGGCAGCACTATATCTTACCCGGGACCCGGCAGCCGTGTGGTGATCGGTGCTGTTATGCGCCGCAGCGCTGCCTCCCCCCTCCCTCCCTCCCTCCCTCCCCCCGCCAGCAGCAGCAGCAGCACTAGGCACTAGGGACATAGTAAAAATGATAAAAAATAAAATGAAATGATTATATATATATATATATATATATATATATATATATGTGTGTGTGTATGTGTGTATATACACACACACACACACACATATATATATATATATATATATATATATATATATATATATATATATATATGTGTGTGTGTATATACACACACACATATATATATATATATATATATATATATATATATATGTGTGTGTATATACACATATATATATATATATATATATATATATGTGTGTATATACATATATATATATATGTGTGTATATATATATATATATATACAGATAGATATTCCCGACCGAAGACGTGTATATACGTCATGGTCGGGAGGTACTTCCCGACCGAAGACGTATATATACGTCATGGTTTTAAACTGTCACCGCGTCCATAGACGCGGTGACAGTTTGGAGATGTCTGCTGTCCCTGAGCCCCGGTCGGCGATCGCTGCGATTGGCTGTTCAAATGTGAACAGCCAATTGCAGCGTTTTCTGTGTTACCGGCGGCTAAGCCGCTCGGTAACACAGTGATCGGTGGTGATCGGTGCTGTTAAGAACAGCACCGATCACCACCGATCGCCAGCCCCCCCCCCCTCCCACCCGGCAGCCCCCCTCACTCCCACCCACCCGGCTGCCGCAGCGCCAGCACCCCTCCCACCCCCCCGCCAGCCGCAGCGCCAGCCCCCCTCCCAAAGCTGGTGACCAAAATGGGGTCACTTGTGGGGGGGTTCCACTGTATTGGTGCTTCGGGGGTCTTGCTAATGCGACATAGCACCCACCATTCATTCCACCACCAAAAATCACTCCTTCCCTTCTGAGTCCTGCCATGCACCCAACTGGTATTTTTTGGTCACATGTGAGGCATTGCCGTACTCGGGAGAAATTGGGGCACAGATTTTGGGGTGCTTTGTATCCTTCATTCCTTGTGAAAATGAAAAATTTTGAGCCAGATCTGCATTTTTGTGTAAAAAAATGTAATTTTTTACAGAAAAATGCAGTTCTGGCTCAAAATTTTTCATTTTCACAAGGAATGAAGGATACAAAGCACCCCAAAATCTGTGCCCCAATTTCTCCCGAGTACGGCAATGCCTCACATGTGACCAAAAAATACCAGTTGGGTGCATGGCAGGACTCAGAAGGGAAGGAGTGATTTTTGGATTTTGCAGCACAGATTTTGGTGGAATGAATGGTGGGTGCTATGTTGCACCAATACAGTGGAACCCCCCCACAAGTCACCCCATTTTGCAAACTACACCCTTCAGGGAATTCATCAAGGGGTATAGTGTACATTTCAAACCCCCAGGGGTTTCACCAATTTTGATACAACTGAGCTGTGAAAATGAAAAAAAAATTTTTTTTATTTTCACTGCCCAGTTGTACCACAATTGGTGAAACCCCTGGGGGTTTGAAATGTACACTATACCCCTAGAAGAATTCCCTGAAGGGTGTAGTTTGCAAAATGGGGTCACTTGTGGGGGGGTTCCTAACTTTTAGCATCTTATGGTGCCTAGAAACCTACATGGTGCCTAAAAAATAATCTCATAAAAAGGAGGCTCCAAAATCAAGTAGGTGCTCCTTCTATTATGAAGCCTGTGGTTTGGTCACCGTGCACACTAGGGCCACATATAGGATATTTATGAAAGCAAAAGAATTGGGGGAATCAATTTTTAGTCACATTTCTCTAGTAAAATCTACTGTATTCGTTAGAAAAATGTATTAAAATTGAAACTCTGCAAAAAAAATGAAATTTTGAAATTTCACCTACACTTTGTTTTAATTCCTGTGAAACACCTAAAGGGTTAACAAACTTCCAAAATGCTGTTTTGAATACTGTGAGGGGTGCAGTTTTTGAAATGGCATCATTTATGGGGGTGTCTCACATACAAGTCCCTCAAAGTCACATCAGAACTGAACTGGTCCCTAAAAAAATCAGTGTTTGAAATTTTCTTGAAAATTTGAGAATTTGCTATTCATATTGTAAGCCTCCTAGTGTCCAAAAAAATTAAAAGGAAGTTGAAATAATGATGGAAACATAAAGTAGACATATGGTCTATGTTAGTTATTAACTATTTTGAGTGGTAAGATTATTTGTCTCACAAGCAGAAAATTTAACATTTTGCAAATCGCTAAATTTTCCATTTTTTCACGACATTTTGGTATTTTTCACAAAAAAACACAGACTGTATCGACCCAAATTTACCACTAATTTGAAGTACAATGTGTCACGAAAAAACAATCTCAAAATCACTGGGATAAGTAAAAGCAAAAAAAAGTTATCCCCACTTAAGTGAGACATGTCAGATTTGAAAAAAATGGCTCTGTCAGGAACGCAAAAACTGGCTGCGTCAGGAAGGGGTTAAATGGATGCACTTTGGGGGAAATGTACTAAGATGGGAGTTCTACTTCACAAGGGATGTTGCTATTATCTTCTAGAATGCACTAAATAAATAAGTAGCTTCTGATTGGTTGCCATGTGATATAGATCTCCCATCCTAGTACATTTACCTCGTTGTGAGCTGTGGGCACCCCTTGACCCTGGGATACAGGACATGCTGGACCCATAGACTAGTGGTCAGTTCATTGTTGAGGATAATTCAAATCAATACAGTTCTACTGCACATTCCAGCGCGGACAACACACTGTTGAGCCTGAGTCAGAGTAAAGAGTAAATCCATTATAGAAACAGACAAAGGAGCAACTTTCATCTTAGCAAAAACCATGTTTAAAGGCTTGTTCACACATATGATAAGATTTGCGCTTTTCATGCGTTAATAAAATAATGGAAAGGGCATTAGATGTAGGTCAAATAACAGTCAGAGGTACAGCTCCTAACATTCAATTGTAAAATATTCATGTAATGTTTAAAATGTAGGAATGTAGCATGACCTATTTCTTATGCATTAACGCGCTAGTACAATAGATTGTATTAGTGTAAGGCACAATGCACTAAAAAGGCAAATAGGTCATAAAAACACGTGCTTTAGTATCACATTTGTTTTACCAAATACCCATTCTCCTAGTATAATATAACATAAAAATAGAACAAAATAATTTTGTAGAGTAAAACAGATAGCCTGCCTCTGCCATATATATGGCTCATGTATAGTGGCGATGATACAATCACAGTGCCCCTTACACCACCCGCTTGGCAGTGCCAGATCCCCTGCACCACCCAATTGGCTGTACCAAGCCCTTCTGCACAACCCACTTAGCTGTTCTATGCCTCCTGCTCCACCCACTTGACTGTGCCAGGTTCCCTGCACCTCCTACTTGGCTGTACCATGACTCCTGCACCACCTACTTGGCTGTTCCACACCCCCCTCCACCACCATGGTCTTTACAATTTAGCTGCACCAGAGTATTTTTCAGTGTCTTGGAAGATACCTAATGTGACAAATCTACAATGCAGGGGTACCCTTAATACAATTACATGAACCTCTGTCGCTACATATAACAATGCTTCATTTACATAATAACATAGTAACATAGTAATTAAGTTTGAAAAAAGTTAGTCCATCGAGTTCCACCTATCTGACTTGTAACTACTGACTTGAGTAAGCCATATCTATGGGATTCCCTTAGTGGCCAAAAATGCATCCATTGATATAAATTCATTAACAGTAGTTGCTGTAAACACCCCCACCGGCAATGGCCCTTATTCTGATTCGGACGGTACGGCCCGCGTGCGGCCGTACCGCCGATGTTTTTATTCTGCACATGCGCAGAGGTCAATCTGCGCATGTGCAGCCCCCTTCGCCGCAGACGGATTTCGTCCGCCGCAAAGGGGGCGTATAGGGGCGTGAGGGGCTTCAAACCCTCATTTCCCTATGTGTACGCCCCGCGTTTCATGGGCGTTCCCATGCAAACGCGGGGCGTATGCATGGTAATGAGGGTATGACGCAACTCATGGGGGCGGAAAGCTGACGTCGCCGGATGTCAGCTCTCAGCCCCCATGCAAGCTATCACACGGACGATTGTCCGTGTGGTCTCAGCTTGCGGGAGCTGCTGGGGCGTGCGGACCTGCCTTCGATGGTCGACGACCATCGAATGCAGGGGGCAGCTCCCACCATGGTGGAGGCGTACGCCTCCACCATTTTTATGCGGATCGCCAGCCGTCCGTGTACGGACGGCCGTGGCGATCCGTCTCGTGGGCGGGGATTGGTTTGTGCGGCCGGAGCACCGTGTGCGGCTCCGGCCGCACCAACCAGAATAAGGGCCAATGAGTTCCAGAATTTTACTGCTCCTCTTCTTAATTCAGTGCGGAATTTATTTTCCTCGAGCCTCAGTACATGCCGAAGTATAGACCTGTTGGTGAACAAATCATCTCCCAGTTCAATATGATTCCCAGTCCTGTATTTGAACATACTAATCATATCACCTCTCAACCTCCGCTTCTCCAGTGAAAACATATTCAGCCTGGTTTCTTTGCATTCTAGTGATTTGAGACCTTTAACTAGCTTAGTCGCCCTTCTCTGTACCTGTTCCAATTCATTTATGTCCTTTTTAAGGTACAGTGCCCAGAACTGAACACAGTATTCCAAGTGTGGTCTCACCAATACCTTGTCTAGAGGCACTATCACATTGCTATCCCTTGAATCCATAGCCCTTTTAAAGCATGCCAGTGTCCGGTTTGCTTTTGCTGCTGCACTTAAGCAGTGTGCACTATTACCCAATTTTTCATCCCCAATTTCTTCTCTACAGCAGAATTCCCTATAATAACTCCATTTAGCCTATTAGTAGATTGTTCATTTTTGTTTCCATAATTAATTACTTTACAGTTATCAACGTTAAACTGCATTTTCCACCTTTCCGCCCACCTTTCCAGTTTAATTAAGTCATTTTGTAGTGTATCCACACATCCTCTTCTGAGTTAATTTCCTTACTCAAAGATTTACAATCTTAAATCAAATCTTTTGTGCCAAAATTATTAATATACTGTAGCGTGCCTAGTACTCTGTGAGGGACTTTATATGCTGCTAAATTGTGAATAAGATGCAAAAGTCAAGAAAAAGTACAAAAGTTTGGGGAATTGCTACTTCTGAGTAAGTCGTTTTAGGTGCTTCCATGAAAAATAATGAGGGGCCCCAGGGCTCCGTGTGCAGCGGCCCCCTCCTCTGTACAGATGGACCCCTTATATACACATCTAAGACACAGGGCTGTAACTAGCGCTGTGCAAAGTGTGCATTGCACACAGCACAGGTCACCTTTGGTGTAAGGAAGTGGAGAGGACCAATATGTACTGAGATGCATCTTGGGATTTGTATGGCTTTGAATATAGATATGTTATTTTTGTATGAATTTTTTTTAAATTTACGATGTGTATATTTTGCGACCAGATTTGCCCTAAGGACCTTTTTCAGGTCCATTTGCACGGCCGCGTGCATTCACACGGGCCAATGTTTACGCTTTGCGCATTTCTGCACATGTGCACGGCTGGGTGTGTTCATCCACGGCGAACAGACTGTTCACCCATCCTTGCGAGCGGAGGGCGGGGGCAGCCCATTAGTATATGTGAACGCCCAGCATTTTATGGACATTCCCATGAGGTTGCTGGGCATTCTCATGCTAATGAGCCGATGTTTGGGGGGGATCGGCCAGCTGACATCACCAGATGCTCTGAGCAACCTTACATTAGCGTACACATTCCAGATCATTCGATGGTCGGAGTTCCAATCAATGTTTATGTAAAACATCATTTCGCAGCCAGTGCGAACGTACGCGCCTAGCAAATGGTGGGCCGGCCTACCACCATTCACAAGGTTGGGTTTGGTTGACTTGCATCCGAGCAAATCAACCAGAATTCCCCGCTAAGTGTTCTGCCTGTGTTATTGTACAATCCCAGTATGATGCTTTTATTCCAATGAGACACCAGCATCCACCAACATGTTCTTCACTTAACTTTTTTTCATTGAGGCCAATTGCCAGGCCAGTCTTACAGCATAGGAGAAGTGTGGGTGGGTTATATAAGAAGATAACATTTAATAAAATAACACCACCTGCTCTCCCTGGATAGAGACAGGGAATATATGCTGTGCCACTGACTCACAGTGTGTTTCCTTTTGTTTGGGAAACAGAGTGGTGCTTCTGTGCATGTTTCGTTCTTTGATTTCACCTGTCTCCTCTAGGAAGGAACAATATATTGCACAGTAGACACACAGCTGGATCGGCGCCAACAAAACTCACACAGCAGCGACATTTGATTATGTGTACATGTGCTGTCAATGTTGTAGTAGTGTAATGATAGACAGCCTCATATCCAGGGATATAATTCCTTCTTTTCATAACAAAGAATCTTGTATCCTTTTACCTGACATCATGACTACGATGTGGCTTTTTTGTAATATTTGTTGGAGCAAATATCAACAGACATTATTATTATATTATATTATATGATCCTTTATCCTGCTTTTCTTTAAGACTTGTTCACCTGAATTTTTCTGATGTGATATGTGATAGGGTCACACAAAACTTACTAATGTATGGGCTGTTTCCTGATAAAACTTCTCGGTAGGGATGGCCATCGACCATTGATGATTCAAAATCATCAACGGTTTATGGCCGATGTTGAATACTTTTGCCATTGATGGGGGAGAACCAGATATTTTCCCTACATTGATGGCACAGGAGAAAGAATGTTTCTTTTTATTTCAAATTGCAGGGATATAGAACATAGCTCAGCTCCGACAACCCTGAAGCCCTGCCCCCCCATTCTGATTGGCTTATGGGCCAGTCCGTCAAAGAGAATGGATGACTGTCATTAGCTAAAATGATGGTTGTCCATCACATAGTTTGTAACTATTGATGGTTGATTGAAGAATCACCGTCGAGGGCAACCATCGATAGCGACTGCACCGATGGCCATCCCTGCTTTTCAGCGGAGCTTCACAGGATTGTCTCCTATTCCTCCTGCTCCTTTAGATGGGATGTCTGGCAGCACTAATTATTCCCAGTCTCTTTAGGATTGTTAACCATGCCAGCATACAGAGCCTTATTAACCAATAGGCTGATTAGGCTGCAGCATAGGGCTCCAGCCTGGGATGGGGGAGGGGTCAATACATTACAAGGGACAATCGAGGAATAAAATGAAGGCCTCATTTATGACATGCTTGTTAGCTATCAGGGCTGGGGTAGATTTAGGCATTTGCCTATGAGCGGTGGCCACTGGAGGGTGGTGCCACATGCTGTACAAGAGAAGGAAAAGCTGCTGCCCTTTGCGAGGAGCAGGAAAGATATAGCTGCCCGCCCACCCATTATCCATCCCAGTCGGTCAGTGAAGGCCAGGGTAAGCTCCCTCGAACTACTAGATAACCCCTTCACCTGCTGCTGAGACTAGAACCCCCCTGGCATAGGTTAGCAGTGGTAGCGAGCACAAGTATCCCACCCCCATGGAGCAGATTAGCCGCCACGGGCCAGCACCCCTTGTGCGTAGAAAACTCCCTCCCCCGTTGCAGGTTAATGGTGGTAGCGGGTGAAAGTATCCTCCCCGGTACAGGTTAATGGTGGCTGCAGGTAGCTCACCCCCTCCCTCTGGAGCTGGATAACAGCGACGGCAGCAACCCCTTCCTTCCTGGGATGTCTAGATGCCTTGCACCGGCCCTGGCTATCATCTGTCCCAATGTACTGCGGGGGTAAACTGCTTAAGGTAACTACCAGTTGGCTGTGCCAATGTAAGGGGAAAGGAGTTCCACCCCCTCTCCAGGACCACTTAAAGCCCTGTACACAACATATGCAATAACTTACAATAGATAGTCACTACCCCTGCTATAGAAACTCAGACCAGTGGGTGCTGCTTTTGTCCTGCAATCTGTTACGGGTAACTGCAGAATTGTCTGAAGTAGCAACCTAAGGATTCCTAGCAAATATACTGGCCACTCCATATACTATATACTAGAGATGAGCGGTCTGGATTCCAAGGAATCCGAACCGCTCCAAACACAGCCCCCAGAGCTGTCTACGAGCTGTGCTTGCAAGTTTCCGGCTTTGTTCGGAAACCCGAGCATGGCCGAACGGCAAAGTCCTACGTCCGATTCTCGCGAGACATCAAATCTTTAAAGGCTGTATTCGGCACCATTTCTCCCACGCTTCCGAACAGCGCACAGCTCTGAAGGTCTCTTGTGCTGGGTCTTGTCTATTCTATAATAAATTATTGTGCACTACACTGCACCCCAATATACACCATAGTGAGATACTCTGTCAGAAGTTCCGTCTGTCAGATTGTTCTGCCTCCATGCAGTGTTGGACAAACTACGTCCTCAAAAATAAAAAATATATACTTTGCGCTTGTTTATTGTTTGTGTATACTGCACACCAATACACCATAGTGAGATACTGTCAGAAGTTCCGTGTGTGATCGTTCTGCCTCCACACAGTGTTGGACAAGCTGCGTCCTCAAAAAAAATAAAAAATAAAATATTTGCTCTTGTTTATTGTTTGTGTGCACTGCAACCCAATACACCATAGTGAGATACCATCAGAAGTTCTCTGTGTTATTGTTCTGCCTCCACACAGTGTTGGTCAAGCTGTTTACTCAAACAAAAAATATATATAAAAAGATCTTGGCCTAAATTGAATGAAAACAACATTGTGAGCTGTAAAATGGTCAAAATTGTCTGGAAAGGGCTAGAAATTAATGTTATTGCAGTTTATATTACTCAAAAAACAAAAAGGGACAAAAAACAGCAAAAAGTATGTGATTTTGGGTTTTTTTTTGACCATTTTTGAAAAAATCCGAATCCAAATTCAAAGCCTTTCACCGCCGCTTGACAAATCCAAATCCCGGCAACAAATCCAAATATTCGGCCCCAGTGCCTATCTCTACTATATACAGAATGTGATCATTAATATTTCTTTGCTTCTGTTATTAGAATTGCTATAAGAAAAATAATCGTAAGGGCCCCTGATGTGTACCTTGCCATGCCAGACAGGACCTTAGTGAGTTACTGTGCATCAGTTATCAATGTTGTTGAGTGGACCAATAGCGAGACGCAACACGACTGATACATGACACGTGATCAGTATGATGTGAAGTACAGTCAGTGATAAGACCACACTCTTCTATTCTCCTGCCATGTTAGCTGTATAAAGCAGGCATTGCAGAGTGTAAGCCAATGCAGGGGGAGTGGTAACAGTGGTAGGGTGGGCCTTACATGAATCAGCGACTCCTTACTGTCTGGAAAGCTTACCTCGAGGAATGCAGGATGCTGTGTGCTGCACTGCCTTTCTCCCGGCAGTAGACCAGTTCTCCTGGGGCAAGGTGTGGAGTAGGCATGGCCCATATGAATTTACCTGGTCCCTGGTGCACCTGTCTGACACTGGGAATGGATAATTTGTACATTTAGTATGCCAGTATATGTGCAAATTAATTGTACACGGTTTCCTCATTTGACGTGAATCATTATAGAGTTATGTCAGTTTAATAAAAGTCCTGTTGGCTATCAAATGTTTTTTTTTTTCCTGGACTACATTATGGCCTTTATGGTGCAGCAGTATGATATTGCACAGAGTTGGTGGGGCTACATACCATGTGATTCCATTGGTACGCTATTTATTAAAGGCAGCATTTACTCTGTTATTGGCCATTGTCGTGTCACAATTTTTACGTGTGCAAACTAGGTAAGCTCTGTTCGAGCACAGCAGGGAAGTACTAGCATCACCTTTCTTCTCACTCTCCACCAGGACATACATTTATCAGAGCCACCCTCCAGCCTTCAAGTCAATTGTATTTGACAATTGTATTTGTCAGCTGCCTGCCCGCTTCCCACACAGGGCGCCCGCAGATCTGAGACAACACAGAGGTGTCTCAGATCTGCGAGCACTGGAGAAATTTTCTCCCCCACACCCAAGGCTGCGTATGGATGTTTATGCTAAACATCCATTTGCAGCTGTGCAGTATGTACACCGCCTACTATGCACACCACCTACTATGTACACCACCTTCTATGTACACCACCTTCTACAGTACAGTATGTACACCGCCTTCTATGAACACCACCTTCTATGCATACCACCTTCTATGCACACCGCCTTCTATGCACACCGCCTTCTATGCATACCGCCTTCTATGTACAGCGCCTTCTATGCACACCGCCTTCTACAGTATGTACACCACCTTCTATGTACACCGCCTTCTATGCACAATGCCTTCTATGCACACTGCCTTCTATGCACAACGCCTTCTATGCACACCGCCTTCTAGCACACCACCTTCTATGCACACCACCTTCTATGCACACCACCTTCTATGCACACCACCTTCTATGCACACCACCTTCTATGCACACTACCCTCTATGCACACCATTTATATAGCACACCGCCTTCTATGCACACCGCCTTCTATGCTCACCGCCTTCTATGTACACCGCCTTCTATGCACACCACCCTCTATGCACACCACCCTCTATGCACACCACCTTCTATGTACACCAACTTATATGCACACTACCTTCTATGCACAATGCCTTCTATGTGCCTTCTATGTGCAACAACCAGTTCCACTTCCAAGTGGTGTAGCAAAATATCTATAGAACCTTCTTGGAGGTAAAAGCCTCATGGGCAAATGACCTTATGCTTCTCCTGTACTGAAATTTGAACTGAAAGTAGCACTGAGTAGATGCATTATCTATACTAAACCAGATCTACTCCTTCGTCTGAACTCAACAGCACCATTTATCAACAGCACCATTTAAAACTCTTTCTCAGCCGCTTTGTATCCTTTGCATCTTCCCCCAAATATATACATTAATAAAAATAATATTAGAATGAGTACAATATAGTTTACTTAGATAATAACCATTAGAAAGGGAAGTGGTATTGGTCATCCAATGACATCATATGAAAAAGAGAAAATATTGTGTTACTCATTGTGATTGAATTCCAATGTGCCCATTCCCGTGGACTGACTCTTGACAGATACAGTATGTTGATGAGTATGTTGTGTTTTGCTCCACCTTTACATATGAAAACTTTAATACATTTAGTGGATCCATGGTAGGAATACTTCAGGTGAAGGAACAATGAAATGGGAAATGACCTGACTGTGGTAGACATATCAGGTAACGCTACAGGCTGGTGACTGCACACATGGTTTTATATAGCCCCTCCCCCATTCAATATGTGCATGAAGGTAGTTTGGTTGTACCGGTCCGCACAGTATTTTACTACTATGAGAATCTTCTACTGTACATTATTTCTTTTACAGGTCAACTGTATGTTATGGACTACGCCCCTCGCCAAAATAAGTCAGGTATTGGATTTTTGTATTTCTGCCTTGCTGGCTTATGCATTGGCATCAGAATCACCACATACTCTATGGATACCATTTGCATTAATTCATAGCTGTATGTCAGTGTCTCATGTTCTGTAACATTGGCTTTTGAAAGTACGTCAGTCATATTTATTTGAACTTATTTCATAGGAAAAAAATCGTTTTAAGTGCATGACGTACAATAGTGCTCCCTTAAGTTCCAGAACGGTTGAAGAGATATTTCATGAAACGTATATGTTTATGTATGTGGTCTAATAATGCTCTACTAACATCATCAAAGTAGATTGACATATTCATTTATAATACAAGTATTAGACTTCTGGGGCTTAGTGATTAGCGACATCATCTGCATCGATGTATTGATCGACAGTTCTGTAAATCGCATGGAATCATGGCTTTCAGTATGAATTCTATTGTGTAAGTGATTACGATTTAGATGATGTGGGCTGTTTGTATTCATTGCTTCTACTCATATTTTACTGCATGAGTGTATACTGTATATATATTCTGTATACTGTAGCTCTGTATGTTATACTTAACATTGTTACATTAACAGAGTTAGACATTGGCTTTAACCCTTTCCTCACCAGGTGGGCATGTAATGAAAAGTACAGTACAATTAAAATGGTACGGGTCATTGGATCAACTCTGTTTAGGTGGACATGCATTGAGTTGACCACTGAAGATCGACAGGGTTGGGACCTCAAATAGGTCAAAAGGGTTGGAAGGTCAACACCAGAATTAGGTAAACTTTGGGAAGGTCGACAGTCAAAAGGTCAACGTGGGTTTTTCGCAGTTTTTTGTCCCGAATGTCGACATAGTCAACACGGACACCGTCAAAGTGTTCTGTGTCCCCTCGCATGGCTCGCCATGTTTTGAGCACGGTGCCTTACTGCACTCGGCACACTATTTTATTCTCCCACCACACCATAGTGGATGGTAGGGCATGAAATACAGTACCGCCTGTCGGCATATGTCGGCTAAAAAAATGTGAAAAACTCATGTCAGTCTTTTTACTGTCAACCTTCCCTTTGTTGACCTAATGCTTTGTTTCACCTTCCAACCCAGTCGACTTATTACACGTGTCAACCCTGTTTTCCTTCACCGGCCGTTCCAAAGCATGTCAACCTAAACAGTCGACCTAGAGACCGTTTACAATAAAAAAAAATGTAAAAAATGAAATTGCTATTAATGTAGTTATTTTATACATGTACAGTAGGAGCAAGTTTCATCTTTGCTCCTTTGTCCATGGCTAGCCATGGCTATTCTATTGTTCTCAGCTGCAATACAATACGTATTGCAGCTGAGAACAATAGAATAGCCGTGGCTAGCCATGGCCAAAGGAGCAAAGATGAAACTTGCTCCTAATGTATATACATTTTGAAATAAAAATGTACATCAAAGTGAACACAATGTTTTATAATTGGGGCTGGTAAACCACTTACTCTATATGGAAATTACATTGCCCAGAGGAAAATAACAAAGAAGTTTTTTGCAACTTTTAAATGTGTTAGCTTCTAAACTTAGCAGCTAAATATAATGTGTTTTTTTTTCTCTGGAGCCAAGAATCTATTAGGAAACAGCTAATAAAATCATTCCACTTGCTGGAAAATCTATACAAAATGAATGGAGAAATGACATTGTTAGTTTTTGGTGCCTTTATTGTATACATCCATGCAACGAATTTCTTTGAAACATTTATGATTCTACCTTTATACTGTATAATGTTTGTTTTAACGTAATATTTACTCTACTGAGCAAAATAAAACATTTTAGGTTCAATTGAATTAAAGCAAAGTGTGATCCGGTATTGTGCTGGTTGTAATACCGCATACTGAAACAATTTAAAAGCTAAACTGAAATGACTACTGTATATTACAAACAAAGGCAGCATGCTTATAAAAAGGCAGACTTTTGGGGGAAATTCAATCACATTACTGCCGCTAAAATGTCAACTCCAATTGAATTAGACAGTCCCACAATGGATACTGCATCTGGAAAAGGGTTTAATATCTGTCCTTTTTGTTTGCACCTCCCGAGGGACTAACTAATTCAATTGATTTTAGCACTTCCGCTGTGGGAATAATATGATCTGTGAGGCTAAAGCTCAGGTTCTCAAAATCGGTCCTCAGGACCCCACACAGTGCATGTTTTGCAGGCCCCTCACGGAATCTCAAGCGAAAAAATGGATTCATCTGTGGCTGTTTTAAAATGTGTCCTGAGGACCGAGTTTGAGAACCCCTGGGCTAAAGGTTAACTCCAAAACATGACAAATAGTTTTGGATGGAAATCTAATAATATTAATATATAATAATTATATATTGTGCCATTCATTGAGCCCCAGTGGTTGTAAAGTTCTGCACATATCACTCAACTAGCAGGTGCCTAATATATGCATCTCCCCAATAACATTCACTTAAGGGGCATCAATGTGCAGAGATGTCTCACATAGATGGCCATTTTAACATATGGGCAGCTTCTCAGGGCCCCATGATTTTAGGGAATCTGGGTGATAGGCCAACAGTCAATAGCTTGCCAACAAGCATAGGGTTGAGATGGCTATGGTCATCAAATAAATAAGTCAACATGAGTTGTCCAAATTTTTGGGGACTTTTTCATACTACCATCCATATGGACACTGATTGGGGGTGGTAAAGTGTGACGAGCACAGTGGTAGTGGAGCCAGGACCTGGTGTGATGCATGGGGAGCATAGCTAGCCATGCGAGGGGATGCCATGCACTAATTGGAGGACCATCTGCCTAAATTTAGACATCTTCATGTGTCAACCTTTTCTGTGATGACCTTTTGCGTGTGGTGACCATTTTCCAGTGTCGATGTTGTGCATGTTGACCTTTTGTGGTCGACCTAGACCAGTGTTAGGCAATAAGTGGCTCTCCAGCTGTTGATGAACTACACATCCCAGCATGCCTTGCCTTAGTTTTGCTATTTAGCCATGCTTAAACTGGTGCAAAGCATGCTGGTGTGCATAGTTCATCAACAGCTGGAGGGCCGCTTTTTGCCCACCCCTGACCTAGACACTGTCAACTTAATTGCTGTTTACCCCATGACCTCCATCCGGTTCTAGGCCTCTCTACATATGAATGGTTTTCAGCATGCTGACTGGTGGATGGCTGAAGCTGTCCACCAATCAGAGTGCTGAATGGAAGCATGTTGAGAGATGGTGCAGGACAGCCGGGGGAGTAAGTTACAAATTTTCAATTATTAATGTATTCACATGAATGGGTGGATAGAGGCCCCAGTGCATTGCTTGCAAGTTGAGATAAAGAAAAGAGGTACATGAAGTAGATTCCCTTTGACACATGTGGAATGAGAAAAAAATAACAAAACAATCCACACCGTATTCGGTTATATTTTAAGAAATTATAAACAAAACCCTTGGGGAAAATGGTGATTTAGTATTTAGTTCTGAACTAGTGTCCTAGAATACTTGATGGAAAACACATTTTCTACTGTAGTTTTTGAAATACATTTAATTTGAACATACTGATGAAAAAACAAAACAAGACAAAAACAAAAAAGAAATTAGCAAATACAATAATGTAACAGATGGCTCACAGAAGTCCAGCATATTATGGTTGGAAATGATTTCAGAAATGTCCACATTTAGGAAGGAACTAATCCTTAAACAAGATTTTTCTGGCAAGTGTCTTTGATTAACTTCAAATTCAATGGGTCTAGAAATATGAGAATGTTTCAGCCAATGGGAACTTACTGTATAGGTTAAAAGAAAAAGCAATTGCAATTACCAGTTTTTCTCCTTCATCCTCTGGGGACACTGAAGTACTACGCTGGGGATAGTGTGGTGTTATGGAGGAGTTGGCACTTTAAGAACTTGAAGTGTGGTGTGGCTCCTCCCCCTCTATCCCCCCCTCAGACTCCAGTCTTAGTTTAGTGCCCGGAGGAGTAGGATCCCTGGGCAAGAGGCTCCCGCAGGGGTCTCTGGATGTCCGTTTTTTATTTTTAATGTGGAAGTGTGCAGGCAGCCTGAGTGTTAGACTGGCTGCCTGCAGTGTGTACAGGCTCTCCGGGAGGTCAGAGCGGCACTGCGTGCGGTGCACGCTGCTGACCTCAGCCGCCTGCATGTTAGATGTAGGGGAGCAGCCACAGCCGCTCGCGGCTTGTGTTACTGCTCCACTGGCTAAGTCACCCGCCGGAGAGGTCAGGACAGGGGCGCTGTGCGCCGGGTGACTGCTGGACCAGAGTCGCGCGCTGGTCCAGCTGAGGGGCAGATTGTGTCTCAGCGCCGCTGTCCTCAGCGCGCGCTGGGACGGAGGAAGAGGAGGCGTGTCATGGGCGTCTCCTCCAGCTTAAAGATCCTCAGCGCGGCAAACGCTGCCTCTCTGCCCACGCTGCCTTCCTCTGCTTGCTGTGCCTCATCGGAATCTTCTGCTACAGGACTGCAAGGCGCTTCACCCAGACTGGACAGACTGTGTCACTGCGCTGGGTGAGTGAAGGGGTTCTCCTTTTAGGAGTCCCTGTTTGGAGTGTTTAGGTGGGCCTAATTCGGGGAAGGTGAGCTCCTCTCCCCCTATTGTATTTCCTCCTTTTTACCTGCTGGGTTTACACTGCTATCTGTGTGGTGTGTAGAGTGTGCTGAGTGCGAAGTGTTTGTACTGGTTTGCATTATGGCAGCAAAAGCTTCTAACTCTAAGGCTTCTCAGAAGCTGTTCACCTGCACTCAGTGTAATCAGCAATTCACACAGCATGTGAAAGGTGTGTCACTGTGTAAGGATTGCTATAAAGGAGGGGCTGTTCAACAGCCAGCTGCTCCCTTTAATGCTGAAGGGGTTACAAGTGTGTTAGCTACCTTAGCTTCTGAGCTGGCAGCGTCCCGTAGGGACAGGGAGATTTTACACTCTCATTTGTCTACTATGTCTTCTGCTGAGCCTTCATGGGCCAGAGAGTTGATTAGGTCAGTGGATTCGCTGGTGCAATCCACCGTTATGCCTACACAGTCCAGCGTCCCCCCTCCACCTAAAAAAAAGGGTGCTCCTTTGCTTTTGAGGATTGATACTTCAGATGAGGAAGAGGTTAACCCTCTAGAGGTGCTGGATGATACCTTTGCTCCTGTGGATGAGGAGCAGGGTGTTCAGGATGAAGCTCAAGGTTTAGAGGCCTTGATTCAGGCTATTAAGGTGACTCTTAATGTTGCGGAACAAGAATCACCTGCTCCAGTTTCTATTTTTGGCCGGCCAGTTAAGGCGGCGGTAACTTTTCCTGAGTCCATAGAGTTGGAGAAGCCTCTGTTGGACATTTGGAAAGCACCTGAGAAAAAGTTTCAGTTGTCCAGGCGCTTCAAGGCGTCTTACCCCTTTGCACCTGAAGCCAGGGCGAAATGGGAGAACCCGCCTTTAGCGGACGCTTCTGTCTCTAAGCTTTCAAAAAAGGCAGCTCTTCCCATTCCGGGAGCAGTGGCCCTGAAGGAGGCTCCAGATAGGCGTTTGGAGGCGGGGCTTAAGCATATCTTTTCAACGGCAGGTGTCTCTTTGCGTCCTATTTTTGTTATCTCATGGGTCAGTAGGGCCATGGAGAAATGGGCAGAGGATTTGTCCAAGGGCTTGGAGGAGCAGAGGCCACCTGAGGAGTTAGCTCAGTTGGCTGATCAGATGCGGGAATCCGCGGCCTACATAGGAGAGGCTGCCAGGGATTCGGCTTCGCTGGTTGCGAGAATTTCGGCTCTGTCTATTACAGCCAGACGGTCCTTGTGGCTCAAGTCCTGGCAGGCGGAGGCGGATATTAAAAAAGCAGTGGAAGCTCTTCCCTTTACGGGGGATGTTCTCTTTGGTCCAGAGCTGGATAGGTTAATTGCTCAGGCGACAGGGGGAAAATCTACCTTCCTCCCTTCCTCGGCACCTCCTCCTAAAAAACCTTACCAGGGTCCGGCTTTTCGCTCCTTTCGGGGTGCCCCTAAATTTAGGGGTAAATCTAGAGGTTCCTTTACCGCGTCCCGTGGTAGAGGCTTTGGCGGCGCCACCTCCTCCGCAAACCCTGGCTCTCGTCGCTCAGACGCCAAGCAGCCAGAGAAGCCCGCGGCATGACGCCCTTCCCTCCTACCTGGGGGATCCCAGAGTAGGAGCGAGGCTTCTGGATTTCCGGCACGCCTGGGAAGAATCCTGCAAGGACAAGTGGGTTCTCTCAGTAGTGTCTCGGGGATACAAACTAGAGTTTGCCGGTTCTCCTCCTCAACAGTTTTTCACGATGGGTCTTCCGCATGCGGAAAAAGACTCTCAGTTACTGCTCCAAGCAGTTCAGCGGTTGCTATCAGCCGGGGTGGTAATGCCTGTCCCGACCGATCAACGCAAGGAAGGGTTTTATTCCCCTCTTTTCCTGGTTCCAAAACCAGACGGGTCGGTAAGGCCGATCCTAAATCTAAAAAAGTTGAACGAGTACATTATGTACCACAGGTTCAAAATGGAGTCACTACGCTCGGTAGTGGCAGGTCTGGAACCGGGGGAATATTTGGCATCCTTGGACATCAAGGATGCCTATCTGCATGTTCCCATTTACGACTTGCACCAGAGGTTCCTTCGGTTCGCAATCAAAGACCAGCATTTTCAATTTCGGGCACTGCCCTTTGGCCTGTCATCGGCGCCTCGCCTTTTCACCAAGGTAATGGCGGTCATGGTTGCTTTTCTCCACACTCTAGGAGTCAAGATTGTTCCGTACCTGGACGATCTATTGATCAAGGCCGCATCCAAAAGTCAGCTGGAACAGGCGCTGCACTTGACTTGTCAAACTTTGATTCAGCATGGCTGGATTCTAAATTATGGGAAATCCCAGATGGTTCCTTCCCAAAGGATTTTATTTCTTGGGTTGATTCTGGACACAGAAGTACAGAGGGTGTTCCTTCCTTTGGAGAAAATTTCCTCGCTTCAGGACTTGGTAAAACAGGTGCTTCGTCCCCGGAGGGTGTCGGTGCACCTTTGCATTCGGTTGTTGGGCAAGATGGTCGCCTCTTTCGAGGCTCTGCCTTTCGGCCGTTTCCACTCCAGGACCTTTCAACTCGATCTGTTGAGGCAGTGGTCGGGTTCGCATGTCCACATGCACAGGACGGTAATTCTATCACCCTGCAGTCGTCTGTCTCTTCAATGGTGGCTCCAGACTGCCAATCTTTTGGAGGGGCGTCGGTTCGGTGTCTGGGAGTGGACTATCATCACGACGGATGCCAGCCTAAGGGGCTGGGGGGCGGTTGTGATGGGACGTCACTTTCAGGGCCGTTGGTCCCCGCAGGAATCAAGTCTTCCAATAAATATTCTGGAGATTCGGGCTATCCGCCTGGCGCTACTCAATGCGGACTTGTTCATCAGAGGGAAGCCGATCCGAATTCAGTCGGACAATGCCACCGCTGTGGCATATATCAACAGACAGGGTGGAACGCGCAGTCGGGCGGCTATGCAGGAGGTACGCCCGATTCTACAGTGGGCGGAGAGGAATTCTCTGGCCTTCTCGGCTGTGTTCATTCCAGGGGTGGACAATTGGGAAGCGGACTACTTAAGTCGCCAGGATGTGCACCCAGGAGAGTGGGCCCTGCATCCGGATGTGTTTGGCCAGATTGTCATTCGTTGGGGGTTACCCCAAATAGACATGATGGCATCCAAACGGAATTGCAAAGTGGCTCAGTATTGTTCCAGGTCACGAGATCCGGAGGCGGTGGCGACGGATGCTCTGACCGCAGAGTGGAATTACCATCTAATCTATGTGTTCCCCCCGTTACCCTTGATTCAGTTGGTACTCAAACGGATCAAGCGCGAGAAGGCAACAGTGATTTTCATAGCTCCAAATTGGCCTCGTCGGCCTTGGTTTGCCGATCTTCAGGGGCTCCTGATAGATCAACCCTGGCAACTGCCTCAAAGAGAGGATCTGTTGCAACAGGGACCATTCGTCTACCAAGGGTTAAGGCAGCTGCGTTTGACGGCGTGGCTGTTGAGACCGAGCTGCTGAGTAGACGTGGGGTACCTAAGGAGGTCATTCCCACAATGATGAGAGCCAGGAAGGAGGTTACTTCCCGGCATTATTACAGAATTTGGAAGGCTTATGTGTCGTGGTGCGAACGACACAAGTGCCCTACAGCTGTTTTTTGTTTGTCCCGATTGTTGAGGTTTCTGCAGTCAGGGTTTGAGGCGGGCCTTCGTTTAGGGTCCCTTAAGGTTCAGGTGTCCGCCTTGTCGGTATTTTTTCATCGTCGCTTAGCTTTGATGCCGGAAATACAAACCTTCATGAATGGGGTTCTCAGGCTACAGCCTCCGGTAAGACCTCCGGAGGAACCTTGGGATCTTCCCTTGGTGCTGGATTATCTCAGGTCTGAGGTGTTTGAGCCTTTAGAATCTATTGATTTACGTTTACTCACCTGGAAGACGGTGATCCTGCTGGCCTTGGCATCGGCTCGACGAGTGTCTGACCTCAGTGCTCTCTCATGTCGTTCTCCGTATTTAGTGTTCCACTCAGATAGGGCGGAACTCCGGACTCGGTTAGACTACCTGCCAAAGGTGGTGACGGCTTATCATCTTAACCAGCCAATCGTGGTTCCGGCCTTGACAGGAGAGTTCGCTTCACTGGATGTTGTCAGGAACCAGTCTGTTTTGTTTTCTGTCAGTTTCTGTTTGGCATTTTGACTCACTGGTGACCTCCAGTGGTATGTCTGTTGCCATTACAGCCCTGTGTTCTTTGAGCTATTATTCACAGGCTGTGAGGTATTAGCTCGTTAATCATGAGCAGCCTGGAGATTCACCAGCTGTTTCAATCACCTGAGTCCTTTATAAGCCATGCTCTCCTGGGGATCTGTGCCAGTGATAGCTTGCTGTTAGCTGCAGATATACTGCTCTCTGGTCCTAGGTCCTGCTCCTGTTCCATTCAGTCTGGATTCTGTCGGAGTCCTTCTCACTTCAGTCTGGGTACTGTTTTCAGCTTGTCCTGTGTCGTCTGGGTCCAGTCAAGTGTCCTATCCTGCTGCAGTCTGGATCAATTATCATTGTCCCCTTGCTGTCCTAGTCCAGGGACCTCCAGCCGTGGTGCAGCCATTGTCCAGCTGCCGTCTCACTGCGGTCACTGTGCAGCCGTAGTCCAGCCGTTATCCAGCCGCCCGATTGCTGCGGTCAGTGTCCAGTCTTGGGCCGGTCACATAAGTGCTCCAGTGGAGCCTGGTTCCTTATTCTTTATTCCTACGGGCAAGCGGCCCTTCCTCCTTAGTTATAATCATTATTATCCTGGTTCTGCTCTCCGTGGTTCGGAGAGGCCCACAACTGTGGGTTTACGTCTGTTTTGGGGTACCGTCACTTTAAGAGTACTATTTTTATGTTGGCGTGTGTTTGGTTTGGTGGCACCCTATTGTTGCTTTGTTCTGGTGTTTGCGACTCGGTCGCGCTGTCCCGTCCTTGGCCTGGTGCCGGTTAGTCAGGGGTTTTTTCAGGTAGGCCCGTTAGTTAGATCTGCCTTTTGAGATACCCCCTGGCGATCGCTCACCCCTTGTCACCACATAACACCTGGCTGCATCGGGGTCGGAGCAGGCTTAACCGGCTCCTTCGAACGCGGCGGCTACAGGCGAAGCCTAGCACTACCGCAGGGGTATTCCATCTGCCCGGGGGACTCAACAGAGTCAGTGTAGGGTTTCGCTGTGGCCGTTCTAAACAGCGGTCCCAGCTGCGGGCTCACGCCTGACCTTTTTCCTCCTGCCAGCTGTCGTATCACCCAGAGCCCAGGCGAAAACCATAACATTATCACTGGCCATACCGATATATGCATGTGTTCACAGTAGTCATAGGTATACATGCATATATAAAATTTTGTTTCAAGGTGATTTGGGTGTTTTTGATTGGTTGCGGGACTTATAGATTTGTCCATATTAAGATTTTTTTTTTCCTTCCCGCATTTTGCCCGTTACAGGGTTTTGCTTTATTTAGCTTGCCCAGTTGGTCTTGTCTGTTTGTTTCATTGCTGTACTTAATCATGCAGGCCTTGCAAGCTTCCTTGATGGCCTTAAATACGGCCTTTACAGAATTAAAACCTGAGCGGGTTAAGGGTCTACAGCAGTCATTTCTGCAATTGCAAGATCTGTTAACCCAAATTTTCCTGGATCTGTCTGAGGTTTTTGGGGCTCAACCAGCTCCTAGGGAGACCCTGGCTAAGGGGGTAGTCGGTCAAACTTCAGATCAGGAGATTCAGAAGGGACATAGAAGTTTTTTAAGGCCAAGGCTCACACCAGAAGAGCGGCGACGGCGTAAAAACTTTAACCTATGTCTGTATTGTGGGGAATCAGGCCACTTTCTCCAGTATTGCGAATTGCGCAGACCTGGTGGTGGTACCGGGAAGGATTTTCCTCAATCCAAGTGGTATCAGGAGGTTACATCTATACCTGTCTCCTCTAAGCAGGAGGAACCTGACCACACCCCCCACATACGTAGCGCTCCGACTTACAACTGGGGTCCTAGGACTAGAGCGCCCCATGTTGTGGTACGGAATCAGACGGGAATGTGGAATTCATCCACAAAGATTCCAGACAGAAAGACGTTGGATGCTAGTCTTCCAGTCAGGGAGCTCAACGTTCTTTCAATGTTGGAGTTGCTAAGTCCTGTAGAGGAGTCTCAGGTTTTTCCCTCAAAAGGGGCTTCAAGTGGCATAATCCCAGAGGGGGTCCTTGAAACAGTCGCCCCTAAGAGGGTCTTGGGGAACTTAACCCCACATGGAGTTATGGAGGTCATTGCTCCTGATGAGGCCTTGGGAGGCATAACTCCGAAAAAAGAATCCCTGACATCAGTCTCAGCCGGGATTTCTAGTGACATCTTCCCCGATCTTGGGGTTCTCGGTGTTGCCTCTGAGGCTGTGGATCCAGGAGTCCCGGTCTCCTTAGGCGAGTCCGATGCCGGGGGCTCATCTAGCGGCAATGGCGCTTGGGGCTCATTGAACGTTTGTGGTGCTCGAGGTCAGTCGAGCCAATTTGATGCCCAAGGCCCGCCGGGCGTGTCTGATGATACTCCTAACACTCCATACTTCGATGGAGATTTGGCCCAGCTCCGACCAATTGCTCAGCAATTCCTCGCTAAAATGGACTTCTCACATAATATGAAGATAACTCCTTCTTCTGCTGTCCGTTATCTCTTATCATGCTTTAGAGGAAGAGCTTTGGAGTGGGTTAAACCTCTCATAGAGGCTGACGATCCCATCCTAAGGTATCTTCCGGGTTTCCTAAAAACCGTGCGGAAAGTGTTCAGCCCAAAGGCCGTAGCCCCGAGTGGGGGCCCAAAGGCCGTAGCCCCGAGTGGGGGCCCAAAGGCCGTAGCCCCGAGTGGGGGCCCAAAGGCCGTAGCCCCGAGTGGGGGCCAAAAAGTCTGTTTCGCCCCAGAAGGTGGGCAAGTCTGTTTCGCCCCAGAAGGTGGGCAAGTCTGTTTCGCCCCAGAAGGGGGGCAAGTCTGTCTCGCCCCAGAAGGGGGGCAAGTCTGTTTCACCCCAGAAGGGGGGCAAGTCAGTCCGGTCCCTGAGGGGGACTCTGCCAGTCCGGTCCCTGAGGGGGACTCTGCCAGTCCGGTCCCTGAGGGGGACTCAGTCCATCTAGTCTCAAGTGGTATCATAGAAGCTGTGTCCCCGGAAGGGGTGGCCATATCCTTGTCTGAGGTCCCAAAGACCACAGCCTCAGCAAGGGTCTTGATGGCTGCAAACCCGGTGAGTGTTTCGGTTTTGACGGCCTCTCGGGAGGCTTCAGAAATCTTAGCCCCCAAGGTTGTTGTTCCCATAGAGAATTCCAGTTCTGAGGTCCCAGAGGTGGATGTCCCTACGTCCATCGTGTTTGATGGAGATCTTGCCCATTTTATTGCCCTGGTTGGACACTATGTTTCCCTGTTTGAATCTGGACCATCTTCAGGGGTCACTTGGGCTAACATTGTAGACCTCATCATTTCTGCCTTTAGGGGTAGACCTCAGACATGGGCCTACGAGCGGATCAATGCTGGTGACCCTTGTATCCGAGATCTATCTTCTTTCTGTGATGCAGTTATTAAGAAGTTCAGTCCCAAAAAGAAGGATGGGGTTCCACCAGCTCCTGGAAATGTGGTGCCCAGCATAAGCCAGGGGCTTAAGGACCTGGCTTCTGGAGACTCACAGTCTCTGTTTGTTCGTTCTTCTGCCTCATCGCTTGGTCCGGAATCCAGGAGTTTAGCTATTGGTTTTGTCTCACTGACTCCTGACAAAATTTTTTTGGACACATCTGGTACCTGTAATTCTGGGTCTGGGGAATCCAATAAGAGTTCTGCCTATGGCCAATTAAGACATTCTTCCCTTTCTGAGATTCCGTCTGTTAAAAAGACTCTCATGATCTCCTCAGATCGAGACTTCAACTCTGTTTCTGATTTGGTAACCCTTAGCTGTGATTTGATAGAAGGTACCATCAGATCTGATAATGTGTGGGGCCTTAAACTGCTGATTTCATCAAAATCTAGGAAAAAGAAAAAGAAGAAGCATTAATCTTTTTCCGCTTTCCTGGATCATCTTGTTTGTCTTTTTGGTTATGCCCTGTGGTCACCCTCAAGTGGGGGCACTGAGACAAGCCGTGGTTTTAGCTTGTGTTCACCTTTCTGTTGCCTTTGCCCCGTTATCCAGAATCCAGATACATTTAATTTTTGGAGGTCTGGATTTTGGGGTCTGTTGACCCCTCCTCAAGGGGGGGGGTACTGTCAGGAACCAGTCTGTTTTGTTTTCTGTCAGTTTCTGTTTGGCATTTTGACTCACTGGTGACCTCCAGTGGTAGGTCTGTTGCCATTACAGCCCTGTGTTCTTTGAGCTATTATTCACAGGCTGTGAGGTATTAGCTCGTTAATCATGAGCAGCCTGGAGATTCACCAGCTGTTTCAATCACCTGAGTCCTTTATAAGCCATGCTCTCCTGGGGATCTGTGCCAGTGATAGCTTGCTGTTAGCTGCAGATATACTGCTCTCTGGTCCTAGGTCCTGCTCCTGTTCCATTCAGTCTGGATTCTGTCGGAGTCCTTCTCACTTCAGTCTGGGTACTGTTTTCAGCTTGTCCTGTGTCGTCTGGGTCCAGTCAAGTGTCCTATCCTGCTGCAGTCTGGATCAATTATCATTGTCCCCTTGCTGTCCTAGTCCAGGGACCTCCAGCCGTGGTGCAGCCATTGTCCAGCTGCCGTCTCACTGCGGTCACTGTGCAGCCGTAGTCCAGCCGTTATCCAGCCGCCCGATTGCTGCGGTCAGTGTCCAGTCTTGGGCCGGTCACGTAAGTGCTCCAGTGGAGCCTGGTTCCTTATTCTTTATTCCTACGGGCAAGCGGCCCTTCCTCCTTAGTTATAATCATTATTATCCTGGTTCTGCTCTCCGTGGTTCGGAGAGGCCCACAACTGTGGGTTTACGTCTGTTTTGGGGTACCGTCACTTTAAGAGTACTATTTTTATGTTGGCGTGTGTTTGGTTTGGTGGCACCCTATTGTTGCTTTGTTCTGGTGTTTGCGACTCGGTCGCGCTGTCCCGTCCTTGGCCTGGTGCCGGTTAGTCAGGGGTTTTTTCAGGTAGGCCCGTTAGTTAGATCTGCTTTTTGAGATACCCCCTGGCGATCGCTCACCCCTTGTCACCACATAACACCTGGCTGCATCGGGGTCGGAGCAGGCTTAACCGGCTCCTTCGAACGCGGCTACAGGCGAAGCTTAGCACTACCGCAGGGGTATTCCATCTGCCCGGGGGACTCAACAGAGTCAGTGTAGGGTTTCGCTGTGGCCGTTCTAAACAGCGGTCCCAGCTGCGGGCTCACGCCTGACCTTTTTCCTCCTGCCAGCTGTCGTATCACCCAGAGCCCAGGCGAAAACCATAACAGATGTGGTCCGAACTTTGAAGGTTTATGTGGACAGAACCAGGGATCTCAGGAAGTCGGATTCGCTGTTTGTCCTATACTGTTCTGCGAAACGTGGTTGGCCGGCTACCAAGCAAACTTTGGCCAGGTGGATTTGCCTAACCATTAAACAAGCTTATGTTCAGGCCTCCCGGCCTACGCCTGCTAGAGTTTCGGCTCATTCCACCCGTTCGGTGGGACCTTCTTGGGCGGCGGCCAGAGGGGTGTCTCTTTCTCAGGTATGTAGGGCAGCCACTTGGTCTGGGCCCAATACCTTTATTAAGTTTTATAGGTTTGACACCTTCGCGGCCTCCTCTACTAGGTTTGGCCGCGCGGTGCTTCAGGATGCCCAGCGCCTTCCCGCCCGTGGGGATGGCTTTGGGACGTCCCCAGCGTAGTACTTCAGTGTCCCCAGAGGATGAAGGAGAAAATAGGAATTTGGTACTTACCGATAATTCCCTTTCTCCGAATCCGAAGGGGACACTGAACGCCCTCCCGGCACTGGTCTTCTGGTAAGGGAGGGGTTTTTACAGGTCGCATGTGGCCAGGATGTGTTGCATGCGATAGTCTGTATGTGAGTTCTTTTGACTTATGTTTTCATTCGGTGTCTTGTTTTCATTCTCTCTTTCTCTGTCAGAGGTTTCCTGGTCTCTTTTCTCCTCTCGGGCACAGTAACTAAGACTGGAGTCTGAGGGGGGGATAGAGGGGGAGGAGCCACACCACACTTCAAGTTCTTAAAGTGCCAACTCCTCCATAACACCACACTATCCCCAGCGTAGTACTTCAGTGTCCCCTTCGGATTCGGAGAAAGGGAATTATCGGTAAGTACCGAATTCCTATTTGTTCTCATATTAAATGAATGACATTAGGGATGTCCATTCAGGATTTTGGATCACTGCAGAAACTCAATGTCTGTATTTAATGCATTACATGATAAGTAAATTAATGTCGATCATCTCTAATATCAATATTTATTTTGATACATGTACCATTAAGAGTTACATAAGAATTGGGCATGCAAAAAATTAATAAAAAAAGAAGAAAAACCCTCAACTCATGTAAAATAGTAAAAGATGCGGTAGAGCAGGTAAGTACCGTATATCGCTGCTGCAGTTTGGGCTTTCCATTTACACATCATGGGTAAGATGTAATGGGAAGCAATTTTTAGTAAGGTTCTGAAATCTTACCTTATCTCATGGAAATATGAAAATGTGCGTTTTTGTGTAAAAAAAATTAAGAAATAACAAGCCACAGGCTCATTGAGCTGGACCTGATTCCAAAAATATCGGTGACAAAAAGCTTAGGGGTGCCCTGTATTTCTGAAACCAGCCCCAGACTCTTGGACCGGTTCTGGTTCCAAAAATATGGGGGACAAAAAACTGGGGGTTCCCCATATTTTGGCACCAGCACCAGGCTCTAACAGTCCACTGTGTAATGCCACAGCCAGTGGACACTGTGGCTGGTCAGCCCTCGACGGGGTACCTGGGGGAGTGGGGACCCACCCAATAAATGGGTTTCCCCCAGGCTTTAGCCGTCCAGAGCTGAAGGCCGGGGATATACCCGGCGTCCCTGGCCGGTGGACGCCAGGCTGATACAGGTAAAATAAAATAAAAAACATTGCTTTTTACAGGTGAACTAGAAGTCCCAGCAGACCTCCCCTGCATGCTGGGACTTGGCGAACCACAAGTCCCATCATGCAGGGCATTAATGGGCCCCTTGGACTGTTAAAAAAAAAAAAAAGAATGTTAAAAAAAAACACAGACACAGAGAAAAGTAAAAGTTTATTATACATACATTAATTTTACACCTCTGTACTTACAAATCCAGGCTCCAGCGGTGACTCTGTCCCCTGAAGCAGCTCACCCCGCACTGACTGCGAGGTGAGCTGGTTTCCTCCTTTGAAATGACAGTGGAGAATCTCGCTGTCAGAGTGCTATAGAAGCTCTCACCCCTGATTGACTGTAGGCATCTCCATTTAAATGCCTACAGCCAATCAGGGCTGAGTGCTTTCCCATTCCCCCAGGTACCCTGTCCAGGGCTGACCAGCCACAGTGAGCATGGTACGGCCTGAGGACCTTATGTAAAAAATGTTCCCGGGCTATGGCATGACACGGGCTGTTGGAGCCCGGTGCTGGTTAGAAAATACAGGGGTTTATTTGTCCCATGTATTTTTGGAACCAGGACCAGCCCAAGAGTGCGATTTTTTTTGGTTACATTTACCAAAAATGAAGCCCTATTAAATTTGTGCGTTGCAGCAAAAAGTGTGATTTTAGCGCAAATAAAATGCAAAAGTCTAAAAATTCCACTCTATTAAATCTCACCCAATGTCCAACAAAATGTGTAAACTAAAATGTTTTTTTAAATGGCATGGGGTACCGATTCCTGAGCATAACCAGCCACAGGTTTAAAGAACTGGTCCTGGTTTTAGAAATTCAAGGGTCAAAAATCATAGGAGATCCCCAGGATTTTAAAAACCAGCACAATGCTCAAGGGCCGGTCCTGGTTCCCAGAATATGGGGGACAAAATGAGTAGGGCTCCCCCGTATTTTGGCAACCTGCACCAGGCCCGAACAGCCAGCAGGGTAATGCCACAGCCGGGGGAAATATTTTCTGCAAGTTCCCCCAGCCAAAGCATTCATCCCTATGGCTGGTCAGCCCGGGCAGGGACCTCGGAGGAGTGGGGACCCACCCAATAAAGAGGTCCCTACCTCCAGAGTTACCCCTGCCTAAGTTGAAGCCAGGGGATGTCCCCGGTGCCCCTGTGGCGGAGGGCACCGTGCTACTAAATGGTTAATATTAGACACAACTATTGTGTAATGTTGTGGAACCACAAGTCCCAGCAAGCCTACACCGCATGCAGGGACTTGGAGAACCATAAGTCCCAGCTTGCGTGGCATTAAAGGGCCCACTGGGTTTTGTAGTTCCACTACATGTCAAATAGTAAAATAAAACACACACAGGAACAGTATAACTTTATTACATACTACATGCATTCACTCGGGATGCAGTCACAATCCCGGCGGTCGGAATCCCGGCGGTCAAAATCCCGATGCCGGAATCCCGACCGCCGAAATCCCGGCACTTTGTTCCTCTGTGGGTGTCCACGACACCCATAGATGGAGAATAAATTAGTGTGCCGAGTGTAGCGAGTCACCGGGCCTGCTGCGTGGTGAGCACAGGGGGGTCGATCCACGCCCCCCTCCCCCCTTGTCGGGATTCCGGCGTCAGGATTACAAACCAATCCCATTCACACATACATTACCTATGTATTCCCATGAAGGCCTATCCTTTTCTCCAGGTAGAATCAAATAAAGTACCTGGATTGATGGCTGTCTTCTCCGCCTGGCAGTACCTGTGAGAGAACCAGGAAAGATTGTGTACATTCGTGTCTCATCCCACATTAGTCCCGCCCACCAGCCAATAAGGAGCCGCCTTTGGCTGGTGGGTAAGACTATCCCCCAGCATGTGGGAGGAGCCACAAATATAAACAATGATTCCTGCTTCTATCACACGGTTACTGCCATGCGGAAAATACATCCATCGATCTGCGAGGTGTGTGTTGAGTATAATTTCCCTCAACAGGTACTCATTTGGATTTTGGAGAAGAGGACTGCCTTCGTGGAAATCCATAGATAATGTATGAATGCATGTAGTATGTAATAAAGCTATACTGTTTGTGTGTGTGTGTGTGTTATTTCACTATTTGTCATGTTGTGGAACTACAAGACCCAGTGGGCCCTTTAATGCCACACATGATGGGACTTGTGGTTCACCAAGTCCGTACATGCCGTGCAGGCTTGCTGGGGCTTGTAGTTCCACAACATTACATATTAGTTTTATCTAGTATTATCCATTTATCAGCTCGGTGCCCACTGCCCCAGGGACAGCCCTGGCCATGGGTAACTCTGGAGGGGGGACCCCTTTATTGGGGGGGTCCCCACTCTTCCAGGGTCCCTGTCTGAGCTGGGGGCGATGAATTCTTTGGCATGGGGAACTTGCATAAAATGTTTCCCCCGGCTGTGGCATTACCCTGTTGGCTGTTTGGGACTGGTGCTGGTTGCCAAAATTGAGGGGACAAAAAGTGGTGTTTATAACACTATGCGCTGCTGAGTAGAACGGATATTGAACTTCGCTGAATAAAAGAACATTGGACACACTGTATCAATTATTAGTAATTTTTATAAATTTAAGACAATGATACATTAAATAAAATACAGTACAATAAAATATACATACAATCTCAGCGTATACGCTAAGTACTAAGCAGTACGTTGTATACGCAAATAGCAATTTTGAAAGATGGGTTAGTGTGGAGAACACTGTTTTAGCTTGTGGGTTAATCAGAAGTTCATTCCGGTATTGCCAGTCGCAGAATAGCCAATTTATTACTGCAAGTATAGCTTGTTAGTGAGAGTTTAGTCATACATACGGGTAACCAGTCAGGCACATATCCAGCAGTAACAGATTAATATAGATGTATCCTGTTGGTGGGTCTACACGCACTATTGGAATTTATCAGGAACAATCAACACCGTTGTGGTATGCTCACCCTCCTTTCGATTGATGTGAATAGCAGGAGGGGCCGGGGAGCCAGATAACTCTACGGCTCTACCCGATGCTGGAGGTGGTAAGGCGGGTTGTCGCCGGCTGGCTCCGTGCTCCGACTGCAGAGGTGGTATGCGGCAGAAGGAATAGTGAGAAAGGTCTGTCTCAGGAGCGCTCCGTATATCGGAGGAATAGGCTGTTGTACTCCAATGTTGGAGAGGGCGATTGCGGCGTGCTGGCAACAGGACCGGATGTAATGTCCACACAGGTTCTCCACTTGAGGGCGGAAATTACGTCGACGCGTTTCGTTTCCTGGGCAACTGGAAACATTTTCAAGACAAAAAAAAAGTTTCCAGTTGCCCAGGAAACGAAACGCGTCGACGTCCTTTCCGCCCTCAAGTGGAGAACCTGTGTGGACATTACATCCGGTCCTGTTGCCAGCATCACAGTGTGTCCAATGTTCTTTTATTCAGCAGAGTTCAATATCCATTCTACTCAGCAGCGCATAGTGTTATAAACACCACTTTTTACCTTTGTACTTGTGAGGTCCAAACCTCACATAACACCTGCAGCAGCAGAGTAGTGTCTTATCATTCCACTAAAGACTAATTATTCTATTTGTAAAGCGCCAGGATTTGTGGCTAGTGGAGGTGTGTTCAAACCCTCCACAACCCACAACCCCCCCCCCCCCTAAAATAGAGGGGACCCCTACTAATTTTGTGCCCCATATTTTGGGAACCAGGACTGGCCCTGGTGCTGGTTTTAGAAATCCTGGAGATACCCTAATAATTTGCACATTTACAGGACTGAAATTCGCACCATAATGCACCTTATCACATTTTTCAGCTGCAAGTTTGCATTAAAAAAATTAGCGATTTGAAAAAATCCGATAAGGTGCGATTTCAGAACCTCACTAAAAATTGCATCCTATTAAATGTCACCCCATGTCTCTAAAATCGATCTAACCCTGCAATACATTTTGTATAAAAACTTATCTGAAAAAGTTCAGAGATTGATGTTCATGCTTAAGGCCCATACACAGTGGGCCATTTTGAGCTGAAAGCCGCTCAAAACGCCAACTTTGATCGTCTTTCAACTCAAAGCCGTCCAGTGTGTATGTCCCGGCTATGGGCAGTGAACGGTTATTGCCGCTCTCGCATCATTGCCGGGAAAGCCACTCATCTGCTTGTATTACCAGCAGATGAGCGGCTTTGCGGATGGCTTTGCAAAGCACTGCGCTATGCAAAGCTGTATGCTCCCCCCGCTGACTTCGCCGGGCAGGCCACCCCCCCTCCAGCGGCGATCCCCTGATTTGCATAATCATCCATTCGCAGCCTTGGGTGCGGGGGAGAAATCATTCAAAGGTCGAATTGAATGATTTCTCTAGCGCTCGCAGATCAGAGACACCTGTCATTAAGGTGTCTCTGATTGCAGGGACACCTTATTGCAGAAGGGTGAAAAACAGGGGCATGTTGCCCAAAAAAGAGAGTGACCTATGCAAAAAGGGGCGTGGCATATCAGGATGATACGTCCTCAGGCCATACCCCTGTTTTTCGCCCTTCTGAAATGCTGAATAGACGCTTCAGTCTATTCCTTGCAGGCTGGGGGAATTAAGACTGCTCCCCCCCCCCACTAGCGGCCGCAGGGGCGGGGGGGGGGGGCGGTCCGATATAATACCAAAAAACAGGACAGTTGGGAAGTATGCAATTCAGCTGGCAGCTCCAGCTATTGTTAGCTTTTCACTTTTTCACATAAACATGACTGTAAAGCCTTTTAACCATAGCACAGTAAACAGATGAATCACATTAATTGTAAGTCATTTAGAAAATAGGAGTAAACCACAAATCTCTGTTCAGCACTAATGGTGCATCCAGAATAACTGCAAAGTGAAGGAAGTAGGGGGCTGTTATGATGTTCAAATTCTACTGGCCGAACACAGGATGTCTGGATATACGAAGACGTCAAACGTGATGCCACCCTTATGTTCATTTTGGGGAATTTGTCTAACACGTTTCAATGATTGAGATTTCATCTACATATTTATTAGTACTTCTGGTCATAATCCCATAATAGTAGCAGAACTGTATAAGTAGACAAGGAAGTCGTAATAAGCCACCCGTGCCGCTGAGGAATAAGTACTGGATACATTAATTACACACCTCTTTTCAGCTTCTACAGGTAGGAGAGACTTCCTTCCATCTGTTATTGTTATATTTAAAATGTGGGTAATAAATATGCAAGAACAACATTAACTATTTCAAGCTTTCCTACCGGGAAGGTGGGCAAGTCTCCCGCTGTTTGTTCACATCCCCCGCTCCCCCTTGCCCGCTGGATTAATTAGCACAAATCGCGGGTCTGTGGTCATTTCGCATCATTTAAGCCTGCCCCCCTCCCTGCAGCCCGCGAATCACAGAAGTTTCCGGCATGGGGGGGGGGGGGAGGGGGGGTGGCGGGGCAGAGTGATGTCAGCCTTGCCCCCGCCCCCCTGACGGATTGCCTCTCCGGGCTTCTCCCGGAGAGGTGAAAGTTAAAGTAGGCAAGTATGAACTATTTTCTCTGTTTCAACATGATAAAGTGTCTAGTACTGTAGTTAAAGCAGCACAAGAAAGTTATTTATGACATACAAATTGGGGGTGTGCAGCGGGCACTTTTTGTGTTTTGGGTCTGTATCCCAGCTGTGTTTTGGGGCTGGATCTGTTCCAAAACTGCTAAAATCAAAGACATTTTTTTTTTTTTTTTTGCTCCTACGCTATTATTAACTTCAAGAACATTAATTTCCACTAATTTCCAGTCTGTATCACTGGACTGGAGTTATGCACCAGTAGTATCACTGGACTGGAATTACCCAACAGTAGTGCAGTATCACTGGACTGGAATTACGCAGCTGTATTACTGGACTGGAATTATGCACCAGTAGTATCACTGGACTGTAATTACCCACCAGTAGTGTAGAATCACTGGACTGGAATTACGCAGCTGTATCACTGGACTGGAATTACAGCTGTATTACTGGACTGGAATTATGCACCAGTAGTATCACTGGACTGGAATTACGCAGCTGTATCACTGGACTGGAACTACAGCTTTAATACTGGACCAGTATGCACCAGTAGTATAATGACTGGAATTATGCACCAGTAGTGTATTACTGGACAGGACTTTAATGGCAGAACCAATGGGCTTTAACAGCAGTACCACCGGACTTTAACGGCAGTACCAATGGACTTCAACGGCATTACCAATGGACTTTAATCGAATTACCACTGGATTGGATTTATGCAGCAGTATCGCTGGACTGGACCTCTGCAGCAGAATCAATGGATTGGACATCTGCAGAACTATTACTGGACTGGACTTTAACTGCAGCAGTCTCATTAAGCACCAGTGTGTCACGGTCCGCCCGGGTCACTTAACGGTCCGGGTGGTCCAGCGGACCCTGGTCCAAGTGTGTGATCCCTGTCGTCTGGCCAGGGCGGCAGGAGGACTTGGGCAGCTGCCATTATGCATGTGCGGCGGTGCCCATCCTGTCTGTCCGGGCCGGGATCCCGGCGCTGTCAGCTCAGCCCGGACGGAAGTGACGGCGGGGTTGCTCCTGCAGTACTCCCGGCGCCTGCTGAGGTCTCACTAGTTCAGGATGAGTCTGCAGCGTCTACAGAAAGATGCCATTTTGTTGAAGTCCCCCAATAGGTATTCAGTGCCGGAGCCAGCAGCCTATCAGAGCTACCCCAGGGGGATAAAAGACTTCTGTTTGTAACAATCTGGTGGCAGTGCTTCGCTTGTTACTCCTTAGATAAGTTCAGTGTCCTGTGCGCTTTTGACAACCACCTGTGCACCTCCAGTGTCCTGCTTTGGTGCAACCTGCTTCAACCACCTGTGCACCTTCAGCGTCTTGCTTTGGTGCAACCTGCTTCAACCACCTGTGCACCTCCAGCATCCTGCTTTGGTGCAACCTGCTTCAACAACCTGTGCACCTCCAGCGTCTTGCTTTGGTGCAACCTGTTCAACCACCTGTGCACCTCCAGCGGCTTGCTTGGTGCAACCTGCTTCAACCACCTGTGCACCTCCAGCGGCTTGCTTGGTGCAACCTGCTTTAACCACTTGTGCACCTCCAGCGACTTGCTTTGGTGCAACCTGCTACAGTCACCTGTACACCTCCAATGTCCTGCTTGGGTGCATCCTGCTACAGACACCGGTGTGTTTCCATTCCATTAACCCTTTATCGTGAACACTCATAGGTCTTAACCTTCTGAACCAGTATCCACCCGTCCCGGACTCCTTCCAAGTCCTCGCATGAGAAAGACCTACATACAGTATGTCCTGCTACCTTCCGGGTCTTAGCCAATCCTGATCCACGACCGGGCCCACAGAATCCTCAGGTACTGACACAGTGGAGCAACACTGGACACCAGCAGCACTAGGCAGCACAGGACACCATCAGCAGCACTAGCACTAAGCAGCACAGGACACCAGCAGCACTGGATGGGACTTATAAAGCAGGTCGCCACCCCCACAGACCACCACAGATCACCACAGACCACCAAAGCCCCAGAGCACGTCCACTCACTATTGTCTCCAATGCCGGAGTGAAGATGATGGCACAGGGTGTCGGATCTCGAAGAAATTTGCCACACTTTGAGCACCAAGTCTGGGTGGGTCTGTACTCGTATTGGGGGTGTCTGGGTGTATTCGGATTCCCAAAATCTGAACCCGCTCATCCCTAATACAAATCCACCTTAGTAACTCCGGCACTCCTAAAGGGGTGCTTCTAGATTTATGCCAGTGCTGATGGGTTTGTTATGGAAGTATTCGCAGAGAACGGAACACATTTCAGGCACAGAGCTGAACTATTTTGTGGATCAGCACAAAAATTATAATTCATTCAGAATGACTTAAGTTAGGAATAAAGAGAATGCACAACTATAAGAAAATTTGACATTTTTTTTTTCTTGGTCAAACTGTATGTGTCAGAGTTCTCAATTGATTCAGATCTACAATAAGAAAACAAAATGACTGGAAAAAATTGGGGTACTTATGTAGTTTCATGGCGGCAGGCTACGCTACGCTGTCAGCGTAGCCCAAGGGCAGACTAGCATAGTTAGCGTAGTGTCCCAGCGGCAGCCCTGTGTAGTCAGCATAGTGTCCCCTTCAGGCAGCATTGTCACCGTACTGTCTACGCGAGCTACAGATCTGTCCCCGGCGTCCCTGGCAAGCCTAGTGAGCACCTCTCACACAGTGCCAGTAACCGCCAGATCCCCTGCGCTGGTGAAGAGGCAATCATGCGGGCGCCGGCGGAGTAGCGCTCCATCTGCCTGAGACGCACAAGCGTCTCATACACTTGCGCGTCTCAGCAATTTGTGCGGCAGGGTAGGTTTGTTTGCACCAAGTATGTACTAGGGATGTCCAATTGCCCATTTTATTCGGCTACACGGTCATTGTTTGTAGTGATCTCATCATAGAGAGAATCCTTTCTGGTGCAGGTTTGCTCAGTTGAAGAGTCTGTGATATTTCTGAGACTATTTATCAAGGATTCATCATAGATTATGAATTCAATCACAACTGTGTCTAAAAAGATGACAATACGATATCGGGACTTTTTAAATTTTTTATAAACTTTTTTTACACATTTCATGGGACCACTGACTGCTTCTTCAGACAGTTTATGCTTAAAAAAAATTCTGAGGAATGAAATACCAAATGGTAAAGGCTATTCAATATTCTAGTACATTATCTAAAAGTGCAGGAAATAAAAAAAAATTCTAATTGGTTTTCAATATGATATCGTCCAGATGGTAGCCTTCATTCATGATACACATTTGACAAAGTTCACTTTAATATTTCTGGTTACATTATCAAGTAGAATTTTCAATACTGGATGGAAATCAAACCCCATCAGCTTCATGAAATGTCTTTACACAGCCAAAAGGGGCCATCTGAAAGCTGAGGAAGAACCACTGAATACATCTGAAACCTTCAACCTAGATCCAAGAAACCAACTAAATTCTGCTATACCCCAAGAAATGACTATATCATTTTCATAATATATTAAAAGTTATTTATCATTGCTTTTTTCATCCACATTTAAAATTAGAGTTTTTTTTCACCCTGTACATCACACCTGTTTCACTGGTGTTATGGAGTGGGAACGGGTCACTTCTGTGATGGTGAGGGTAAAAAGTCACTTGTGTGATCGGGCGGGAAATGTCACTTCTGTGATAGTGAGGGGAAAGAGTCACTGGTGTGATCGAGTGGGAATGGGTCACTTCAGTGATGGTCAGGGGAAAGAGTCACTGGTGGGATGGGGGAAGGGTCAGTTAAGATACGACGAGGGGAAAGAGTCACTGGTGTGATGGGATGAGAAAGGGTCACTTATGTGATGGTGAGGGGAAAGGGTCACTGGTATGATGGGGTGGGAAAGGGTCACGTACAGTATGTGATGGTGAGGGGAAAGAGTCACTGGTGTGATCGGGTGGGATTGGGTCACTTCAGTGATGGTCAGGGGAAAGAGTCACTGGTGGGATGGGGGAAGGGTCAGTTATGATATGACGAGGAGAAAGAGTCACTGGTGTGATGGGATGAGAAAGGGTCACTTATGTGATGGTGAGGGGAAAGGGTCACTGGTATGATGGGGTGGGAAATGGTCATGTACAATATGTGATGGTGAGGGGAAAGAGTCACTGGTGTGATTGGGTGAAAATGGGTCACTTCAGTGATGGTCAGGGGAAAGAGTCACTGGTGGGATGGAGGGGAAGGGTCACTTATGTGATGTCGAGGGGAAAGAGTCACTTGTGGGATGGGGTGAGAAAGGGTCACTTATGTGATGGTGAGGGGAAAGGGTAGATGGTATGATGGGGTGGGAAAGAGTCACATAAAGTATGTGATGGTGAAGGGAAAGGGTCACTGATGTGATGGTAACGGGAAGGAGTCACTGATGTGATCGGATGGGAAAGGGTCACTTTTATGATGGTGAGTAGAAGAGATACTGGTGGGGAAAGAGTGAGTGCTGTGTGTGCACTGTTGTGATGGGAAGGCAAAATAATCACTATTTTGAAGGGAAAGAGTAAGCAGTGTGATGGGGAAGGTAAAGAGTTACCATTGTGATGGGGAGGAATATGATGGAGAAGGGAAGAGTTTCTGGTTTTATATGTAGGGGAAAGTGGCACTGCTGGAATTGTTTGGATGGGAAGGGTAAGGGGCACTGTCACTGACAAATCTGGTTGCAAGGTGTGCAGTGTAGATGGCCCATGGTTCAGAATAAAGACAGAGACCGACTCATCGCAGACAAAAAAAAGGTGTTAGATTTTAGGATGGCTGATTTTGTAGAGATGGGAAACTCTGTAAGGGATTGTTTGGCAGAGTGGAGGAACTTGGAAGGAGTGAAGGATTAGTGGGAAAAATTAAAAAAAGTGCAATACTAAAAGCAACAGAACTTTGTGTCAAAAGAGTTGGGAAAAAGGAAGCCAGTGTGGTTTGCGAAAGAAGTAGCAAAAATTGTGAAAGCAAAAAAGTTGGCCTTTAGGAAATATAAGCAGACGCAGAATAATGAGGACAAAGAGGTGCATCTTGTTAGACAGAAGGAGGCTAAGAAGGTAGTCAGATTTACAAAAGCACAGGCTGAGGAGAAAATGGCCCAGTCAGTGGGTAAAGGGTGGAAAACTTTTTTTAGGTATATAAGTGAAAGGAGAAAAACAAAAAGTGGAATAATAAGACTAAAGACAGTGAGTGGAAGTCTTCTTGAGGGGGACAATGTAATAGCAGATCATATTAATAATTATTTCTGCTCAGTATTCACTGCTGAGAGGGGCCACAGTTAAGTTGCAAGTATAGACAGAAAAATGAGGGAGAAACAAGTACATTTACAGTTGAGAAAGTCCTCACAGAACTCTCAAAACTCAAAGGGGATAAATCAATGGGGCCAGATGGGATACATCCAAGGATACTAAAAGAGCCTAAAGGGGAGATGGTAAAACCATTAACAGAATTATTCAACCAGTCACTAGCTACTGGAGTAATCACAGAGAACTGGAAAACAGCAAATGTAGTCCCACTGCACAAAAGTGGAAGCAAGGAAGAAGTAAGCAACTATCGACCAGTGAGCCTTACATCAGTAGTAGGGAAACTGATGGAAACACTCTTAAAACAAAAAGTTGTAGAATATCTCAAAACCAGCAACTTACAGGATCCAAAACAGCATGGGTTTACTGAGGGAAGATTATTGACTTTTCAAATCTTATTGACTTTTTTGACTGGGTGACTAAAGTAATAGATCAAGGTGGGGCTGTAGATGTACCTTATCTAGACTTTAGTAAGGCTTTTGAAACTGTCCCACATCACAGACTGTTAAATAAACTTGAAAGCTTTGGATTGGAATCTAAGATGGATGAGTGGATAAGATTTTGGTTGCAGGACAGAAAACAGAGAGTTGTAGTAAACAGAATACAGTCTAAGGAGGAAAACATTACAAGTGGAGTACCCCAGGGATCTGTACTTGGACCAGTGCTTTTTAATATCTTTATTGGTGATATAGCAAATGGAATTGACGGTAAAATGTGCCTTTTTGCAGATGACACAAAGGTATGCAACAGGGTAGACAAACCAGGGGTAAAACAAAGGATTGATGATCTAGGTCAGTGACCAGCTTGGTGTGTCAAAAATCATAAAAAAGTGTAGCATTCCTCGAGTCGCGTGTCACTTCAAGAAATAGCAATAATTTGATGATGTTTGCAGCCATTATACATATGCCTCACACCGTGATGCCCATTATACGTATGCCACACACCGTGATGCCCATTATACATATGCCGAACACCGTGGTGCCCATTATACATATGCCACACCCCGTGATGCTCATTATACATATGCCACACACCATGATGCCCATTATACATATGCCACACCCTGTGATGCTCATTATACATATGCCACACACCGTGATGCTCATTATACATATGGATGGAACAAGAAAGAGTGTGAATTCAGACTGATACCAATTGGGACCAGTCAATTCACATTCCTGGCGCTCTAAAATAAATAGATTGAATATAATGATATTAGGTGCCTCTGGTATGCACCAATATAATTACTACACACTCAGCTGCTGCACATGTTAAATGAGCTAGCCTAGCTCATAAAGAGTGAGAGAATTGGGAGGGTATTAACACAATTGTGCTGCTGGGTACTACAAACACTCTGAGTAACGGCTTGTTGACCAAAAATCACACTGGACACGCTCTATAAAGTTGTTAATTTTTATAGAAATATATAAAAAAGAAAAATATATAATTATACAGTACAGTTATAAGAAGCACCTAAAAACATGTAGGCTTATTTGTCAAAAAACAGGTGTGTCTCCAAGGGTTAAATGGGGTTTCCAATGGTACAATTGCTCAAGTCAGGATAATAATATGTCCAGAATATAATGTTTAATTAATTATTTATGAGTCCCAGTTATCCTGCCCGCAAAAGATGTTATTAGTGCCAATTAGCATGTATAGGGAACATGCACTAGGTGAAAAGGCAGTTCATCAGCAGTAACAGTGATTGTTTTTAATTTGTAGTATTAAGGTTTCTCACCTATAGATGGTTGTGGTAGCGGGGAGCGTTACTTAGTTGTAGCTCTACCCTGATGCAGGATTTCCAGGTGTGTACTCCTGGGACAGGGCTTCACCGTTCCAATATGCAGTGAGTGGATGGCGCTTTATAGCGCTGCTGCTGGCATCCCCAATATGGTATTCCGGGGGAGCGAGCTGATCAGTAGTGAAAGATCAATCCTCACCCGCCAGGGCAAGATGGAACAAGCCTGCGCCGCTGAAGATGGTAAGTAGCTGGCGGGTAGGTGTAGTAGCGGCGGCTGTGGAATGAGCAGAAGCCGGTACCGTGGCTGACAGTGAGCGGCGGCTGTGAAGTAAGCAGAAGCCGGTATCGCGGCTGACAGTGAGCGGCGGCTGTGAGGGGAGCAGAAGCCGATATCACGGCTAACAGTGAGCCGTGCCGTGGGCTTGAGGAGAGACTCCTGAGACCTTTGAGACAAGTCTGGAAGCTTGGTGTGACGTCAACGCGTTTCGTACCCACAGTGGTTGGGAACTTTTTCAAGACAAGTCTGCTCATTCCACAGCCGCCGCTACTACACCTACCCGCCAGCTACTTACCATCTTCAGCGACGCAGGCTTGTTCCATCTTGCCCTGGCGGGTGAGGATTGATCTTTCACTACTGATCAGCTCGCTCCCCCGGAATACCATATTGGGGATGCCAGCAGCAGCGCTATAAAGCTCCCATCCACTCACTGCATATTGGAACGGTGAAGCCCTGTCCCAGGAGTACACACCTGGAGATCCTGCATCAGGGTAGAGCTACAACTAAGTAACGCTCCCTGCTACCACAACCATCTATAGGTGAGAAACCTTAATACTACAAATTAAAAACAATCACTGTTACTGCTGATGAACTGCCTTTTCACCTAGTGCATGTTCCCTATACATGCTAATTGGCACTAATAACATCTTTTGCGGGCAGGATAACTGGGACTCATAAATAATTAATTAAACATTATATTCTGGACATATTATTATCCTGAATTGAGCAATTGTACCATTGGAAACCCCATTTAACCCTTGGAGACACACCTGTTTTTTGACAAATAAGCCTACATGTTTTTAGATTTTTTTAGTGCTTCTTATAACTGTACTGTATAATTATATATGTTTTTCTTTTTTATATATTTCTATAAAAATTAACAACTTTATAGAGCGTGTCCAGTGTGATTTTTGGTCAACAAGCCGTTACTCAGAGTGTTTGTAATACCCAGCAGCGCAATTGTGTTAATACCCTCCCCATTATACATATGCCACACACCATGATGCTCCATTATACATATGCCACATACCGTGATGCTCCATTATACATATGCCACATACCGTGATGCTCCATTATACATATGCCACACACCGTGATGCTCCATTATACATATACCACACCATGATGCTCTATTATACATATGCCACACACCATGATGCTCCATTACACATATGCCGCACACCGTGATGCTCCATTATACATGTGCCGCATACCATGATGCTCCATTATACATATGCCGCACACCATGATGCTCCATTATACATATGCTGCACACCATGATGCTCCATTATACATATGTCACACACAGTGATGCTCCATTATACATATGCCGCACACCGTGATGCTCCATTATACGTATGCCACACAGTGATGCTCCATTATACATATGCCACACACTGTGATGCCCATTATACATATGCCACACACTGTGATGCCCATTATACATATACCACACAACGTAATGCTCCATTATACATATGCCGCACACCGTGATGCTCCATTATACGTATGCCACACACAGAGATGCCCATTATACATATGCCACACACCGGGATGCTCATATGTATGCCACACACCGTGATGCCCATTATACATATGCCATATACCGTGATGCCCATTATACATATGCCACACACCGTGATGCTCCATTATACATATGCCACACACCGTGATGCTCCATTATACATATGCCACACACCGTGATGCTCCATTATACATATGCCACACCATGATGCTCCATTATACATATGCCACACCATGATGCTCCATTATACATATGCCGCACACCGTGATGCTCCATTATACATGTGCCGCATACCATGATGCTCCATTATACATATGCCGCACACCATGATGCTCCATTATACATATGCCGCACACCATGATGCTCCATTATACATATGCCGCACACCGTGATGCTCCATTATACGTATGCCACACAGTGATGCTCCATTATACGTATGCCACACACTGTGATGCCCATTATACATATACCACACAACGTGATGCTCCATTATACATATGCCACCCACCAGGATGCTCATTATATGTATGCCACACACCGTGATGCTCTATTATACATATGCCACATACCGTGATGCTCCATTATACATATGCCACATACCGTGATGCTCCATTATACATATGCCACATACCGTGATGCTCCATTATACATATGCCACACACAGAGATGCCCATTATACATATGCCACACACCGTGATGCTCCATTATACATATGCCGCACACCATGATGCTCCATTATACATATGCCGCACACCGTGATGCTCCATTATACGTATGCCACACAGTGATGCTCCATTATACGTATGCCACACACTGTGATGCCCATTATACATATACCACACAACGTGATGCTCCATTATACATATGCCACCCACCGGGATGCTCATTATATGTATGCCACACACCGTGATGCTCCATTATACATATGCCACATACCGTGATGCTCCATTATACATATGCCACATACCGTGATGCTCCATTATACATATGCCACACACAGAGATGCCCATTATACATATGCCACACACCGTGATGCTCCATTATACATATGCCACACACAGAGATGCCCATTATACATATGCCACACACCGGGATGCTCATTATATGTATGCCACATACCGTGATGCCCATTATACATATGCCACATACCGTGATGCTCCATTGTACATATGCCACATACCGTGATGCTCCATTATACATGGTCAGCTACTTGTGGAGTATCACGGCTCCCACGACCTGCATCGTATGCAGATCGTATGCTAAAAATCGCACCCGATTTTGCACTGAAATGCATCAGAATGCATTGAAATGTGTATTAAACTAGTGAAATGCCCCCAAATGCCATTTTTTATAGTGCACCACCCCCACTATCAACGTCAACCCGAAGCGTGGCGAGCGCAGCGAGCACGCGAGGGGCGGCGGTACACGTCCTACGAACTTTTCATACCCCCACTATCCACGTCGGCGTGGAGTTGAGAATAGAATAGTGTGGCGAGCGCAGCGAGCCACCGAGCCCGAAGCGTGGCGAGCGGACGCGGATACCTTCACAGCTATACGCGTCCCCTCACGGGCTTCACAGGTATCCGCGTCCCCTTGCGGGGCTCGCTGCGCTCGCCACGCTTCGGGCTCGGTGGCTCGCTGCGCTCGCCACACTATTCTATTCTCAACTCCACGCCGACGTGGATAGTGGGGGTATGAAAAGGTCGTAGGACGCGTACCGCCGCCCCTCGCGGGCTCGCTGCGCTCGCCACGCTTCGGGTTGACGTTGATAGTGGGGGTGGTGCACTATGAAAAATTGCATTTGGGGGCATTTCACAAGTTTAATACACATTTCAATGCATTCTGATGCATTTCAGTGCAAAATCGGGTGCCATCGCATCGCATCGCATCGGATGCCATCGTATGGCATCCGGTGCGATCGCATACGATTTTTGAGCTAAAATGCTCAAAAATCGGTAAAACATCGTATCGCATCGTATGCCATCGTATGCCACTACATATGGCATACGATGCCATGCGATGGCATACGATTTTTGAGCAAAAATGCTCAAAAATCGGTAAAGCATCGCATCGTATGCCACTACATATGGCATACGATGCCATACGATGGGATCCGTGATACTCCACAAGTACCCATATGCCACATACCGTGATGCTCCATTATACATACGCCATACACCGTGATGCTCCATTAAACATATGCCGCACACCGTGATGCTCCATTATACATGTGCCGCATACCATGATGCTCCATTATACATATGCCGCACACAATGATGCTCCATTATACATATACGCCACACACCATGATGCTCCATTATACATATGCCGCACACCATGATGCTCCATTATACATATGCCACACCGTGATGCCCATTAAACATATGCCACACACTGTAATGATCCATTATACATATGCCACACACCGTGATGTTCCATTACCTGGTGATGCTCCATTACCAGGGCTGGCGCCACCACTAGGGCGCCAGCCACTGAAGGGTGGTACTGTGCAGCAGAAGAGGGCAGCAGCGGCAAAGAAGAAGAAAGGAGCTGGGAGCAGATGAGTGACCCCCGCCCCCCCCTGGAGCTCGCCCGGTGACGCATCCCCAACCCCCCTCCCGCACCGCATCTCCCGCTGCCGCATCTCCTGCCGCCACATCTCCCGCCAACGGTGGCCAGATCGCCCCCTCCCCCGTGGAGCGCAGCGGCAGCCGAATCCCCCAACCCCCCCCTGTGGATCGCAGCGGCGGCGTACGCATCCCCCACAACTCCCCCCCCCCCCCCCCGTGGAGTGTGTGAGAGCCGGGGCACCCTGCTGCCACGGCCCTGGCCCATTACACATATGCCATACACTGTGATGCCCATTATACATATGCCAGACACCGTGATGCCCATTTTGTTTATCTGTGCTTGCATTACAGGTGTCGGCGGGCCCCCGGGATCCGCCGGCCCTAACCGGTAAATCTGCTTCTGCACAATTCACTATTAACATATCGTTAATGATAAAAATTAAAATCTTTGTGAAAAGTAGGGAAACTGTCCTCCTGGCAGCCAATTTGGTTCACAAATTGGCAGAGCAAAAGTTAAGGGTGGCCCAGGGGTATTTGGTCCAGCACTTTGCTCTGGTACACAGAAATGCCGCATTGTCCATGATGTCATGTCTCCTAATTATGACGTGCTTATAGTAGTCCAATATCCTGGTGCAGCACCCTGCCAGCCTATACACTGCTGCTTATACACCAGTATACTGGTGCAGCACCCTGCCAGCCTATACACTGCTGCTTATACACCAGTATACTGGTGCAGCACCCTGACAGCCGATACACAATGCCAGTACCCCGCCATACTCCTGTGCCACAAACATCCTGTCCCTGCGCTCTGTATACAGCTTGCGTATCCCATACACCGGCACTTCACTATGCCAGCCTTCCTGAATACTCTGCCTGCTCTACCATACTCCAGGCTTCACGTCCATTCAGAGTTGTAACATCTACTCGGGTCACACACACTGATCTGCCTGCCCTGCACACACTGAGCACTCTGCATTTCATATGCTTGCTGCCTCCAGTTGCAGGACTCCGCTCCTAGCCCCCAGGGAGCTCCTGCAGAAGTTTGTGACCTTGACCCACATGCTGCTGTCCAGAGACCCGGCTTATGGAGCAGGCTGTGCTGGAGGTGCCCAGAGGAAGGGCACATGCTTTGGCTATGAACAGGGTGAGGTTTGGATGTGCCACACGGTGTACCCCTGGCACTCCAATCACACACGCAGCCCAGCACTGGCGAAACTGTCTGGCAGGCGGGGGGGTCCCTTTCAGTGCTCACACTGCAGACCCTGCTGACTCCTTCAAGACACAGCAGGGTCTGGCGCCTTATAAAGTAGTTATGCCACTACCTCCACCCCATCCCCGGCCAGCATGTGCCACCCATGCACAGTTTAAAAACTGTAGGTCACTCACTGTCTTGGTGACTTGTTCATGCTGCTTGGTGGGCTTCCTGGGCAGGAGAGGAGGGGACAAGACAGATGGGCATGCGCTGATCTCCGAATCCGCTGAACCAGCAGGCGGCTGCATTCACGATAGCCCAAGTGTCTCCTGGGAAGAGTGAAGCTCCCTGCCCAGGCATACCAATCAAGCATTGAGCATATCTCTCCGCACACTTGCACGCGTGTCACTCAAAGTGCCTTGGTGTGTCACGAGTGACACGCGTGTAATAGGTTAGCCATCGGGGATCTAGGTAGATTATGGGAATGGTCAAGAGCATGGCAATTACAGTTTAATGCCAAAAAATGCAAAATCATGCACTTGGGTCTAAAAATCCAAAGACTAAATATAGTTTAAAAGGCACTATAATGGAAACTACTGAGGAAGAGAGGGATCTAGGTGTCACTATTTAAGGGGACTTAAAGGCAGGTAGGCAATGTAACAAAGCAATGAAGAAGGCAAGTCAGATGCTTGGTTGCATAGGGAGAGGTATCAGCAGTAGAAAGAAAGAAGTAATAATGCCACTGTATTGGTCATTGGTACGACCTCATCTAGAGTACTGTGTTCAGTTCTGGAGGCCATATCTCCAGAAGGATATAAATACATTAGAGACGGTACAAAGAAAGGCAATTAAAATGGTGCATGGCCTACATCACAAAACGTACCAGGAAAGACTAAAAGATCTTAATATGTATAGTTTAGAGCAGAGAAGGGAAAGGGGGACATGACAAACCATTCAAATATACAGTATAAAGGGTTTTAACAAGGTACAGGTGGAAGACATGCAACAGAACACGAGGACATGCACTGAAACTAGGGGGAGGAAGATTCAGGGGAAATATGAAGAAAAATTACTTCACAGAAAGAGTAGTAGATAAGTGGAATAGCCTCCCATCAGAGGTGGTAGAGGCAAATACAGTAGTACAATTTAAACATGCTTGGGATAAGCATATTGATATCCTTACAAAAATATAAGGATCAAATATGGTTTGAGGTACTGTAACATGTTTAAAAAGGGGAAGACTAGATGGGCCAAGTGGTTCTTATCTGCCGTCAAATTCTATGTTTCTATTGGTCCAGGGGGCCCACACAATGCATACACTACACCCAAATATCTGCATGGCCATTTTCCTGTGATTTGTGCATGGTTTCTATGTTCCCAGAGACCTGCGCATGCACAGTAGACTCTGGCACATTGCCAGATTCTACTGCACCAGCAGTGAGGAAGGGCCCAATTGGATCCTGCAAATTTACTGCGATCGAAAGGTTACAAATAAACCGTTTTCATCCGGGAATCACAAATTGGAAATTTACCAAGCAAAAAAAATCGGCTGATTTTGCTCAAATATAAATGAAAATTAAAGGTAGAACGTGCAAGTAAGAATCAATAGGCCATCAACCAAATGAGGCAGGACTTTCAGGCACCAGGACAAAATAGAAATTTGCTATTATTCGAATCAGCAAAGTTAGACAATAATTCAGCTCAAAAATCGAATGGCAAATAAACTGCCTCTTGGCAGTTGAATTTGCAAAAACAAGCACAGATCAGTGCATCAGAGCCAGTATTGGGCTCTTGGAATGGTCCTTGTTCCACAAATACGGGAGAACAAATGACATAGGGGTCCCCCATATTTGTAAAACTAGCACCTGGCTCCACCAGTCAGTAAAGTAATGCCACAACTGGGGTATACGTTTATATCAGTACCTGTGGCCATGGCATTAACTCCCCAACTAGTAATCCCTGGCCACTGTGCCTGGGGGAGTAGGGACCCTCCAGGGCAACTGTGGCCAGGGCTGAAGTCCTAGGCTATCCATGGCACCCCTGGGCAGTGGGTGCTGAGTTAATGCACCTCTGGACAGTGGGTGCTGTGTTGATAGCTTTTTGGTGTAAAAAGTAGATTAAATATGGTGTTTGACTGTGGAACAGATATTCAAATAAAGACACATACTCACACACATGTAAACTAAAAGTTCAATAAACAAACATGCACATTTCACACTTTGGACCTCTTTGACAGTAAAATTACTACCTATAAAAAATACCAACTGACTTTTCAGTGTAGATTGTGCCACTTTATTCCCTGTAGGAGTTAAAATAAAAAATGCAGTCCACAAAATCAAACCCATTGGGCCAAATGTAATAGGGTGAGAGTTTCAGAAAGTGAGAGATTTAGGGAGAGTTTTCCCGTGTTTTTTAAAGCAGCAATCAATTACACTGCAAAACCAGGTTGATTTTGCCATGTAATTGATTGCTGCTTTAAAAAACATGGGAAAACTCTCCCTAAATCTCTCACTTTCTGAAACTCTCACCCTATTACATTTGGCCCAGCATTTAATCTACTTTTTAGACCAAAAAATCATCTAGACCAGTGATTTTCAACCTTTTTACCTTGCGGCACACTAAATAAGATTTTAAAATTGCCAAGGCACATCATGAGATCCCCACAGGTCAAAACACATTGGCCCTCACAGGAAAAAAAACAAACCTATTCGCCCCCATATAAAAATCAATCACACTGGTCCCCACAGGTAACACAAATAAAATACATTGGCCCTTTGCATGAAAAGAAGAGAGCAGTAATTAACAGTTGAACTGGTGATGGCTGTAAACTGGTTTGGGCATCTCTAGATCTGGGGGCACACTTGAGAACAGCTCATGGCACACTAGTGTGCCACGGCACAGTGGTTGAAAAACACTGATCTAGGAAGCCCTAACAGGAATTGGGTGGGAAACGGTTATGGAGGGAAAAAATGCAGAGGAAATGTGTGATACTCTAAAAAAAGGTGCTTGATTCACTAACTATTGAATTCATTCCTAAAGTAACTAAGGGTAAATTCAACAAAAAATAGCCACCATGGTTGGACAAAAAAGGTCAGCTATCAACAATAAAACCAGAGCCTTTAAATTCTATAAAAATAACTTGAATAAGGAGGCGTTCGCAAAATACAAAGAATCAAACAAAACTTGTAAAGGGGTAATCAAAGCAGCTAAAATATTATATGAAGAGTGCATAGCCACTGAAAGCAAAACCAACCCAAATAAGTTTTTTAAATACATAAATAGTAAACGTTTAATTAAGGAAAACATAGGCCCACTAACTGATACTAGTGGAAAAAGTGTTACTGAGGACAAGGGAAAAGCAAAACTGTTAAATGAGTTCTTCTCATCAGTATTTACTAAGGGAGAGCAGACTGTGGAACGAACATTTACCACAAACGGGACAAATAAGCCAGATCTCATTGTGGATTTCACGCTGAAGGAAATAACACTGAGGCTAAGCAAACTCAAAACAAATAAATCACCAGGGCCAGATGGGATTCATCCGAGGGTATTAATGGAATTAAGGGATGAACTAGCTACCCCCCTACAATATATCTTTAGCAAGTCACTATCGTCAGGTATAGTACCAAAAGATTGGAGAATAGCAGAGGTAGTGCCAATATTCAAAAAAGGAAAAAAGGAAGATCCCGCTAATTACAGACCCGTTAGTTTAACATCAATTGTGGGTAAACTATTTGAAGGATTTTTAAGAGATGGTATCCAGGAATATTTAGACCATCACCGTCTACTCAGTACTAACCAACATGGGTTCGTGAAAAATCATTCATGCCAAACTAATCTACTAGGGTTCTATGAAGAGGTTAGCAAAAACCTTGATAATGGAAATGCTGTAGATGTGATTTTCCTAGATTTCGCTAAAGCATTTGATACTGTCCCACACAAGAGATTGATTAATAAAATGGAGAACCTAGGATTGGGTGAAAATATCTGCAGATGGGTAGGGAATTGGCTATGTAATAGAGAACAAAGAGTGGTTGTGAATGGTGCCGTATCAGATACGATACCGGTACTAAGTGGAGTGCCCCAGGGTTCGGTTTTGGGGCCCATTTTGTTTAACATTTTTATTAACGATATTGGGATAGGGTTACTCAGCAATGTATCCATCTTTGCGGACGATACAAAACTTAGCAAAGTCATCAAATCATCAGAAGACATCAGCATGCTTCAAAATGATCTTGCAATTCTAGAGGAGTGGGCAAAAAAATGGAAGATGAGGTTCAATGTAGATAAATGTAAGGTTATGCACCTTGGGAGACACAACCAGTGTGCAAGTTACAACCTTAGCGGAGAGGAACTTGGTAATTCCATACTTGAAAAGGACCTAGGAGTCTAAATAGACAGCAAACTGGGATGTAGTGCCCATTGTAATGTAGCTACAAAAATACAAAAAAAACCAACAAAATTCTGGCATGTATTAAGAGGGGAATGGAAACTAGGGACTCAAGGGTAATTATGCCACTGTATAAAGCATTGGTGAGACCTCACCTCGAGTACGGAGTGCAGTTCTGGGCCCCACACTATAAAAAGGACATCATAGAATTAGAAAAAGTCCAAAGGCGAGCAACAAAGCTTATTAGGGGAATGGAGAATTTAAGCTACGGGGAGAGATTAAGCAATTTGGGACTATTTACATTGGAAAAGAGACGTTTAAGGGAGGACATGCTCAACATGTACAAATATATCAAGGGCCAATATAAGGAACTGTCACACACCCTCTTTTCTACTAAAAAGGAATCTAGGACACGAGGGCATGATTATAGATTAGAAGAAAAGAGATTTCATTCAGCTAGTAGAATTTCTTTACGGTCAGAACAGTCAAACTCTGGAACTCTCTTCCCGGAGAGGTGGTAACGGCTGGCTCATTAAATGCATTCAAGGCAAAGTTGGACAAACATTTACTGGAGTAAAACATCCATGGGTACAAATAAGAATTATAATCTGTCTGTAAAATATCAGAACCTACCAAATCAGCAATGGATATCTATACCAGGTTGAACTAGATGGACACAAGTCTTTTTTCAGCCTTACCTACTAGGTAACTATGTAACTATGTAGACACCCAATGCCCATCAGTGCCATGGATAGCCTTAGGCTTCAGCCCTGGCTCTTAGGTGCCCTGAAGGGGGACCCCTTTTTTGGTGGGTCCCCATTTCCCAGAGACCCTGGCCAGGCTGTCGAGTATGGAGGTAAATGTCACAGTGACAGGGACCGGTATAAACGGATCCCCCAGCTGTGACATTACCTTACTAATTAGTGGAGCCCAGTGCCTGCTTAACAAAGTGTATGAGACTGCTACCTTGTTTGTCCCCCATATTTTTGAACCAGGACCAGTCCGAGAGCCTGGTTCTGGTTCTCCAAATACAGGGAACCCCTACGCAAATTTTCCCCTGTATTGTTAGAACCAGAGGCTGGGACAGGTTATGCTTAGGAGGGGGACCTGACACCATTTTTATTTTACATGTAACCCTTTCTTTTATTTTTACACATGGAAGCACTGCATGGATCTGACTAATTCTGTGCATGCTTTATTGTTGAAAACGAATCACTACACTATTGGAAAATATGAATCTAGAGAAAACGGCAGCTTAGTAAATAAGTGGACATAAAAGCAGACCTACTGTAAAACAGACTTAATCCCAAACAGTTGCTTCCCAGCAGAACAATCCAATCTCAGCAAATTTACCCCGCAAAGCACCTCTGGGCACTGCTGCGATGGGGAGGAGAAAGCATCAATGATGTGATGGGAAGGGGAAGGACTCACCCCTGTAATGGGTAGGGGAAAGGGGCACTAATGTGATCTGGAAGGAAAGGCTCATTATTGTGATGGGAAGGAGAAAGAGCCATTTGTGTGATGGTGAGGGGAAGGAGTTTTAGGGAAAGGGGCACTGCTGAGATGAGGAGGCAAAAGGGACACTGCTGTGATGGGAAGGCAAAGGGAACACTGCTGTGATGGGAAGGTAAAGGGACACTGTTATGATGGAGAGGGAAAGGATCACTGCTGTGATTGGGGGAGGAAAGAGACACTGGTGTGACCAAAGGGGAACTGCGGTGATGGGGAGAGGAAAGAGACAGTGGTGTGACAGTGAAGGGTAAGGGGCACTGCTGTGATGGGAAGAGAAAGAGACACTGATGTGACAGGGAAGAGAAAGGGGCACTGCTGTGATGATGAGGGTAAAGGAAAACTGCTGTGATGGGAAGGTAAAAGGGACACTGTTGTGATAGAGAGGGGAAAGGGCTACTGCTGTACTGGGGAAGGGAGATAGTTACTTTTGTGATGGGAGAGACACTGGTGTGATATTGAAGAAGGGGCACTGCTTTGATGTAGTGGGAAAAAAATCACTGGTGACACGGGGAAGGAGGAAAGGACACATCTGTAATAGGAAAGGTAAAGAGACACTATCGGGATAGGGATTCACTGCAATGATGGAGAAGGGAAATATTTACTGATGAGATTGGGATGGGAAAGAGTCACTACTGAGATGAGAAGGGGAAAGGAGAACAGTTCTGCTAGGAAAGAGAGTCACTTGTATGATGGGGAAAGGAAAGAATCACTGGTGTGATGGAGAAGGGAAAGGGGCACTGCTGTAATGGGAAAAGTGTTATAATGGAAAAAGGAAACATTTACGGATGAAATTGGGGGTTATGGTATATTAGATCTACAATGTCTAGGTCTACAGTCATATGGTCGACCACGAATGGTAGACAGTCAAATGGCCGACAGGTTCAAAAGGTCGACAATCAAAAGGTTGACAGGGTCCAAAGGTCAACAGGGTTTAAAGGTCGACAGGGTTTAAAGGTCGACAGACAATAGGTCGACAGCCAAAAGGTTGACATGGTCAAAAGGTTGACATGGAAAAGGTTGACATGCGTTTTTCATTTTTTTGTGTATATATCGACATAGGTCGACATGCTGTGCTCACCAGGCTTCAGGCTCGGTGCCGCGCTGTGCTTGGCATACTAATATATTCTCCCGCCACAACGTAGTGGATGGTAGGGCATGAAGTACCACCTGTCAGCACATGTCGTTCAAAATGTTGTAAAAAAATGCATTTAGACTTTTTCATGTCGACCTTCCAACCGTGCCAACCTGTTGACCTTTTGACTGTCGACCTATTGACCCTGTTGACCTATGGTCTGTTGACCTTTAAACCCTGTCAACCTTTTTCATGTTGACCTTTTGACCATGTTGACCTTTTAGCTGCCGACCTATTGGCCTTGTTGACCTATTGTCTGTCAACCTTTGAACTCAATCGACCTTTTGACTGTTGACCTCTGGACCCTGTCAACCTTTTACTGTCGACTTTTGGACCCTGTCAACCTTTTGACTGTCTACAAATAGTGGTCGACCTTATGATTGTCAACCTAGAGTCAATCTATGGTCAGTCCGGATACTGACATTGGGATGGGAAAGAGTCACTGGTGAGAAGGGAAGGGGAAAGATCAATTCTGTGATAAGAAAGGAATGGAACAAGTGACTGGAATGATGAGGTAGGGAAAGAGTGACTGATATGATGGGGAAGGGAAAGAGTCACTTGTGTGATTGGAAAGTGAATTTGGCACCACTGTAGGAGGGTATGGAAAGAGTCACTGGTGTGATGGGAGGGGAAGGGCACTGCTCTGAATGGAAGGGAAAGGGTAATTTTGTGATAGGATGGGGAAAGAATTTCTGTATTATTATATACACTACATGGAAGAAAGTCATTGGACACCACATGTCAATGGAAACCATGCGTTTATTTACAATCAATAGGGGGTAGGTCCACCTTTTGCAGAAATAACAGCAGCTACTCGTCGTGGTAAACTTTCCACAAGTTTGTGTAGCACACATAGGGGGATATTGTGCCATTCCTCCTGCAGTACAGTCACCAACTGTGGTAGTGTAGAAGGGCTAGGCGACCGCAACCTGCCCTCAAGTTCATCCCACAGATGTTCTATGGGGTTCAAATCAGGGCTTTGCACAGGCCAAGCTAGTCGGGTGACGCGATTTTCATCATACCCCTCCATTGTAGCCCTCGAAACATGACACGTCGCTTTGTCGTCCTGGAACACACAATCGTCGTTCCCATAGAAACGCCACAACGTAGGTAACATGGAGTTATCCAGAATATCATTAGTAAGTTGCCGATGTCATGTTCCCATGCACCTGTACGAGTGGGCCCACGCCATGCAAGCAGAAACAACCCCAGAACATGATGTCTCCACCTCCAAATTTTACTGTTGGCACTACACATTCGGGTAACAGGCGTTCTCCAGGCAATCGCCATACCCACACTCTCCCATCTGATCGAAACAATGTGAAGTGTGATTCGTCGCTCCATAGGACTTGTTTCCATTGCTCCACCGTCCAGTTTTTCTGCTCCTTACACCAACAAAGGCTCTGTCGTGTATTGGTTTTTGTGATCAGAGGCTTGTGAGCCGCAGCTCGACCATGGTAACCGAGTGCGTTTCCTGTCCATCATTTTATCAGCAAATGATCTGCTACGACGCTTGCTTCCATATTTATACATGTAGGAAGAGTCCATATTCACTTTGTCAGGAAGATTCCATTATTTCAGAGTTAAACCTCCAATGACTTTCTTCCACATAATGTATATGCCATGGCTAGCATGATTCCAGATTTTGGACTAAAAGGACTGAAACTCTTAGTTTTATCACGTCTCTATTGCAGAAGAGATGGAGCTGTACAAGGAGCTGCTACCCAATTATACAAACTCTCTGTACTCTGATCTCCCATGATCCTAGAGCTGCGGCTCACTGAAAACTATTGCACTATGCTCTTTCAGTGGTTCTTCTCTGAAATCAGTCTGTCCATAATGAGAAGAGCATCGTAGGCAAGTGTGTTCACCTCCCCTGGCCATTAGCTGGTCCATGGAGGAAGTACAAGAGAGCCCTCTCCAGATGGTGTAGGTCATAACCCAAAGCCTCTATCCAGAAAGATGGACTGCTGACTTTTAAGTGCTGGGCTAAAAACTACTAAGCAAATGGAATGGACTATTGGTGTAATGGTTAGAGAAAGAAGAATAATGTGTGGGATGAGGGTCAATGGTGTGAAGGGGAAGGAAAAGAGTCAGTGTTCTGGTGAGGAATGGCAAGCGTGATAAAGGTGATGGGGAAATAGTCACTGGTGTGATGGGGAAGGGAAAGGAGCACTGCTACTATGGGAGGGAGAAAGAGTCAGTGGTGTGACGAGGAGGAGACAGAGCCAGATTGGGAAGGAAAGGCATGCACTCATTTTCTCTCATATCAAAGAAACAATATTGTTTCTGCTTGGTTATAAAATTGACAGTGTTATAATCATGTATCAATCGTGTGTCCTTTTTGAATATGTTTCAGAACACGACAGAGTGTATACGCTAAACCTTTAGCCTTTTATCCTACAAAAAAACCTTTGAAAAACTAATGTCGACCGTTTGACCATGTCAGCCTAACATGTTGACCTTTTACATGTGTCAACCTTCTGTCTGTCGACCTTTAGTGGTCGACCTAATAACTGTTGACCTATGAGAGCACATAGGTAAAAAATATTGAAAAAAATATTTTTAGTCTAAAAATGCAAAATATACTTTGTAAAAATAGTTTATTTTCCCGTTTTTTCCTTTTAAATGCATGTTATGCACATCGTGATGCAAAATAGTTGCACAAGCAGCTTTTGCTGAATAAAATTATATAGCATGCCTATATATAGGATGCAATGGCAATAATAGAGCTGTTTGGTATAAAACAGGCATGTCCAACGTTGGCCCTCCAGATGTTGTGAAACTACACATCCCAGCATGCTTTGCAATAGTTTTAGCATTCTCTAATAGCAAAACTGTGGCAAAGCATGCTGGGATGTGTAGTTTGACAACATCTGGAGGGCCAAAGTTGGACATGCCTGGTATAAAACTTTCTAACTGTACATTGCATCCCACGTGGTCTAAATAAATGGGAAACTTCCTGGTCTAAAAATCAATAGGCAAGAAGAAAAAAAGGACTGAGCGCACTTCGATCAAAAATATTTACATAAAATTTAACTTTTAATAGATCATATTTCTAAAAATCCCATTATATAATGTGATGGGAGGCCGCAGTGAATTTATAGGGGTTAAAATCACACATACAAACATATATACACACAGGTGGTGTTTTTGTGACAAAAATAGTAAGGAAAAAGTGGAGCCTGGAGGCTAGATCTATATTGAATGTTGATTAGCAGAATTGTAACTCAAATGTATTTAGATATTTAAACTTTCCCAATATGTGCTACATTGAATGAATTATGATGCTATGTTCTTCTCTCTGTGAACAGCAGATGGCACCCCTGTCTGTGAAGTATTTAAACTAGTATTGTGCTGGGACTCTCTAGATCTGTTCACATTACAATTATTAGATGGCAATAATAGAGGCAATATTGCCAGAATTAGTAAGACCACCCGGTCCCCGATTTAGGTGCCTGTACTTAATTGTTGGTACTTGAACATAACATTTAGTACTCTTCCAATAAATGTAATTTCTTCCTGTATATAATACACTGACCAGGAAATAACCTAGGCCCTTATTCTGATCGGTGCGGATATATCCGCCGATGTTTTGTGTCTGCGCATGTGCAGAGGCGTCTCTGCGCATGTGCGAGCGGGGCGTACGGCCAAATCCCGCATGATATGTGTACACTCCGAACAGGGGGTGGAGAGGGGCGTGAAGGGCTATTTGGGCTCATTACCATATGCATGGGAGTTCCCATGAAAACGCTGGGCGTACGTATGGTAATGCGGCCGTGACGCACGTGTAGGGGGCGGACATATGACATCGCCGGATGTCAGCTGCCCGCCCAGATCCCTGCTTTTGCATGGAAAAATGTCCGTGTGGTCTGAGGTTGCGGGTGCTGGTGGAGCATTCGGTCCTGCATTCGATGGTCTGCGACCATCGAATGATGGGGGAGGTTCCCTTAGATGGAGGAGGCGTATTCCGTGAAAAATACACGTGCGGTCCGTTCGGCCAGCTTCTTACCGCATACGGACGGAGTTGGCGATCCGTATGGAAGGCGGGGTTTTGCACGCACGGTCCTGGCCGCATAATCGGCTCCGGCCGCACCGATCAGAATAAGGGCCCTAGTGCTATGTTCCCTTTTTAAACAGCAGAGGGCACCCTTGCTGACAAAGCATTTAAACATACAGCCGGGGCTCTCTAGATTTGTTTATAAAATACCTATTAGGTAATAATAATAGAGGCAATTGTGCCAGAATTATAAAGACCACCCGGTCCCTGATTCAGGTGACTGTATCCATTTGTTGGTACCCGAACATAGTACAGGGGATATTCATATATCCACTCCTGGGCCTTGTATATAAAAGTGCCTAGGACCCCTCAGCGGACCAGCAGAGGGTAGTAAAATAAGAGTATCAGAAATAAACAGTAAACATATTGGGTGTAAAACAAAAGAATTTTATTGTCAGAAGTAATTATACAATAAAGACAATTTCTTGACAATAAACCTTTCTCCTATACATTGAAGATCTGCTGAACCAATAAAATTGACATTTTCAATTGAAGATCTTTTTAGGATCACTTTTTTCTTACTATTTTTGTCACAAAAACACCACCTGTGTGTATATATGTTTGTATGTGTGATTTTAACCCCTATAAATTCACTGCGGCCTCCCATCACATTATATAATGGGATTTTTAGAAATATGATCTATTAAAAGTTAAATTTTATGTAAATATTTTTGTTTGAAGTGCGCTCCCTGAATAACAGTCCTTTTTTTCTTCTTGCCTATTGCTTACATTTCTACTGTTTTGGAACTGCACCCCCATAAACCAATTGATATAAGTGTGGGGATTTGATCATATGAAAAAATCTAGTGCAGACATACCTCTAGCTCCGATACGAGCAAACCTGTTCCCACTGGTCTCAAAATCACCAGAAGTCGCATCCAATTTTCACATTTAGCGTAAGAAGAATCGCACACCATTATATTGGCGGAGTTCCCGAGAAAAGTTGGACATTCCGGTGTCCAAGATGGAGCAGCAAAAATCATTTTATGAAATTCAGCCCAAAGTGTTATTATTGTGACAAGATAAGTCTCAAAGCAATTAGCTGCAAGCAGAGAAAAGTGAATCCTGTGCAGTCCCAGAAATGTGATGACAGAGATCAGTCAGCTCTGAGTGTTACAGAAAACCACAGAAAGGATTATTGGTATATTGATTTAGACACAGCAAAACATTTTAGCTGCAATAAGGAGTGGTTTACCAATCTGAGTGTGATATTATCACAATTAAGGGAATTGACAATCTTATGTTGACAGCCACAAAAGTTTTTCACGTGCATCGTGAGAAACAGAAGAGGGACAATTATCATTGCAGGCTCAAGATTATAGCATCAGTATGTTCTTGATACACAGCACTACTATGCAATGATGACAAGAGAGTCATTATAAGACTTGGTACTCTTGGTACTCTTTAAACCCATGAATAAAAGCTGCATTTTTGGTAAAGTTGGTAACCATTTACGAAGTCAGCATGCTAAGCCACAGCACTACTTCAGAAAGTGCATTCAACTTTGTTTGGACCATTGATAAAGCTGCCAGGAGCGGCGAAACGCATAAGTTGGTTCCTGCCCACCTTCCACTTTGCCATTTGGAATCGCAGTCCGGACCAGCCCCACAGGATTGAACCACTCCCAGCTACAGTACCTCCCCTCCAATCTGGGAGACCATTGAACAACTTCCCTGGTGCACCAGTACTCACTTCTTTGGCTCTACAAGCTATCAGCCTGCCAGTGGACTCCGGTTATTTGTGCCAATTCTGGGCCTGGCACTTGGACTAATGGACGGTGTCTTTGATTACCTTTACTCATCCAGCCAGGAGTGGTAAATATTTACATCTGCTTATCCAATTTGGGCTTACTAGGAACAGACTCTCCATTATAATTGCTGCTGTGGATACGGGCATCTTTTAGAATCAATTTAGATGAGTGCTCGAGCCCTCGAGCACCCACAGAATCGGCACCTATGCTGATGATTGCGAGAGGCTGTGTCCTGCACCTGCAATGTGGTGATCTCTCCCTATGCTCCAAGTATCTACATTAGCAAGTAGACTTCGCTTCCAGCAGCTGATGAATACTGGTGTCCCAATAAATGTGATGTCTAAGGTTTGTCAGCAATACAATAAATGGCTGTAGATGATAGCACAGGGCTCAGTTATTGTCCAGGAAGTAAAAAAAAAAGCTGCATAAATTCTTTAAGTCCTCTAACATGTTTCGCTCACAGGGAGCTTTGAAAAATATCGGTACTTGTGAGTTATCCGGGCGTCCGATTTTTAAATCGGGTCGGATCGGGACATCGCATCGCATCGCATGCGACCATCGGATGCGATGCGATGCGATGCGATGACCCGATTTTTCCATAGGAATCAATGTTAAAATGGACTGAGTCCATTTTAACATGGAATTCAATGGGAAAAAGGGTCCTTTTCATACCCCTACTATCCAAGTGGGCATGGAGTTGGATATAAACCTGTGGCGAGCGTAGCGAGCCACCGAGCCCGAAGCGTGGCGAGCGTAGCGAGCCCCGCGAGGGGACACGGAATACCGTCCCCTCGCGGGGCTCGCTTCGCTCGCCACGCTTCGGGCTCGGTGGCTCGCTACGCTCGCCACAGGTTTATATCCAACTCCATGCCCACTTGGATAGTAGGGGTATGAAAAGGACCCCTTTTTCCATAGGAATCATTTTAACATTGATTCCTATGGAAAAATCGGGTCATCGCATCCGATGGTCGCATGCGATGCGATGCGATGCGATATCGCATCGCATCGCATCTGATTGTATGCCTTAACTTAAGGCATACAATCAAAAAATCGGACGCCCGGATAACTCACAAGTACCAAAATATCCTATAGTGTATATGGGGCTTAAAAGTCAGCTTTTGGCTTAATATTTTGTACAAATGTTCTTCTGCTAGTCAATGTCTGGGGTGTATTGGGGTCCTTGCAGGGGTGCCTTGTGTTGGTGGTCCAAGATGAATTAAAATGATGTATGGTCAGACAAGTGCTTGTGGCTTCCAATCAAAAAATATGTGGACAAACATAAACAAATCTCATCCCTCACCACATAACTGAATATAAGGATGACATGTACACACATGCATGTGCAAGCATTAGTAACTAGAGCACAAACTGTAAATATAGCAACACACCAGCTAACACCATTCAAGCTGTTAGGGGCTTTGCAAATGTGGCAATTTTGCAGACCTTATAGAGACCTATTTGCACTGCATTTATGATTGCTACGATTGCTTAAAGAAGGCCCCTTGTATAATTAATGTAGAAATCTCGAAAAAGCTCTTAATGAAAACACCCGTAATTTAGTGGTATTGATTTGGAAAGTGCTGCTTACACATAATGTCAGGGCCAATAGGCTTGATAAATATGTCCTTTAGTCACCAGGTTATCACTAGATTCGGATTTACTTGTACACGAATGCCAAGTGAATTTCTTAAAATAGGTGGGGAAATTGCCAAGCATAATGACCTGTAATGTTTACTTTATATAGAAAATATAATCTTTTTTTAACACAACTTTTTTATTTGAATCTATATAACAAATGCGAGCAACTCTGGCATTTTAGTGGATATATACTCTCTCACAGAGGTATTGACACACAAAGGGTTATATTTAACAAGTATCTTATATTCTTTTGTATACCAACAATTATTGTCCTTAACTAATCCTTGTTGCTAAAATTAGGTTTCAATATATACACACATTTGTGCTATTACTGTTTTGTCATATATTCAATATTTATTGTTGCAGACAAAATATGTTGAGATTAAAAAGACTTCCTACTTCAGTTTGTATATTCACTTCAAAGTATTTAGTCTGTGCAGAAAAGGCAATGCTGGTAATTGTTTTTTTTCTCCACAATTGATATATATATAAGACAATACCGCCATCTAGTGTTTAAACTTGGATTTGGATCAGAAACAAAATTAATAAAAAAAAAGCTGTGCAATATTTACAAAACTTGTGAATGCACATGCACATTTTCAAACAAAAGCACAGGGCTTTACTTAAATGATAGGACCATGTTCCATTAAGAATAATGTTCCCTACACTGTAGCAGTAACATGATATTTTTATTTACCCTGTTTTGTGAATTTTTATTCCCACTGAAATTATTTCAATCGGTGACAACTAGTACATTTACAGAATTAAATATCTTTATTTCAATGTTTTTAATGTCTGCAAAAAATTAGTAAGATCCTGTACAATACAGAACTTAAAAAAAAATATTGTATAGAATAGTTTTATGCAGGAATTTATTTTATTGTTGCCTGACATATCCATACCTGCCAAATTTGGCAGCTTAGCAGGCGGGATGCTGCTGCTGCGCGCCGCAGGCGTGCCAAAATTTTCGGGGCGTGGCCTAATTTGGGGGCATGGTCTATACTCGCGGCTCTCCCGCGAGGCCACGCCCTCATTTTGCCGCTATGGGGGCATGACCCAGAGGCTCTGTGAGCCTCTAGCCATGCCCCCAGCCCCCTGGCTGCGGGAATAGACGCTGTGCGCATGCACACAGCGTTTATTCCCCGCTGCTTAGCAGCTGACAGGGGGGACTCCCAACAGCCCCCCCACACCGCGGGACACTGCCGCCCGCGGGTGGGACAGCGGGACAGGCCCTGACAATCGGGACTGTCCCGATAAAATTGGGACTGTTGGGAGGTATGCATATCTCTTATATATTTAGCCAGATCCGTCACTCATCCCCTGTGTATATAACGTTCCCGCCCAGCGGGATACACCAACCCGCGCCCCCCCGGGGAAAAGACCAGTGTTCTATCTGTAGAACGTTTTCATGTGTATAAAGTTCCACCCCCTTGACATCACCTCCCCCCGCCCAGCCAGGGCTACAGTTCACGCCCACATTACTCCACAGCCACCATCCACCATTACTCCCGCACCCCCCCCCCCCCCCCGGCCCATCCCCAACCCCCCTCGCGGGAGCCACGTGACCCCCCCCTCCCGCGATTTGCGGCACCCCCCTTCCTGCGATTTGTGAACCCCTCCCGCAATTCACGCCCCTCCTTCCGCGATTCTACACCCCCCCGAGTCACGGAACCCCCCGTAGCGCCCCCCTCCCGTGATTTGCGGACCCCTTCGGCACCTCCCGCGCCCCCCCTCCCGCAATTCGCAGACCCCCCGTGCTTCACACCCCCCCCTCCCGCGCCCCCTCCCACGATTCGCGGACCCCCCTCTCGCGATTTACGCCCCCCCTCACGCAATTCACGGAACCCCCCGCACCCCCCTCATGTGATTCGTAGCCCCAACGACCCCCCCTCCCGCGATTCATGCCCCCTCCTGCGATTCACGGACCCCCGCACCACCACCCCTGCGCCACCCCCTCCCTTGATTCATGGCACCCCTGCGCCCCTCCCGTGATTCACGGACCTCCACAACCCCCCTCCCGCAATTCACTGACCCCGACAACCCCCCTCCCACAATTTGTGGACCCCCCTTCCCGCGATTCAAGCCCCCCCGCGCCCCCTCCCACGATTTGAGGACCCCCTCCTGCTAATTGGGGATCCTTGCACACCCCCCCTCCCGCAATTTGCAGACCCCCTGACCCCCTTCCGGCAATTTCACTGTGACAATGGGGGATCCTGTACCGCCACAAGCAGGTGCCGCCCCTAGGTGGGAAATCCGGCCCTGGCTGCCGCGCTGCAGGTTCCCCCACTGCCAGAAGTGTCCCCACGGTCCTCTGCACCAGCACCACAACTTTTATCAATGTCTTGCCCACATACCACTATTATACAGCCTCCTGCTCTCATGCACGCTCACTCCCTCCCAGTGGGAGGAGACGCTCACCCACTGCCGGGAGCTGTATACTGTCCCCCACCCTCCTCAATCAATGGTTTATGGCCGATGTTGAATACTTTTGCCATTGATGTGGAAGGACCAGATGGTTTCCCTACATCGATGGCAAAGGAGATCCGATCAAGTTTCAAATTTTTTTAAGGTGCCGGGACCAATTAGGAGGCTAACCATTACAGGTGGTGTAACTCAGTTACATCCCGTTCTCACCTACTTTAACCCCTGGGTAGGAGCCAATAATTTAGTGGTATGGTGTCAGCCATCCGTCTCCAGCAACTCGCACCCCACCTTGGCCGCCCACAGCAGAGCACAAGTGGGTGGACTGAGCACTTGATGAAGCTGAAATGCGTCATTATACCCCACCCCTGCTATTATATGCCTGTTTTTCCGATACTGTATAGCTGGGGGAGGAGCCACGATGAATCATTCATGCATCTATGCACCCTGAAAAGCCCTCCTTTGTGCCAATCATGCCCCGTTTACACTGACCGGGCTTCCACCAGGAGGGATCAGCAAGTCAGTAAAATTTCAACAGAGGAGATATGTTCAGCCACTGCAGAGGCTTCGCCAATTATCACAGAGGACTTAATAAACCTGCAGAAAACATGGCTAATACAGTGCATGGTCTGGGCAAAACCATGTGCACTGCAGATCGGGCAAATTTAACATGTGCAGAGGGAGTTAGATTGGGGTGCAGTAGGGCACGCAGGGGGGGGGGGAGTGGAAGCCAGTCAATCGTTCCTCGTGCATATACATGAAACGATTGGTACACATTGCTAATGATTTGTCTATGATCTTTCTGCATGCAGGAAAGACAATAGACGTCTACCAATGACCGGCAGGTATGCGCATCGGCATTGATATCCTTCATACACATGAAATGATTTGAGCGATTGGTCATTTCAATCGGACGGGAACACCCAGATCTTTTGCCAAATCTATCCGAGTGTACGCACCTTTATACTGAAACCGATAAAAATCTGATTCTGTTGTAAATCTGCTTACCCTTTTCTGGTCATAAATTTACATCTGACAAGGAACTGATAGAATCTCAGAAGGGCTAAAACTAAAGATCTTTTTCCCTTTTTTCAGATGTAGTGTAAAGGACTCCTTTTTTATGGTCATAATTAAGTAATATAATTTATGACTATTTTAAATGTTTAACTGTACAGTAATTGTTTATGATTTAAATAATTTTATTCAGGGGTAGATTTAAATAAAAACCATTTTCAACAGTTTGCTAGCTATTTCATTTTTTATTTAGCTGTACGCCCCCCCCCCCCCCCCCCCAGCAGGTGCCCACTGACACCCCCCCCCCCCCCCATTGCTGGTCACCGCAGAGAGGCAATCCACCCCCTGGAGCCCGCTGACCCCCCATGGACCAGGTCGGAGTGGGTAAGTGGAGACGGGTGGGAGCGGAGGGTGGGGGGGGGGTTGGGCGGGCGGACGGGCGGGGGGGTGTCACCTGGGGCACTGACAGGGCTTGCACCGGTCCTGCTCCTGGTCATGTTGGGAGGTATGATTTATACCCCAAATTCCCAGGTTAAAGATTTTCAACCCAGGAATTTGCTGAGAAACCTGGGTTTTTCTTTGGTGTGAAAGGGTCAACGGGTCACGGGATTTAACACCTGTGTTGACCCTTTCACACCAAAGAAAAATGGAAAATGGTAAGGTGTGCTGCTAACTGCGGCTGGTTGAGGGATAGTCAATCCCTAAAAACTAAGCAATAAACAAAAGGAATAACCAGCACTGGCTACGTTTCTCAAGTAATTCAAGGTTTGACGGTTTCTTATGAATGAAAATTTATTTTAATAATATATAATAAACAACATATAAAATGTGGACACATATATAAAAAATAATTAATGGGTTAAATATATACGTGTAGGTCCCCTTTAAGACACTAGTAATCTCCTATATCCAGGTTAAATGTACTGGGAGGGATATCTCTATTGTATAGCAGCGATGTATATTACAAGGTGGCTGATGTCCAGATAAATTATGCAATATTAGCAGTTGGAGTCTGGTGAATTGTCCGGTAAACCTGGGTAGGGTTAAAGTATTTGCTGCTAGTCCAATCCTTTGTGAGGATGGAATGACAGATGACCAAGTAGAGAAAGTCTATCCTGTAGCCAGTTGAAATGTTGAAAGCGTATTGTAATCCTCAGGAGTTGTAGTGTCAAGGGTATAATGATTCAAAAAAGGCTCTACGCGTTTCTCTGGGAAGAAAACCCCAGCTTCATCAGGGGCAGGTTAAAAGTGTGTGTACACTGGTGTCCATATTTATACACCCATACTTCAATTAGGGATAGAGTGCAGCTGTGTGGTTGCTACAGAAAAAAAGAAACCGTCAAATAAAAATACAAAATTTCCTTAATACATTAAAAGTAATACATATGTCAAAGTGGACTGAATAATAATAACCACTTTTGAAATGAATAGAAAGAATTGTATATAAAAATAAAGTTCTATTGTAAGAATTCCATTATGTCATAGGTGGATTCATGTCAAGTGATTGGAATCCGGACCACATGAAGAAAAGGAGAAGGTATTTCATCTTATAGTACACATATATATAAAGAGGGAATAGAATAGCATAACGGTTTTGAGTTGTGACATGTTAGCGGGCATCAACAAGCCGGGTGAGCAGAGATACTAGATGCTACCAATCACCCGGTTTAAATGTGTATCACAACCGGCTTATTTCCGGGTGCATGACGCAGCTGTGTGATATGGCCGGTGATTGGTTAGTTAAGGTCACGCGATCAAAGCATGTGACCCAAAGCCGGTTTGTTTCATAGAATATGATGCGGTTATGCAATAGAGCCGATGATTGGCTGATTTAAGTCATGTGATAAGGGCACATGACACAAAACTTATACAGAAAGCTTCATGGTAACCATAGGGATATACACACATTCGCAGTTAGTATATGTCAGCGATCATTGTCTAATTTTGCAAATATATTACTATAGGTATACATATGTATACGCTTTTGTTTTTTGGAAATAAATGTATAAGAACGGAATAATAATGAAAAATAATAATTTGAAACATAATAATTAAAAATTAATGGTATATTGATAAATATATGGATGAGAAATTAGAAATGGATATGGATAATCAAAAAAATCTAAAAATCTATAAAAAATAAATAGATGAAAAAAAATCTGTTGTTATTTTTTACTTTTCATTTTTTATTTTTAGAAACTAATAGATATATATATATATATATATATATATATACAAAAAATATGATAAATGATACCTTTACAGTTCATATATTAAGACCTTAACTAACATTTTTTCTGTATATATATATATATATATATATATATATATATATATATATATATATATAAATTGGCAATATAAATTATGAATAATTATAGATAGAGGTTTTTTTATTTATAGCTTTATTTTTTTTATTTATATTTTTTTTATTTATAGCTTATTGTTAATTGTTATTGAATAAAGAATGATGGCCTCAGAACAATCCTGTGTATAGATCATATATGAAGATAAAATACTGGCTCAGGCTCAACACACATGAACAAAGAGTCGTGGGCACCACGTGCTCCCAACCAGATCAACACAGTGTGCAAGTTGGGGACATGGTACAAAACCATGCTCGTTTGTCGATATGTGTGAGTACATTTCCGGAAAGCAGTATCCTATATAACTAAATTTAACTCCATCTGTGTACTCACACATATCGATAAACGAGCATTGTGTACCATGTCCCCAACTTGCGCACTGTGTTTAAAAATCAATAATTAAGAGTGAAATATAAAAAGAGTAGATATATATATATATATATATATATACAGGTTGAGTATCCCTTATCCAAAATGCTCGGGACCAGGAGAATTTTGGATAACGGATTATTCCGTATTTCGGAATATTTTAATATTTCAATGATGTATTTTGAAGTATCTTGCATTTATGCTGTATAAACACATAATATACACACAAATATATTTTATTACCACATAAAATACACACAAATATATTTTAATTGTTCAAAAAACAAGGTTTCAAAACATGAAACAAAATGTGTGTACTATCTCAGCACTGAATTTGAATGCCAAGCAATCATTTTCTTGCACATATATAGTGCCAGTTACATATCATGTCCCCAGTGATGCTGTTACAAATGTCTCCAGTGAGTTTTTAGCAAAAAAAATTTTTTTTTTCACTTTCTGGAATGTCCGTATTTCGGAATAATTCGGATAACGGATATTCGGATACGGGATACTCGACCTGTATATATATATATATAATTTTTTTTATTCATTTTTTATTTTCATCTATTTATTTTTTTATATATTTTTTATTATTTTTATTATCCATATCCATTTCTAATTTCTCATCCATATATTTATAAATATACAATTCATTTTTAATTATTATGTTTAAAAGGATTATCTTTCATTATTATTCCGTTCTTATATTTATTTCCAAAAAACAAAAGCGTATACATATAGTAATATATTTGCCAGATTAGACAATGATCGCTGACTAACTGCGAATGTATGTATATCCCTATGGTTACCATGAAGCTTTCTGCATAAGTTCCGTGTCATGTGCCCTTATCACATGACTTAAATCAGCCAATCATCGGCTCTATTGCATAGTCGCGTCATATACTATGAAACAAACCGGCTTTGGGTCACATGCTTTGATCACGTGACCTTTACTAACCAATCACCGACCATATCACACAGCTGCATCATGCACCCAGAAATTAGCCGGTTGTGATACACAATAAAAACGGGGCGATCGGTAGCATCTAGTATCTCCGCTTGCCCGGCTTGATAATGCCCGCTAACATGTCACAACTCAAAACCGCTATGCTATTCTATTCCCTCTTTATATATGTGTACTATAAGATGAAATACCTTCTCTTTTTCCAGGTCATGTCATGCTTTGTGTATTGTATGACAGTTCCCAGGATACATAGGGTACTCTATGTACTATTTTGCAGCCACTAGGATGTGCTCTGTATTTAATATTTACAACCTACTTTAAAGGATTCCCTCTCTTGCATAAGGAGACTCGGGGAAATTTACTAAGATGTGTATTCTACTTCAGATGTGATGTTGCTATGGGCAACCAATCAGAATCTACTTATTTATTTAGCACCCAGAAGATAGTAGAAAGGATGTGATTGGTTGCCCATAGCAAAATCACATGTGAAGTAGAATACACATCTTAGTAAATTTCCCTCTCAGAATTCCACATAAATCCGCTTTGCAGGTGGATTAAATGTTTTTTTAAACTATACTTGCTTCTGAGCCTACAAACTTAACCTTAGGCAGTTAGGGTAGATTTAGAGATATTTGCACTTCAGAACAAATTTAGACGTTCCAAAAGTCATGACCCTGGCCCGTTCTCAGCCCACTCGCCTATTTATCAGCAGGTACTGTATGATTCAATGTCAAGTCTGCTGATCGCAGAAAAGGGGGGGTCCCCACATAAATGGCCGTGGATTGGCAAAATACATCCGTGATCTCAACAATTTACGGCCGTTCTCGGCAAAACAGACCCAACAGCTTTTATAGTCGAGTCTGCTATAGATGCCTCTGGCATCTATAACCCAGGGGTTATTGAAGCTACATCCTAAAGATGAAATCCTGATGTGAACTATGGAATTTTAATAAAAGTTTTTTAACTGTATTTTGTTATTTCAATTGCACCATACAGTAAATCATAGTGGTGATTATGGGGGACATTTACCAAAATGGATTCGTAGAAAAAAGGTGTATTCGTAGGCAGAAATACACCTTTTTTTTACGAATTTGTATTTTTGGGATTTACAATCCCAAAAATACAACAATTCGTAGTCCTAAAGATGGAACATTCGTATTTGTATTTACAAATACGAATGTCTACACCATCGATAGGATACGACAGAAATCACCATTCAAAAGAATGGTGGTTTCTGATTTACTAAGCAGCCGTACTGACAATACGGCTGCTTAGTGGTGTGAAACACCCACGCAAATACGACAGGAAAATAGAACACCATTTTCCTGTTCTATTTGCGTTTTAGCCTGCACGGATCAGTCAGATCCGTGCAGGCTGCAGTGTAAAAAAATAGAAAAATAAATAAATTTAAAAAAAAAACGGCGTGGGGTCCCCCCCACAGCCATAACCAGCACCAGGCTGAAGGAGCCGGGGCCGGTAATTAAAAATCAGGGAACCCGACAAATAGGGGCTCCCCGATTTTTAACAACCAGCCCCAGGCTCCAGGTCCGGGGCTGGTTCCCAAAATACGGGGGACAAAATGACTAGGGGTCCCCCGTATTTCAAGAACCAGTCCCAGGCACAACCAGCCGGCAGGGTAATGCCACAGCCGGGGGGAGACTTTTTATGCAAGTCCCCCCGGCCAAAGCATTAATCCTACCGACCAGTCAGCCTGGCCAGGGGCCCTGGGGGAGTGGGGACCCCCCCAATAAAGGGGTCCCCCCCTCCAGGACTTACCTGACCAGGCTGAAGCCTGGTACTGTCCCCGATGCCCCTGGGCGGTGGGCATCGGGCTGATAAATGGTGTAAAAATAAGGTTAAACTATTGTTTTTTACTGTGGCACTACAAGTGCCAGCAAGCCTCCCCAGCAAGCTGGGACTTGGAGAACCACTAGTCCCAGCCTGCTGGGCATTAAAGGGCCCGCTGGCACTTGTAGTTCTACAGTTAAAAAAATAGTGCACAAAACACACTGATACACTTTTAAAATAAAACTTTATTACATACAAAGCCCACACATACTGATACTTACCTATCTTCTTTCCGTAGGTAGCCCTGATGTCCTGTGTCGGCGTCTTCTGGTCCTGTGTCGTCTTCTTCCTCCATGTCGACCGTCGCTGTCGCCGTCCGGATCCGACGAAATCCATTTGGGAAGCTGTGGAAGGAAACCATACTCACCTGTCCCAGCGCGACGTAGTCCAGGTAAGGGTCTTTGCAAAAAAACAAACCGACACCCGAATCCAGACCGGACTGAGAGCCGCACGGTGTTTACATCGTGCGGCTCCGCCTCCCGAATGCCGCTATTGGCCGCCTTGCGGCCTAGCGGCTCCTGATTGGCCGCTAGGCCGCAAGGCGGCCAATAGCGGCATTCGGGAGGCGGAGCCGCACGATGTACACACAGTACCGTGCGTCTCCGTGTCCGGCTGGATTCGGGTGTTCGTTTTGTTTTTTTGCAAAGACCCTTACCTGGACTACGTCGCGCTGGGACAGGTGAGTATGGTTTCCTTCCACAGCTTCCCAAATGGATTTCGTCGGATCCGGACGGCGACAGCGACGGTCGACATGGAGGAAGAAGACGACACAGGACCAGAAGACGCCGACACAGGACATCAGGGCTACCTACGGAAAGAAGATAGGTAAGTATTAGTATGTGTGGGCTTTGTATGTAATAAAGTTTTATTAAAAAGTGTATCAGTGTGTTTTGTGCACTATTTTTTTAACTGTAGAACTACAAGTGCCAGCGGTCCCTTTAATGCCCAGCAGGCTGGGACTTGTGGTTCTTCAAGTCCCAGCTTGCTGGGGAGGCTTGCTGGCACTTGTAGTGCCACAGTAAAAAACAATAGTTTAACCTTATTTTTACACCATTTATCAGCCCGATGCCCACCGCCCAGGGGCATCGGGGACAGTACCAGGCTTCAGCCTGGTCAGGTAAGTCCTGGAGGGGGGGGACCCCTTTATTGGGGGGGTCCCCACTTCCCCAGGTCCCCTGGCCAGGCTGACTGGTCGGTAGGGTTAATGTTTTGGCCGCGGGACCTTATATTATAAGTGTCCCCCGGCTGTGACATTACCCTGCCGGCTGGTTGTGCCTGGGACTGGTTCTTGAAATACGGGGGACCCCTAGTCATTTTGTCCCCCGTATTTTGGGAACCAGCCCCGGACCTGGAGCCTGGGGCTGGTTGTTAAAAATCAGGGAGCCCCTATTTGTCGGGTTCCCTGATTTTTAATTACCGGCTCCAGGCTCTGTCAGCCTGGTGCTGGTTTCGGCTGTGGGGGGGACCCCACGCCGTTTTTTATTTATTTATTTTTCTATTTTTTTTTTACACCTTGCAGCCTGCACGGATCTGACTGATCCGTGCAGACTGCTAGAAATAATTCGTATTAGCAGCCGTATATACGGCCGCTAATATGAATTGTTACACCATCAGAGGGTTACAAAGCAGTCGTATCTGACTGCTTTGTAAATCCCCCTCCGGAACACGAGTTTGCATACGACTTAAACAGTCGTATGCAACCGTAGGGAAAATACGAATACGAAAAACTAGGTTTTTCATATTGGTAAATTTCCCCCTATATTTCTAGGTGGTTGAGAACCTCTAGCGCTCTCTACTCTTTCTCTCTCTCTCTCTCTCTCTCTCTCTCTCTCTCTCTCTCTCTCTCTCTCTATATATATATATATATATATATATATATATATATATATGATTGTGTACATGTTGCATGATGATTGCTTATTTGATGATAGTTGCATATTGTAAGCTGAGCTCGTTTTACTATGTGTGCTATGTTTTAATCTACATATCACTTAGTATAGTGTAGTCTAGCTAATGTTGTGTCCAAGTTACTTCTAATATCCTAATCTAGTGTCCTCTAACCAGTATTCATCACTATGGAGGGTTTTCAATCCTGACATTTGGAATCCTGGGCTTTTTTTCGTCTGATCCAACAGTAACTCAACAGTTGGAATTCAATGTCCCGACTGTCAAGTGTCGGAAAGTTCGTGGATTGATGAAAATGGCCACAGATTGACAAAAACAGCTGTGAATTTGACAGCCGTTTCCAAAAAATTAGATCCAACTTTAAAAAAAGTTAACATTAGAATTGAGTGCTGATATTTTGAGATATAGAGTAGTGTTTCGATATTTCAGCCAGAAATAACTTATAATAGAAAAAAGAGGGTTTGGAAAATATATCACAGGCGCTTTAGGGTTAACCCTAAAGCGCCTGTGATATACTTTCCAAACCCTCTTTTTTCTATTACGAGTGCAGATATTTCACCTATTCGGGAATATTGGCACAGATGGAACACCCCCCTATGGCTCCTACTTGTTTTCATGTCTCTTTGTTTCTCTGCTGTAGAATGTATCACTGTATAGGGGGACAAAGTGCCGGCATTGCGGCGGTCGGGATTCCGACGTCGGTATTTCGACCATCGGGATTGGCTTCACCTGTAATGGTGAGGTACTTTAGCGCTAGATTAACCTCCACCTTGGAACTGCACAGTACTTCTAACAGAAAAGCATTATAGTTTGCAGGGGAGTGCCTGAAAACCTACCAGTGGCCCTGGCACTGCCCAATGGGGGCATTAGGTGGAAAATGATTTCCAACTAATGAGGTGGAAAATGATTTCTACCACCTCTTCAGGGGAACATTAAGCCCTGTGTGTATGTATTTTGAAGTGACAAGGTCATACTTACCTACTCACTCGGAATTGCCGAAAGACTTCTGAATATCATGTAGCGATTCTGGACACCAATAAGAGTGGGCAAGTCTGCTAGTTGCCTTGTTGCTGGTATCCTCTGTGCATTATTCCTCAAGCCACTCAGCAGTATAGGAGCTGAGCACATACCACACACAGCGCCATGACAGTGAGCGCTCCGCTCCCCTCTCCTCTCCTACTTCACCATGAGCACTAATGTGGGCACTCTGAATGGGGAACTTATTTGGGCACTGTGTAAGGGGCACTATTGCTGGCATTGTGTGTAATAGGCACTACTGGGGGCATTGTGTAAGGGTCACTACTAGGGGCATTGTGGAAGGGTAGTACTTGGGGCCATTACGTGTAACATAATGTATAGCATAATGTGTTATGGACATCACAGTGTGCGACATAATGTGTAATAGGCATTACGGTTTGTGGAATAATGTGTTATGGGCACTACAATGTGCGTAAGTCTGGTGCAGTGTGTCTAATGGGCTCTACCTGGCACAATATGCACAAGTTGCACTACTGTGTGGTGTAATGTGAATAATGGATACTATTGTGTGATATAATGGTTATTGGTACTATTATGAAGCCACACCTTACATTTTTTGCCATGCGCCTTCGTACCGCACTATTCCTGTTTTGTGTATGGGGAGGGGGGGGGAGTTAAAACGTGAATAACCCTTGTCGAAATTTTGCCAGTCGACCTTCCCCATGTTGACCTAATGCTAGTGTTGACCTAATGACCCTATCGACCTAAGCCCATGTCGACCTTCAGGGGTCGACCCAATGCATTTCGACCTTGGGTGTGTCGACCATCTGACCCATAGCCATGGGTGGTGGGGGCACCAATTACATTTCGGGCAAGAGGGGGCACCAAAATGTCTAGTTACAGCACTGACCAGAAGTCCCTGGTGAATATCTCTGCTTTGTTATACTGTATCCCAAATTACAAATCTGTCTGACCTATAAGATTACCTTAGGTTCATGAGCTCCTGATAATCACAGAGCAACACTAAAGTAGCCAAAAAAAAACAACATACAATTTTTTGGCAATTATCTTTGGGAGTGATTCTGGTTAGTTTGCAAAAGCAAACTCCTTCTTTAATGGACAAAACCATGTGCACTGTAGGTGGGGCTGATGTAACATGTGCAGAGAGAGTTGCATTTGGGGGAGTTCTTTTCTTTTTGTGCAATACTAGCTGCTTTATTTTTACATTGCAATTTAGATTTCACTTTGAACACACCCCTCCCAAATTTAACACTCCACCCAAACAGCCGACCTGTCTAGGACAACCAGGCACAGCTTATCCACTGACCACAAAAGAAATAAAGAGGTTCCTGAAGATAGCAACAAACATTTAAGAGATTTGCTTAGACTTTTTATAAAAGCTGAACGCCGCTAACAATCTTTGGACAAACATTACCGTATTCAAAGAATATATATAAGGACAATCTTTACCACCATATTTAAAGACTATATTGAAGGACAATCTTATAACCTGTGGAGTAAGCGATTCGTACATTACTCCCCCGCAATATCTGCATGTTCAGTTTTTTTACCCTTATTTTTTTGTATTTTTCTCCAGCTGATACGTGGTTAGGGTGCACACAGAACCCCATTATCAGCTGGATAACACAAATTGCACAAGGAAATATTGTGCTACTGTACGCACTAAAAACTCTAGTAAAGTTAATTTTAACAAGAAAACATGTACCTATTTTGATTTCAACCTTGAGGCACCACATCATATAGGTAGAGCGCAGCGCTATAAACCAGTATACTATTAACCAATCTAATGGCGTCAGTCATCCTTAAGCGCAGCAGCTAGCCGTCACGATTCAGTGCGCTGATACCTTGAAATAATTTACTTACTAATTTACTAATTCCCATAATGCCTTGCCACAGTTTTGCTATTAGGAAATGCTAAAACTATGGCAAGGCATGCTGGGATGTGTAGTTTCACAACAGCTGGAGGGCCACAGTTTGGATATGCCTCGTATAAGCATAGCTGCTATTTGTACTTCTTATGGTGCAAAAAAATCATGACAGTGACATACTAGATGGGCCAAATGGTTCTTATGTCCAGTTAAATTCTATGATTGTATGGGATTTATTTACTAAGGTGGGAGTTCTATTGAAGATAGGATGTTGCCCATAGCAACCAATCATAATCTACAGTACTTCTTATTTAGCACCTTCTAGAAGAATATCGATAGAATCTGATTGGATGCCTGTAGCAACATCCCATGTTCAATAGAACTCCCATCTTAGTAACTAAGGGCCTTATTCTAGTTCACTCTTTCTGACAAAATCCTTCTTAGATGGACAAAACCATGTGCACTGCTAGGGGGCAGACGTAAAAGGTGCAGATAGAATTAGATTTGGGTGAGTTATTTTGTTTCTGTGCAGGGAAAATACTGGCTGCTTTATTTTTACACTGCAATACAGATCTCACTTTGAAGTAAAACCCCATCCAAATCTAATTCTCTCTGCACAAGTCACATCTTCCCCACCTGCAGTGCACATGGTTTTGTCTATCTGAAGCTGTGTACACACGGGGGCGATAGGGGCTGAAATCGCTGGAAATATGGTCGCTGGCGACCACATTGCCAGTGATGGGAGTGTGCCCCAGTGATAAATCGCCTGGTGTGCGCTCCCGTTTGCAGCCCCGTTCTAATCGCCGGTCGCAGGAGCTTGCTCCTGCGACCAGCTGATTACCTCTGTGGCACTGCCGGCAGAGGTTCCCTTTCATCAGCGACCATCTCTGGTCGCTGATGAAAAGGAGAAACTGAGCAATATATTGCTCAGCCATATAATGCTAGCAATATATGGCTGAGCAATATATCTCCCCCATGTGTACACAGCTTAAGAAGGATTTTGTCAGAAAGAGTGAACTAGAATAAGGCCCAAAACTCCCATAGACTTTAACATGCCTATTGGAGTTAATAAACTGCCTCTCTGAAAGTCTGGACATACACTTGTAAAATCTGCAACAAACAAGGGAAAAATGACAATAATAAGCTAGGCAACACTCCTTTGATCTTTTACCTATGTTCACAAAGGCTTAATGTTCTACTTGCCTGAGGGATAGTGCAATATAACACGCTTATAATTATATTGGAAAAAATGTCACAATTTCACTAAATTTCTTTATAATAGGTCTGAAAACTTTATTAAACTATTTTTCTCTACCTTTATGTTCAATTGAGCTGTTATAAACAAGATGTACTGTAACACATTTATTTATCCTTTAGATACTCCCACAGCAACACAATTTTCTTGTCCCCTGAGCTATAAATGTGCGACTTTAAGATGACTTGTGAGATTACGGAGAATAGAAGTGCAAATGAATTTGGTACAGATAAAAATCTGCTCTGAATTTGTCAGCTCTGGACCCATGGGAGCACAGTCAGAACCTTAACAATTCCCAGTTGTATCTTTATTTCTCATCTTTTAAAGCCATCTGGGCTGTGGAACGTATATAATTTTTTGCAAAGATCCAATTAGTCAACGAAAAGGTGCAGTTTTATGCCTTAGATCCTTATAAGGGTAAAAGATTCTCAGCTCCAATATTTTGCTAAATTTTCCATAAATATTTTAACAACTGACTTGTATTAATTAATTATTAATAGATTATGATTTCAGGGGCAAACGCAGGATTTGTAAAGGGGGGTTTCCAGATAAATAAATAAATAAATAAATAAATATTAAAAAAATTATACAGGTTGAGTATCCCGTATCCAAAATGCTCGGGACCAGGAGAATTTTGGATAACGGATTATTCCGTATTTCGGAATATTTTAATATTTCAATGATGTATTTTGAAGTATCTTGCATTTATGCTGTATAAACACATAATATACACACAAATATATTTTATTACCACATAAAATACACACAAATATATTTTAATTGTTCAAAAAACAAGGTTTCAAAACGTAAAACAAAATTTGTGTACTATCTTAGCACTGAATGTGAATGCCAAGCAATCATTGTCTTGCACATATATAGTGCCAGTTACATATCATGTCCCCAGTGATGCTGTTACAAATGTCCCCAGTGAGTTTTTAGCAAAAAAAAAAAAAAATTTCACTTTCTGGAAAGTCCGTATTTCGGAATAATTTGGATAACGGATATTCGGATACGGGATACTCGACCTGTATATATATGTATATATATATATATATATATATATATATATGATCCAAGGGAGCCGGCACTCAGGGTTGCTGTGTTATATTCTTGTGCCTTCCCAAGAGCCAGTTGGCTTATAGATATATGTCCGAAGTAGGCGGCACTCAGAGACGATGTAAACAGTTAAACCATCAACAGGTTTATTCAGGGGCGAATTTATGGGTCAGGCCGCCCCTAGGCACAACATTTTTGTGTGTTTCCCCCCCCCTATTTTAATGTAATCATATATGTATATACGTTGTTATTTATAAATTTCATAAAAATGTAACTGTAGCCCACCTTAATATTTTTTTAAGCACTCTGGACTGCTCACTGCACGGAGGACCCGGAGGGAGGCACTTATTAGTACAGTGATTAGGACAGTGTCTCCGTCAGTCTCTCTCCGGCTCACACACTGTGACTGACTGAGTGCAGGGAGGATCTGCGCGCCGCTCAGCTCAGCTGCTGTATGCTGTGTGTGTAGAGTAGCCAATGGGCGGGAGCCGGCAGCAGTGAGCCTGAGCCATTTCTGGGACCGTCGGACCTAGCCACGCGGTACAAGCGGTAAAAGCGGTGATAGCGGTGATGTAATGTGCATGGCAGAGTGGGTGGGCAGTGGCGGGTGAAGAGCAGCGCTGCCGCCGACATATGATAATTCATGTCTGCGACGCTCATCACTCGCAGCTGCCCACCTGCTGTGCCATGCTAATATTTAACAGAATGTCAGCCTGCCTGCCGCCCTTTATTGGTGCCGCCCTGAGGCCGGTGCCTCACGGGCCTAGGCACAAATCCGGCCCTGGGTTTATTGTGCAAAATAGGGCAACGTTTTGGGGATGACCCCCTTTCTCAAGCCAAAACAAACAAGTGGAATACAATGTGCAAACACATAATAAATACCTTAATCTAAGCAGCTGCCGCCTCCTACCAACGCCGTGCACGTGTTGCACGCTGACATCTCCTCCCTCCGTCTCGTCTCCTGTCTGCTCTCACCAGACCTCTGACGTGGGCGGAAGCTGTCCTGTCAGCTGAGCCGCTCAGTGGGCCGGGCTGGGGACGCGGCTTCCTCGTTACCTAGGTGACGAGGAATAAACAACAAACGGACATTCAAAATAAAGGGTTGGGATCATTTGGTCTACTGCATTATGGTAGAAAGTCATTAGGTCGAATCCATTAGGTCGACATGCTAAAAGGTCGACATGACTCTAGGTCGACATGGGAAAAGGTCGACATGATTCTAGGTCGAAAGGTCATTAGTTCGACAGGTCATTAGTTCGACAAGGTCATTAGTTCGACATTGTCTATGTCGACATTCACAAGGTCGACATGGGGTTTTACACTGTTTTTTTGCCTGAATGTCAACACAGTCGACATGGACACAGTTTAAAGTGCACTGCATCCCCTCGCATCGCTCGCTGCGCTCGCTATGCGTCGGGCACGGTGCCTCGCTACGCTCGGCACACTATTTTATTCTCCCACCACGCCCTAGTGGTTGGTAGGGCATGAAATACCGCCTGTCGGCACATGTTGGCTCAAAAAACAGTGAAAAACCCCATGTCGACCTTGTGAATGTCGACATAGACAATGTCGAACTAATGACCTTGTCGAACTAATGACCTGTCGAACTAATGACCTTTCGACCTAGAATCATGTCGACCTTTTCCCATGTCGACCTAGAGTCATGTCGACCTTTTAGCATGTCGACCTAATGGATTCGACCTAATGACTTTCTACCATAATGCAGTAGACCAAATGACCGCATCCCCAAAATAAAGCATCTAAAACATCAATTACATAAAACATTCATCCAAACAGCGTGAGCATGTGTCTAGTGTATATGTGGTGACTCTTACTGAGCACCGTGATGATTCCTACGAGGACTATAAGGGCATAATGGTGTAACATGCTGTGTGTATGATATATGATCGGTTCAGCCGCCGATCTGTATGACAGTCTAAATGTGCAATCTACAATTATGTGCTGGCAATAAGGTCTACTGTTGTCCAATGTCGACAGACATAGGGTAGACTGTGCAATTAAATGTGAACAGCATGGAAGGGAACAGTCTCCTACGTTTGCTCACGTAGCTACTGTGTGTATCTGTGCATGATGACAGCTGTATCTAAATGACCAATGTGTTGAGACCTGGAAAGTGTATCATAACTACATGGTTTAATATACAAATTGCGTAGTGAGTCCCAGCAGTTAGGGCGTCACCTATACAGAAAAGAGAACCAGTGGGCGCCTTCTGTACACTAAAATAGTTGATTCAGCAATACACATAACATATATCACAATTCACAAAAAACACAAAACAATAGCTTTGCATGCATGCAAAAAAAGTTAAAAGTATATATATACTCTAAAAATCACTTCAGTGCAATTGCATAGAAATAAAAATAAAAATAAAAGTACAAATCTGCAGCAGATAGTTACCAAGTCCCAATTGGATGGTGTGGTTGGTGTGGTAGAACCGATATTTAAAGTCCCACAGATGGTTAAGATCTTTCCAAAGAAACAATAGCAGAATATGCAATATTGGATGAATCCCAAAATGGATCAAACAGGGGCAAGCAGATCACTTACTCGCCGTTCTGTGTGAGATGCCCAACAAAGATTAGTGGCGTCTGAGCTGTAAGCTGAATGGCACTGTCTCCCACAGGATAGGTAGGTGCGTCAGTTAAGGTGCTTTGCGGTGTCCAATATTAAGCAGTTGCTGCTCCGGCCGACCCACCACTTGCAGGTACGGGTACACCGTCTCCTATGATTGTACCTCCTTACTGTAGTGGGCTTGTACTCCGCTCTCATGTACAGGCGTGAGCGCACAGTCCTCCGTGCATGCGGCAGGCTGTGGAGAGATGCGCCGTAGTAGCTGGGAATGCCCGTATCGGGGATCGAGTTCTCAGAGGGAGACGTGAACAAAGACCGGTGGGTGTTGTCGGTCGGGTGACACTGATGTGTCCCTCAGATCCTTTGGCTGCAGTGACCAAGTAGTGCTCCTCATGAAAAACTCGTCACCTATGTAGTATGTGGGGACTGGTAAACGTGTTAGTGGCAATATATTAACCAGACATGCAACGGACTGATATCGTGACTGCAAGCATGAACAGTGTCCATGCATTGGCTCTTTTTAGGGTTACCTAGGATGTATGAAAAAGTTAATGTGCAATACTGAAAATGAACCGTAGCAGAACTCCCATGTTTATGACTACACAATGCCTTGCAAAATTTTTTTGTCTAAACAGGATTGTGGATAACCCAGCTATACATGTGTTAAGGGAACCCATCACGGGTGTAAGCACAGCCACTAGGAACATGAATGTTATATAAAGCATGAATGTTATAAAAAAACAGCCTAGCCACAGCGCCTCATTTAATCCTCGGGGTTGGACGGTGTCTAGGCGGTGAATCCACCTAGCTTCCAGTTGTAGCAAAGTCTTTCCACGGTTGCCACCCCTGGGAGATGGTGGTACTTGATCGATGATCTTATGACGCATGGTGGATACCCCGTGTTGCAGTAGGGCAAAGTGGCGAGCGACTGGCTGTTCGCTGGAGCCGCTAGACAATGCTGCTCTGATGGCCGTGCAATGTTGTGCCAGCCGTTCTTTGAATGTCGCTCCGTTTTGCCCACGTAGCAGAGGCCACATGGGCAGAACAGAGCGTATACTACATATTTGGATGTGCAGGTAAGGGCCTTGTCTATGGGAAATTTTTCCCAGTGTGTGGATGTGCAATAAAGCTGCCTGTGAGCATAAAGCCACACGTAGTGCAGCCAATGCATTTATGGCAGCCTTTTTTCTGAGAGAGAAAATGTTCTGTAGAAGTTTGTCCCATGTTGGTGACAGTCTTTTAGATTTCTATTTCTTTTAAAACTGGGCATCGGTCCTTGAGCGCTTTGAGATCAGGGTCAGATGTTACAATGGGCCAGTATCTCTTGCCTTTCTGTACGAGTGTCTTGCTAGCGGGACTGTATTGTTGGACCCAAGGTGTTACTTTGCCCAGTTCCTTTTCGGGTTTTTTCCTGGAGCAGCTCAGCTCTGGATTTTCTTGAAGCTTTCACTCTGGCCTTTTCGATGTCGCATTGAGGGTATCCTCGCTCAATGAACTTCGATGTCATGATGTCGCGTTGTTTCTCTTTCTCGTAAGGGTCACTTGTGCAGCGGCATACTCTAATGAACTGTGAATATGGAAGCCCTTTGATAGTGTGCTGTGGATGAAAGCTGGCATGGTGCAGCAAGGTGTTCCTATCTGTTTCTTTGGTATATAGAGTGGTAGTGATCTGTCCCATTTGTAACATGATTTTAATGTCCAAGAAGTTGACTTCCGTTGGATGATGTGTTACTGTTAATTTAACAGCACTGCTGGAGTGATTCTGTTGGTCGATTATCCTCGGCAGCTCATCAATGTCCCCACGCCATAGAACTAATAAATCATCTATATACCTATAGTATAGACTTGTTCTCCCGTACACACCTTGTCGGTCAATGCATGAGATAGGAGGCGGCACTCAACGGATTTCTTTCAATTGGTGTTTATAGGTTCAACCAGTGGTCGAAGTGGGGCGGTATACGGGGGTATGCCATACCGCCACTTTAATCTGAAGATAAAAAAAAAACCTTTTTTTTCCCCCTCAGGATGCTCTCTGATCACTCAGCAGCGCATATTGTGCTTTTGTAATACCCCTGTACAACGGGGCAGTCTGGCAGGGGACGTTGATGGACAGGGGGGTGTCCGAAGGTGCGCACTATATTCACTCTTTACTTTTCCATACCCCCACTTCAAAATTTCCATACCCCCACTTCAAAATTTCCACTTCGACCACTGGGTTCAACACATTATGTAGAAATATAAGACAACGTTTCAAGCCCTCTGCGGGCTTTTCGTCAGGTCGTACATTCAGATGAAGTGCAAAATGCAAATAAAGCAAAACGACTTATTTGCACTTTGCACTTCATCTGAATGTACGACCTGACGAAAAGCCCGCAGAGGGCTTGAATTGTTGTCTTATATTTCTACATAATGTGTTGAACCTATAAACACCACTTGAAAGAAATCCGTTGAGTGCCGCCTCCTATCTCATGCATTGACCAACAATGTGTGTACGGGAGAACAAGTCTATACAATTTATTGGATGGCACCGCGGTGATTGATTAATATATCTGGAGTGCCAAACAAAGTCTCCACAATACCTATAGTATAGGAAAATTCTGGAGGCCACTGCTTCGTTAGTGAAAAACAATTGTTTTTCAATGCCCCACATGTAGGCGTTAGCCAGGGATGGTGCGGCCGCCGACCCCATGGCACAGCCGGTACGTTGTCTGTAAAATTGACCATCATAGTAAAAATAGTTGTGTTCAAGGGTGAAGGTGAGTAGCTAAAGAAAAAATTCAGTGTCCGGACCTGTATATTGTGGATTGCCAATAATGAGTTGTTGCACTGCGGTGAACCCTGCCGCATGCGGAATGCATGTGTACAGACTGGCCACATCCGCTGTAGCCAGTGACACATCCATAGGTATATTCCCCATAGCATCCAATTTCCTTATGAGCGTGGAGGAATCTTTGAGATGTGTAAACGTGTTTTGGATGCACGGTTGTAAGAATAAATCCACGTAGATTGCAATGGCTTCGCATAATGATCCTCGGGCAGACACGATGGGTCTGCCCGGTGGTTGCGTCGGATGTTTGTGCATCTTAGGTAAGATGTAAAAGATGGGTGCTATGGGGTAGTCCGTGGTGAGGTGTTTACACACGTCTTTGGTGATGATGGAATCTGTGACAGCCTGTTAAAGTAGGGCATCTAGTTCCTTCTTATAATTCAGTGTGGGGTCACTCCTCAGGACTTCATAGGTGTCCAGATCATTGAGCAGACGTCAGCATTAATTTTTATATTGGATGATGTCCATGACGACGATAGAGCCGCCTTTATCCGCATTACGGATGATGATATATACACGGAGGTGTATATATCGGAGGCACTCAGTTATTAAATTAATTTGTGACTATACATACTTAAATGTTTTGGTGCTTTACTTGCACCAGGCGACAGTGCATTTGTTTAATTAAATAAAAATAAACCATACAGCCATATATTTTACAGTTCAAAAATTATATATATATATATATATATATATATATATATATATATATATATAAAGTGGTGTCGACCCGGCACTCCGCTGTCCTGGAATCAAAAACCTGGGTGCCTTTGTAGGCAGTAGATAGTGGTAGAGATGTGACCCACTCGGGGTGAAGCATCACACGGCACTCCAAGGATTTTCAAGTGAATTCAAAATGGTATTTATTGCAACAGTTTCGAGGCTGCTTGGCCCCTTCGTCAGGCTTACATCAAGAATATTCTTGATGTAAGCCTGACGAAGGGGCCAAGCAGCCTCGAAACTGTTGCAATAAATACCATTTTGAATTCACTTGAAAATCCTTGGAGTGCCGTGTGATGCTTCACCCCGAGTGGGTCACATCTCTACCACTATATATATATATATATATATATATATATATATATATATATATATATATATATATATATATATAGTGGCTGGGGGAGGTGCGGCACTCTCAACTGAAGAAATCACAGCAACAATGGTATATAGCAACGTTTCAATGCCTCTTTATTGGCATTTTCATCAGGCTCCTGATGATAATGCCAATAAAGAGGCGTTGCTATAAAAAATATATATCAAATTAAGTAGATTGTGTTTATATGTGCTTCTTAGGCTCAGTAATGTGGTAAAGGGCAGGATTTGGTTCTGATTGTACACATTTTATGATTGGCAGCCACCAGCACTGGTTTTGTCCAGAAATAATTGATCATAAATAATTTGAATTGGTCCTGGACGACCAACACGAGGCATCCCTGCAAGTGTCCCGAGGCACCCCAGGGAGCCTAGGCGCACAGTTTGGGAACCACTGCCATAGGGCTTTTTTTCAGGTTAGGGCTTATTCTAATTAACATTGACTTTTATCCACATCATGCCCCTCAGTCCTGCTTTTATCCCCATCATGCTTCTGTCCTGCTTTTATCCACATCATTCCCCTCAGTCCTGCTTTTATCCCCATCATGCCTCTCAATACATTACACTTTAAGTATAACTGTGCTTTCATTTGCCTCCACGTTTTTCAGCCTCTCCGCCTTCCCACTACCGCTGCTCAGTCACTCCGCTCCTGCCTGTGTGCAGATGCTGCTCAGTCCTTGAGGTGCAATGCATCCCTGGGACAGCTGCTGCCAGCAGAGGATTCAACAGTTCCAGTGCTAAATCTTTAAAAACAGCATCCATTTCATGTGTGTGTGTGTGTGTGGGGGGGGGGGGGGGGGGAGGTTGGTGGTTTCTGGGGAGCTGGAAGCATTGTAGTTTAGCACAGGGAATGGGAAAAATGGGGATTTAGCTAGGGCTTATTTTCGAAGTAGGCCAAGGCTTATTTTGGACCATTGTGCAGAAATAAGGGTACGGCTTATTACCAGGGTAGGTTTTATTATCTGGGAAGCATGGTATATAGCGTTCAGGCATTATTGTCTATAGACTGACGTGGTTACAGTTCCCATGAGTGTCAACATAAGAACTTCCAATGAACTTGTCCTTTACTATTTCTGCATACCGAATACCGGAAAACCAGTAATTACACTACAATAGTTAATATTACATATCATCAGTGTAGTGTCTTGCATGATATATGTGCATAGTCTCAGGTGTTTGTAACAGAATTTGAAAACAGATTGAATGTGTGGGATTTCAGATTTCTTAGCCAAACTAGAAAACACCCAAATAGGCAAAACCATGTTGCACTTCAGGTGGGACTGATGTGACATACGCAGTGAGCTTTATGGGTAAATTTACAAAGATGAGAGTTCTATTTCAGATGGGATGTTGCTCTGGGCAACCAATCAGAATCTATTTTTTATTTATTTACCATCTTCTAGAAGTTAATAGAGGGCGGGATACACTAACGCAAAAATCAGGGTTTTTACAGCATTTTCGTATACTCTAAACCCCTCCACCGTTGCAGCGTTGTGGAGGGTATTTTTAGCTTTTGCTAGCGATACCCTGTAGAAGCATATGGCCTTTTTCCCACAGCACTGTGTGAGAGAGCCGCCACAGATCCTGCCCCGCATGCCCCACGAGCGGGCCGTCACTCTGCGCATGCACAGAGGTACTCCCGGGTCTCAGCCCTGAAAGTCCAGGGACGTCGCTGCATAGCAAGGGACAGTGCTTATCGCAAGAGCTGTCCCTTGCGTTACCAATCCTATGTTAGTGCATATGCGATTAGTAAAAATGCTTAGCTGGTGGAGGGGGGTAGCAGATAATAGTACATCACACCTAGAATCTGATTGGTTGCCCAAGGTAACATCCCATCTGAAATAGAACTCCCATCTTAGTAAATTTCCCCCTTAGATTTAGGTGGGATTTATTCAAAATTAATCTAAATTGCAGACATTATTTATGCTGCAGAGAAACAATATAAATGTATTTGCTCTCATTGCATAGCAACACAAAATTGCTTACTGAATCTGGACCAATGTTCTGAGTCAGTGATACATCTAGGAAACTGGTTTAATAGGTAACTGATTGTTACAGTATTTCAGGGTTGCCTACCCTCCCGGAATGGCCGGGAGGGTCCCGTAAATCGTGTCCCCCTCCCGGCCTCCCCCCCCCCCCTGTTCCCGGCTACCTCACCCCTGACTGCACCATTTAAATAACCGGATATGCAGATCTCCGATGAGGGGGCAGGGCTAAAGTGTCAGATTTGCGTCATTTTAGCCCCACCCCCTCGGCGGCGATCGCCAAATCAGTTAATGTCCCATAACGGGGGTGGGGCTTAATGATGTCACGATCAGGCCACACACCCCGAACTCCAGCTGAAAATCTCCTCTCCGGGCTTCACCCGGAGAGGAGATTTAAAAAGTCGGCAACCCTGCAGTATATAGGTTTGTAGACTGCTATATTATATTATTTATAATAGCAAAAACAAGAAATGCATTTGGGTACTGTATTAAATGTGCAGAATGTGCAGATTAAGAGGATTTACAGTACAGTTGATGAATACTATAAAAAATTATTATTTTTCACAAACAAATCTTTAAAAGCTGGTTCCTTATTGGAGAGCTTATTATGGTACTGAGATAAGTTACATTCTGAGAACCGTAGAGAGCATTCCAGGGCCCCGATAGTGCCTTATCCAGAGATGTGGCCAAGCCCCCTTTAAAGTAACTTAAAGATAACACACACACACAAACACACACCCTCTGAGCCACTGTACATACTGAGACATAATACTAATAATTCTAGAACCACATGGTAAAATCATGTATTCCTATCTGTCAATTACTAAATGTATATTAAAAAGTGAAAATTATGAATACTATGTGAATATTCTGCCTGCTATTTGTTTTATGATGGTCAGTACACTTTAACCTTTGTTATTTTATGCTCACCTGCATAATAAACTGTTTTATTTTCTGTAAACTTGTTAAAACAAAATGTAAATGCAAATACAGCAAAAATTATATTGTGAAACATGAATCTATGTGCAGTTATTGCAGCAGAGGGCGACAGCTCACAACATATCTCTGTAACACAACTTCAGATAGATGGAGAGGAATAACGATTACAGGAACTGGAATCTCTTTTCCTGCACTGTAGCCTGAAAAATCGTGTGAAACAATAGGAATTTATACAGGCAAATTCACTTATTCTGCATAAACTGCGTTATCACTGGTTTTCCTCATGTGTTAAACCCAGATGACGGCATTTTTCTCATTGTCTTTTCCTCCTGAAACTGCAGAAAAAGTGCACTCTCCAAGATTAACGTGTGGGACTCCCTGCTAATTGAATCAGGCCAGTGTGGTAATTAGCTATGGGGTAAACCCTGCGGCATATTGAATATTCACCAAAATGTTGCTGAATTTACACAAATTTTCTAATTTAAACTGTGACTTCACTTTGCTTAATAAATAATAATAATGGTACTTGTGGAGTATCACATCTCCCATCGTATGGCATCGTATGCCATATGTAGTGGCATACGATGGCATACGATGCGATACGATTTTTACCGATTTTTGAGCATTTTTGCTCAAAAATTGTATGCAATCGCATCGGATGCCATACGATGGCATCCAATGCGATGCGATGCGATGGCACCCGATTTTGCACTGAAATGCATCAGAATGCATTGAAATGTGTTTTAAACTAGTGAAATGCCCCCAAATGCCATTTTTCATAGTGCACCACCCCCACTATCAACGTCAACCCGAAGCGTGGCGAACACAGCGATCCCGCGAGGGGCGTCGGTACGCGTCCTACGACCTTTTCATACCCCCACTATCCACGTCGGCGTGGAGTTGAGAATAGAATAGTGTGGCGAGCGCAGCGAGCCACCGAGCCCGAAGCGTGGCGAGGGGACGCGGATACCTGTGAAGCCCGCGAGGGGACGCTGCGCTCGCCACGCTTCGGGCTCGGTGGCTCGCTGCGCTCGCCACACTATTCTATTCTCAACTCCACGCCGACGTGGATAGTGGGGGTATGAAAAGGTCGTAGGACGCGTACCGCAGCCCCTCGCAGGTTCGCTGCGCTCGCCACGCTTCGGGTTGACGTTGATAGTGGGGGTGGTGCACTATGAAAAATGGCATTTGGGGGCATTTCACAAGTTTAATACACATTTCAATGCATTCTGATGCATTTCAGTGCAAAATCGGGTGCCATCGCATCGCATGCGATGCGATTTTTAGCATACAATCAGCATACGATGAAGGTCGTGGGAGCCGTGATACTCCACAAGTACCATAATAATAATCAGGAGTGCATTAAACTATTATATACAGTATATATTTGAATGTTTTGTACCGTCAGTATATGGGGAAACTGTTATTTGTACCTAGACAACTTTCTCTATGTGCTTAGGAAATATAAAACCTGTAGGGACAAGATATAGAACTAGATTTAGGGAAAGTTCCGTATTTTACTATTGTGAAACTCACTTACTGTACAGTATATCCAGAAAGGTACTACTGTAGTACATTGCAGGAGTCAATGTACAAACACTGATGTGTCAGCAGGCAATATCTTACTGTATAAAGACATTAATTATCATACATTGCCCCATCACTGGATGGCAGAGTTTCTATACTGCAAAGATGAAATTTTATTTATTTATTAACAGTTTCTTATATAGCGCACACATATTCCGCAGTATACACTTTCATTCTAGGGTTCATTTTGTTAGGAGCCAAATAACCTACCAATATATTTTTGGATTGTGGGAGGAAACCGGAGTACCCGGAGGAAACCCACGCAAGTACGGGGAGAATATACAAACTCCGCACAGTAAGGGCCATGATGTGAATCGAACCCATGACCTCAGCACTGTGAGGCAGTAATGCTAACCATTACACCATCCGTACTGAAATGCCTACTTCCCAACTGTCCCGCTTATCGCGGGAACATCCCATTTGTTTGGTACGTTCCTGCATCCCTCTGGCGGCCGGCGGGGAGGGGGGGGGGGGTAGTTGGGAGTCCACCCCTGTCACCCTGAATAGAGGCTGTGCACATGCGCACAGCCTCTATTCCTGCAGCCAGAGGGGCTGGGGGCATACCCCCACAGCAGCAAAAATGGGGTGTGGCCTCATGAGTATAGACCACACCCCCTTTCATTAGGCCATGCCCCCCCAAAAATTGGCATGCATGTGGGTGTTCCTCCTCCTCCTCCAGATTGAAAGTTGGGAGGTATGGGAATAACAGAATGCATGGGGACAATGCAGTGTAGTGAGTGTGGTGGGCTGTCTGTCATGAGGGAGCACATGTCAGAAAACAAAACAGGTCTCCAAATGTCAGCCCACTGGGGATATTCCCTGTGACCTCTATGGCCAATCTGCTCCTGAGATTTATTATAATTTCTATAGCTCTAATCTTATTGGTTGCTAAGGGCAACACCTGCACTTGTCCTGTCTCTTCTCCACTTTAGAAGGTTTGCAAAATCTCTTTGTAAATCATTTTTATTTAAGAATGCTGCATGTAAATCCTCCTTATAACCAGAACTATTAGGGTTAAAGTTTGGATCCACTGTCGTAGTTCATATACTGAAGGTTATTTAAAGTACAGTACTGTGCTACATCAATGGTTAAATTCATATCATTGTAAAATGGGGACAAGGCCATGTTTTCCAATTTTAATCTTAAAAATCCTGAGGCAAGCAAATCTTTTTATTGTATTTCTGAAGAATGTTTTGCACTGGGGTACAGAAAAGGTTAATTGAATTTGCTGCAAAAGTTATTGAACCATAGTTGAACTAGATCTTGCTTGTTGGTCCTGTTTTTGTGACGTTGAGATGTTGTCCTTTGCGTCTGATATTGTAATACACATCTCTTAGATTAGGCATGTCCAAACTATGGCCCTCCATCTGTTGTAAAACTACAAGTCCCATCATGCCTTGCAACAGTTTTGCTATTAGGGAATTCTAAAACTATGGCAAGGCATGCTGGGATGTGTAGTTTCACAACAGCTGGAGGGCCACAGTTTGGACATGCCTGTCTTAGATGTACAAAGATGTAGAATAAAGTGTTGCCAATAAAGCCTTAAATGAGCAAATTATATGAATATACATATTTATATTTGATAAATCAATATATGTTTGTATCACCGTCTGTGACTATAATCAGCCAGGTGACTTTATTTACCATCATAGGAGTAAATTTACTAAGATTAAAGTTTAATTGAAGATGGGTTGTAGCCCATAGTAACCAATCAGATTCTATTTGTTATTTATTTAGCACCTTCTAGAAAATAATAGATAGAATCTGATTGGTTGCTATGGGCTACAGCCCACCTTCAATAGAACTCCCATCTTAGTAAATGTACTCCTTACCATCTCTGTAGATCATAACATAGCCCAGTGGGTAATAAGCGGCAATCCAGCTGTTGATAAACTACAAATCACAGAATGCCTTGCCTTAGTTTTGCTATCTGGCCATGCTGAAACAGATGCAAGGCATGCTGGGATGTGTAGTTCATCAACAGCTGGAGCGTCGCATATTGCCCACCCTTGACATAGCCAGTTCAGAAGAAAATAGTTTTAGAATAGGAATTAATATTTTGTTCACTTGGAAATGTGTATTGCAGTTTTGTATAGAAGTTTGTAAATGAAACTGCGCCTTTTACTTTCTGTACCCGAACCACATTGACTTGCCTTGCAAGATCAGCCTGTGACATACAACTAGGGTGGCCAATCCCGGGATCGGCGGGATCCCGGGATTTGGCCCCCAAAACGCCGGGATTTCAATCCCGGGATTTCGGGATTAAACTGCGCATGCGCAGTTTAATGCCGGGCAGCGTCTGAGCACTCAGACGCTGCCCGGCTTCTCCCATACCCCGCAGTGCGCAGCGTGACGAGGTCACGCTGCGAGGTCACGCTGCAGGGCACAGCCGCACATCCGCCTCGGCCGCCCGCCCGCCCAGCGCTCTCGGTCGGCCACCCGCCCGCCCACCCAGCGCTGGAGACCACAGCTGCCCAAACTTCCCAGCATCCTTAGAGCCAAAGGTATCAGCACATGGAGGCTATTGCCGGCACTGATGACTTATGGCTCTTGGTACTGTACACTGTGTATCGTTAGTATATAATAGGAAAGCCTCTCTCTGACATAAGCTAGAGCAGGGTAGCTAATAAGGGAGCACATGGTAGGCTGGGTGTTACAGGTGCCTGGAATCCCCTTTCCTAGGCCAGGTGTACTGATTACAGTATGGGAAGGGATATTCACACAGACTTGTCCTACTTTTAGGCCTGGCTCTTTATTACATCTTCTAGCAGTAAAGGAAGCCGCGCTCCTTTAGACTTTGCTTCCAAAGGGCTTACGCAGATTCCCATGGCAGAGTGACACCACTAGCTGTCACATTCTTATCACCTAGGAGAGCTCCCCGGCTGGCACTGGGGAGGTGATCAGGAAAACACCACCGCTAGGGAAGCCAATCCCGGGATCCCGGGAATCCCGGGATTGAGCATTTTTCAATCCCGAATCCCGGGATTGAAAAAATGCCCCGGGATTGGCATCCCTACATACAACATTAGGCATTGGAGGGAACTCTTCTGATAATACATACTAATATGGATAAAATGCAACTATGACAGTTATACATTAGAAAATAAGGTACTTGTTTCCTAGAACGGCCACACCGATGTTGATCGGGTCGGTCGCATCGAATCGATCGCATCGCATGCGACCACATCGCATGCGATGCGACCGACGCGATGTTCCCGATTTTTACATTGATTGAAATGTGAATAGGGTCCCTGGGACCCTATTTTACATTGGATTCAATGTAAAAGTCTCCCCAGACCCCAATTTTAACCCCCTCAACGGCACCCCACGATTGACGCCAACCCGAAGCGTGGCGAGCGTAGCGGTATGCGTCCTCTGACCTTTTCATACCCCTACTATCCACGTCGGCATGGAGATGAGAATATAAAGTGTGGCGAGCCCGAAGCGTGGCGAGCGCAACGAGCCCCGCGAGGGGACGCGTATAACTTCACAGGTATACGCGTCCCCTTGCGGGGCTCGCTGCGCTCGCCGCGCTTCGGGCTCGGTGGCTCGCTGCGCTCGCCACACTTTATATTCTCAACTCCACGCCGACGTGGATAGTACGGGTATGAAAAGGTCGGAGGACGCGTACCGCCGCCCCTCACGGGCTCGCCACGCTTCGGGTTGGCGTCAATCATGGGGTGACGTTCACAATGGGGGGGAGGGCATATACAATGAGAAATGGGCCATATTGGCCCATTTTCCATTTTTTTCCCGATTACAATGTTAAAAATATTTTAACATTGAACCCTATGGCAAAATCGGGTGCATTGCGTCGGTCGCGTGCCATGTTAATGCACCCGACCGACGCGATGGACCCGATTTTGCCTTTGCCGGCAAAATGGACCTGATTTCAAAGGAAATCGGGTCCATCGGGGGTAATCGTGTACCTTAAGTTAAGGTACACGATTACCCCCAATGGTGGCCGTTCTAGGAAACAAGTACCGAAAATAAAAAGATATTAAATATCTACAGTACATAAGGAAGGGTAACAAAATGGGAAGTTCAAGTTTACAAATATAGCAATTTCTTTCGCTTCCAAGACAATTGCCACCTATGTGATGAACAGGCAATTGTTCTATCTCAGGGGCAGTGCCAATCCCATCTCGAAAGGATAACTGGGGAATGGGACAATTTTGGTACTGTAAGTTTTTCTTCTAGGCATACTGTATGTACTGTATAGAATCCTGAAAAGGCAGCAGTGAAATATTACAATGTATGCAACAGCCCTGCAACCGTGCACTAGGATAACTGTGTTGACTTAATTTCCTGTCTGGGTAGCATCAGAAAGAGCATTCTAGCAGAAACCTATCCCAACAGAGGACAATGAAAGGGCAATGACAGAGATTTTGAAGGAAGTGAAAATTGTGAGGAGGCTGTGAGGGGCAGTGAGAGTGTAAGGGGCAAAAGAGCACTGTGGTAGAACAGATATATATGAAGGGGGAGGGTATAATGAGAGAGCTATGGAGGGGACACTAAGAGATCTTGAAGGGGCAGTAAGAAAGAATTGGAGGTGTCAGTGAGAGAGATATAAAGGGGGTGTGTGTCAATGAAATAACTGAGCTACAGTATGGAGGGGTCCGTGAGAGAGGTATGAAGGGAGCAATGAAAGAGATATGGAGGAGGCAGTGAGAGAGATATGATGAAGGAGCAATGAGAGACGTGAAGGTGAAAGGAGAGATACTGTATGTGAAGGGGCAAGGAGATATATGGAGGGAGGGGACACTGACAGATGTATGAAATGGGAATGACTCTTTAATGAATCCTTCAAAAGGGATTTAGCTATCTCGTTCATTTTGCATTAAGATCAATTGAAATAGCCATTTTTGTGTTGGCATACGGAAGTTTCATCACCGATACGTAATACATGACATTATGGCTAGAGACTTCGAATCAACGTTATTGTTTTAAATGATCTATTTAACTGTATATTTCATTATTGGTTGGTGTCAGACATTTGCAAACAGTGTCTAATTTGTGTCTTTCTGGTTTCTTCATATGTTTTTACTTTAACGTCTCATATAATCAGGGCTATTTTTGTGCCGGAACGGTCCGGAACTCCGTTCCTGAAGCTGACCTAAAAAATGAGGTCACCTGGAACGGCGTTCCGGAACCTCCTGGCCTAGCCCTCGCAGCCCCCACGGCGGTACAGCGTACCGGTGACCGTGTATAATTTGGTGCCGCGATAAGAAAAAACTAGAGCGCATCCACTATGCAGTGCGCATGCGCCATGACGCTCACCACCGCGGCGTATCGGCACGCTCTACTGAGTCTCCACACTGTGGGGCAGGAATCCTGGCTGTGCGGACAGAGGGCATTAGGAGGGGTCCGTACCGTACATCTAGGTGGGTGCTGGGTGCGATGATGGTGGTGATGCTTGTGTGGGTGGGCATGGTGGTGATGCTTGTGTGGGTGGGCATGGTGGTGATTCACTCCAATCTCCGCCTCTGCTCTGCCCACTGGATGACGCGGCCTGTTCTTAGCAGCGTCTCCTACACTTCCTGCCGGCTCCGCTCACCGCCCACCACTGAGGCCGCCGGTCTGCGCCGTACTCCACTGGCCGAAAGGGAGTCACCGGAGCCCCTGATAGGTATTTATGCTCCCTCAGCACCGCTGTCTGTCTCAGCTATGCTGCGCTGCTCTGCTGTTATCTATCCTTCTCAGGGACATTGCGCCCTGTCAGCACCGCTATCCATCACCTTTAGGCTGCGCAGCTCTGCTTATTTCCATCTCCTCAGGGAACTGCACAATTAGAAAACCACTGGTTTATTTATCCTTGTCCTCGCGCTGGGCACCGTTTCCCTATCTGCCCTTGAGCAGAAAAACTTTATTTAGAAATCCACCATGTTTCAAATAGCTTTCCCCTACAAGCAGGGACATTCCATCGGGCTGTGTTAAAAGTCTATGGGGGATTCCCTTTTAGTCCACTTCCCTCTGAGAGGGGTTTCAGTTTATATAGTAATACTAAATGTCTTTATTCTTCCTATGAAAGTCTCAGGTACCTTCTGTGAAGGCATTTAATCTATTTGCATTGCCACATAGATTTCCCCTATGGGGAGTGCACATACAGTATTACAAACAAAAACAGTAACTTATATTAAGAGCATTTAGGATGGCATCATATGCCTATAATCTTCTAAGTAACATATATGAGGTTATCAGTCACATAAACGTCATGCATGTGGGCATATGGCGAGTTTGCAGATAAAGCCAAAGGATAGTGCCAAGGTTCTGATGCCACTGGAGGAGGGTGAGAGACAGCCTGGTGCACATTTTTTCCAGGCCAGCTGCTATGGTCCGTAGCTGAGAAAGTGCCAGGGGTTGTTGCTGGAAAGTCTTGATGGACTCCACTCAGGCAAGCTGGAGTGGGTGACTGATATGAATCCACAGTAATGGGGGTAAACTAGTTATTTGGCACGAAACTGATGAACTCTCTAAATATTAAAACAAACATTCATTAACTTTTATAGGGACATATTTAATTAAATTGATCAGAACTGCCATATGCAGCAAAAGGTATTTCTGCTTTTTATCCTATATAATAAAAGGTTACCTCTGCTCCTCATCTCTATGGGGGGAATTCAAATGTACTGTATTACAAAACTGCAGTCACTAGATGGCCCAATAGAGACTGTAGTGTGGCTTAGATTGTCTGCAGCCATCCAGCTCTTTTGGACCATTTTTCGATGGTCTCCAGAGAGTAAAAATATGGGTGCAGCATGTGTGGTGTAGGCCCCCCATGGACATAAGAGTGACTTAAAGTAAGCACGGGGGTCATGCTCTGCTGGGGATTGTTATTTTACTGGCACTGTTGGGAGGAATTGTATTCTTTTAAAAAAATATGTAATGCACCAATTGATGCCCCGACCCTTTTGTAGCTCCTCCCACATCTCCGCCCACTTTCTGCCCCCGCCCACAGTTCCTGAACCTATTTTCGTACAAAAATAGCACTGCATATAATCAATGTCATGCCGGATGTGGTACATATTCTGCTTACCCAGATCATTCTTTTATGGACCCAAAAGGGGCCAGGGGGACAAAGAGCTGATATTGTACTTTGCCTCAGGTGAAAAAAAGTCTGACTACTGTATAGAATATAGAAATATAATAGTGGGATTGATGCTGTGATTGGAGATTCACACTAGAGTTTAGTTCTATGGCAGTCTCTGTGTCCGACTGAATGAATACTGTATATAAGGACTATATATAGAGATTAGTGCATTTGGATTGCTATTATTTTAGCATATGAATGTTGGCTGTATGACTTTATGAATGGATTTATGCAATGTACATTGACAATTGAATAAACATAAATTGTGAAATCTAGTTTAATGCAATATTAATGTGTGTGTGTGTATATATATATATATATATATATATATATATATATATATATTTAAAATATTTTGACATTACTAATGAGGTGGCACTAACAATGCCCAGTAGACACACTGACCTTCTGTGTTAAGCCTCACCTCAATATACAGCACCTAACTCGACTGGTACCAGTACTTTCTGCTTCTCCTGCTGGCCAATCAGGAAATCATTAGGCAATTTGTGGGTCAAGGGAAACAGGCTAAAATTTTGCAATTTGGATCATTTAGCCCACAACCTCAATACAGCACCACCATTTCTTTAATTATCTCCCAATTCTCTTCACTTTAGTAGGAAGTGGACAGGATGAATGCAATATGACTACTCTTCCGTAGGGCTGGGAACTTTAATGAAAACTGTGAGTGTTCTCTTCCGGGAAAGAAGGAGAGTGCAGTATACATACCTCCCTACAATTCAATCCAGCACCACAGATCCTTTTCCGGCATTTTTTTGGGTGTGGCCTAGGAAAAAGGGGGAGTGGCATGTACTAGCAGCACCGCCATGAGGCCACACCACATTTTGCAGCTGTGGGAGCATGCCCAGCATGTCAATTCACAGAGAACAGGGGGGGGGACTCCCAACTGCCTATCCCCCCCCCCCCCTGCTGCGGGGTACTGTCGGCCATTGGAGGGAGGCAGGAACATAACAAAAAAATGGGACACGATAACCTGGACAGTTGGGAGGTATGCAGTATATACCAGATTGGTAATGGTAATCAGACAATACAGTCTGTATTCACTCCTAATAAGCATTACACATGACTTTTTTCAAATCTGCTGTTTGACATCTTTGCTTGGTAGATTTTTTGTTACAAGTCCTGAAATACTGTACCACCCACACCAAACTGCAGAGCGATGGAGCTGTCCCTTTTCCCGCTTTACTCTTAGACTATAAAACCCAAGACATGCAAATTTAGAAATATAATGCATAATGTTATTTTTTGGAACAGCGATGTAAAAAGAAAGTGTCCTTTGCAAATTGGCCAGTACACTGTAGAACTTAGTTCATGCGAATAAAATATCCTACTGGTAAAATGTTGGCTTTTTAATATATTTATTTCATCTTGGAAACACAAGACATCTAAGTGAATTTATAAACTATTTAGCCTCGAAAATGCAGATAGCACTGGTCTCAGTGGGTGAATTACGTACAATGAATAAATGACTACAGACTCAATGCAAATGATCTTTCTCTGAAAGGTTACCTCCATTACTGTGGAAAAATGTTTTTGTTATTAGACTATCAAGATTAAAATACTGCTTAATTATATTAAATTCCAAGTGAAAACTTTGGATCAATTATTCATAGTTCTATTCAAAGTGACCAGCTGTTCATGTTTATAAAGTATACTATTCTGAGATAAGGTGTCATCATTTGCCATGCATTTATTTTTATTTGTGCTTTATTTTGCAGGTAAGTCAAGATCTGTCAATTGTATGGAATGTCTGATTGGAAAGCAAAACCATTCTGTATTTCATTACCTGTTGCAGAAGACCATTAAAAGGTCAGACACTTTTAACTATCCTACTGTATTGTTCTAACAAAGAAAAAAAATAACATTATTTTAAATAATTCATGATGATTTGGTTTTATCATGGAAATAACTAAGGGGGTTATTATGGTTCACTCTGTCTGGCAAATTCCTTCTTAAATGGACAAAACCATGTGCACTGCAGGGGGGAAGATGTAAACTGTGCAGAGAGAATTAGATTTGGGTGATTTATTTTGTTTCCAGGCAGGGAAAATACTTAATACTTTATTTATACACTGTAATATAGATCTCACTTTGAAGTAAAACCCCACCCAAATCTAACTCTTTCTGCACATGTTACATCTGCCCCACCTGCAGTGCACATGGTTTTGTCCATTTGAGAATGAATTTGCCAGAAGGAGTGAACCAGAATAACCCCCTCAATTCTATGTTTACTGGTTCATTTGTTCAAATGCTGCTGCACAACTGCTGCCTTTCCCTGTGTGGCAAAAAATATAGTTTTGGCCCTGACAGTGATTCTGTGGATTGTCAGGTGGAGTAAGCAGGAGGAGGAGTTTGCAGGTGCACACTAAATATAAATGCTAGACCTTTTAATATCATTGCTATATTGCATTTCTGAGGTTATTAGCATAATGATGGCCATTATTATTGGCTTGTCCACCATGTCCAGGTTACCTCAATAGGACAAGTCCCTAACACTACTCTGAGACTGGTCCAGGGCACAGGGCCCCCCAGGCCAGCCCAGCAGAACCACCCCATGGCATCACATTAGTGTGAAATTGAAGTGATAGTAAGAGGGATAGGGGAAATTATATGTGATAGGACTTACCTAGGTAAGATATAATAATAAATGTGGAGGGTGCTACATATATACTAAACAAACTAAAGGGGTGATGGAAAGTGTACGATATGATGCCATGGAGCAGCCCAGCAACAGCTGCCCAAAGAGCCCTGCGCCCCAAACACAGTCCCACAGACTAACACTCAGCATATATGTATAGTAGGACTTACCCTCATAGTGCCAAGCTTAAACCTTGCAATAGCGGATGTGTGACCTTTGCATGTTATAGTTGACATATGTAATCTTAACACTCTATAAAAGAAATGAAGACACGGAGACATGGTTTGGCAGAAATTTGTTAGCTGAAATTTATTGAAGAAATAATTTTTTTAAACTAATTTTTTATTTTTATTTTTTATTTTTGTTTTTTATTTTTTATATTTTATTTTTATTTTATTTTATTTTATTTTATTTTAAATGGTGGCCAAGAAAGAACGGCTATTGTTAATCTCCACCCCCAAACCAACATACGTAATTTGGCCTAACAAAGGAAAAACGGTCTCCACTCCACCCACACATTGGCTGCCCACCCAGCCGGGTGGGCTTGCTATCCCCGGTCGGGTAATCTAGCAAAGGCCTAAGCCAATGAGGGGCAAGCGCACCGAAAGATACCAAATACGCCATAAACTTCAAACAACAAACGCCTAAAAACTCCTAACTTGCCGTTCTTTCCCGCCTAACAGCTAACGCGATTAAAGAAACACCCCACTATCGTAACCCCTAAAACAACAGAGGGACGGGAGGGTGGGGAATTTTCCAGGAGAAGAGGGAGACTCCTCCCCTCTCCTGCTGTATTATCCTAATGCTAACAAACAAAGAGCCATAGCCATAGGCTGACCATGTCACATGCTAAATCCTGGTCCCACCCAGCTATTAAGTTTAAGTCACTCCATGTCTATCCTAGCCACTGCGTTGTTTTAAACCTTGCAATAGCAGATGTGTGACCTTTGCATGTTATAGTTGACATATGTAATCTTAACACTCTATAAAAGAAATGAAGACACGGAGACATGGTTTGGCAGAAATTTGTTAGCTGAAATTTATTCGATGAAATTATTTTCTTTAAACTAATTTTTTATTTTTATTTTTTATTTTTGTATTTTATTTTTTATATTTTTATTTTATTTTATTTTATTTTAAATGGTGGCCAAGAAAGAACGGCTATTGTTAATCTCCACCCCCAAACCAACATACGTAATTTGGCCTAACAAAGGAAAAACGGTCTCCACTCCACCCACACATTGGCTGCCCACCCAGCCGGGTGGGCTTGCTATCCCCGGTCGGGTAATCTAGCAAAGGCCTAAGCCAATGAGGGGCAAGCGCACCGAAAGATACCAAATACGCCATAAACTTCAAACAACAAACGCCTAAAAACTCCTAACTTGCCGTTCTTTCCCGCCAAAGCGGGGGCACCGCTCCCGGGGACCCCGCCCCGCCACCAACTAAACTACTGAGTCTAATACTACCAGGATATCCTCAATGAACATAACCAGACCCTCCTTAACCAAGTGAATTCCATCGGGCCTGTAGAGCTGGTGGTACCGAAACCTAATACGCTCGTGTGGGACAATGGCGCCACCTGCCCCCAGCACCCACCGCGCTATCGCGGAGTTCAATTTCTTTCTGGACTCGTCCACGGCCTTGCAATCCCTGGCACCCCTCCAACACAACCTAGGGATCACAAATGACCAAATTATAAAGCATGAAGGCCATGCCTCCTTTATAGCAGCCAGGTCACACAACATCAATGCTCTCAGCTCCAACTGGGACATTTTCCCAAGATCGTTTCCACCCAGATGGATCACCAGTGTTTCAGGCAATCCAAACAATCTCACCTTCATCAAAAGGAAGGCCCTTAGCTCTCGCCAGGACATTCCTCTCACTCCTAACCACCTTATCATGTTGGAGCACAAAAAGATGGGCCCGCCGCCCATTGCCACAAGTCTGTCCGCCCAGTACACGAAGGAGTGGCCCACTATCCATACTTTGAAACGGTCGTAGCCCAAACCTATAGGGAAAATTATTTAAAAAGGGGGGGGGGGGGGGTTTAGATAATGTTTAGCTTAATTTAACCAGGTATAATCTATGAACAGGTACATTTTAGGAGGGTCTGCCAAAAGAAAAATAATTTGGATTGGCGCACAAATTTGGTGCGATAGAACCACTTCAATTACAATTGAAGTCACTCCTGGATACGGAAGGTAAGAGACAAACATCGGTAGGTAAGGGTAATGGATAGGTAAAGGAAAACAGGGGATTACTCGGCCGGAGAAAAAACATCTAGACCTGCTGAGGGACTCTTAATTGGTGCCGAATTAGCCGAATGTAATAAGCCGAATTCAGTCCGTCAGGTCAGGTAAAAAAGCGTGAAAACTCCGGACGCTGGCCCAACAACAGAGCGTAGCTAATCCCCGAGTAGGTAACAGTGGGGTAGGGGGTAACACAGGAGTACAACCACTCAGCTTTCCACTGCACACGCACAGAGATTAGATCATGAGGTTAGGGCGGATGTATTTCCTGTAGGTCGCGGAGCGCCAACGCCCTAACTTCTTAATATCCTGAACTGACCAGCCAGAGCCCGCAGCTGTAGTTGCGGCGCCGATTCTAAAGGAGTGGGTGCCAAACTCCCCGGGACACAATCCCAGCTCTGCCAGGCATTTGCGCATCATCCAACTAAACTGATATCTCGTGAGCGGAGAGCCGTCATAGTGCACCAGCCAAGATTCGCCTATGCTGGGCCTCACCAGAGCATAACGCTCTGCTAGCGCAACGGGGCATGCTGAGGCTGGTGTTACTGCGCCCAACTGCACCCACACCCCTTTAGCTGCCTGGTCAGTTTTCGACTTTCTAACCCTACACCAAAGCACCTCTTTCTCTATGCGTATATCTGAAACTTGCAGCAAAGCAACTTTATCCTTAGACGGGGAAACTAACTCTAATACACGGAAAGCACCGTGGAAAGCCATTGCAAAAGCTAGTGTAAATAACAATGTCAACAACGCGGACTCAGCAAACCCTTCAACTTTACTCAAAAGAGATAATAACAGAGAGAAATGGATGGGGCGCCGATAATCAGGAGCAGCTGGCGCCAGACGCGTCCAGCCCTTCATGGCCCTACGCACTAGGAAGCATTTAGTAAAGTCCTGTACACCTTTCAGCTGTGCAAAGAAGGATATTCCTGCCAGATAGCGCGCTGCCACTGCCCTTGATTTGCCTGCATTGTAAAGCTGCCATACAAAAGAAAGCAACAGCCTTTGACCGCGCCTACCTTGCTGCCCAGCGCTTCCAGAAAAAGCCTCCCATTCCGACCGCGCTTGCTGATACGTTCTGAGGGTAGCAGGCGCCACGGATAGCTCAGCTAGCCCCTCCAATCCGGCCTGAGGACCTGCCAAACATAAAGTGGGCACGAGACCCCGACAGCGTCAGCATCTGGAGCGAGCTCCCTAAAACGATCCCATTGAAAGCGCGATAATGCATCCGCTACCTCATTCTGCGTTCCTGGAACGTGCTTGGCTTTAAACAAAATGTTGTAGCGGAGACATTGTAGAAAAAGCTGCGCAAGTACTCTCAAGACCAGCAAGGATTTTGCTTTCTGATTATTAATTGCATGTACAGTGCTGAAATTGTCAGACCAGAAGAGTACGCTGTGGTTTGCTAAGCGCCTGCCCCATATCTCCATAGCTACCATGATTGGGAACAGCTCGAGCAGAAGCATGTCCTTTGTAAGCCCCTCAGCAAACCACGTTGCCGGCCAAGCCTGCGCGCACCAGCTGCCTTCTAGAAAACACCCAAAGCCGGTTGAACCGGCAGCGTCGGTGTAAAGCTGCAGCCTGGAGTTGTCAAGAACCGGGGTCAACCAAATACGAATACCGTTAAACTCTTCCAGGAAAACTGACCAGGTCGCGTCTGATTTCGGCTGACAAACGCACAAAATGGTTCGCTCGTAAGACCCCGGTGGTTGCCCTCTCCAGCTTGCGGCAGAACAGGCGGCCCATTGGGATGACTCTGCACGCAAAATTAAGCTGACCCAGAAGAGACTGTGCCTGGCGCAACGTGATCTTCCTTGCAGCGCAGCAATCAGCCACCGACTCCTTCAGCTTGTTAATCTTATCCAGAGGTAGGCAGCAATGACCCCTTATGGTATCTATTTCGATCCCTAGGAATGACAGTGTAGTGACCGGACCTTCCGTTTTGTCTTCTGCAATAGGCACGCCAAATAGCTGGAAGACAGAACGGGCGTGGTACAATAGGGAAGAGCACTGGCTGGAGCCGGCAGGGCCCACGCATAGGAAATCGTCCAGGTAGTGAGTGATCCCGCTCACTCCGGCCGACCTCTCAACACACCAATGCAAGAAGGTACTGAACCTCTCAAAAAAGGCACAGGATACGGAGCACCCCATCGGCAAGCACTTGTCGATGAAGTACTCGTCACCAATGCGGAAGCCCATGTACCTAAAAGCATCGGGGTGCAGCGGGAGGAGCCTAAAAGCAGACTCCACATCGATTTTGGCCATCAATGCTCCGGCCCCGTACTCTCGGACCATGGCCAGGGCTTCATCGAATGATTGATATACTACTGAGCAAAATTCGGGGGGTATGGAGTCATTTACTGAGGAACCCACAGGATAAGACAAGTGCTGTATGAGCCTAAACTTACCGGGAGTCTTCTTCGGCACCACCCCCACAGGTGAAATCACCATGTTCGGTAGGGGTGGAGGCGGAAAAGGCCCGGCCATGCGTCCTAACCGTAGCTCTTTGCCCACTTTCTCTTGCAAAACAGAAGCCAGCGAACGCGCTGACTGGAGGTTCCTAAACGCACCCCCCAAAACATCCCCCGAAATGGGAAGACGGAAACCATGAGTGAAACCTTCCTTAATAAAGTTGGCTGCCTCCTTATCCGGGTAGCGGTCAAGCCAAGGAATCATGGCTTGTATCCGCACCGGAGTGGCTGCCCTATCGAGCATTTGTGGACGCTGCGGGCCTGGATGCTGATGAAGCAACCGCCCCTCTAGAGGGACGGCCACCCCGAAAGCAATGTTAGGCAGAGTGGTTTCCGGAACAATTAATGCATACGTGTTTGTACCGGCAACGCTGCCCCTGGCTGCAGAAGGAATTATTGAATGCGTAGCACTTTCCTTTTGCTGTGCCAGGGTTGAACGGCCTACCCCCCGCTGCGGGGCGCTTGTGGGGGACCACCTCACCAGACGGCCGATGCTGAGCTGCGGGAGCAGCGGCCACTGTGGTTACCGGGCGTGTAGCCTCCACCGTCTCAGCATAGGCCCTGGTCAACCCCATCCAAACTTCCACATCTTTGCAGCCGAAATCCATAATATGTAAACAGTCCTGCTTGCGCCTGAACTGTTCGTCATATGTCCTCCAGGCGACGCCCCCATTTGACCTATACATGTCGTGAACCATGTGAATATAACGAATTATATTCATATGCTCATCGGGCCTATCCTCAAGGTAGCAAGCCGCAAAAACACAGAAACCAGCTAGCCAGTTATCATATGAGCGAAATGCTTCCGCCCCTACGCCCCCTTTCGCTTTGGCAGCTTTGTAAGTTTTCTTGGACTCATCGGTGAGGCTGAAGAGGTCCACAAATTCCCCTTTTTGAATTTTGGCCCTGCAACTCTCGCGCAGACCCCTAACCACTGCTGTGTAGTCGCAGTGTACTACCCCAGGAAGATTCCTGCGTTTACGCTCCCTCCTGGACAAAGCAGCACTACGCTTACGCTTGCCACTGTGCGCCTGGCGGCCCGCCTCCTTCTTCGCATACTTAGCCGTGCGCTTACGCGCCCTCTTAGCGCTACCTCCCTCGGAGCTACCCGCAGAGGAGGAAGAAGAAGAGGAGGAATGGCGAGTAGAGCCTGACCCCACCGTTGATGAGCAAACCACAGAATCAGCCCTCCCCCCATCAGTAGAGTCGTCACCTGTGTCCTCCGGCTGTGCAGCCCATGTAACATCATCCTCATCGGTATCGTCCTCGGCTCTGTCTCCGCCCATTTCTTCGACATTAGCCGCGTCAGCATCTGAGGAAACAACGGACAAAGGCCGGGCGGGCCACTCGTGCCGGCCACCTGCCTGCTGGCGTCTGTTAAGTGCAATATTAATACGGGGTTCCCGGGGGGATACCCGGCGACCACTTGGAGCCGGGGGGCTAATCCCACCAAATGCCCGGACAAATTCGGAGCAACCCGGAATCTGCTGCCCTCTAAGTGAAGAGCCCCGCCTGCCCGAACGTGAACCTGAGGTCTCCCCAGGACACTCTTCCACTAATGGGGCTAGGGCCCCTGCCATTGAAGATAGGGCCGCGGACAACAGAGCGGGGTCAAAAGTTCCAGGGACTGGCCTAGCCCTGCTGCCCCTTCCCCGCCCCGCCACAGATCCTTGGTGACTGCTGCGGCCTGGAGCCGCCCCCCTGCGTGCACCCCTGACAGGGAGAGCTTGCAGGGTCGCCCATATCATATAAACTACCCCTCTCCCATGATGGCCTATAGCCATAGTGAGGTGTTTCAGGGTCTGGGGCGGGCGCTGCATCCTCCTCATAGTAATCCTCCCCATAAGCGTCCTCATAGCCTACCAGCTCAGCCTGCACTTCGCGCTGTGGCCTATTGCCACTTGGACCTGAGCCCCGCCGTCCGCAAAGACGGCTGGACCCGGCCGCCATCTTAGGTCGCGCACCTCTGACGGCGTCTAATGGCCGCCGAGCACGACCGCGGGGAGCGTTCAAGGAGGCTCTCTCAGGAGGATCCTCCTGTGTCGCCTCCTGTAATGACTCGCGACGGGCGCTGTCAGCAGACCTGCGCCCGCCGCGCGAAGTACCCCTGCCGCGTGTGTTGCCGCGGCCACGCGGCGGGGTGCTGACGTCACCAGGCACCCGCCGGGACACGGCCGCCGCAGCGCGACCTCTGCTCCGGAGCCCCGTACCTGCGGCAGCGAGCCCCCGTCCGGGAGCCCTCGCCTCAGGCTGCTGGGGGCTGGCTACCCTGACACTTGGCTGGGCGCGAACGGACGCGCGCCCACCGCGACCAACAGACCCCCTCAGCCCCGCCCGGCGGCCAGAACGAGAGGACACCGGAGCCACCGCTGCGGGTGCAGCAGCAGCCGCGCGCCTCCCTCCTGAGCCTCCGGCAGAGGCCGGGGGAAACTCGCCAGCCACCAATGGTGCCTCAGCCGTCCCAGCACCTTCAGCCTCCACAAAGCGGGCGGGTGGCCTCACCACACGCCTGGGGCGCCTGGCAGCAGCACGGGGCATTGTAATACTTCAGGTAGGAAATGTACTCACTATTCAACAGTTTATATTGAAGTAGTCGACGGAGGAGACACAGATGTGTTCACACAGAATTTTCCAGGAGAAGAGGGAGACTCCTCCCCTCTCCTGCTGTATTATCCTAATGCTAACAAACAAAGAGCCATAGCCATAGGCTGACCATGTCACATGCTAAATCCTGGTCCCACGCAGCTATTAAGTTTAAGTCACTCCATGTCTATCCTAGCCACTGCGTTGTTTAAAGTGTGCAGTTTTGAATGTTGGACTCCAACCTAATTAAAAACAATCTGGGACAGGTGGTCGGGGTACTAGTTAAGGAGGAAGGCGTCTCTTGTTCCTTCCAGTGTGTATGAATACACAATATATAGTACATAGGGGGAGGGGCCCTAAACTGCACACCCTGGACATATGAGGTGCTACCTGCTGAGACCTGTAGTGCAGCAAGCAGGAGGAGGAGTTTGCAGGTGGAGTATCAGCATATCTATTGTCCTGTACAATACAAGGCCATCACACTGCTTACATTGTAACAGGCACCAACTAAATCACTTCCCCAATCAAGGATGAAAGTAGTCACAGGATTGCAAATAAAATACATACAGTAATATGTCCCAATTATCCTAATTTTAGTGGTACAGAAACAATTAGATCATAGGTACTGTACAACTTTGTCCCATGGGTGACACTTTTTGTTCAGTTCATAGTTGTTGATAGCAGTGATTGGGTTTCTGGAGAGGAGGGGGATACAAATCCTTAAAGTGACACTGGGCCTGTGTCCATTTCCCCATTGCAGGGCCAGACTGGCTGACAGTTGGGCCCCACTCGCTTCTCTAGAGATCAGGTTCCAGACAATGCACTATCCAATGGTAAGCCAAGCAGCTTTTCAAATTAACCAGCACTCTTTGGTTACTTTGCAGTGTGGCAATGGGTTGTATGAAAAAAGTGAAGTGCATTCTACAAATACAAGCTTATAAACAATTGTTTCATAGACTGGGGCTTTCTCTGCAAGACCGAGAGAAAAGTTATAGAAAAATATAAATGTATATAATGTAGCCTACCAAGAAAAGTATACAGCTTAAATTAAATCAAATAATCTAGACCTATAATAGGATTAATACTCTTAGGGGTAAATTGAAATTATTTAAAGCTTTTAAAAATGAAAAAAAAAAGATGTTGCCCATAACAACTAATCAAATTCTGTCTACAGGTAGAAAGCCGACACATGGACATGCATTAGGTCAACATGGTCAAAAAGGTTGACACAAGCAAGCAAGTCGACAACCCAGTGGGCATAGAGTAATAATATAATAGTGTGTCTATGTTCAGATAGGTCGATATGGACACTGTATTATTGTACCACATCCCCTCATATGACCCGCTGCCCTTCTCATGGTACAGGCACGGGGCCTCAGTCTCTGCCCTTGACATGCTGTTATATTTTCCTCTATGCCCACTGGGATGGTTAAGTATGAACAAGTCGGTATAAAAAATACAATCATAAAAAATTAAGGTCAACCTTTTTCATGTCTTTTTCTTGGCTGATTCCCCATTTTATGGCTGAAGTGCAAAGCCTTGTGCAAGTAAAACATGAGTATGGCAAGTCCTGTTATACAATACAATTGGGCATTGCTACAATGCTCTCTCCCCTGGGCTAACCTGCAGTTCATGACAAGAGAGAGCTTTAGAGGTTAACTGAAATACATAAATCAAAAGCATCCTTGTTTTATATACTAGAATATATTCTAGAATGTGATCAGAGATCATCTTTGTGACCCAACAAAGGAATCTTCTCATTTTCTCTGCAATTCTAGCAATAAGGCTGATTTTTTTTTTCTGAATGTGAATAAGGCATTACTGCGTGGCATTATTTGTATAAGGGTCACTACTGTGTGATGTATAGTGAATAAGGGGCACTACTGTGTGGTGTATAATGAGTACAAAAACTGTGTGACCTACAGATGTAGCCATACTCATCTTTGCAGCCATGTGGCATGCTGCAACAAGACTTGTTGCATGGCACACCAGGCTGTGACTATTGGTAGAAGTGAATTGCTTCATTCATTTCAAAGGAAATATTGGAGCAATCGCTGGCTGTGAATAGTGGCAGCCTGCCTCACCATGCAGGAAGCCATGTTGCAGCATGCCGCACTGAAGTAAGGATGACCATGACTACATTTGTAACATAAATAAGGGGCACAAATGTTTTGTGTCATGTGAATAAGGAGCATTTCAGTATGGAGTAATGTGAATAAGGGACACTGCTATGCGGTGTAACAAGAATAATGTTAATATTGTTGCCTAAGTGTCACATAATTTGAAGTGGGGGATATTATTGAGTAGCTATGCACTTTTCTTTTGAGACCAATCCCATTTTGGCATGCACTGTACATATTCCGTTTATGGGTGGCACCATTGCTCTTTCTGGCACAGGGCACAACAATGTCTATTTACAGCTCTGCCAACCACCATCCTGCTCCTCAGGCACAGAATTACATATCTGCCCAAGTCTGCAATATAACATGTGAATTGAGAGGCAGCTGAGAGAGTAGGTCACAGGGGAGGCAATAGGCTGCTTGAGTGAATGGGGCACAAGTGAGAAGGAACTGTGCAGCCCTACCTATTTTGTGATTTCCGGGCCCTAAAAGGCTTTCCTGGCAGTCATTACTGTCCAGGGCTCACACCAGTGCTCTGCAATCCATCTCCTGTACAGACTGTATTTAGGGGCTCTAGTGAGTAGCATAATGTGAATAAGGGATTCTACTGTGTTGTATATGTGTATAGGGGTACTAATGTGTCACATAATGTGCATAAGGGGTACTACTGTGAGGCATAATGTGTATAAGTGTTACTACTGTGTTTTATAATTTGTATAAGGGGTATTACTATGTGGCATAAAGCAAAAAGGGGGTTGTAATGTGTGGCATAACCTGTTTAAGGGGTACTACTGTCTTGCATAATGTATAAAAGGGGTATTACCATGTGACATAATGCGAACAAGGGGCTCTTTTGTGTGGCATAATGTGTACAGGGACACTACTGTGTAAAACATTAAGGGGCACTACTGTGTCATGTAATGTGAATAAGAGTCATTACTGTGTGGTGTAATGAGGGACACTACTATGAGTGTAATGTGAATAAGGTTGCCTTACTGTGGCATCATTTGAATTGGGAATACTGCTTTGTGGCCATGCCCTTCCCCCTGAGACCACATCCCTTTCTTGTCATGTGCTGTATGTATTCAATGTGAGGGGGTTGCACCATTGCTCTTTCTGGCATAGGGCACCAAAGTATCTAGTTATGAGCTTTCTGAGCAAGCATAATATAACTGAAGCTACAAATTTGAACTAAAAGTGGTAATGTTCTTTCTATTTTAATAGGATTCATATTATATCAATATTGGTGGAGCAGCATAATGACAACCAAATAGATCTATTAACAAACTAGAGGACATAATTGAATACAGATTCTTATTAATATCCCAATGTTTTGTATAGATCCTAAAATGACTCATAGGGAGGAATTTAATCCATAATTTTCTGACAGTTGGAAAATGAGCACTTTTGTCAAATTTTGGTGAAATTTAAATTCAACCTATTCAATCCAAGGGCCAATTTACTGTTGGGAAAATCGTCACATCCGGAAAACATGTTACTCGCCGATCCAAGTTGTAAAGTCATCCATTTTGGACTATTTTCCTTGGCTGCAGATTCAACAAAGTGGAACCTGTTTCGGTTTAAAAGCAGTCCAAAAGGAACACAATTAATAGGTATGTCCAGATTTTTCCAAAAAATATGGACAACATTGCATTCAATACAGTATTCATATTTGAATGCATTTTCTTAATACTCCTATTCTAATACTTCTATTCTTGACTGTATATTTCTTATATGGGAGTCTATGTACTAACTAAGCCTTGGAAAGAGATTAGATGTATGGGATTAAAATACAGTATCAACCAACCAGCACCTGACAACCTGCGATCAGGTTATCACCACCCAGCCAGAATGAAAACCCGCCCTGTGCAAGACTGCAAATTCCTGTGCACAGCTTGAGAAAAGCTTGTGAAAATATCACAGCCATTAATCCATAAACCAAATTATTTTTCCACAATGTGCAGACCTACTTGGCCAGTGCCAGAGCTGACAGAAACAGGCTGGTCAGGGCCAGAGCTGACGTCACATGCTATCACTGAAAACGCTTGGGGACGCCCGCATTTTCCTTGACTCTCCCAGGAAAGGGTTGGGTGACACCCACAAACGTCGTCTTACTGTCAGTAAACTTGCATAAGGCCAGCGATAAAAAAACGATGCTGGATTTTATTGCAGGATGCATACTGCAAACAATCCATCTATATTTGCCCAGCCTGCAAATTCACAGCCATTCTATCAGGTCTGAATAACCCCCTTTGTATCAATTTCACCAAGTGAAATACATCAGCTCTACGGGCGATTCCAGCAGATAGCTCTTTTGGTCAGGGATCATATGACATATGATAGGCTCAGTATAGACAGAAACGTCATTATGACATTCCAGCTGAGAAACTGAGTTTTAACCCTGGGGATAAGCAGGGCCATATTAAGCCTTCGGGGGTTCCTGGGTCACTTTAGATAGGGGGGCCCCCTCCCACTTCTCTTTACTGGCCGCAAACTGCATGGGAGACTATTACACTGTCAAAACAGTAGGCAGTATAAACTTGGTCAATGAGTAATTGTGGGGGGGGGGATTAATACATATATATATATATATATATATATATATATATATATATATATATATATATATATATAAAATACCACATGGGAAGCCTGTGTTTGTCCCTCTGTACCTTACTCTGTAGGAGCCCTGACAGGCTCAGTGCTGCCTCTAATTAAAAACCCTCCCATGATGAGGCCACTGCTGCTGCTGTCCTCCATGGGCCTGAGAAGCATATGAGGAGCTCCACCAAGCAGAGCTCAACACTAGCCTCTCAGCCTCTGACCTCTTGTGCAAAGTCTCATGGGACTTAGTCAACTCCCAGTAATGCACTGCATACTTGTTTTTAGAACAGATTCATCTTTATTCACATTTCCTAGTATGTTTTTTTTCTGTTTAAAATATCATTCTGCGCAAATATATATTTTTATTTAGATAAACTAGGCAAAACCATTGTGTTGCTTATGCCCACTAGCAGCTATCCCTGCATTACAGATGATTTATTTTACTTTCCTCAGAATTTGTTATATAAAACTTTTTCTCTTGGCAAATGTTGAGTTCCCCAGATTCGAACGATTTTCTGAAGATATGTTTCTTACAGCTCATTCTAAAGCTCCATGTACTGAAAAATAGAACACACATAGAGATCATTGATCCCAATTCCAGTGTACATTTTTGTAACATCCTAGATCCACTCAGGAATATGAATGTGCCCTACAGGGACAGAGCAGTTACAGCTGCAGCCAGACTGCACGTCTGAATTCACAGATGATATAACTCACTAATCTCTCTGCAGCATTATACTGTATATGGACCAACACTCTTTATTCCACATCAATAATCCTGTGTATTAGGCAGTATTTTCTTTTGTGGGCTCTCAAGTGAGTCTTTGTTGGACTTCGAATTTGGAGTTTTCAAAATTAAATTAATGTAATGCATCTAAAATATGACTGAAGCACAGGATCTTATTACTTGAAAGCTAAGTATCATGAATAAATATTTAATAATTTATACAATACCAGGACAGATGAATGTTCAAAATATTCTCCATAAAAGCGCTGCACAATATAAATAACTGGTAAATAAATAAAAACTTCGAGATCCGGACCCCTCCCCCCCAAAAAAAAACTTCACAATCCTGGACGGGATCCGTATAAGTCCAGCGGTGCTGCCATGTACTGTAAGTCCAGCGGTGCTGCTGTATAAGTCCAGCATTGGTGTCCTGTGCTGTTAGGGATGCTGCTGTCCTGTGCTGTACAGAACTGCTGTCCTGGGGTGCTTTTCTGAGGTGCTTCCTTATGCTGTTAGGGGTGCTGCTGTCCTGTGCTGTTGGGGGTGCTGCTGTCCTGTGTTGTTTTTGGTTCTGTATATAAGTCCAGCATATCTGCCCTGTGCTGCCCTATAAGTGCAGAGGGGGTGCGTGTTGATACAGAAATGGAGGAGGACACACAATTTAAAGACTAGGAACCAATTTCTAGTGCTAAAGCTGCTGCCATTAGTGATGACATTGATGATACAAGTCCATCAATGCTGTCTGCTAAGGTCAATACACAATGTCATAGAGAGCCTGTAAAAACATACAAAGAAATCTAATGCAAATCAAAAAGCAAAGTCAGTTAAAAAGAAACTTAAAATTGACCATATGCAAGGAAAGGCTAAGGCCTTAGCCTATGTTCATGACTGGTGATTCAGCTTCGTATGAAGATGGAAGCTCTTCTCCCTCTCAAAAAATTACAAAAATAAAACTGGTTAAAGCACAGAGATCACAAATCCCCAAGGAGAGTCCAAGTGTGTCCGCAGTTCCGATGTCTAGGCCTGACCTTCCCAACTCTGTATGGAAAGAGGAGGCTACTTCCACCATTTGCATGCCCTCTGCAACTGCTGGGAGGAGCACTGCAGTCCAGTTGTTGACATTGAGATTGACTGTAGAAGTACACCAGGAGGATATTGGTGTATCTGTCGCTGAGGAAGAAGTTGAAGGCGAGGCTTCTGATGGTGATGTGGTTTGTTTAAATCAGGCACCTGTGGAGACAGTTATTGGCCATGAGATGAAAAAGCCCATTGTCATGCCTGAGCAAAAGACAAAAAATCCACCTCTTCGGTCTGGAATTATTTCTATCCAAATCTGGACTGTATTGTCACATGTAGTCTTTGTAAAAGCATAATAAGGATGCTAACCACCTAGGAACCTTACTACCTTATACGTCACCTGCAGTGCATTCATCATAAGTCATTGTCAAGTTCAGAAACTTTGGCTAAGAGCTTAAGTAGTCCAGTGACACCTAAATAGTTTTTTCCTGTTGTTTCCAAGCGCCTACAATCCAAATCACCGACTCCCTCATCTTCAATTTCCTCCTCGAACAGGAATGGATATAGTCCTGTACTCCATGTCACTGGCATGACTGACTCTTCTCCTATCCGGGATTCCTCAGGGGGTTCTTTGAGTGTTACACCTACTGCTGCTGCTGTTGCTGCTGTGAATCGACCGTCATCCCAGAGAGGAAATCAGTAGACCACTTCTACTACTTTATCTAAGCAATTGACTATACAACAGTCCTTTGTGATGAAGTACAACAGCAGTCACCCTGTTGCAAAGCAGATTACTGAGGTCATAACAACTATTCTGGTGTTAGATATGCACCCTGTATCCGCCATCAGTGCAGAAAGATGGATGTACTGTGTCTCCGGTACCAAATCCCATCCAGATTCCACTTCTCTAGGCAAGCGATTCTTAGACTGCACAGGGACACTAAGAAAACTGTCCTTAGTGTCCTTAAATTTCCTTGGTATCCACTGTTCACTTAACCACTGACATGTGGACAAGTGAAAGAGGGCAAACTAAGGACTGCATGACTGTGACAGCCCACTGGGTAGTTGTATTGCCTTGCGCATCAACAACAGTAGCGGCACCAGTAGCAGCATCTCACAAATACTAAATTCCTGGGCAGGCTATGCTGTTTAACACCATTTTCCATAAGAGGCACACTGCTGAGACCCTCTTAGAAAAACTCAGGGACACCATCACACAATGGCATACTCCATTTAGACTCTCCTGGGGATTTGTGCATGTGGTGGTGTAGAATTTTCTTTAAAATGACAGGGGTGTGCAAGAGATGCTGTCGGTGACCTGAAAGGTTTTGGGCAACTATTGACATTCAGTGGCGAAGACTGGAGTGCCCCTGCAAACCCTCTTGAACCTGCCCTGACATCACCTGAAGCAAGATGTAGTAGTGAGGTGGAATTCTTCCCTCTGTATGCCTCAGAGAATAGGGGAGGAGCTAAAGGCCATTCAAGCCTATACATCCACCTACTATATGACATAGGCAGAGAGAGAATGCACCTAACTCAAGCGCAGTGAAGTAAGTGCAGATGCTGCCAGCTTGAGTCAGGTCATTGCACTCATCAGGTTTTTGTAGAAGCAACTGGAGAAAATGAGGGAGGCGCTAAAACGTAGCAATTCGGCTAAGTATGTGGGACTTGTGGATGGAACCCTTCATTCTCTTTGCCAGGATTCAATGGAGTTCATTCTGTTGAAATCAGAACACTACCTGTTATGTCCAACATAAGTGTATCTGTGCTAAGATGGGAGTTCTATTAAAGATGGGATGTTGCCCATAGCAACCAATCAAATTGTACTTCTTATTTATTTAGCACTTTCTAAAAGATAATAGATAGAATCTGATTGGTTTGCTATGGGCAACATCCCATCTTCAATATAACTCCCATCTTATTAAGTTACCCCTAAGTGGTAATAAAATATTGTCTATGCAAAAAAAGATAGAAAGTAAATTGCATATAATTTGTGCAAAAATGCGATTAATTTATTCGTACAATCAGTAATCTGGTTAGAGATAACTAAATACTAAACTGGAAACAGTGTTCCCCCTTTTAGGACTAGCAACATCAACATTAAGTTTTCTTTCTTAATTCATGTGTATTTATGAATACATTTCATCAACATAACAAACTGGCAAAGAAACTCTCCCCCAAAATAGAAACAAACTAGAGGTGCAATAAAATTGCTTAAAAAAATAGGTATAAATATTGTATTCTGTAGCAATGTATCATTGCATAACTTTTATTTTTGAAGGCCTGAATGTAAACCCTTAAGGAATATAAAATGTTACAAAACTTTTTGATAAACAAGGTTCACACACGCCAGTTTTAACTGGAAGGCAAAAAGCCGGACACACTTTGTCCGTCTTTTTGCCTGACAGTTGTTCCTTTCACATGCACCGGCTCCGTGAGCCAATGCTGTGTAAATTTGAAGTAGGAACTACAGTGAAGTCAGTTTGGTGGTGGTGGAGAGCTAAAACCGCACACCAACTGATCGATGTGTGTGAAAGGCCCCCTTCTCCCTCAGCACCATGGCCCGGCAACCGTCCTTTGCAGTGGTAAGATCCGGCTCCTACCCAGCAGCCATGCCATGACCGCCCTGTATGAAAGGACAGATTGCTGGGCATTGTTGTTTGAGTGGACGGCATGGCTTTTGGCCGTGCAGCGTTTTGCCACCCGGCGGCTGCCAGAGTGTGTGAAACTGCCCAAAGTCACCTGAAACAGTTTGATAAATGTTTGTCAAACAGAACAACAAACAATATAGTTCCACAGCAGAACCAATAGGCAAAAAAACGGATCCCCGCTGCCTGGACGCTGCTTCCCAGCTGCCGCTGCCCGGATCCCTGGATGCCAATGCCTACCCCCTGCCACCACAGCAGCTCCTGGGTTTACATGCAATAAACCACATGTGATCTACTATATGTACAAATGGAACATCAATTGCCAAATCGCAAACGAGCCTCCCTGGAGAGCTGTTGGGGGGCTCTCAAGGGCAGACTTGTCCTACTTTTCCTTAGTGTATAGGTTCCTTAATAAGGGAGGTTGAGACCTAAACATTATCCTCTGCAATTGTACACTGTAGCTATTAGTATATGATACACAGTTGTGTCATTATTTCCCTTTACTCTTTGCCCAACATAACTGTGATAAGGTGATGTAAAAAAAAAAATCAAGGTCTTTTTAATTCATGACAGTCAAGGAACAGTGGCACACTTAATTTAATAAGCTGGCAGGTAGATTGTGTGTGTGTGTGTGTGTGTGTGTGTGTGTGTAATCTGAATGACAACCATTGTGTCATAAAGCTATCAACATCATGTTTACATAAAGTAAATTAATTATTATATATAGTACTGTAGCTCATGTTCTCCTCCATTATTATGTTTGAGACCATCCATAGCATATGCGATTGTTTACATTATTTATTGTTTGGATAGTAATGTTTAACCCCTTCCCGACATTTGACGTACATTCACGTCATGGTCGGAATGTACTTCCCGACACATGGCATAAATGTACGTCATGCCATTTAACTGTCACCGCGTCTATAGACGCGGTGACAGAGGGACGATGTCTGCTGTCCCTGACAGCAGACATCTTCCCTCATTGCCCAGGGGGGGCAGCGATGCCCCCGCCCATCGGCGATCGCTGTGATTGGCTGTTCAATGTGAACAGCCAATTACAGCGTTTTCTGTGTACCGGCGAATAACGTTCGCCGGTGACACAGGGATCGGTGGTGATTGGTGCTGTTAAGTACAGCACCAATCACCACGGGGTGTAAGGGTGTCACTGGTGGTCACCCCACCTCACCCCACCTGCCCCCAAAGGCTGTGATTGGTCCGTCAGACCGACGGACCAATCACAGCCAATACACCTCAAATGAGGTAACGGAGACAGCCCTGCAGCCGCCATTCCGGTCAGGAACAGCATGCAGAGCGGTCTCCGTGCCCATCTGTGCCCTATACTGACCTGATCAGCGTTGGTGGCATCCGTGCTGCCAGCTATTGGTGCTTCCTGGTTGCTTCCTGGTTGCTCTTGCTTCCTGTCTGCTTGTGCTGCTGCTGCAGCGTCATTGTGTCAGAGATATATATATTGTGTGCTATAATTTTGTATCTGCTGCCCCCTGCTGCCCCCCTTTTGTGCTGATCAGTATAAACTAACTGATCAGCACCTTTTTTGGGGTGCAGGGTTATTTTTTTTTTATATATATATATACCCTGTCAGGTTGCACCCACAGTGGTGTGCCTGCTGCCCCTCACTGCTAATCAGTGTTGCATCACTGATCACCAGTTTTTGTTTTTTTTGGAGAGTGCTGTGGGGTATTTTTTTTTAATTGTTTTTACACCCACGGTGCTTTTGTGGGTGTCCTGTGGCCGCTGAGCGCTGATCAGTGACGAACATCACTGATCAGCATTTTTGGCACAGGGTTGATCAAATTTTTTTTTTTTTTTGATCAAATTTCTGTTGCCTTTGACTCATCAGCAGTTATTTTTAATTTTTTTTTTTGGAGAGTGCTGTGGGGGTTTTTTTTAAATTGTTTTTACACCCACGGTGCTTTTGTGGGTGTCCTGTGGCCGCTGAGCGCTGATCAGTGACGTACATCACTGATCAGCATTTTTGGCACAGGGTTGAACTAATTTTTTTTTTTTTTTATCAAATTTCTGTTGCCTTTGACTCAGCAGTTATTTTTAATTTTTTTTTTTGGAGAGTGCTGTGGTTTTTTTTTTTTTAATTGTTTTTACACCTACGGTGCTTTTGTGGGTGTCCTGTGCCCGCTGAGCGCTGATCAGTGACGGACGTTACTGACCAACATCTGTGCTCAATTTTTGGCGCAGGAGCTTTTTTTTTTTCTTACACGTGTTAAAGCACTACATACACACTGCATACCCCCCGTGTTGAAATAAAGTTTGTACCCCCCCCTACACTATACACGTGTTGAAACACTACACTTAAAAATAATAAAAATGTCCCAATCATCGCAAAGACTGTTTTCAGCGGAGGAGGCATATGCCCTTCTTGCCTCTGACACTGACACAGCCAGTGAAGTAAGCGATGAATTGGCATTTGTCTTAAGCTCCTCTTCCTCCTCTAGTGATAAGGGACCCCCTCAAAGACGCCCCCGTAGAGCAGCTGAAACCCCCCCCCCAATGATTAATCTCGTATGGACCCCACCACCAGACAATTTTGAGCCCCAGGTTCCTGAGTTTTTGGCCAACCCAGGAATCCAATTTGATAGTACAGGCCTCAAAGAAATTGACTTTTTCAAAGTATTTTTCTCTGATGATTTTATAAATTTAATGGTGGACCAAAGTAATTTATATGCCCAGCAGTTTATTGCCCAAAACCCCACGTCATCATTTGCTAGGTGGACCCCTGTAGATGCAGTAGAGATGATGACGTTTTGGGGTCTGGTGTTACATATGGGCATAGTTAAAAAGCCAGAAATTAGGCAATATTGGAGTACAGATGTTCTGTACAGCACCCCACTTCATCGTATGGCCATGACCCGGACTCGTTTTGGGACAATCCTTAAATTTTTGCATTACAACGATAATGCACAGTGCCCACCCAGAGATGATCCCACCTTTGACCGGCTATTCAAAGTCAGGCCGGTCATTGTTCATTTCAGCGCCAAATTTGCTGAGATGTACATCCCCCAAAAATTCATTTGTGTAGACGAGTCACTTATACATTTTAAAGGAAGGGTTAAATTCCGCCAGTACCTTCCCAATAAGAGGGCAAGGTATGGCATAAAAATGTATAAGCTGTGCGAAAGTACCTCAGGGTACACCCACAGGTTTAGGGTATATGAAGGGAAGGACACATGAATTGAACCGCCATAATGCCCCCCCTCCCTCGTAGGTGTTAGTGGAAAGATTGTCTGGGATTTAGTGCACCCCTTCCTGGATAAGGGTTATCACCTCTATGTGGATAACTTTTACACCAGCATCCCCCTGTTTAAGGCCCTTGGTTCAAGAAGTACAGCAGCTTGCGGTACTGTGCGCAAGAACCAAAGAGGCCTCCCAAAAACGCACGTTGCCCAATTACTGAGAAAGGGTGAAAGCAGGGGAATATGCACCGAAAATATGTTGTTGGTCAAATATAAGGACAAGAGGGATGTCCTTATACTGACAACAATTCACGGAGACAGTACCACCTCCGTCCCTGTACGAGGTACCAGTACCCACACCTCAAAACCTATTTGTATCCTAGTTTACAATAAGTACATGGGCGGAGTGGATCTTTCAGATCAGGTACTGAAGCCGTACAGTGCCCTGCGGAAAACAAAAATATGGTATAAGAAGCTGGCCGTGTATATCATCCAGATGGCACTGTATAACGCTTACGTACTATTCCGTTCTACCAGCCAGACGGGGACATTTATGCACTTTCAAGAGGAAGTCATAAAGGGCCTAATATTTGGGAACCAGCAGGCAGAGGGCCCCAGTACTTCTAGTACTGGCCCCAGTACTTCTAGTACTGGCCCCCGTATTGTATCAGGGCAGCATTTTCCTAACGAAATCCCCTCCACTGGAAAAAAGGGCAGGACACAAAAAAGGTGCAAAGTTTGCTATAAAAAGGGAATACGAAAGCAAACTATTTTCCACTGTGAAACTTGCCCCGACAAACCCGGCCTATGTATGAAGGAGTGCTTTAAAATATACCACACATCTATGGATTATTAGGTTCATCATTTCACCGTGCTTCGGGGGTCTTGCTAATGCGACATAGCACCCACCATTCATTCCACCAGAATGTGTGCTGCAAAATCCAAATATCACTCCTTCCCTTCTGAGTCCTGCCATGCACCCAAATGGTATTTTTTGGTCACATATGAGGCATTGACGTACTCGGGAGAAATTGGGGCACAGATTTTGGGGTGCTTTGTCTCCTTCATTCCTTGTGAAAATGAAAAATTTTGAGCCAGAACTGCATTTTTGTGTAAAAAAATGTAATTTTTCATTTTCACAGCCCAGTTGTACCAAAATTGGTGAAACCCCTGGGGGTTTGAAATGTACACTATACCCCTAGAAGAATTCCCTGAGGGGTGTAGTTTGCAAAATGGGGTCACTTGTGGGGGGGTTTCACTGTATTGGTGCTTCGGGGGTCTTGCTAATGCGACATAGCACCAACCATTCATTCCACCAGAATCTGTGCTGCAAAATCCAAATATCACTCCTTCCCTTCTGAGTCCTGCCATGCACCCAAATGGTATTTTTTGGTCACATATGAGGCATTGCCGTACTCAGGAGAAATTGGGGCACAGATTTTGGGGTGCTTTGTCTCCTTCATTCCTTGTGAAAATGAAAAATTTTGAACCAGAACTGCATTTTTGTGTAAAAAAATGTAATTTTTCATTTTCACATCCCAGTTGTACCAAAATTGGTGAAACCCCTGGGGGTTTGAAATGTACACTATACCCCTAGATGAATTCCCTGAGGGGTGTAGTTTGCAAAATGGGGTCACTTGTGGGTGGGTTCCACTGTATTGGTGCTTCGGGGGTCTTGCTAATGTGACATAGCACCCACCATTCATTCCACCAGAATGTGTGCTGCAAAATCCAAATATCACTTCTTCCCTTCTGAGTCCTGCCATGCACCCAAATGGTATTTTTTGGTCACATATGAGGCATTGCCGTACTCGGGAGAAATTGGGGCACAGATTTTGGGGTGCTTTGTCTCCTTCATTCCTTGTGAAAATGAAAAATTTTGAGCCAGAACTGCATTTTTGTGTAAAAAAATGTAATTTTTCATTTTCACAGCCCAGTTGTACCAAAATTGGTGAAACCCCTGGGGGTTTGAAATGTACACTATACCCCTAGATGAATTCCCTGAGGGGTGTAGTTTGCAAAATGGGGTCACTTGTGGGGGGGTTCCACTGTATTGGTGCTTCGGGGGTCTTGCTAATGCGACATAGCACCCACCATTCATTCCACCAGAATGTGTGCTGCAAAATCCAAATATCACTCCTTCCCTTCTGAGTCCTGCCATGCACCCAAATGGTATTTTTTGGTCACATATGAGGCATTGCCGTACTCGGGAGAAATTGGGGCACAGAGTTTGGGGTGCTTTGTCTCTCTAATTCCTTGTGAAAATTAAAAATTTTGAGCCAGAACTGCATTTTTGTGTAAAAAAAGTAATTTTTAATTTTCACAGCCCAGTTGTACCAAAATTGGTGAAACCCCTGGGGGTTTGAAATGTACACTTTACCCCTAGATGAATTCCCTGAGGGGTGTAGTTTGCAAAATGGGGTCACTTGTGGGGGGTTCCTAACTTTTAGCATCTTATGGTGCCTAGAAACGTACATGGTGCCTAAAAAATAATCTCATAAAAAGGAGGCTCCAAAATCAAGTAGGTGCTCCTTCTATTATGAAGCCTGTGGTTTGGTCAACGTGCACACTAGGGCCACATATATGATATTTATGAAAACAAAAGAATTGGGGGAATCAATGTTTAGTCACATTTCTCTAGTAAAATCTACTGTGTTCCTTAGAAAAATGTATTAAAATTGAAAATCTGCAAAAAAAATGAAATTTTGAAATATCACCTACACTTTGTTTTAATTCCTGTGAAACACCTAAAGGGTTAAAAAACTTCCAAAATGCTGTTTTGAATACTGTGAGGGGTGCAGTTTTTGAAATGGCATCATTTATGGGGGTGTCTCACATACAAGTCCCTCAAAGTCACATCAGAACTGAACTGGTCCCTAAAAAAATCAGTGTTTGAAATTTTCTTGAAAAATTGAGAATTTTCTATTCATATTTTAAGCCTCCTAGTGTCCAAAAAAATTAAAAGGAGGTTGAAATAATGATGGAAACATAAAGTATACATATGGTCTATGTTAGTTATTAACTATTTTGAGTGGTATGATTATTTGTCTCACAAGCAGAAAATTTAACATTTTGCAAATTGCAAAATTTTCAATTTTTTTACGACATTTTGGTATTTTTCACAAAAAAACACAGACTGTATCGACCAAAATTTACCACTAACTTGAAGTACAATGTGTCACGAGAAAACAATCTCAAAATCACTGGGATAAGTAAAAGCAAAAAAAAGTTATCCCCACTTAAGTGATACATGTCAGATTTGAAAAAAAGGGCTCTGTCAGGAAGACAAAAACAGGCTGCGTCGGTAAGGGGTTAAAATAGACAACAGATCAATAAATGATGCACTTTTTGTAAAGTCTTTACTTATACCCCTTTAATGTAACTTTTTTTTTTTTTAATGTTTTGGTTGACTTAATAATGTTACATTATCATTGTAACAACATTAATGCTACTATTAATGATTAAAAGGCAAATCTTCTTTTATATACATATGGTACAACATTATAGCTACTCATCCATTTTTAATGTTTCTTCTGTTTCTATTTGGTTAGCAAAACAAGCATCAAGTAAAATGTGCCAGATATCCAATCTGTACATGCATTATACACAACATGATGGCAGTACACTAAGGGCAAGTTCCCTCACTTGCCAAAGATTATAGCATTATGCATCCCACTAATTGGAATCTGAGTCATATGAATCAAAGGTTAACAATGACCGCATGGAATATACAGTATAGCTACCATTTGCCTGGAAGTTTGGGAAAGAAATAAAAATAAATCAATTAAAAAAAATTAACTTAGTTGGAACTATTTTACTGAATACAACTGTACTTTCTAGACTATAAAGTGTATTTCCATAGGAATTGATGTAAAATGTAACTGTCATAGGCTTGATCTTGTTCAAAAGTGCAGGTCTGGGTAATGTGAGATAGATCTTAGTAATGTGGGGGTTGACATATCAAGCAGTGCAGAAGTGGACCAGTGGATAAGTTGCCGATAGCTACCAATTAAATTCTACCTATCATTTTATATAAAGTATGATACATCAAAGCTAATTAGTTGCTGTGGACAACTTCTCCATTGGACCATTTGTCTTTTCACTGCTTGATACTTCAACTACATACACTAGTTACATAATTGTTGAGCTTGAAAAAAGTCCATCAAGTTCAACCTACTGTATAAGATCTCCTGACCCTGATCTCCTGACCCAGATAAGATTTAAATGACCTGAATAAGGTTATTGCCTATCTATAATATATAATAATCCAGAACGACAAGAAATGGTTATCCCATTAACTGCTGAGTTCTGTACAGTTCCTTATGAATAATGGTTATAACCCTGTATACGTTTTTTTGTCCTAGAAATTTGTCTAACCCTTTTGTAAACATATCCATTGAGTCTGCCATCAAAACCCTCTTTGTCAGAGTATTCCATAACTTAACTGCCTTTACTGTGAAGAAACCCTTCCTACAAACCCTACGTATGAAACTTCATCTCCTCTAACCTTAACGGATGACCACGTTACCTACAGTACATACAGTCCTCATGGTAAACAGATCACCGGATAGTTCTCTGTATTGACCCTTAATATATGTATATATATATATATATATGAATCATATCCCCTCTTAACTGCCTCTTTTCTAACGTAAACATAACTAGCTTAGCGAACCTTTCCTCAAAGTCCAATGACTCCATACCCTTTTTTAATTTTAAGTTTCAATATGTCTTTTTTTATGAGGTGGTGACCAGAACTGTGTAACATATTCCAGAGGAGGACATAAAAGTGATTTGTACAGTGGCAAGAGTACACATTTTTATGCAAGCTAATACATTGTTGGCCTTTTCTGCTCCTTGACATTCAGCACTGCAGTTGAGTCTATTGTCTATAAACACCCCCAAATCTTTCTTCATTAATGATTCTCCTAGAATTTACCCATTTAAGCAATATATTGCTTGCTTGTTTCTTGTCACAAAATGCATAACCTTACATTTATCAATATTAAACCTTATTTTCCAATTTCCCGCACAACCCTTTAAGTCACTCTGTAGAGAGGCTACATCCTGGTCTGATTTAATTACCTTACACAGTTTAGTGTCATCTTTGCTCTTTAAACATTTCCTAGTTTATTAATAAAAATATTTAAAGAAGGAGTGGCCCCAGTACCACACTGTGTGGTACTCCACTTACATTTTAAACCATTAAGAAAAAGATTAATTTACCACAACTCTCTGTTCCCTGTTCTTCAGCCAATTGTTAACCCAAGTGCAGAAGTTCTCTAAGCCCAGTTTCCCAATTTATGCTGATCAACCTCATGTGAGGCAGTGCAACAAAGGCCTTAGCAAAATCTAAGTATACCACATCTAGGGGGTTATTCTAGTTCACTCTTTCTGACAAAATCCTTCTTAGATGGACAAAACCATGTGCACTGCAGGTGGAGCAGATGTGACATGTGCAGAGAGAATTAGATTTGGGTGGGGTTTTACTTCAAAGTAAGATCTATATTGTAGTGTAAAAATAAAGCAGCCAGTATTTACCCTGCACAGAAACAAAATAACTCACCCAAATCAAATTCTCTCTGCACATTTTACATCTGCCCCCCCCTGCAGTGCACATGGTTTTGTCCATCTAAGAAGGAATTTGTCAGAAAGAGTGAACTAGAATAACCCCCCTACTGCATTGCTCAGGTCTAGTTTTCCTCTCACTTCCTTACAGAAGCTGAATGAGTTAGTTTGACATGACCTATCCCTAAGGAATCCATGTTGGTTCCCACTAATAATCTTATTGACCCTAAAGTAATACTGAATTCTATCCCTTAGAATACCCTGCAGTACTTTCCCCACTATTGATACTAGACCTATGGGTCTATAATTTCCTATATGTGTTTTCTTACCCTTTTTAAATAAAGGCACTAAGTCAGCATTTTGCCAATATCTAGGCACCGAGCCTGATAAAATAGAATAATTGAAAAAGAGAAAACTACATATTCTCAAAATACATATTTGTGTGGGACAGACAGAGGTACACTTTTTTTAATTTAGCACTACGTAAATCTGAAAAGAGGCTACAGATGTACAATTTACAATAGTGCATAAAGCTTAACGGAAGCTTAACCTGTGAGAAAGAAATGGGTTTGTGGGTAGAAGAACCCTGAAATGAGTTGGAAACTCAATATCATGAAACAAAAGTTTCTCTGGCATGTTTCTCATATCACAGCATTAAGGTTATTAGGAAAGACATCAAGAGACTGAACCTCCAAAATAGATGGCAGCACAATAATTTGAAATGACTTTTAGAACATAAATTTAAATGTAAAAAAAATAACTTTTATTTAGTTAAATGGTTCCATTAGTCAATAACTACTTTAGGAAAAGCCAAATCGTTTATTGCATTAGATATGACCAATGAATTTTGGCAAATGCTCTTAACAAAAAGAAAACCAAAATCTACACTGCTCAAAAAATAAAGGGCACACTTAAACAACACAATGTAACTCCATTATTTCATTCATTCAGATCTAGGATGTGTTATGTTAGTGTTCCCTTTATTTTTTGAGCAGTGTATTTTATTATACTGCAAAATGATAATTAATACTTAGATTTTGGTTCGAGTTATCTTGTGCATTGGTTTTCAGATGCTTATTGTCACTCTTTGATGCTCATGCCTCAAAATATACTATTTATATATATTGAGATGACATCTTTCAGAGGGAAGACTAGGAAACTCATTACAAAAAAAAGAACTAAAAGTAGTTTTGAGAGAAGAATGTAAAACATATATGATTGTGACTCAAAATAAATGTGCAATTGGTTTAATACTGTGCTCTCCAACCTCAGTCCTCAAGCCACAATGACAGTCCCAACTTTAGTGAAACCCATGCTTAAGCACAGATGACTACATTAAAAAAGCTGAGGTACTAAGTGAGTCACTTGTGCTCAAGTATGTTTATCCTTTAAAGTTGTACTGTAATTGTAACTTTTTGGACCATGGTTGGTGTCATGATAGGGGTTTTGGGTTATTGCAGTAAACCAGTGCTGAATACCTGACACACAGGAAATCTGGATCTGAGGACTCTGGGATATTACTAGAGCTTGAGTCCGAGAATGCCAGAATAACTTTGCATGCTGGATCTAGGAGTACTGAATAAATGAAGGATACCTACTTGGGTAAATGGAAATAATAACTTGGTGATGGACCGCTGGCACTTGTGTAGGAATTGTGAACTGTAACTGGTTAAATAATTCCTAGCCACTGTAGGAGGACTGGGAGAGTGCTCTACAGGAGCTGGTGTAAAAGCTGGAACTGGAGTGGCTGGTGCAAGCTGTCATGGCTGAAGGAGGTTGAGGATCCCCCTCTGACAGCAGTCTCGGAGCGGGCTGCGATGGTGGTGCTTGAAGCTTGGTGGGTAGTATGTAGGACCTACGTATAAAATCTCAGGCCGTGAGTATTGAATGAACTCCTTGACGCAGGCGTGGAGTCTAACTGCCGAGCTGTCTTCGCCAGGTACCCCCGCAAGAGGGTTTGAATTTTGCTGGCTCCTCGCTAGGAGAACTCACTGGTGGTAGGAGAATAACTGAACGGATAACTGGAGGTAGGTCAGGACATAAAGGCTTGAGGGATAGGTGATAATAATGAAGAATGGAACTGGCCAACTTGGCGTGGAGACTCCGGGATAGATAATGGATAACTCAAAAGGCCGACTTCGCTTCAGGAGAAGGGAACTTAAACAGCAGGATAACTTAAAGGACCAGCAGCGGTATGGGTATAACGAACTGAAATGGCCTACTTGGCTTCAGAAAATGGAGCAGGAAAACTTAAATGACCAACTTGGTTGACGGAGTACTGGTACTGGTGGAGACGGGAACCACAGGGTTCAGCAGGAGCAAGGTTCAGGGTTAAATGCTGAGGCACTGGAACAGCCTTTCCACACAGGCGCTCTGGAGGTAGCTGCAGAGCTGTCTCCTTGCATTTGAGAAGCCGCTGATGACTGGCAGAGGCTGGGAAGCAGCAGGTGGCTGGGTACCCACTGGGATACTGGAGACCAGGAAGCTGCTGAATGGGTGCGGGCGGAAACAGAATCACGGGATGCGTCAGGAGAGCTGCTGAAGGCTGGGTAACAGAGCGAGATAGCGACGTTGCTCAGAGCAGCTTTTGTCTCCTTGAGCCAGGCTTTTAAATCTATTGCCTTTCCATGATTGGATGAATGCTCCTGAAGTTGCCTGTAATATCAGTTATGGATTCTGGAGCGAATGCCAACAAGGTAGAATGATTACTGAGAGTGTTACTGCAGGAAAGTAGTGCAAACCCAATGATGCTGCATAACTAGCAATCAGGCACTTGAGAGGTTAATAACTTAGCTGGTTAGTATCCTCTGTAGCAAGCTGGAATACCACAGGTGCACAATTAGAGCTGAAGCCAGGGCCAATGCTAACCGCTCAGCAAATGATGCGGTGCAGGGAGGCGTCGGGCAGGAGAGGCGCCTTCCCTCTGCTCCCTGCTTGCTACTGTGTGCTGCCTGCCATTGCGCCTGTAACACTGCCTGATAGGCAGCAGCAACGCCGACAGTGAAACCACTCAGTCCAGCAGCTGATCTCCTGTCCCTCCCTCCCAGCAGCACAGTCGCAAAAGGGTTTCTGGATCTCCGTCCAGTCAGTGACCGCACAGGCTGGCAGTTGCAACCCCTCAGCTATACATTTACTGACCCTTCCTATACATGAAGGGAAGACACTCGTCTCTTCTCCTCCTGCACTCCGATTACTAAGCCCTCCCCCTTCTACATGCTGATGCACGGGAGCTGCTGCTAGACCATCACTACACCAAAAGTTTAACCTCTCATACCCTGGATTTCTACAGTGAGGTGTAAGTGTGTGTGTGTGTGTTTTTTTTTTTAACCAGAGCTATATATATATAGAAAGCCTGAAGAAAATACCCACGTATTGAAACGTTGCTCGAAAAAAAGTCTTTTGCACTATCTATATGGTCTGGAGTGCCACGTCATTTTGCCATCTACATCTACCCCTGGACGAAGGCACCTGCAAAGTTGAGTATTCTTGGAGGTGTGCCCGGCGATACAAGAAAAGTCTATATATATATATATATATATATATATATATATATATATATATACATACAGCATTGTCTCTGTGTGTGTCATACTGTGTGTCTGTATATATATTTATTTATTGGGCTAGTTTTTGGGGAGGATCTGCACTCATGCATTAGAAAACACTCTGGTGCTCAGGATGGGTGCCGGACGGGGTCCCGATAGTCGGAATCCCGACAGGCATTCACCCGACGTCGGGATCCCGACTGTCAAAACACCGACAGCCGGGTTCCCGACGGCCTTCGGCTATTTTCCCTCGTGGGGGTCCACGGCCCCCATAAAGGGAGAATAGAATAGGTGGCGAGCGTAGCGAGCCACCATGCCCGCAGCATGACGAGTGCAGCAAGCCCGCAAGGGGCTTCGTTGTGCTTGCCATGCTGTCTGGGTCTGGCCAGTCAGGATCCCGACGTCGGGATAATGACTGTCGGGATCCCGACTGTCGGACCCCTATACCACACCCCTCAGGATTGTAGATGGATGTGCATATACCGTAAGTAGTGGCACTCAGAGACTTGTACAGTTCAAATATTTTTTATCCAAGCGTGCAAGAGTCCCAACTTTTCGGGGTCTATAAAACCCCTTTGTCAAGGTGCAAAAACACGTTTTATAACACACACACACAATACTGTGCACTATATACCACGAAACATTGGACCTTATGTTTGGATAAAAAACATTTGAACTTTACAATATAAACCCTGGCAATGCACATGTAACCCCTGGCAATTAGTATGTAATCCCAGGCAGCGACCACGCAACTCTTTGCACTGTGCATGTAACTCCTGGCAACCATCATGTAGATAGGTGACACTTATGGGGGCATAATATGTAATAGGCATTACAGTTGTGGCATAATGTGTAATAGGCATTACAGGCCCTCATTCTGATTCAGGGTATAACATGCGCATGTGCAGCTCCCCTTTGCAAACGGTTTCGGGTACTTGCATAGTCGCCGAGCCGTTCGCAAAGATCGGGCAGGCAGGGGGCGGCAGGGATATACCTTTCTTCGCTGTGGGGTTTGCCACCAATTCCTTTTCTGGCACTGGGCACCAAAATGTCTAGATACAGCGTTGCTGTTACTGGGCACATTTTAAGTATCAGTGGAACTACTACTGTGGGCATTATACACTCTTTTTTTCAATGTGCGCCTTCGGCAAGCATTGTGTCTTTGTAAAGTATGGGAGGGCGCAAATTTATAGTTTGCAGGAGGGCGCCGAACACCCTAGCACCGGCCCTGGCTGAAGCATTGCAGAGCAAGTCAGATGCAGTCCAAATGAAGCCAGGCTGGGGAGTTCTCAGAACACTGCAACTGGACCTGCAAAATAATTCAGGTTCATGACAGTTGGGAATTTCTAGTTTAGGAAAAACTCGGGTACTTATGTAATATCTGGGCTCCCGTTTTTCTTATGAGACCGCGGGCGCTCGCCACGCTTCGGCACGGTGGCTCGCTGCGCTCGCCACACTATATAAAATCAACTCCATGCGTAGTTGGATAGTAGGGGTATGAAAAAATGGGGTGCATTTAACATGGGAGCCCAGATAATACATAAGTACCAAAGCTTGTCATAGCTTTGTAATAGCCACAACTAGACAAATCTAGTTGTGTATGGAAATGTTCCTGACTTAAAAACATCAAACAAGTAAGAGCATTTTTGAATTTGGAATGTTGCTAACAAAAATGAATTCCAAGCATTGCAGATAAGTATTTCTCCTAAAATATTATAAACTGGACTTGTGAGACACAGGACACCTAGAAAACGTAAAAAGTACTCTAAATGTATTCCGCATTCCCCTGCAACCTCCTCCCCATTGGAGAAATGGATGCTATGGCATGAGAAAATGACATCATAGCCAGCGTTCCTCCCTCGTCCTCATGTTACATGACTAGTATAGCCTCAATGTTTTATTAGGTTTTATATCAACTAATATGCTCTACTGCTAGACCTACGTCTGTTTGGATGTATTTGATGTATTACATTTTCTTCTACCTATTTGATTATATGTATGTATAATTGATTCATGTGCTTCATATATGTCTATAGCCCATGTTTCTGGTTCTGTAAACCCCCCCCCCCCAAAAAAAAAAAAAAAACTGATAATGACATTCTCAATAAAAAATTTTGATGGAAAAAAAAAGTACTCTAAAGCTGGGTACACATATATACAATCGTCGGGCCGTTCTTCCAATCTGGGGGCAAACGGCCGTTCGATTGTATAGGTGTGTACGCTGTCCCAATTGCTGCTGTGCGACCGATAAACGGCCAAAAACGCTCTTGGCCGTCCACGGTCGGTCGGTCGAAGGTTCTTTGCTGCTTAATATTTCATCCGACAGGACGGCTCCATATCGGAACAAAAGTGAAGTGTGTACGCACGTTCGATCGATATGCTTGACAGTTTGACAAAGCACGGTGGTATGCTGCATTATGAGAGACCCTGTAACCCTTTGCCTGCTGTTTTAACTAATGTGTTTTAATGCCTCACTGCTCAACACTTTAGAGGCATCACTTTAAGACATTAATCAATGTTGAAGTTTTAATAGAGTGGGCTGGAAGCTCTTTTCTGGGCACCATAACACACTATTAAAACTTCAACATTGATTAATGTCTTAAAGTGATGCGTCTAAAGTGTTGAGCAGTGAGGCATTAAACACACATTAAGTTAAAACAGCAGGCAAAGGGTTACAGGGTCTCTCATATACTTCTTCTTGCGATTGTTTGGACGGGAGTACATCGGACGTCGCAAGTAAAATTGTACATATGTGTACGCGCAGAACGGTCGTATGTTTTGGACGGCCGAACGTGTATTCGGTCGATCGAACGGTCGCAAGAAAAAGGAAATTGTACATATGTGTACCCAGCTTAACTTAGTAGAAACTTGGCAATGAAAACAAAAACACACTGTAGGCACGGTGTTTATAGTAATAACCGTTCATGGACAGAAAAGTTATAAAATCCAAAGCTCCACCACCTAAAATGCAAACATAGAAAGGCCACTGTCCTGAGGCTTTAAAATTCTGGCATGTCCTATTTGTCGTTAAAGTATTTTTGGATTTTAGGTGGACTGTATTTTCCATTTTGTTTCCCTATCAGAATACAATCTTGCGTGAATACGTGAAAACCCCTAAAGAACTCAGCAATGTGATACTCTTCATTTCAATTTTGTGTAAATGAGCTTTAAAAAGCTTCAGGATATTTTTTTTTTGCATTCCCATGACTCTGAGCAGTGTCATCACTTATGCATTAAGCCACATGCTGACATTTCAAATAAGTAAACTTGGTGCTAGTTCAATCAGAGTGCGGTATTCTAGATCTTGCTAATTCTAACAGCTTCCATATTCTAGCATTGTTTCCATCGCTGTTAGACCACTGGCCAGCTGGCTGTGTCACAAGCTTGCTCTGGTAGAGCTGTGTAATGACATTTTTTGCTGCATGTATAATTAGTTTATTCAGTGCAGCACAGATGCTCTTTGTCTTCCCAAATGATATTGTCTATGTTTCAATATTATTAGCCAACTGCATGCTGCTCAAAAGATCTTTGTGAATCTCCATACAGTATCTCTACAGCATCATGGAAAAGAAACTGGCAGTAGAGCAAAGTTATAGCATAACTCTCAACTTGCTTTATTTTTGCTGGACCGGCAGTGTCCCGCGGTGGGGGGGGGGGGGGGGGGGAGTGGGAATTCCCTCTTATACTCGCTCCTTTACTGAGCAGAGCAGCAATAAACAGACACTGTGTGTATGGGCCAGCAGCTCACAAAGCTACTGGCCATGCCCCCCATAGTGGCAAAAGTGGGGCCACACCTTCGTGATCAGTAGACCATGCCCCCACATTTGGGCATAAGTCCCGACTTGGACAGCTCAAATGTTGGGCGGTATGGTAATAGTGTAAAGTGGTGTAACTAGAAATTTCAGTTGCCGGTGCAATCTGAGCCACTCATACATCATCTATAGTAAAAAGATGATATAAAGAGTTTATGCACTGCCCTTTCACTTATTACAACATAGCATTTTTCATAAACTGCAAAATACGTTTGACGTTGATCAGTGGCGTTATTAATGGATAAGCATATGGGACAAATTGTCAATACAGCAATAGAAATGAACAATGGTATAAAATCTTCCTAATGAGCTATTTGAAGGTATATCATGGGCTAAGTAAATATTGAGGAAAGTAGGGATGTCACATAAGAATGTTTGGTCATACCTTCTAACATTACAGGTCCTTGAACAAGGGCAGGGGGCATATCTAGTGAACATCACAATTAAAATATGACTGCCCCCTCCCCCCAGAGGATGTCTAATAGGGCATATATAGCCAATAAAAGTGCTAGGAGACGTCACACCCCAGTGCAAACATCTGTTCCTTTACTTAACACATTATTGGTAGGTACTGCACACACCCAACACGTGTTCACTGCCTTTTTTATTGGAGAAAGCCGTCTTAATTGGAAGGGTGAGGCATATCCCTATACTTTGGATGGTCCCACCTAATTTAGAGCAGCTAGGAGGTATTATTTGGCTTTTTAACAAATAGCATCCAAAAAAAAAAAACAGCACACAGTACAAAATAAGGTAATAGTAAAACAATTGAACCTTTTACACTGGAAAATCTTCAACCTGGAGCTCACAATCAGGCTCCTTATTTCTACATACACCTTGTAATACATTGTCCCCTTTATAATGGGTCATGGAGTAATGTACAGATACGGTACTGTATATCTGAAAGTTACTGAAGGAGTGAGACAATAATACCGATCAGCACTCATACAGTAAGACTGTAGAAGCCAGCTTGTCTGGCTGAAAACAGCATAAACTCACCTGGCTATTGGCAGGAATCCTTAGCTCACACACTTGATCTAGGCCCGGGGGTTCGGCTTATCTTGATTGACGGGTTGGCTGATTTGAATGACGGTTCAGGATAGGCTGGTTGAGGTCAGACAATTTATTAGCCTGTGTTACAGATCTATTATATTGCATATTCTTCTCTATCTATTCTTTCCCTTATCACTCCATTTCTTTCTACTCTTACTGTGTTCTAAAATCCTATACTTTAATATCTTCCCTGCTTGCTCTAATTTTTCTATAGTGATTTTGTGCTGTGGATAGCAGACTATGTCCCCTAGGCCTAGGCGCGCTGCGGGGGCTCCCGCGAGGTATGCGGCGCTAGGGGAACAGAGAGTGGCTGTTAGGGCCAGGGCTAAGCCTCCCTGTAGGGGCGACGAGCGGGGGCTATCCCCCTCTCCTCGTCGGAGGGCTGCCGGAGCGCAGGCGGGACCGCCCGCTCCGGCGGTTACTAGGGCTATGGCGGCGCGTACTAGCGGTGCTGCCGGAGGTACAAGAAAAATGCCTCCGGCTAGCCGCAAGTATCAGACGGGCACACGGAGGCGTCAGGCGGGCGCACGAGCGGCGGGGACTGGAACGTCAGAGCCGGCGTCTGTCCCCGCCGAGTCCAACGCAGGCATTCGGCGGAGCTCAGGCACTAGGCCTGAAGCATCCGCCGCAGGAGCAGTGAGGAGGGATGCGGGCACCGGGAGTCATTCCGGGCCCGCATCCACAGTAAATAAAGAAAGGGGAGCGAGGGCGCGGCGCAACGGTCGGGGGACCGGAGCGCATACAAAAACAAAAAAGGGGGGTGCAGTGCCTAGGAGCACTGGCCGCGTAATGGCTGCCAGGGGAGGAGAAGGCAGCAGGGGTTGTACAGCTCACCTTGCTGAGGGTGTTGCAGGCACTTCTGTGCCTGGAGCGCCCTCTGCTGTAAGAGGAAGGAATGGCAGGAGGCCACAGGCAAAAGGGAAAGGAGTAAATATGAGTGCAGCGCCATCTGGTGGAGTTAGGCCTGATAGCAACCCCAAGGGACAATTCATGGAGGATATGAGGCATAAGCTCACTGAGGCCGAATTTGCCATGCTCAAATCGGCCGTAGCTATGTGGCGGGATAATAGTGAGGGTTCCGCTGACTCTGGGTCCACGGGCAGCGAATCAGGTGAAGCGGGTTCGCTGAGCAGCGAATCCGATCCGCAAGAGCAAGGCTCCTTTGCTGGTTCAAATGAAGAAGGTGGGGGTAATGAAAGGGGCCAACAAAGTGATTCAGAAACGAATCCGGTAGAGGGGGTTAGAAATTCTAACGCCAGATCTAGACGGGCAGCGAGGAGGAGGTTGGTCGCAGAGAAGGCTAAAGAGAGTGATAGGGTCCCACAAGGGGCCCGACGGCAACCGGGTCGCTCATATGCGGACGCGGTGACAGGGAGGAACACAGATGGTAACACGGTGTCATTGGACGCATCGGCGCTTACATCTATATGCGCCGCAGTGGTGTCGGCAGTGGCTCCCCTGTTAAACACCGGGCCAGGTGGGCAGGGGAACAATGCTCCATCGGCGACTGTGGAGTCAGTATCTGACATCATAGCCAAAGCAATAGCTCCGACTATTACTGCAGCGCGAGGGGGAAACGCCATTGCCCCAGCAGAAAGGGTATCACCGAATTTTTCAACTGTGATGGGGGTTGTTACTGAACCTCTATTGACAGGTCGAGAATCCGCGGAGCAAGCCATGGAAGGACCATCGTCAAGTCGAGGAGGAGATGAACGTAGAAGAAGGAGGGCGGCATCATCTGATACTGGTGAGTCCACGAATGATCCTGACTGGACAAATGACGATAATGCTGGGGCTAGCAGTGGTGGGTCTGAGGATTCATCTGTAGAGAAAAAAGCTAGGCGAAAAAGATCTGCAAAGTCTCGTAAAAGACGGTGCAGAAATGAAACCTCAGATTCTTCGTTGGCATCAACGTCTTCCGAAGATAAGTCATCTTCGGACGGCGTCGCGAGGAGACGAAGGCGGAAGAGGCGTAGGGAATATAGGTCCCATAGCTCCGGGTCCTCCAATGTATCGGTTGAGTCTGATGCAGTGCGCGAACACCGCTGTCAAGCGGGGTTTGCGCCCTAGGGCTAGGGATAGGATCAGAAAAGGGCGCTATGTAGATATCTTTGCTTTAACAAGCAAAGACAGGCGGGCCCTTCTAGCCGCAAGGAAGAAAGGACCCGCTAGCGAGGATGCCTTTCGCACTTATAATAACTGGGTAAGAGGCATACTTATTTTTGCGGCCTGTTATTTAGAGACACATCCAGATGAATATGTGAACCTGGTGAGATACCAGTTCCTTATTCATAAACTCTACACCTCTTACGTCGGTCCCGGTTGGCGGGTCTATGACGAAGAGTTTAGGAGGAAGCAGCATGGCCGGGAGGTGTACGATTTTGGTAAGAAAGACGTAGAGTTATACGGCGAAGTTGCCGAATCAGCTACACCTATTAGGGCCCCTGAGAATAAGGGGTGGGTAAGACAGTATGGGAACAGGCCTTACAATAATATTAATAAGGGAAGTAATACGAAGCATGGCCATGGTAGGTGCTATTCATTTAATAATGGGCAATGCAGCCTGGGAAATCGGTGTCGTTTTCGGCACCTTTGTATCAGATGCGGAGGTCCACACGCAATCAAGGATTGCACAAAACCACCAACTGGTGGGGGAGGTGGGGCTCAGTCCACGGCAAAACAAAGCCGCGGTCCAGCGGCACCTGTCGTTGGATAGAGCCCTAACTCCAATAGTATTGGTCAGGATGTTACCATGGCTGGAACGGTATCCGGACAGAGATGGAGCAAGATTTTTGCAGTCCGGATTTTCAGAAGGTTTTCAATTACCTGTTTCCGCTCCAATTAGTACGGGAACTAAGGGAAACTTACGCTCCGCCATGGAGCATCCTGACATAATATCACAAAAAGTTGAAGCCGAGGTAAAACTAGGTCGCATGGCAGGCCCGTTTTCAACACCACCAGTGGAGGGACTAATTTTGTCCCCTATTGGGGTGGTTCCCAAAAAAGTTAAAGGGAAGTTCAGGCTGATTCAGCATCTTTCTTGTCCTAGAGGGTCGTCTGTCAATGACGCCATCAATGACGATTTGTGCACAGTTAATTATTGTTTATTTGAGGAGGCTATAGACATCATTCGAAAAATTGGTCCTGGTGCCCTCATGTGCAAATTGGATGTTGAATCAGCTTTTAGACTATTACCTTTACATAAGAACGCATTTCAGTACATGGGATTTAAATTGAATGGGGGTTTTTACATAGATAAATGTTTGCCCATGGGTTGCTCCATTTCATGTGCTTATTTTGAGCGCTTTAGCACATTTTTGCAGTGGTGCCTGCAGGAAGTGTCGGGAGCTGACAGCATTACTCATTATTTGGATGACTTTCTTTTAGTGGGTCCTCCAAATTCTGACCTGTGCCTTAGGTTACTAGAAGCAGCGCTTGATTTATTTAGAGATTTCGGGGTTCCCGTGGCAGGGGAAAAAAACGAGGGACCTACTACTGATTTGGTGTACCTCGGAATTGAAATTGATTCCGAGCTAGGGCTGTGTAAGCTTCCTCTAGATAAAGTACGCCGGTTACATGACGAAATACGTTATGCCATCGCGGCTGCTAAGTTAACACTTAGACAGGCTCAATCTTTATTGGGCCTGTTTAATTTCGCATGTAGAGTTATACCCATGGGCAAAATATTTTGTAGAAAACTTCAGAGAGCGACCGTCGGGATTCGCAAACCCCACCATTTTCTACGTCTATCTTCAGAAATGAAGAGGGATCTGAAAGTGTGGGAAATATTTCTGGATAATTTCAACGGCATATGCATATGGCAAGCTCCAGCCGTTGCAAATGCAGAGTTGGAATTATATACAGATGCCGCAGGATCTTCCGGATTCGGCGCATTTTATGCGGGACGTTGGTGCGCAGAGGCCTGGCCCGAATCTTGGGCACGAGACGGCATGACCAAGAATATGCTATTATTGGAAATATTTCCAATAATGGTCGCCTTAGAGCTCTGGGGCGCAGAATTGGGAAACAGGGAGGTTGTCTTTTGGTGTGATAACCTAGGGGTGGTCCAATCCATTACACAACTAAGGTCAACCTCTCTCCCAGTTTTGCGTATTTTAGCACGGATGGTGATGATGTGCTTGGCGAACAACATTACGTTGCGAGCCAAGCACGTCCCAGGCGTTCTTAATGAAGTAGCGGATGCATTGTCCCGTTTCGAATGGGTAAGATTCAGGCAACTTGTGCCTTTAGCCCAGAAGTATGGTGAACAATGTCCATCTTTTTTATGGCAGGTGCCTCTGGAGGGGTAGAGGAGCTGGCCCTGCGGTCGCTAGCGCCAGCTACATTTAGAGCTTATCTGGCCTCATGGGAGTGCTGGAGCGAGTTCATGCTTGAGCAGGGTGGCACAGGTAAGAGCTCTAAGTGCCTTATTAATGCCTATGTATGGAACCTGTACACGGAGGGTAAGTCCAGAAGTTTTGTTGGACGCTCTCTGGCAGGCATATCATTCTTTTTGCGTCTTGGTGGGAAGAGAGACATCACCAAGTCTTTCATGCTTTCCAGGATGCTAAAGGGATGGGCCAGAGCCAGGCCGGTTTTGCCCGACAGGCGACGGCCGATTGATGCCGGCCTGTTGCGTCGAATCTCGAGGTCCCTAAGAGTAATTTGCTCGAACGATTACGAGGTTCGACTTTTCAGGCTGGCCTTTGCCATGGCTTTCCATGGGGCGTTCAGAGTAGGCGAACTGGTGTCCGCAACCAGGGCATCTCCCTCGCCTATGCTGTTCGGCCAGGTCGACGTGCACCACGACGGTTTATGGTGCAAGATACAGCGCTCAAAGACTGATGTAGCGGGCAGGGGGCAGTGGGTCCATTTGGGTCGGAGTGGCGACCGCCGGATCTGTCCGGTGGCGGCGGCCCTGGCTTACGTGGAGTTGCGGCCCCAATTGCCCGGGGCCTGGCTGATGCACATCGACGGGTCCCCCCTTACTAACTTCCAGTTTAGGTCGGTTTTCAGGCGCTGTATATTGCATCAGGGTCTTTCTCCAGCAGACTTTGGGACACACTCTTTCCGTATCGGCGCCGCTTCGGCAGCCGCTGCGGCGGGTTGGTCTCAGGTCGACATACGAGCACTCGGAAGATGGCGGTCTGGTGCATTTAAGCGATACATCAGGCCGACATAGTCCAGTGAGCCCATTTGAGGAGTAGCCGCTCGCCCAAACACGCTTTAGTGTTTGAGGGGCCTTGAGGAATTTTTTGTGTTATCACCAGTCTTAAATTAGGCTCTAGCCAACTGGTGGAAGATTTGTGTTTTTTGCCTCAAGTCAAATCGGGTGACCCACCCCCCCCCCCCCCTCCTTTCCCATAGAATGACAAACAACAGGTATGATTATACATAAGTTAAGTGGGTCAAATAATCAATTAGTTTTTAAATAGATCACCCAAATCACAGTCCTATTAGTTATCAACAATTTAATATAGAACTCCAAAATCACCTTTAAGGGAATCTCCCGGGCCCCCCTTTAAAATTTTGCCAGATGTTTGCCTTTATTTCAATTTTCTAACAGTATCTATCATTTCGACTTACAGGTCAACGCTTGGACACCAATATGATTTGGATGGTGGGGCATTCATTTATGTATTGGTTGTCCCTGTCCCAGGTAACCACGGATACGGAACGTTTCCCTGAGACGCGATTTATCCGTTGGCTGGGGCGTAGAGATATGAGGTGGTCCGCGTTGAGGGGTCTTTTGGATGAGTCAGTTAGGGCGTTTGGTTACCCACTTTTTGTCATCATCCACTTGGGGGGCAACGACCTCACGCATAATTCCGGTCTCAATATTCGATTTGAGATTAGGAATTTATTGCTGGACCTGATCAGAGAATGGAGATTTTGCCGTTTCTTCTGGTCAGAGATTATACCTAGGAGGGTTTGGAGAGATGCACTCAATCCGGGTGCCATTGATTTGGTACGTAGGCGGATCAATTCCGTAGTCGGCAGGGCTATAGTAACGGAGGGCGGAGTGGTCGTCAGGCACGAGGCCATATCCTTTAGAAACGAGACCCTGTACAGGCCGGATGGGGTGCATCTCTCTTTAGTCGGGATGGATTTGTTTTTTCAGAATTTAATAGACGCATTGAGAAGTTTAGAGGTTTAGTTGAGGGAGTATTTGGAATTAGGTTGGTGGCGGGTCAGTTCAAGTTGAACTGATATGGCGGAAAGAACGGTAGTTAAATTAGAGCTGTATTTACACTTAGCTGGTGGTTGATGTCGAGATGTGGGCATCACCGATCCAGGTGGGCACACATCTGGACCTTAACGATCATCTACTTCGGATAGCGTAAATTCTTGCGGACATTTGTAGTTTAGGGCAGGTGGCCCAATTTTTTGATGACTCGGGCAGAGTGGTGAGCTCTGCCTTAGTGAAATTTGCGAGGTCAGGGGCAGAAGCAGAAGGTCAACCCCCTGACCTTAAGGGCAATTGGCCCCTTTTGAAAAGTCCGCTTCGTAATTGAGCCGTTGTCTTGGACGCTGGCAGGTGGCCGGTCCTTGGCAATTAAGGGCAGGAGGCCCTTAGATCCGGAGTTTGTTATTTTTATTACTTTGTTATTTTCCAGCAATGTTATTTATTTTGCATGCCGTTCTTTGCCCGCCACCTTAGTTAGAGCAGGGACATAAATTTTAGTTAGATTCAAATAGGCCGCCCCTGCTCAAAATAAATAAGCCGTCCCCTTTAAGCCCATTCAGTTGTACGCGTCTTTATTTCTTAGATAAGTAGCGTGAGTGTGGATGAATGCCTATGTCTGTGTGGAGTTTAAGACTGTAGAAGCCAGCTTGTCTGGCTGAAAACAGCATAAACTCACCTGGCTATTGGCAGGAATCCTTAGCTCACACACTTGATCTAGGCCCGGGGGTTCGGCTTATCTTGATTGACGGGTTGGCTGATTTGAATGACGGTTCAGGATAGGCTGGTTGAGGTCAGAGGTGGAGATTGATGGGGTGATGTTCTTGCTTCCAGAAGATTCTGCCTCTTGCTTCAGAAAACGTTGCCCTCCCGCCCGCCCCAATTATTAGTTAGAATTAGTTTTGTGAAGTCGTTTGCATTTATTCGTTTAGTTGTTGTCGGCTTATTTTGTCTCGGCGGAAAGAACGGTAGTTAAATTAGAGCTGTATTTACACTTAGCTGGTGGTTGATGTCGAGATGTGGGCATCACCGATCCAGGTGGGCACACATCTGGACCTTAACGATCATCTACTTCGGATAGCGTAAATTCTTGCGGACATTTGTAGTTTAGGGCAGGTGGCCCAATTTTTTGATGACTCGGGCAGAGTGGTGAGCTCTGCCTTAGTGAAATTTGCGAGGTCAGGGGCAGAAGCAGAAGGTCAACCCCCTGACCTTAAGGGCAATTGGCCCCTTTTGAAAAGTCCGCTTCGTAATTGAGCCGTTGTCTTGGACGCTGGCAGGTGGCCGGTCCTTGGCAATTAAGGGCAGGAGGCCCTTAGATCCGGAGTTTGTTATTTTTATTACTTTGTTATTTTTCAGCAATGTTATTTATTTTGCATGCCGTTCTTTGCCCGCCACCTTAGTTAGAGCAGGGACATAAATTTTAGTTAGATTCAAATAGGCCGCCCCTGCTCAAAATAAATAAGCCGTCCCCTTTAAGCCCATTCAGTTGTACGCGTCTTTATTTCTTAGATAAGTAGCGTGAGTGTGGATGAATGCCTATGTCTGTGTGGAGTTTATTACTGCAATGCAGAATTGTTGTTTATTGAATTTGATGAAGATGGATCCAAATTTTTTTTTTTTTTGAGATCCCCTGTTATACATGATGCGGTAAAGAGTTTCAATGAACTTTGAATTATCAAGCTCACAAATCAGTAATTTCACTGGGGTAGTGGGTTCAGGAAGCAAATCTAATCTCTCATGCTTCTAGGAGAGCCCCCCAAAATGTGGGCTTGACATTCCAGAAGAGCAGGCAACCATGCCCTTAACTGGATTTATTTCTTACTCTTTAGTATACCCTTAATATGCAGAGTAGACATATGTTTTGATTTTTCAGTTGCTTACTTCTAAATTTCAAGTCAATTTTTACTTTTCAAATTTGAAAGAATACAAATATTGTTACTATTAATATATTATGTTTTATTAACCTACTCTATCTTGTGGTTCATGTGGGTTCATTAGCAGTGACCTTTAGTAATACAGTAGGAATGGGAATACTCAATAACACATTTACACAGATAGCCAGAAAACATGTACCATGTTATTTGGACTCTGCCTCCTGCAGTTTTTGAGATTTCTTAAGAACATGCAATTTAGTAAAGTGACATAAAAGGTTTCTCTGCAAGCGGCCACCTTGTTGATTTACTTGGGTATAAATTGTTTTTATAAATGTCAAAACCTAAATGTACAGTATTCACCTTGCCCTTGTCATTGTCTTAGAAATACTGTTACACATATGTGTATAATAAAATGTAAAATAATTATTATTAATACTAATAATAGGAAAGATATAAAAATAAGAGGGCGAATACTCATTGTAATGACATGTTATTTCTCTATAGATTACTATAACTACTAACTTGAGCTATAAAAGCAGCATATCACTTTATCTGCTTGTATTTAACAAGCAGAGTATAAGTAGAAATTAGATCTGTGTCACAAGGGGGTTTATTGCTGACTGCAAGTGTAAAGGTAATGGGTAGGGTAGTTCCATTACCAGACCCATATGCATGCTACTACTGGTGGGAGAAATGTTAGTAAAATTAAGCTTTTTAATGGGAGTAGTAACCTGGCATAATAATGAGATATTTACTGTATATCTTTTAGTTGACTATCCCATACTGGGGAAATTAATGAAGCCTTGGAGACAGATAAATGGAGGTACATTGCTCACCTCGAATGTAACTCGACAGTTGTAATTCAATGTTCTGGTTGTGCTAGAAAGTGGGCTTGTACAGTAGGTGAAAACGGCCGCAAATTGTCGAAAAATGTTGTGAATTTGACAATCTGCAGTCATTTCTGACAAAACAGATCTGACTTGTTTAAAGTCGGATCTGTTTTGTTGGAATCTGCCTTCAATGCAGTCAAAAACGGTAGCATTGAATAGGTGATGGCCGCCATTTCCCTTTTTCCAAAATAGCGTCTTGCATTGAATACCTCCCAATCAGCTTCTGTTATTTATCTAGCAATGTCTCTGAAATGGCAATTACTGTAGAGGTTCTTGGGGAACCCTTTCATTTTATCTCTCTCCAAGGCTTGATACTTCTCCCTCGAATGAAGAACACATTACTGTAATCCATTATGGGCCTTTGAAGAAATCCCTTTGCAACAACACGAGCCATTCAATGGTCAGCGTTCGGTCAGGCTGCGGGCAGTGTTTCTTGTTCACTAGACTGCGTACTTACACAGCCTACAAAACAAATCTGAATCAGGCCCATTGTTCTTTGTGTAAACCACTGTGTGAAGTGCCTCAGCCCAAAATTTATTTTCAACTCTTTCCCCTATAGAACGATTTGTATTCTCACTTACACCGTTTTGTTATACTGTAGCATATACAAAATGGTTAGCTGATGATTGATCCCATATTTCTCATGTCTGGCAAAGTTTTGTTTTGGTAGGTCTTAAATTCATTTCAGATCTTAAAATCTTTAGCTTTTAACCTGTTTCTGTTTCTACAAAATTCTTGTACACAATTTTGCTTAACACTTAACTTTTTGCGCTTAGCAATACACATGGGTCATTTTTGTAAAATGATCTATTACTGTCATGAAATACCAAAATCCATTAAACAGTTAATGATCCTTAGGACCTTATACATCTGTAAGCATAAGGGTGCCTCAGATCTAGTTGCTGATTTTGGGAAAGGCCATTGGATGATCAGGGTGGCTAATAACCATTCTTGTCCCCATCCTTTTTTGAAGTTTGATGAGGTTCAAAAAGAAATCCCAGGTGCAGTGGCCATAACTCATTGATGTGGGATCTTATCCATTGTTGTGCATTAAAGCCCAAGGCTACCGCCCTTTTTTATCTGTGTTAAATTACTACATCTAACTGAATTTACTCATAAAGTTGTTGGTATCTAGAAACAATAGTTATTATTGTCTCTTTCTAATTGTGCACTGTACACATGCCTCTGCGAAGCTGATTTTGGTGTTTTTCTACTCAAGGGTGCTGATGGTGATTAAGGGCCCTATTTTGATTGACACACTTCCCCTGAGTGTACTCGCAGGGGAGCGATTTTCCGCGACTGCGTATGCGCATAGTTAGTTATGCACATGTGCAGCTGCTGTGTGTGAGTGGCCACACACACAACAGTGCGGGCGGAGGCGTTGGGCGGCAGGTTGGGGGATTTGCCATGGGAACACCCAGCATTGTATGGGCATTCCCATGAAAATGCTCGGCGTTCTCGTGGTAATTCCCGATGACGCGTTTGAACTTTGGTTTTTAAAATGTAGCATATTTAGTTTATAAGGCAGATAGTCCTACAATATTGTATACAAGTACAGTATCTACTCCTGGAATTGTAGCAGATTTACCCTTAAAATATCAGAAGTTAATGCAGTGGTATTTGACTACAATTCAACTACCAAAAAATCTTATTCGGGGGTCAGGTTCTGCAACATAGCCATAGCAACTTCTTTGATCTCCACTTGAGATCCAATGGATGCCAAATGCTGAGTAATGGTCACCATGTATTTTGTCATGTACTTACATTTGCTTAGTATAGTCCCATATAAAGTACTTTTTCTCCTCATAAGACCATTATCTTCAAAATATGCTTGAATGGCTACCCACATCTCCTTTGCATATGTCTTTCCCTAAAAGTATGCAATATACATACTAAACTACAGATAAGTCAATAGTTCTAATGTTTATATCCACCTCATCTGGATCTAATTTTTATATCCATATCATCTGGATTTGAGTTGCCTTGGAACGATTGGGACCTTCCACAGCTTCTCAAGCTCTGACACACTCCAGCCACATGAGGTCCAGCATTGTCTTGCATTAGGAGGAACCCAGCTTTCAAAAGTGACCAAAACATCCGCCAGAAAGCATAGGAGCTGAGAAGTGGTCTGTGGTCACCACCTGCAGAATATCTCCTTTTTTGGGGGTGTCTTGCTAATTGCCTATAATTTCCACCTGTTGTCTATTCCATTTGCACAACAGCATGTGGAATTGATTGTCAATCAGTGTTGCTTCCTACGTGGACAGTTTGATTTCACAGAAGTGTGATTGACTTGGAGTTACATTGTGTTGTTTAAGTGTTCCCTTTATTTTTTTGAGCAGTGTAGTTTCCTCTGTTTACCCCTGCCTATACCAGGCTTCATTAAGTACCGTTTACCATTCCTTGCTCTAAACTCTGCTGTTATATTTTCACCAGTCTTTTTATTTAGTTGTGCCTTTCTTTACTTCTGCTTACGTCTGATATTGTTCAATACCACTTTACTATCCTGTCTGTTGTCCTTGTCTTTCCTTCCCTACCGACAGTTAACCCCGGTCGCTTGACTACTAACAACATTGGTGTAAGTCCTGGGATGCCACCAGGAATTACACCATTGGTGTAAGATACAGGAAAAACAAAGAGAACAATACTGATGCACACTCTAGGTGCTAAGAACTCTGATAGTAAAAATAATTTTGATAAACTCTTTCAATTAACATGGAGTATAATTGAAGTTCTGAGCACACATTTGCACAAATATGTGGGCCCATCCACCGCATCCAGGTGAACTTCATTACATGGTTCCCTAACATTTCTAATACTAACACATTATATAAATTTATCTAGTTCTTAACTTGAAATAGAGCCCATATTAACATGTAGTCAGCAATGTAGGATCCTGTGCTAATTAAAACACCTGAGGGTACATGGGAGGGGTGCCAGTACCAGAATGAAGGAGCCTTACCTTCAAGTGTACAATATACATACACAAATATTGGGGAAAGAGGGGGGGACTGGACTGGACTGAACACCATATTTTTAAACATAATGAGAGGGGCTAACAAGTTTATCAAAATTATTTTTACTATCAATGTTCTTAGCACCTACAGAGTGCATCAGTATTGTACATATTCCCCAATAGTTCTGTATATATTGTACACTGACTCCACAGGTACACTGTCAGAGATCATAACAGATGGCCACACTTACATCAGCCATTTCCAGGACAGTTGGTTATTATGGGGCTTTGCCCACAAGATTTTGATGCAGAATATGATCTGACATACCGGCAGATGAGTAGGTGATAACTTATTGTATCGAGCACATTATAAACGCAATCATTCATGCATCTTGCCAAAAATGTTAAGCATTTGACAGAAATGAAATCTTGATTAAAGGGCCTTTATTATCATTATTAATTATATATTTTGTAGCACTGAGCAGATGGATAATTGCTATAAACTCCTTGCTTCATGAAATATTGAGCTGTTTCTTTGGCTCATTCATGTACTACACATTGCAGTTCCCCTAACTGTCAATTAATTAATACAAAGACATATTAAGAATAATTGATACTTCTCTAATCAGCAAATAAAAAAAAAGAATGAATGGTTTTCATTAACGTAGTAAATGCAAGAAAAACAACATATTGCATAGAATAGTATTTCTGCTTAATAAAGGTGTATTACTGCAGAGACTGCTACTGTGATTGCCGTCAGTGAGCTTCCAGTGCAGCATTATAATAATAATACTACTGTATCATTAATTAATATTAAGGTTAATCAGTGGCGTAGCTAAGTTTTGGGCGCCCCCCCGCCGTTAGGGGGGGTGCCCCCGCCGCCCATGCAAACCCCCCCCCCCAATCCCCCCGCAGCCTTACCTATCGCGCTGGTCCCGGAGGCTCCGTTCTTCTGTTGAGGACCACCACAAAATGGCCGCCCCCATACAGCAGACAGTTTCAGAGAACAGTGTGCTATATGGGGGCGGCCATTTTGTGGTGGTCCTCAGCAGAAGAACGGAGCCGCGGGGACCAGCGAGATAGGTAAATCTGCGGGGGATTGGGGGGGTGTAACTATAGCACCGCAGCCCCCGGCGCCCCCACATGCACAGCGCCCCCCCCCCCCACGGTGGCGGGGGCTGCGGTGCTATAGTTATGCCGCTGAGGTTAATGCTTTTTATTTTTTAAATCTGGTTGCATGCACCGCGCCCACACCTTAAATGCTAGAATCTTCCATGTAATTACTGCCATTTGGTATAAGGCTGAAAGCATTATTTTTAAATTCCTTCATACTATATGAAGTTGTAGGTGAAGAACACTTTGTAGAGTGCCTTACACATTTGCAGATAGTGAACACTTGTATTTTGTCAGCATCTGCATAGTCATTGTCTTGCATCCTCCACCATTGTCTGTTCCTGTTAAGTGATTACCTGAGTCAGATGTATCTCCATACCTTTCTACTATGCCGATTTCACTGGGACAGTTATGGGTAGATCTAAAATGAAAATAATTGAAGTTTAACCTTAAAGTAGGTGCTTTGGGATAGTTGTGTGTATTGGAGCATACCTGCTGACTTTTTGAAACTCCTCTCCGGGAGAAGCCCGGAGAGGAGTGAAAGGGGGGCGGGAAGAGGCTCCATTTTGGGGGCGTGGCACTGCTGATGTCACCAAGCCCCAAAATGTCATTTTAGCCCTGCCCCTTCAGAAAACAAATTTTTACTGCGATCAGGTTTGAAAAAGGGCCAAAAGCCAGAGATACAACAGTTCACAGAAAAGCCTCATTACCTTTTTACTAGCATTGTCCAACCTTCTATATAACAGGACATTAGCACATATCGAGTAAAGCTGATTATATTTTTGACAACCTTATATGAATTTAGGAATGTTTTGTGATAGTAATGTCAATCAAGTATAAAAAAAACCCACTGTTTTTGAAATCTTTAAATTAAAAAACAAAACATACTATTTAGCATTGTTTGGAGCACTGTGAGTATATTATGTCTTATCATAAGAGTGTCTGGTTGTCAGATCTTGTTAATAAGAAATAACTGTTGCAGTCTGTTATTGAAAAACAGTAACTGTTACAATACAGGCCCATACACACTGGGCGACTTTGAGCTGAAAGCAAATCCGCCCAGTGTGTATGCCCCAGCGATGAGCGCTGCTGCGTGCTCCCGCATCATCGCGGGGCAAGCTGCTCATCTGCTGGTAATACCAGCAGATGAGCGGCGTTGAGGACGGCTTTGCATAGCTCTGCGCTATGCAACGCCGTCCTCCCCCCTCCGTCGGCGCCTGGCAGGGGGAAAGCTGCTCAGTGTGTATGCACTGAGCTGCTTTCCCCGCAGCAATGATTGACATCATCGCTGTCCATACATGCTGGGCATAGTCGCCCAGTGTGTATGGACCTTTAGTATTACAAGTAACAGTGTAAACTGTTTAATGTATCATTTTAAATATCACTAAACATTAGATGTATTTGTTTATTACATTATAATACACTTCAACGTATATTTAACTGTTATATATATATATATAGGCTTATCTTTGGCATAACTATATGCCATAATACAGCCCTTTCATGTTCCCAGCATAGGGGATGCAAAACTGTTTTTCAGACCAATTCATGTTTAAAATAAACTGCCACAAGTAAAGACAATAAACAGAAGTGTTTTAAATCCTGCACCTAAAGAACAAAGCATTGTTACTGAACTTACTGGAGCATTCAGTAAAGAGTTTGTTGGACATTAGAAGACACATAGGTGCACTATTCTATTAAAGGCAAACAAAAGGGATTTACCCTGTTTTTTTTTTCCACCAAGTTTCTTTTCTTGATCACATCAATTACAGAGCATCCTCTCCCCCCCAAAAATTTTTTTTAAAAACACGTTCCGGAGAAAACACCATATTCACAATTGAAACCATGAAAATGGGTCATTTATCAGGGATTTTTTCTCCCGCCAAAGTCAGTCACTTTGCACTAGGACAAGCTCGTACTCTCTTTTACTAAGCTAAAGTATATTAATAAACCACTCTAAGACATCATGACATAATTTTAACTAGATCGGAGCATCTTGCCAGTTTTCGTCATTTTCACCAAAAAAGTGAAACTTCAGGCTTCTTGCCAGAACAGAAGATGTTGACTCAGATCAAAAAGCTTTTGCATGTTTCTTATTCAGGTCAAGTCACAACTTTCCCACACTAGCCAATTTTGAATTTCTCAATTTTAGTTTTATCACTCCGCCCTATTGTCCACCTTCCCGGGGGGCAGAGAGGGGGACCCGATTTGTGGTACCCTCCCGGCCATTCCGGGAGGGTAGGCAAGTATGTATAGTAGGCAGAGTTTAATGTGTAGAATTTCTACATGTACTGTATACGTGTTGAGAGGTATGTATTTCTGAAGTACCTGAATTCAAGGAGGGATGAGCGGGTTTAAATCTCTGAGATCAAAGCCCCCCAAAACTTCACGATCCGAGGCGGGATGCGAATCTGGCTCAGGTTTTCCCACCAGACTCGGATCCCAGCACAAGGCAAAATGTTATCTTCCCATTAATGTCTGCCCTATAATTGTGTGCTGCCTGTATGCCCTATAACATGGTACTGCCTGTCTGCCAGATAAGTGGGTGCTGCCTGTTTGCCAAATAATTAAAGATGGGGCTGGGCTCTTCTTTGCTGGCGAATCGCCAGAACGTCACCGCTGGCGATCCGCCAGCAGTCCGGCTCGCCATCTGACTGAGATGCGTGTGCGTCTCACGCGCACGCGCGTCTCAATCTCCGTCGGCGGGGCGACGGGAACCCTGTCCATCTCCACTTCAGGGAGACGGACAGGGTTGGGGGGGGGGGTGCCGGCAGGCGGCGGAGACCCCGGTTGACCGCCGACAAGCCAGAAGTGACCCGGGGGAAGCGCTGGAAGCGGGACGCGCGCGCATGAGAGTCCCCTTCTCGCTATACAGATGGCGGCTGGCGGGGGATGGCGGCTGACGTAGCCATCGCCATCCCCTGCAAAGATGAGCCATGCCCCATCTGTAGGTGCTCCCAGTCTGCCAAATAATTGAGTGCTGTCTATCTGCTGTAAATCACAGGGGTGCTGTCCAGGGGTGATAAACCATAAATTAGGTTTAATTGAAGACATACATATGATCTGGGTACTGTGGGATAGGGGTGCTGTCCTGTGTGCCATACAAATTCCGGGGTGCTGCTCTGTCTGCTGTATTAGTTATAGGGGTGCCTTTAACTTTTGTGGCTGAAATGATTAGTTTTTTGGACTCCCACAAAAAAAGAGGCAACTAATCTCTCTCTCTGCACAAACTATCTCTATAGAGGCAAGATATCATCATGATCCTGTGATTCCTCATCCCCATCAGTGTGTACATCCTTGTCTTCACAGACTATTAATTCATCCCCTCTGTACTTTGTTTAGGTAAATGTTGTTAAAGGTCTTGCTGGTGGAATTTCTAATTCATTTTAATGAACATTATGTTTTTCACATTTTGGAGAAGTAACCTCCTACACCAATCACTGACAAGGTTTCGCTAAAAATGGTTTCTGAGTACACACTGCATAGGCATATGCAGGAGGGGGGGGGGGGATTCTGGTTGCCCGCAAACCCCCCCTCCTCTTGGCAAGTGCCTTAAATTATGACAATAATAGCACTGGTATATAATATGATCATTAGAGCTGCCATCACATTATGCAGTTTAGGTATGTGCAGCAGCTCTGCTCTGTCCCTTAGTGAACCATCTTTTTCTACCACATTTACTATATGTGCGGATCACTGCCCTTAAACATCGCAATGGACCAGAGAGTAGCTGCCAGGAGGAAGAGACAGGAGCATTACCATGAAGTAGGAGATTGTGAGCTTAGAAAGTGCAGTACTAGTTCTATTATGTTTATGTATTTATTCATAATGATATGTTTGATCTTTTCCTGACCACTTATCTTATTTAAATGTTTAAAACAGCCTATAGTATATACCATCTGTACAGTTAAATATTAATGCTGTATTCCATACAATATCCAGTGTATCCCATACTGTATTCCATATGGCTGAATGAGGCAGCCTCCATCTGTAAGAAACTGTAAATAAATGATAATAAATGGACTGTCTGACATGCCTACTTGGATGCTGTCACTGAAATATATACAGTATCCCTCTATAATTCTTTCAATGGTGAAAGCATCATTTGCAGTCACAGTAGAGATCTCAGAAATTGTAGTGGATCTGTCTGGAAAATCTAGTTTTCTTCTAAATTTGCTGAAGAAAATATAGGAGATGTCATGTCATGTTCCACTTGAACTGACAATTTTCTCACCAACAGCTCTTTGCACCTCTGCAGATTTGCGTCCATTGGAGACAAAGATGCAGCCTTACAGTATACCTGGGATTAAGTATGGTGGCCAAACGATAGTGAACTGATTTCAACAAATTGACCACCCTTTTCGGGTAATGACAGCATATCCTGAACGTGTGTGTGGAGTTTGTATATTCTCTCCGTGCTTGCAAGGGGTTTCCTCTGGGTACTGGTTTTCGCGCACAATCCCAAAATATACTGAGCAGTTACTTGGCTCCCAACATCAATTTTTCGTTCAATTAATTTATTTGCTTAGAATACATATGTTAAGGGAATATGGATAATAAGCTCCACTGGGGTAGTGACTTATGTGAATTTACACATTGTGTTTGTAAAGTGCTGCAGAATAAGTGTGAGCTATATTGTGCAATAAGTGTGGTAAGCCATTGTGCAATAATGTGCCTCAGTTTTTCTAAGAGTTTCTCAACATTCTCCTTTTTCTGAAACCGGTGATACCCAGTGTAGCCTGCCTAGGAATGAGTTGGTGTTTGTGAGATGCTGCTGCTGTTGGTGGTGGGCTGCCAGTCATGTAGTCCTTACAGGTAGTTTGCTCTGTTCTACTTGTCCACATGTCAGTGGTTAAGTGGACAGTGGTTACAATGCCATTTCTGAGGACACTAATGACTTTTTTATAATGTCCTTGCACAGTCTAGGAGTTGCTTGTCTAGTGAAGTGGAATCCAGAGCTGGAACACAGTATGTCAATTAACTGTATAAATCTCAATGCAATAATTGCAGATATTGGACTCACGTCTAACACCAGCATAGTTGTTATGGCCTCAGTAATCTGCTTTGGGTGACTGCTGTCATACTTTATCTTCCTTATTCCTTGCAAAAAGTATAATTTTAAAGAAAGGTTGAACTCGATGGACTAACGTCTTTTTTCAACCTCACACAAACTATGTCAGTATGAGTCAGTCATGCCTTTGACATTGCCTACAGGACTACTTACAATCCTGATTAAGGAGGTAATTGACGATGAGGGTGTTGGTGGTGTGGCTTTCAGGGGTGGATTTCAGTGGTTGTGCCACTGGACTGATTTTAGCCAAAGTGTCTTAATTTGATAATAACTTTTGAGTTTTGATGAATGCGCTGCAAGTGACACATAAGGGATGTTGTTACTTTCTAGTAGGTTGACGCCATCCCATGGGCAACAACTGTCTCCACTGTTGCCTTATTTAAATAATCGACATCCTCTCTACTTTACACTGCAATCACCCCATTTTGTGTCATTTCTTCTAGGGGTAACCTATTCTACCCAGGGTAATCCTACACAGTGCACCCAAAATTACTGCCTCATCTGGTACCTTGTTAGTGTGGAATACACAACTGGTGGAAGTTATTATCCAAATCCTACATTTTCTTACGCTCAAGGTCTTCTCTTATGTCTGTGTGACCTACCTATTGCTGTACTACCCAAATCCTATGTATTATGTGCATGTCTGTAAAACACCTTTAGACCTGTTGGAGAACCTGCACTACAGTATATAAATAAAACTTACTTACTTACATCCCCATCATCAGAATCCTCATCATCAACATTCTCATTAGCACTAACTACATCAACATCCTAAACATCCTGATGTACTTCTACGGTGACATACTCAATCTTAATGACATTGACTGGCGGTGCTCCTCCCAACACTTGAACAGGACGTACAAATGGTGGAGTGAGCCTTCTCTTCCCAAACAGTATTGGTAGGGTCAGACAGACCTATACATCGTAACCGCAGACACATTTGGACTCAGCTTGGGGATTTGTGATTTCTCTGTACACACAGTTGGTTCCTGTGCTTTAACAAGCTTTACTTTTTTTTTTCTTTTTTTAAGAGGGAGGAGTGCTTCCATCTTCATGAGAAGCTAAACCACCAGTCATGGACATTGGCCAAGGCCTTAGCCTTTCTTTGGAGTAAAGAAAAAACCATCAACCTCAAATGCAGGCGCTCTAAAAGTGTATGATATTTCCCTAGTAGATATATGGACCAATCAGGTTGTTGGTGGTATACAAATAATAGAAAGAGAGTACACAAAGATCCTTGTGTGACACTGATGAGATAAAGGGACTAATAAAATTTCTAATGAAGTTCTCCAAAATTCACATATGGAAATGGAAGCGAGGAATGTCCCTTAAAATATCATTAACAATTTATATTGTCAGTATTACACGAGGATCTTTGTGTATTATTTTTCTCTTATATGTATACCACCAAGGAACGTGATTGGTCCATGCATCTACTAGGGAAGTATCATCCAGCCTGCATTTGAGGTTGAGGGTTTTTTCTTTATTCCATTTTGCACTTAAGAGGGTACCATCTCTTTCCACAGTTGAGACACCACCTACTTTTTCATTCCTACACTTTTTCTTGCCACTTGGTGTTGTTAATGGCATATTGCCAATTTTCCGTTTCTCCTCAAATAATGTTATTTTTTGTTTATTATTGTAAAATTATGCTTTTTGATTTTTCATGCTCTCTATGACATTGGGCATTGGCTTCAGAAGACTATGTGGTACTTATATGTTAGTTGGGCGCCCACTAAGCTATTTGCTTAGTTTTCCACGTCCCCTCACGGGGCTCGTTACGCTTGCCACGCTTTTGGGCTCGGTGGCTCGCTGCACTCCCCACACTATATAAAATCAACTCCATGCCAACATGGATAGTGGGGGTATGAGCGTACTAACTATAGTGGGTGCCCAACTAACATATAAGTACCAACTACGTTGATGGACTTGCATCGTCAATGTCATGACTGGTGGTTTCGGATCTTTGATCTCTGTTTTCCATTTTTATCCATTTTATCAATACAAAGCAACCCTGGACTGATATGGCAGCATCCCTGGACTTATACAGCAAACAGGGTACCCTGGACTTATATAGCAGATTTAGCAGCTCTCCTACACTTATACATCAAACAAGGCATCCCTGGACTGATATGGCAGACTTTTATTTTTGGTGGGGGGGCACAAACCATTATTTCAGCCACAGTTTGGCAGACCTTGTCACTGAAATGATTGTTAAACTGTGCATGTCCTGTTAATACACATCTCTAAACGCAAAGTTATGCTGATTCTCTACAACACACGCAATGGATGGATCTGTGAAATGAATTGAGAACCTCTGTCTACAGTATATCAAAGGATATGCACTGTTTGTAATCAACAAAGACATTAACATACAGCATGGTCCTGATCCCATGAAATCCTCAGGCAGAACTCTACATTCATGGCTGGTTCCACTTCTAAGCTGTGTACACACGGTGCAATATCACTGGCAATATGGTCGCTGAGCGACAATTTTGGTGCCTGAGTGACAATCACAATCTGATTGAGCAGCTTGCCAATACATGTGCTGTGAAGGTTTCAATGAAGTAGGGAATCAGTTCTTAGCTCAAGGTAAGTTGCTATTGTGTGATCCCCTCCACCTGCACCTAATATTTAATACTCATTAACAACTAATGGACTACTTCACTGTGGACTATGGTGTCACTAACTACAGTGGCATGATAAACTTATGCTCCTTCCTGATTTTTTTCTATTTTTGCATGTTTGCTACTATAAAATGATTGAGGCCTTCAAAAAAATTGAATGTTAGACAAATACATCCTGTGTAAATGAAAGTAAGCCCTTATGTTCATGTTATGTTATGAACATGCCCTTGATGGTCCTCTTGGTTAGCAGTTGGATTTATAACTCTCACATGGATACCGTTTTTGCCTAGTCTGAAATCATGAATGCTGACATTAATTGATGTGAGCATGGCCTTCACATGCTCTTAAACAATGTTGGTATTTCAGCCAGTTGGAAAATTAATTCCTGTACTATGTTTTTTCCATTTGGAGATGATTGCTCTCATTGTATATTACTGAAGTTCTAGAGCATTAGAAATTATTGCAACTCTTTTCAGACTGACATATTTCAATAACTTTCTTTCTTATTTCTAATGGAATTGATTTTGATCAAGGCATACTGAGCTACGGGACATGTTGAGACCATTTAGCCCATTTCACATTGCTCAAAAAGTGATTTGAGTGATGTTTAAATTCAACAGGGATAGCAGTAATCAAACCTAGTTGAGTCTAGTCTAACTGATTCCAATTACTGTATCAATTCCATTTAGTTCATTGATTGAATGAGTAACTTAGGGGGCAATATCTATTTTAGTTAGATCTTGGTCTTAACTTTTTTCCTACAATAAATGAAAGCTTAACCCCTTCATGACAGAGCCAGTTTGTGCCTTCATGACAGAGCCCTTTTTTTCAAATCTGACATGTCTCACTTAAGTGGGGATAACTTTTTTTTGCTTTTACTTATCCCAGTGATTTTGAGATTGTTTTCTCGTGACACATTGTACTTCAAGTTAGTGGTAAATTTTCGTCGATACAGTCTGTGTTTTTTTGTGAAAAATACCAAAATATCGTGAAAAAATGGAAAATTTAGCAATTTGCAAAATGTTAAATTTTCTGCTTGTGAGACAAATAATCATACCACTCAAAATAGTTAATAACTAACATAGACCATATGTCTACTTTATGTTTCCATCATTATTTCAACTTCCTTTTAATTTTTTTGGACACTAGGAGGCTTACAATATGAATAGCAAATTCTCAAATTTTCATGAAAATTTCAAACACTGATTTTTTTAGGGACCAGTTCAGTTCTGATGTGACTTTGAGGGACTTGTATGTGAGACACCCCCATAAATGATGCCATTTCAAAAACTGCACCCCTCACAGTATTCAAAACAGCATTTTGGAAGTTTGTTAACCCTTTAGGTGTTTCACAGGAATTAAAACAAAGTGTAGGTGAAATTTCAAAATTTCTTTTTTTTTGCAGAGTTTCAATTTTAATACATTTTTCTAACAAATACAGTAGATTTTACTAGAGAAATGTGACTAAAAATTGATTCCCCCAATTCTTTTGTTTTCAAAAATATCCTATATGTGGCCCTAGTGTGCACGTTGACCAAACCACAGGCTTCATAATAGAAGGAGCACCTACTTGATTTTGGAGCCTCCTTTTTATGAGATTTTTTTTTAGGCACCATGTAGGTTTCTAGGCACCATAAGTGCTAAAAGTTAGGAACCTCCCCCACAAGTCACCCCATTTTGCAATCTACACCCCTCAGGGAATTCATCTAGGGGTATAGTGTACATTTCAAACCCCCAGGGGTTTCACCAATTTTGGTACAACTGGGATGTGAAAATGGAAAATTACATTTTTTTACACAAACATGCAGTTCTGGCTCAAAATTTTTCATTTTCACAAGGAATGAAGGAGACAAAGCACCCCAAAATCTGTGCCCCAATTTCTCCCGAGTACGGCAATGCCTCACATGTGACCAAAAAATACCAGTTGGGTGCATGGCAGGACTTAGAAGGGAAGGAGTGATTTTTGGATTTTGCAGCAAAGATTTTGGTGGAATGAATGGTGGGTGCTATGTTGCATTAGCAAGACTCCCAAAGCACCAATACAGTGGAACCCCCCCACAAGTCACCCCATTTTGCAAAGTACACCCCTCAGGGAATTCATCTAGGGGTATAGTGTACATTTCAAACCCCCAGGGGTTTCACCAATTTTGGTACAACTGGGATGTGAAAATGGAAAATTACATTTTTTTACACAAACATGCAGTTCTGGCTCAAAATTTTTCATTTTCACAAGGAATGAAGGAGACAAAGCACCCCAAAATCTGTGCCCCAATTTCTCCCGAGTACGGCAATGCCTCACATGTGACCAAAAAATACCAGTTGGGTGCATGGCAGGACTTAGAAGGGAAGGAGTGATTTTTGGATTTTGCAGCAAAGATTTTGGTGGAATGAATGGTGGGTGCTATGTTGCATTAGCAAGACTCCCAAAGCACCAATACAGTGGAACCCCCCCACAAGTCACCCCATTTTGCAAAGTACACCCCTCAGGGAATTCATCTAGGGGTATAGTGTACATTTCAAACCCCCAGGGGTTTCACCAATTTTGGTACAACTGGGATGTGAAAATGGAAAATTACATTTTTTTACACAAACATGCAGTTCTGGCTCAAAATTTTTCATTTTCACAAGGAATGAAGGAGACAAAGCACCCCAAAATCTGTGCCCCAATTTCTCCCGAGTACGGCAATGCCTCACATGTGACCAAAAAATACCAGTTGGGTGCATGGCAGGACTTAGAAGGGAAGGAGTGATTTTTGGATTTTGCAGCAAAGATTTTGGTGGAATGAATGGTGGGTGCTATGTTGCATTAGCAAGACTCCCAAAGCACCAATACAGTGGAACCCCCCCACAAGTCACCCCATTTTGCAAAGTACACCCCTCAGGGAATTCATCTAGGGGTATAGTGTACATTTCAAACCCCCAGGGGTTTCACCAATTTTGGTACAACTGGGATGTGAAAATGGAAAATTACATTTTTTTACACAAACATGCAGTTCTGGCTCAAAATTTTTCATTTTCACAAGGAATGAAGGAGACAAAGCACCCCAAAATCTGTGCCCCAATTTCTCCCGAGTACGGCAATGCCTCACATGTGACCAAAAAATACCAGTTGGGTGCATGGCAGGACTTAGAAGGGAAGGAGTGATTTTTGGATTTTGCAGCAAAGATTTTGGTGGAATGAATGGTGGGTGCTATGTTGCATTAGCAAGACTCCCAAAGCACCAATACAGTGGAACCCCCCCACAAGTCACCCCATTTTGCAAAGTACACCCCTCAGGGAATTCATCTAGGGGTATAGTGTACATTTCAAACCCCCAGGGGTTTCACCAATTTTGGTACAACTGGGATGTGAAAATGGAAAATTACATTTTTTTACACAAACATGCAGTTCTGGCTCAAAATTTTTCATTTTCACAAGGAATGAAGGAGACAAAGCACCCTAAAATCTGTGCCCCAATTTCTCCCGAGTACGGCAATGCCTCACATGTGACCAAAAAATACCAGTTGGGTGCATGGCAGGACTTAGAAGGGAAGGAGTGATTTTTGGATTTTGCAGCAAAGATTTTGGTGGAATGAATGGTGGGTGCTATGTTGCATTAGCAAGACTCCCAAAGCACCAATACAGTGGAACCCCCCCACAAGTCACCCCATTTTGCAAAGTACACCCCTCAGGGAATTCATCTAGGGGTATAGTGTACATTTCAAACCCCCAGGGGTTTCACCAATTTTGGTACAACTGGGATGTGAAAATGGAAAATTACATTTTTTTACACAAACATGCAGTTCTGGCTCAAAATTTTTCATTTTCACAAGGAATGAAGGAGACAAAGCACCCCAAAATCTGTGCCCCAATTTCTCCCGAGTACGGCAATGCCTCACATGTGACCAAAAAATACCAGTTGGGTGCATGGCAGGACTTAGAAGGGAAGGAGTGATTTTTGGATTTTGCAGCAAAGATTTTGGTGGAATGAATGGTGGGTGCTATGTTGCATTAGCAAGACTCCCAAAGCACCAATACAGTGGAACCCCCCCACAAGTCACCCCATTTTGCAAAGTACACCCCTCAGGGAATTCATCTAGGGGTATAGTGTACATTTCAAACCCCCAGGGGTTTCACCAATTTTGGTACAACTGGGCAGTGAAAATGAAAAAAATACATTTTTTTACACAAAAATGTACTTCTGGCTCAAAATTTTTCATTTTCACAAGGAATGAAGGAGACAAAGCACCCCAAAATCTGTGCCCCCATTTCTCCAGAGTACGGCAATGCCTCACATGTGACCAAAAAATACCAGTTGGGTGCATGGCAGGACTCAGAAGGGAAGGAGTGATTTTTGGATTTTGCAGCACAGATTTTGGTGGAATGAATGGTGGGTGCTATGTTGCATTACCAATACAGTGGAACCCCCCCACAAGTGACCCCATTTTGCAAACTACACCCCTCAGGGAATTCATCTAGGGGTATAGTGTACATTTCAAACCCCCAGGGGTTTCATCAATTTTGGTACAACTGGGCAGTGAAAATGAAAAAAATACATTTTTTTACACAAAAATGTACTTCTGGCTCAAAATTTTTCATTTTCACAAGGAATGAAGGAGACAAAGCACCCCAAAATCTGTGCCCCCATTTCTCCAGAGTACGGCAATGCCTCACATGTGACCAAAAAATACCAGTTGGGTGCATGGCAGGACTCAGAAGGGAAGGAGTGATTTTTGGATTTTGCAGCACAGATTTTGGTGGAATGAATGGTGGGTGCTATGTTGCATTACCAATACAGTGGAACCCCCCCACAAGTGACCCCATTTTGCAAACTACACCCCTCAGGGAATTCATCTAGGGGTATAGTGTACATTTCAAACCCCCAGGGGTTTCATCAATTTTGGTACAACTGGGCAGTGAAAATGAAAAAAATACATTTTTTTACACAAAAATGTACTTCTGGCTCAAAATTTTTCATTTTCACAAGGAATGAAGGAGACAAAGCACCCCAAAATCTGTGCCCCCATTTCTCCAGAGTACGGCAATGCCTCACATGTGACCAAAAAATACCAGTTGGGTGCATGGCAGGACTCAGAAGGGAAGGAGTGATTTTTGGTTTTTGTAGCTCAGATTCTGGTGGAATGAATGGTGGGTGCTATGTGGCATTAGCAAGACCCCCGAAGCACGGTGAAATGATGAACCTAATAATCCATAGATGTGTGGTATATTTTGAAACACTCCTTTATACATAGGCCGGGTTTGTCGGGGCAAGTTTCACAGTGGAAAATAGTTTCCTTTCTTATTCCCTTTTTATAGCAAACTTTGCACCTTTTTTGTGTCCTGCCCTTTCTTGCAGTGGAGGGGATTTCGTTGGGAAAATGCTGCCCTGGTACAATACGGGGGCCAGTACTAGAAGTACTGGGGCCCTCTGCCTGCTGATTCCCAAATGTTAGGCTCTTTATGACTTCCTCTTGAAAGTGCATAAATGTCCCCCTCTGGCCGGTAGAACGGAATAGCACGTAAGCGTTATACAGTGCCATCTGGATGATATACACGGCCAGCTTCTTGTACCAGATATTTGTTTTCCGCAGGGCACTGTACGGCTTCAGTACCTGATCTGAAAGATCCACTCCACCCATGTACTTATTGTAATCTAGGATACAATTTGGTTTTGAGGTGTGGGTACTGGTACCTCGTACAGGGATGGAGGTGGTACTGTCTCCATGAATTGTTGTCAGTATAACGACATCCCTCTTGTCCTTATATTTGACCAACAACATATTTTCGGTGCATATTCCCCTGCTTTCACCCCTTCTCATTACTTGGGCAATGTGCGTTTTGGGGAGGCCTCTTTGGTTCTTGCGCACAGTACCGCAAGCTGCTGTACCTCTTGAACCAAGGGCCTTAACCCCTTCCTGACAGAGCCAGTTTTTGCGTTCCTGACAGAGCCCTTTTTTTCAAATCTGACATGTCTCACTTAAGTGGGGATAACTTTTTTTTGCTTTTACTTATCCCAGTGATTTTGAGATTGTTTTTTCGTGACACATTGTACTTCAAATTAGTGGTAAATTTGGGTCGATACAGTCTGTGTTTTTTTGTGAAAAATACCAAAATATCGTGAAAAAATGGAAAATTTAGCGATTTGCAAAATGTTAAATTTTCTGCTTGTGAGACAAATAATCTTACCACTCAAAATAGTGAATAACTAACATAGACCATATGTCTACTTTATGTTGACATCATTATTTCAACTTTCTTTTAATTTTTTGGGACACTAGGAGGCTTACAATATGAATAGCAAATTCTCAAATTTTCAAGAAAATTTCAAACACTGATTTTTTTAGGGACCAGTTCAGTTCTGATGTGACTTTGAGGGACTTGTATGTGAGACACCCCCATAAATGATGCCATTTCAAAAACTGCACCCCTAACAGTATTCAAAACAGCATTTTGGAAGTTTGTTAACCCTTTAGGTGTTTCACAGGAATTAAAACAAAGTGTAGGTGAAATTTCAAAATTTCTTTTTTTTTGCAGATTTGCAATTTTAATACATTTTTCTAAGGAACACAGTACATTTTACTAGAGAAATGTGACTAAAAATTGATTCCCCCAATTCTTTTGTTTTCATAAATATCCTATATGTGGCCCTAGTGTGCACGGTGACCAAACCACAGGCTTCATAATAGAAGGAGCACCTACTTGATTTTGGAGCCTCCTTTTTATGAGATTATTTTTTAGGCACCATGTAGGTTTCTAGGCACCATAAGATGCTAAAAGTTAGGAACCCCCCCACAAGTGACCCCATTTTGCAAACTACACCCCTCAGGGAATTCATCTAGGGGTATAGTGTACATTTCAAACCCCCAGGGGTTTCACCAATTTTGATACAACTGGGCTGTGAAAATGAAAAAATTTAATTTTTTATTTTCACAGCTCAGTTGTATCAAAATTGGTTAAACCCCTGGGGGTTTGAAATGTACACTATACCCCCTGATGAATTCCCTGAAGGGTGTAGTTTGCAAAATGGGGTCACTTGTGGGGGGGTTCCACTGTATAGGTGCTTCAGGGGTCATTGAACCAGAATCTGTGCTGCAAAATCCAAAAATCACTCCTTCCCTTCTGAGTCCTGCCATGCACCCAAATGGTATTTTTTGGTCACATGTGAGGCATTGCCGTACTCGGGAGAAATTGGGGCACAGATTTTGGGGTGCTTTGTCTCCTTCATTCCTTGTGAAAATGAAAAATTTTGAGCCAGATCTGCATTTTTGTGTAAAAAATGTAATTTTTCATTTGCACAGCCCAGTTGTATCAAAATTGGTGAAACCCCTGGGGGTTTGAAATGTACACTATACCCCTAGATAAATTCCCTGAGGGGTGTAGTTTGCAAAATGGGGTTACTTGTGGGGGGGTTCCACTGTATTGGTGCTTCGGGGGTCTTGCTAATGCGACATAGCACCCACCATCATTCCACCAGAATCTGTGCTGCAAAATCCAAATATCGCTCCTTCCCTGCTGAGTCCTGCCATGCACCCAAATGGTATTTTT